>NC_092026.1:8488333-9125000 GCF_042242105.1 Pempheris klunzingeri
CTGACAATGTTGGAAGCAGCAGGAGGAGGTGGCATCGGCAAGGCGGCACATGTATCTTAAAATAGTACAGCTGGTGCGCTAGAGGGGATAAGATCTGGAGCACATTGTGAAAAGTTTTTATGATATACAGCATCTAATGACTTTGCCTTCACGTAAAAACCACATTGTGTATCATTGAAGCCCAATGCACTTGTTGATTTCTTATACGATATCGTAAAACTTGCATTTTGGGGGTTTCCTGGTAGCCAAGTGATTGCCAAGGAAGGTCCCCAGTTTGGGACTTTAATTGTCACCAATTATTTTCTGCCTGCCTCCACTATCTCTATCAATAAAGGCAAAAGACCAAGCAATTATCTTAAAAACTGCATAGCTTCCATCACTTTTGCCTGCACCACTGCCCATCTATCAGTGGAATAGTGTGAAAAAGTGTGCATCACCTCACTTGTCTGTGTGTGCATGCTACTATTGTACAGCATGAGATACAAACATAATGGGGAACCATGCATCAAAACTTTGCTCCATAGTGCTCCATTACTGGTGGTCAAAACCTCCATATGGGTACCTCTAAAGAAACATGATTGCAGGGTCTTTGGATACGTTAAAAGTTCTTATGATAAAAAACATTAAAAATGCTTCTACAATGATAAAAAAAAAAAAAAAGAGATCTAAAATGGGGAAAACAGAAGGAAACCAGGAAACAGGTTGTGGGTGACACCTGAGATGCTGTGAAAGAACTGGAATTATTTGAGTGTGAACACACGATGCCCCCTGAGGGAGACATCATTTTATGTGTTAAGGAGGTGGATGGGAGAGCCATAAACATTACAAATCTATCTAGGAAATGAATGTGCAGATCTGAACAATGCATTAGGATGCACCAGGTCTGAAAACTGAGTCGTGGGAAGGGAAAGGGTCTGATGAAACTGATGCAAATGACTCAGAAACGCTTGTTCCCGAGAGGAAATGAGTGTTAGCTAAACCCGTCAAAGCAAAGACCTACCCGCACACACTCACACGGGCCTTGGCTTGTGTCCTTGGCTGGAATTCATGAGGAAAGTGCATTACAATGGCCTCTCACACACATGCAGGCACACACATTCACACGCACGCACACACACACACACATACACACACTCTGAAGGGGGCTGGGGAGAGAGAAAGCTCTTGAGAAAACAGAAGTTACTAATTAGGTAAAATTGTCCCACAGCAGTTAGAAGTCTGGCTGAATTCCTCCTGTCTCTCTCTCTCTCTCCTCATCTGTCTCCCTCCAGATGTTTGACTTCCTGATGCACTGGCTTTGGTTTAAGTGCTGTTTCATGTTCTGTTGTCACAGCAGGACATATTGTGGCTGATCATTAGTGAGGATGAATAATGAGCCCAGCTGAAACACCAAAGAGTAAGAAGAAAGAAGCTGCAGAAAAACAGGAAAAATACATTAAACAGGAGACAGGAGATACAGGATACATGTTTTAATAGATTTCAAAGGCCTCCATCTGTGTATAGAATATCTTGGAATAGGAGCAGGAAGTCTAGCATACCAAAATGACTGAATAAATGGATATTTAATTTCCTTCTATGTTCTTCTCAACAAAACTTCCTGGATGGGCCAGCAGTTACAACTGACCATTTGTCCCTGAATAATGATTGTCCTATCATAGCTTAGCAACTGTAACTAGGCACAGCAGGCCTATCAAGCTTTAGGGTTGTCAACATGCTGAAACAGCTTCACTCAATAACTAGGAGGATAGTGTCGTTTTTAGCCTTTCTAAAACCAAACAGCAAGAGTGAAAGGCATTGAAATGTGCATCTATCCTCTAAGCTGCAAATGAAGACATAGGCCTACAGAAAATAACAGATTTCTTCACTTTAAACGGAACCAAAATCAATATGTAGATAATCAATAAGAATAAATAAAAAGGGACACAGTGTCCAGTACAGACAGTGTGGCTGCTTTGTGCTCTGTGCCGAGAAATTACTGACGTGCATCTACAGCATCTGAAAACATGATGAGTGTCTTTTGAATGGTACACAGGAAAGTACGTAGTGATCAGTCTATACATGTTAAGCCTGTTTGTTCAGGATTCTTTTGCAGTTTTGAGCAATTCAGCAGCAGCTCAGCTTTTTACACACATCCTCAATCATATGAATCATACTGTTTATTCAGTTGTTACGTTATTTCTACCCAAGTTACAGATTTAACTAAAGAAACTGTAATACATCTGTCTGCCCCCCTGCTGAAAATACGCTCCTACTCACATGGCAGAGATGCTAGTATATCAGAGTTTAGAGTAACAATAGCGTCTCTGTCTCTCTGTACTTGGCTTGGGGAGTTTACACTCCACAAGCCCCGGCCAAGCTCGTGTTGGATAACATGACATTTGCCATACTCATCATCATTCAGTTCCACATCCTCAAACCCTCTAATAAAAGTAAAAACATACTACATCAAATATAAATATTTATAGATCATAAATTATATCACTGTGTTGCTTGTCCAAGTAAGGTTTTCTACAGAAAGCATCCAAACCATGGAAGGGTTTACATATGAATACAGCACTACAATACTGCAGGTAAGTAAGTCTCCCCTGAAGAATGCTGCTCCTTTATTTTCATGTCCTCCAGCTTTAGCCTCCGTCTTCAAACATTACAAATCATCAAGAGTATATTTAAGATCCTTTTACATTTCCTATTTTACAACAAATGAGCTGGAAACATCATGAAGTCTGGCTAAAGTACAGCTGTCAGCCAAGTCGTGGAGTTTTGAGGTTTACAGTGAGAAATGTTAAGTCTCTAGTATTATTTCCATTTTGATAGAAAGACAGAGTTTGACATGGGCTATTTACAGCTCCAAAATGTGTGGACTGGCTTTAGTAAATGGCCCAGAATTAAATTCAAATGGCTTGGAAACAGCCTCTCTTCTTTTCTGAATCACTGTGGTGCTGTGGTTGATTCACTGAAACGTGGAGAGAAAATTTCAGTCTGGCAGCACAAGAGTGGATGACATTCTCCTTTGTGCTTTTAATGAGAAACAGAGGGAGAATCGTAAAAAGGAAACACACATTTCCTGTAGGACTGGTGGGTGACGTACATAGGCGTGCTTGATGCACTCGCTGTAGCCTTAACAGGCATGAATGTGACATCAGCAGCAGGATCCTGCATGAAGGATAGCCAACACAAACACACACTCACATACATCACAGCCAGAAAAAGACGTGGCTAAGGGTCAGCGGAACAGTAACAGGGGAAGGGAAGGACGTCTCCTCCTTTGACTCCTTTTCCATGCCACCCACTTGGCCTTGCCTCACATTCCCCTCTTCAAAGATTTTATAGATCACAGGAGTAATGGTGGGTTATTTTCTCGTAAATGTGAGGAAAAAAACAATGCCACAAAGTAAGCAATCTTCACAGAAGATAATCACTTCAATGTTTGCTTTAACAACTGCTCTTTGTAACTTTCCTTTAAAGACAAACAGTGCTGAAATGTGAGGGACACACACACTTACATATACTTACCCTCACGCAGAAGAGACACAAGCTCAGCAGCTAGCTCACAAAGCTATCATTTAGTTTTTGGCACACATTCTTCCCTAAGTGAGTCATTAAATAAAGCGATCTGAAGAAAAACACTTGTAAGTGAAAAGTGATAAAGGGGGAGCGGAAGAAACATTTTGGCTTTCTGGTCAATGTTTATACAGATAATGTAAACATAAGAGTACAACGAAAAGAGAAAAAGGCAGCAGCAGGTTTTATAAGTCACCACTTAAGACAGACAGATGGGAGAGGAGCTTTACGGGGCTTTGAACTGTCAGCTAATCAGGACCTTAATACATTAATGTTAACTATGGGAATTAAAAACAGCATCCCCACCGAGCAGAATGGATAAAACAGGGCCCTATACTATACCCTATGCTTAAATATATTTGTCAGGTATTCATGATTTCTTGAGATAATTACAGAGATTATATACTGTATATTACTTTATTCTTCTCAGCATATAGTGTTTTGGCTTTGCACAAACCATAAGATTGAGTTATTTTATTGTCGGTGGAGCTCAAGATTTTGAAGATTCTGTCCCAAACTCTTTTTTTGTCATATAATACTTTTGGCCTCCACGTTACAGGTGTATTTGGGGGTGGGTGGGCGACCTCAACATGTAAACATGATTGGGTTGGAAATAATGGAAATCATTAAATCAAAAATAATTAAATCATTAATCAAGTATGACAACAATATACCTTTTTGTTAACAGTGCCCTTTAAGCAGAAGGTTGATTTGAGACTTTTGTGTTAATAGGTTTCTCACACATATACAATCAGGCAACAGCCAGTCTTTATTTATTCGGTGCCAATTCATAATAGCAGTTATGTCAAGACAATTGTCATACAGAGCAGATCGAGACCAAACTCTTTAATTTACAGAGGTCCAACGATCTGAGACTCCACTTAAGACCGAGAACTTGGCAACGGTTAGCCAGGAGAAATTCCCTCTAAACGGGTTAAAACCTCGAGCAGAAGCTGGCTCAGAGACGGGCGTCCATCTGCCTCAACCGGCTGGATTGAAATAGCTATTAATAATAATACGGAATATGACTAATAGTGATAGTACAGCAGCAGGTGGTCTGCAGCAACGATCCATGGGAGCCTGATAACCACAGCCAAACAATCCACAGGAACCTGCGAGACGAGAAAGTGCAAAAGCTCCGTGGAAGCTACCAAGTTAGGAACGTGAGAAAGGGACATGATGCATACAGATGGAGAGGCAGAGGAGGAGAGAGCAGCTCAGTGTATCGTGGGAAGTCCACCAACAGTCTAAGCCTATAGCAGCTTAACTAACAAGCTGGTTCAACGCAAGCCTGAGCCAGCCCGGACTATAAGCCTAATCAAAAAGGAAAGCTCTACCTCCCACAATACTTTGGGAGACTTTATGTGCCATAGGTAGGCCTGCATTCATGTGGCGCATGTGAGGTATTGTAAGGAGTCCCTGTATCTGCCAACTGAACTCCCTGTGTGAGTGATTTTTGTATCTTTGTGAACTTTTCATTACAGACATTAGCCACAATTTCAGAATGTAATAATGCTGAAATAAGCATAACTAATGAATTCCAACAAGCATTTCTTGGATTAATACTCTAAAACACAAGATACATACAATCTGCATTCAAGTCCAGTCCCTCTTGTCGCAGTCTGTGACAGACTGAGCCACCGAGTGTCAGCAGACTTATCCAGACATGTTCTCCCACGTCACCCCATACACTGCACAGTCCCTTTCCAATGACAAAGTGACCTCATTTAGATAAACAGATTTGGAGAACTGAATTTATATCTGTCATCAGTAATAATTTATGACCCACCCGACTCTGTTAATCATTATTTTGTGAACAAAGTGCAGGCAAGATAATATGAACAAAATAAAAGAGTGAGAAAGAAGATGACTTTGCTAAATGGCCTGAGAAAGCAATCATATTACAGAGGGGTGTTGGCATATTGCCATTTAGGTACAGTAGGTATACTGTTGAAGAAATGCTTTAATGCTGAAATTGCTGTACAGCATCTAAACAGCTTACTGATACTGTGTTTTCTGCTGTGGAAGTGATGCTGTATTCTTCCAGGGTGTATCCCAGACTCTTATCAAGGACACACAATTACACATTCCTACTACAAATGTCTGATTTTAACCATTTCTTCATACACTCCATACATAATTCACCCATCCATTATCTATACCACTTATTCGTCAGGGTCACGGGGGGCTAGAGCCAATACCAGCTGACAGTGAGAGGTGGGGTACCGTAGACTGGTCGCCAGTCAATCACAGGGCCAACACATAGAGAAAGACAACCACTCACACTCACACTCACACTCACATGTACGGGCAATTTAGAGTCACCAATTAACCTGCATGTCTTTGGACTGTGGGAGTACCAGGAGAAAACCCACCCAAGCACAGGGAGAACAAGCAAACTCCACACAGAAAGACCCCAGGTTCAAACCCACACCACAGAGCTGCCTATAAATAATTCAAATAAACAGTTTACCACTTAATTAATAACAAGTGGTAAACTGTAAGATGCTGATGATATTTTGGGTGCCAAAATGTAACTTTGCACTGAATTTCCAAATAATCACATTCCGAGACACCACTGTCGGCTGTTTAATTTCCTGTTAGGGTTGAAGTTTTTATGGCACTCCTAGATTTATTTATTTATTATGTTGTTGCTGGAAGGATAAAACACATTACTTCCAGTGAATCTTGATTTCCCCACCAGATGCTGTTCAACAAACGCAAGAGCTTTTATAAACTGAATATGCATTGCTAATACATTACATCATTCTGAAAAAAGAAAGAAGCAAATGGCACATTTACGTCACATGTTATGCCCCAGGCTATTAATACTTCAAAATTATTTTTGCATATAACAACAGTTAGTGTGGAGATGTGAGTCCAAACAATCAAACATTCTGTTTTCTGTCTGTCAAAAATAATTCCAGTTTATTATAAACAAGATTTTATTTTCATTTGTTTGGAAATTTGTTCCATGTGTCATGATAATACTCACTAAAAGATCTTGGAGCACAAGTGGCCTGACAGTGATGCAGGTTTCAAGCAAACTTACTTGGAAGACAAAGTGAAGGTGGATGATAAAAATATGGCCCAAACCCAATGATGACCCAAACTAAGACCCTACTCTGTTGGCCATACTTGTGCAAACATGGTTTTCCTGTGCAATGAGAGATTATTACAAATATTTTGGGTGCATTCAGTCATCAGTTTTATCTTTAAATAAAAATGTAGATAATGTGGCTGTAACATACCGTTGTGACTGGAGCCAATCCTAGCTGACACTGAGCGAGAGGCAGGGCACACCCTGGACTGGTTGCCAGCCAATCTCAGGGCTGACAGCTGTCATTTAATATGACCCACTTTCTTTTTGCTTGTTTTGCGGCATCTTTGGACCTCAGTCCTGAAGAGCAGCATTGCATAGTTAAAAAGAAGATAATGAGGCAGACTGCAGATAGCATCAGTAACTTAGGAAGAGATAACAGTTCATTTCTGTCTTTAACACTGATATTTTTCTTTTTCTCTCTCTCTCTTTCTCTCTCTCTCTCTTTAACATTGGCACAAATCAGCACAACACACACCTCTGTCTTATCTGCTCATGTCTCAGTTTGCATATCTTCCATCATCACACAAATGCAAAAATGTTTCAGTTCAAAGCTGTTGTAATAAAAATCAAGTCATAAATTTAGTTCCTCATCAAGGTTACACTTACACAGATTTTGTCATTATGATGTAATTATGAAAACAATAAGTTTTATTTTCAATATTTAGTCAGATAGGGTCAAACATTTACACATAAAGAGTGTATAGTGTTTTTTTTCATACTCAATTTGCAGGAAGACATAACATTTACAGGGTAATAATCTAGATTTCAGAAAGAATTTGACAGTAGTGATTCTCATTTACACTTCTGAGGTAATCGGCTGAGCGGAGTGAAGTGAACACCTCTTGCTGCAATTAAAGATGTGGAAGCAGCACATTTTGGCCTCAGAGTCACAGCGAAGCAGCCTTGTGATCTCTTGCTGCTGCCCCAGTTTCCAGCATGCAATCAGGAGGGAAGTTTGATGACATTTCTCTCTCTCTCTCTCTCTCTCTCTCTCTCTCTCTCTCTCTCTCTCTGTCTCTGTCTCTATGGGGTTTTATAGAGTATCTGCCAAGTGAGTACTGTCTATCTATAGACCGTTCTCTTTTGTGTACACAAACAAACTCACATAACACAAAGCAACCCGCTAACAAGGCTGCACTGGCTCTCATTGCCTCTTTGACTGTGTTCATGGTTGAAAAGAGCTCTACTGCATCATAACAACAGCTGAGAGTGTGACAGGGAGAGCCAGGCTGTGTTGTCTGCTAGTTACTGATCAGGTGTACCGTATGTGCGTATGAGTCCATTTTGTTTATGCATACTTTTGTCCAAATGTGAAACATGCATGTATATGTGCACATGCAAAAGCCCCATTGGCTTGTTAATCTTGGCCCATGTACAGAGCAGTAGGTTTTCAAACTATTTTTACAGAATGTTTTAATATTGTCTGTCTGCTCTTGTCTTTTCAGGTATTCATAAGTATGGAAACTATGAGTGGGAAGGTAACAGAAATTTTTTTTTGACTTTCTTGCACAGATAATATAACTAGTTTGACAAGTTTGAAACAGGGATATGAGTCTCTTATTGACGTCATACCAAGGAACTATTTTCTCCTCATTTGAAGATGAAGGCTCTCATTTGATACCGTAGGCTATGCAGATTTTGACAGATAAAAATAAAACTTTTATTTATCTAGATTTTTTCTCAATGCACTTTTCAATAAAAACAGCAAACATGCGAAATAAAAGCCAGATGTTGGGCAGTTTAGACCCAGTTTTGACTTAAACTGTCTTGTCATAGTTGTTTTCTGCAAAGCTGTTTATTGAATGAAGTCACACTGGGCTGTAGTGACACTGCAGTGAGATACTATAGTGCATCGTATGGGCTTTAACAAAGCCATGATGAGCGATTCAAATACTTTAGCCTGCATACGCTGTTCAGTTAATGAAGTTATTCTTGCCAGTGTACATATGCTTTGATGAGGAACTCAGCAATGTCACTGTTCGGGCTGCGGGGCAACAATCACAATGTCGAGAGCTGGTTTGGGACTCAATTGTGTCACATGAAACAGGATGAAACATGATTACACTGGCTGTCAAGGGTTGACTAGACCATGGATGCACATTCTGCATGTTTGAAGAGGCAAATTCCTTTAAGATAGACCCTATCAAGAGGGGCTCAGGATCTGTGTAGAGGGCAACACACACCTGCTACTTCCTGCTGTGTGGTGTAATTTCATACCCGTCATTAGATGTCCTTAGCACACACTAAATGTGCCACAGGGGCTGACGTAGGTAATTTACAGTAGCTGGGATGGGTTACATATCTGCTACGGTAACATGATAAACTATATAAATGTATTTGGCTTTCTCAGTGATGCTACAACTACTCAACAAGCTTCATTAGAAGAAATAGTGTCAACACTGAAACCTGAGTCAAGGTATGTGAGTCAGCCTCAGACTGAGCAATCATGTCATAACCAGTTACAAGACTTTATTAGGCAGACCAAGGCAGCCCTTACAACACTTTTATTAATATTGTGTCTAGATTAGGTTATGTAGACTTCTTTTCCTCCTAGATGACACAGAAGTCTGGGGATGAAGTTTTTTAACCAATGAAAACCCGGGGCAGATCATACCAGCATTCTAAAAACAGGAGTGTCATCTGCATAGTGCCCCCTTTATAGTCACTGCCAGCAGCTTGAACACACACAGTGATTGGTTGAGGTATCTAATACCTCTGGCAAAACTTGGGGAGGCATATTCCA
The DNA here is from genome assembly GCF_042242105.1 of Pempheris klunzingeri. Classification (NCBI taxonomy): domain Eukaryota; kingdom Metazoa; phylum Chordata; class Actinopteri; order Acropomatiformes; family Pempheridae; genus Pempheris; species Pempheris klunzingeri. Next base: position 8,497,741 of record NC_092026.1, read on the forward strand.
CTGACAAATCAGCTTGTGTTCTTAATGAAAAAGACCAAAAAAAAAAAAAAAAGTTTGAAAAGAGCATTGATATTTTATCATGAGTTTTAATATCTTAGTATACATCTTGACATTAGTAGAGAACTGATAATGATCCACATTACCAACCACTATTTTTAGCTGAGATATAACAAAAAGTCTTTACAGTAGATGTGAATAACAAAGATGGTTTGTTTTAAAAAGATCAAACTCTGCACCAATTTCAATATCCAAGAGGTAGTGTAATATAGTATTTGGTGTACATGCTGCAATCCTAAATAATCAGGAAGAGGCCAGATGTCAGTTTTGGGAAGAAAAAAAAAAAAAAAAAGTGTGCAACGACAAAAACGCAATTTTCAATAAACTTTATTTTTGTCCCATTTTCCCCAAAATGTTACATACAAAAAGGTGATCGGAATTGAACATGTCATCGTGTCAAGACCGTAACATTTACACAACAATAAATAAAAAACATGTATAAATAAAAAATAAATAAACAGGACATTATGTGCCAAAAAATAAAGACTCTTCTGAATTGGCAGATGGCTTTCACAATTTTGGGTTTTTTGAAAACACATGTACGTTAATACTTGCATTCCAGGTCACAGTTTTTAGGATACAACTCTGGGTCGAGAAAGCAATGTAAACCGATAAGGATTACAGTACAACGAGTACAACGTTTTCTTTTTTCCAATAGTAGACATTACTGGGATATATATATACTTATGATAACAGCTGTTCTAAAAGCTTATACCAGGTAGTGAGAGTGTAGTGCTATTGGACTTACTTTTAAACTTGGCTCCAAGTACAAAAGCAAACCCCACCTGTAAAACCCATCTCGATTCTTGTTCGTATCCAGCTTGACATTCACAAAGGGTTGTTATTGCACTGTACAGACATCCCTCGGAAAGGCACTTTTATCCCCCCCTCCCCGCCCTCATTTTCCAACCAACAGTTTTGTTAACCAGCACGAGTGGCACACACACACACACACATTCACCTACTGTACGTGAACTTAAAACAGAATCATTTTTAAAAACCAACTAAGAAAATTCCTTTTGGCATCTAGTTAAAAACTAATAAAATATAACAAGTGGTAGTAAAAGCTTTCCAGATGAGTTTACCAAAAAAAGTGCAAAATCGTGTTGCTCCCATAGCCCCTTAAGTATGTTGTGTACCATGTCAGTGAAATTTGTTTCTAATTTAACTATCTAACAAAAACAAAAAAACACAAGTGATGTTGGAGCAGAGGAAGCAATGATGTTCTCAAAACTTATCACCATCGTCAAATAAGGCCAGGAATGTTATTTGTGCATGTGAGGTCAAGATCGTAGTGTGATCCTATAACTGGCTCATTTAAAAAAGAAAGAAAAACAAATAAATGAATGTGTGCACCATAGTCCCAAGAGGCCAGAAACCAACCGAGGGTAGGAGGGTCTCTCTCTCTAATCAAACCACAGTTCTTCCCCAAAGCATCTCTCTGCTGTAAGATCAAGGTTCCAGTGCAAGTCAACGCCCTAAATGACCTTGCTGCCAAAATACTTTTGGAAAACAGAACCTCAAGGCATTTCAGCTGCAAGATTATCCTTGTTTCATTGCAAGCAAAGAGGCCAGTTTTAGTGTTTATATGCCTTTGAGAAACCATGCCTGGGTTATTGGCTATCAGGGGAAGCTGAAAGCTGCAGGGTTGGTTGGTGGCTTTGAAAGATCCAGCCAAGAAGCAGTGGTTTTGAGTGAGTGAGGGAAGGTAATTGAGAGTTTGTGTGTTCATTTAGGCATCTGTCTGTGAGGGATCCATCATTTCAGGCCAGGTAGGAGTCTCCTATTTTAGGTATCAAAACCTTCCAGGTGGATAACCTTCAAGGCATAAGCTGGACAGGCACTAACCCTTGAGGAAGGTGCTGCATTAGGCAACTTCCTGACTGCTTGATGTTTATCAAGGTCAGCCAATTTGATGATCAGCTGCCAGAGCACCAGTCCAGACAAGAATATTTGCTCAACTCCTCTGTGCAGCCCTCCATCCATCAACTGAACAGGCGTCCGCTCCTCCTGGCACTGCCTTGAGAAATTATATCAACCAGTCAGGCTGCCTAAGAAGAGGTGTTAACCAGTCATGTTGCCTCTAAGGCATCTGCCTGTAAGGCAGCCTGGGAGGCACTGAGCTGTGCTCTCAGGCATCAGCATGGTGTTGGAGCAGCTGGACCACATATCGCAGTCGGTGTCGGAGCTCGGAGGTGCAGCCCATCTCCATCAGCATGCTGAGGAGGTAAGTGCAAGAGACGCGTTCCCGGCTGATGTAGGTGAGCAGGTAGGAGTCATCAGATGACTTGCACAGGATGATCTTGGTGTGGTCTGTGTAGAAATTAACCTGGAAGGGAAAAAAAAGAGAGCAAAAATATAAGGGAATGCAAGGTGGACCATAATCCAATGAAGATGTTCCCAAAATTGGTACATTTTTTGCAACTTTGTTAACAGTGTTACACCAATTGTTTTCTAAATGTATCTAGGATTCTAAATATAGAGTTTTTCTACAAACCTGTAGAGTGCCATTGTTGAAGAGCATGACAAGAGCATGGTCTGTCTTCCCCCACTGGAGCAACAGAGGAGGAGAACCTGACCCTTGATCCTCACAATGCAGATCTCCACCCTGTAGAGGACAAAAAATATTTTGTTTACACCACAGGATGTCAAGCTAAATTATTGTCCAACTGCTCTTAGACAACAAAGTCTTGTTACAGTCCTCTTTCAGTATATCCTCCAATTCCTTGCACATACATACCATTCATTATGAAATCCAATACATTAGTCACTTAGTATCTGATTGATTAAATAAACTAATGGCTGCATTCTTCTAGGTAAAAGTAATGGCTTTGCTCATACCTCCATAAGGTTCTGCTCCATGTAGTTAGCCATGAGCTCTACAATTTGTTTCTGGCTGCGAAGCTGCTCAGGTAGAGAGTTTGCAGGGAAAGTGAAGTGTTCATTGTTTGTCAAGCAGTAGTGGACCGTCCTGTTTGGAGGGAAAGAAACAATTAGATTATAAAAACTGCTTTTAAAAAAGGTACTTACTTTTGGTTCAATTTGAGTGTCATTTTAATTAAATGACAATCAAAAATTGCAATGGGGTGGTAGGCTTTGTTATGTTGACACTGGTTGGTGTACACACATTAGTGTAGTTCAGTTACTTGTCTGACTCTAGTCATGAAGCAGTCAAGAAGTTCTACCCACTATGTAAATGTTGACTCCTTCAGTAAACACTGTAGCTCTTAAAAAAAAGGTACTCACTTGCGTTGGTTACAAAGACTGAGATGTGTTCCCTCATTAAAGAGCACACCGATGCTTTGGTTTGAGAGCTGGTAGCCAAAACCATATTTGTTGGAGTAGTCGACCCATTTAGTCACCCACAGGAAGGACTGTGGCCTGGACAAACACGGCGGGTTTCTAGTGGCTGGAGAGAGAGAGAAACAAAGGGAAGAAAAAAAAAAAAAAAAAAAAGTTAGGATTGACGGGATGTGCCATGAAATTGTTCCATAATCTCAAATGTAAATAAGACAAATAATAGCTTTTCCAAAAGTCTATAAGTCAGCATTTTAGAGAAAAGATGCTACAAATCTTGAGCTAGAAGTTTAAAGGGGCTTTAAGGTACATGAGTCTGCAGATATTTAGAGGATGTAAAGAAATAGCTGAGACAAGGAAAAGATGTGGGTGATTAAACTTGAATCACTCTGACCAACTTGAAATGTAATGTAAAGTAAGATTGTTCATGTCAGAAGAAAATGTTAAATATGTAATTCTGCATTTCCTCATTATTATTTAGGCCATACGTGCTCTTGCAGTTTTTATAGCTCAATCTCATAACTCCCTCCTACCTGCAGGCATGGCGGCCAGGCAGCTGTTCAGAATTTTCATGGCTGAGTCGGCAACAGCTGCAGGGGTCAGGACATCCTCGCATGCTGGAGAGACAACAAGAAGTTAGTGAAACATGGATCACTAAGGGACAAAAATGACTTGAAAATGCAGTGAAATACATCTTGCTTGGAGGAAAAGTTTTGGGCCCTACGTTCAGTGCTGCTGGCCATGGTGCCCTTGAAGGAGCGCGAGATCGACTTCCTGGATTCTTCCTCAGCAGGAGTCTGTTCCAGAGGCACGGAGCTGACCAGCTGACCGGTGGGAGAGGGCACCTGAGCAGCAACAAAATAAATTAAAGACGATGATGAGAAAAGACAAGCAAAGTGATGGTAGGAGCACAAGATGGAAAAAAATAAACAAAACAACAAGAAAAAGGTCACCAGTCTCAAGTGCATGAGACATTCAGTGAACGTGTTACATTAATGCGTTCCATGCTTGCTTAGCATTTGTGGGTCTAAATTTAAAAAAAAAAAAAAAAAAAAAAAAAAAAAAAACTCAGCCAGCAATGATGCCTTTGGTTCCTATATTCTGCTACAGCTTTAATGGTCGTCCTTTCACTTTTGAGTCTTTTTAATCTTGCACATCTTACTGCCACTGCAAACTACTTTTTTGTTCAACACTTTCCCTATGGGTGCTTTGAAAACACAGCATGTTAGATATGTAGTTTCTAATGTCATGTGGCCACAAATCTGTTTTTGAAATAACCTGGAGGTAGTCTGTCAGGAAAATAGGCAACTTTGTGTAGTCAGAAGATCAGAAATAAGACAAAATATCCTGCTTGTGTTTCTGGACTACCCGTTTTCTCAGCACAGGCTCATTACCAAGCCAACAGAAATATTTCACTCCAAAAAGCAAGTGAGGTGGTTCCTATTGGGCTCTATAAATAGCAACTACACCAGTCTGATTAGTGATTGGCCAACTGAGCCTCCTGCTGTTGTGGCATTAGCCGCAGCTCTGGTTCTGAATCTTCTTAAAATGAAATAATGAATCAAAATGTGTAGCAGAGAGAAAAAAATGCAGCGACAGTTTCCTGAGATGTTATAGAAAAACTGGTGTTAGTAAATCTAATACTTCTACTACTCTAATGTCAGTTCTTCACCAAATATTAAACAACATCAACTGCAACACTATCTGAATTTGAGTCGTATGTTGACAAGCTGAAGGACTTCTGGCACAATAGAGCCTTAAACTGCTCAAACAAAGCTCAACAACCTGAAAAACACATTTCTAAATCTCTGGGATGATTCCTTTGTATAATTAAAAGCATAATCCATTCTTCAAATAATATAGTTGCCCTACATTCAGTCTAAGAGAGAGAGAGAGTTGGATTTTTTTTTAAAAAAACTCCAACTCTCCCTCATAAATAACAATTATTCACACAATTTCCACTGCAGTGCCATGTATAATATAGTTTACTGATTAAATGAACTTGCTCAAAAAGGCTTCAAACACTGGATGCAAATCAATTATCAGTCATAAAATAAGATAATCCTTCATTGATCCTCATGGGGGAAATTCAGGTGTTGCAACAGCCAGGATACAAGTATACAAAATAAAAAATACTAAATCAAAAAACACAATAGAAAAAGTACACACAACAGCTGTCATCTGCTATGAAAATATATACCAACTGTGGGACTGACTTTATCAGTAGCTGGAATTACCCTGCTTTTGTTTCAAGCAAACAAACATCGTGCAGAAGTAGGGCAAAACAAAAAAAACAAAAAGGTTGTACCTCATTGGGTCCCACTGTCTTGTAGCTGATCTGCCTGTTGATGGAACATTTCACGATGCCTGACACCAGCTTGGAAATGTCTTTGTCATCTTTTTCTTCACATGGAATCTTCTCCACTGCGGAAACAAGATTCTCGCATTGTAGTCACAACAAATGTTTAACCACAGGAGCGTTTATACCCATACATACAGCAGCTCTTGGGGTAAAAAAAAAAAAAAGCTTGAAGGAAAACTAAGCGCAATCCAGTTCTTCAGTTTACATATTTTCAAACAAAACCAGATTATCCAGATGACAGTGGCTGCATAATTGCCTATGGGAAGGGACACAAAATGAACAGATGACCTAGTCTGTTAGATCAGTCACTTGGCCATTTCTGCTGCTTACCTTTAGGTTTCTTTTTGCCAAAGAGGCTCTTGGCCATTTTAGTGAAGAACTTCTTGGCAGGGCTGGGGGGGTGGAGCTCTGGCACCATCACACAGCTGCTTGGGGGAAGCTTATCGGGGGTGAAACCCTTGAGGAAGAAAAGAGGCAGACAAGAAGGTGAGGAAGATGCGAGAGGGACTGAGATGACACAGCTCATTCTGAGTGAAAGGCTGACGCGCGATAGTTTCACGCACCATTTTCCAACACACTCAAATTAACAATCTTTAATATCAAACAGCATCAAATCCCAAACCGTTTCCTTAAACAGACAAAATTAGCATGACTTTTGCGTACTTTGGTGAAGAACTCGTGGTTGAGGATTTGATCCAGTGAGAGTCGGTCGCCGGGGTTTTTCTGCAGGATGCCTGAGATGAGTTTCTGTGCAGCAGGAGAAAGTGTGGATGGCAAGTTGTACCGGACTTCCTTTATGCACTTGTAGGTCTCCTTTAGGTCAAGAGTCTCAAAAGGAGGGTTGCCGCACATCAGTGTGTACCTGAATGGGATAAAGAAATTGTCAGCTCAAGATTCAACGCAATTCAGACTATCAATCTCAATGGCTGAATACAATATCCTCACACTGAGATATGATGAAGCCATGATAAAAATAACTTGTTATTGCACACATGGCTGGGCAAAAGCAAATAACTCTTGGTTAAACTTAGCAAACTCACATGACACATCCGAGGGACCAGACATCAGACTCTGTGCCGTGGCCCTGTCTGTTCAGCACCTCAGGGGCCAAGTAGTTGGGCGTTCCACAGATAGTTCTGTGAAAAACAAGCACAGATACATTTAATGCATCAAGCGATAAGTTCTTTTCTGCTCTGTGGATGCATCATGCAAACAAGGAAGTGGTGGTTGAAGCGTTTCTGCCACAGTCATTCTTCTGGTATTCCACAGGAAGATGTCAAACAGGTACTGAAACTCTGCTCTATGTGTTACATTTAACTGCCATTTGGAAACCGGTTTAGTTAGGTACTCTCTAGGGGAAAAGTAGTGGGAGGAAGAATGTGCTTGGTAACTGACGTAATGGTTTTAGGTCAATGTGCATTGTGAAAGCGGAGAAAATGGCCAGGACTGTAATGTTTAGGTTGGTTGTTGTGTTTATTTACAGTAGCCACTCATCAAGGAGCAATGAATGTGTTTAACTTCAAAAATCAAATAAGGGTATATAAGAAAAAGACAAATTGTTCCCAAAATCAATTTCAAATATTAGTCTGGGGATTTGTGGCTGCTTTTATGCAAACAAAACAAAATAAACAGTAGTTAAACTGACTTTTTCCTCTGCTCGACTGTCTCCAGCTTGGCAGCGAGGCCAAAGTCTCCCAGCCGCAGCTCCATGTTCTCATTGACAAAGAAGTTGCCTGAAAGGGACAAAAACATTTGTCCGGTCAGCATTCCACAGATAACATGTGCCTGCCCAAAGTCACAGCAGATTCCTGGGATGCTTGTGTGTGCGTACGCCACGTTTCAGCTCACATACCTAGTTTGAGATCTCTGTGCAGGATCCCTCTGCTGTGGAGGTACTTGAGGCCGGATATGATCTGCCTGAGGTAATATCGGACTTCTGGCTCTGTGAGCGTGTGTCTCGCCTTCCAAATGTGTGCCAACGACTGCAGAGATAAAGCAATGAGTGAACGGTCAACCCCGTATCTGTCAGTGGGCCTGTGCAACACTGCTGCACACACAAAACACACACAGCCGCAAAAGCAAAGAAATTAGGTGCTGCTGTAATTCAGGTGGGTGTCTGGGACTCCTCGTTAGTCATGATTAAGCTGTTTGACATGCAGAATTTAAATTAGATTTAAAAATTAATATATATAGTGTGTATAGTCTCTGTTGTGCCACTGAGGGGCAATAAAAGGCAAGCTGTATCCGTGCAAGCAAAACATATGCAAACTGTACAGACTGTTCTAAAGACTCCTTAAGTCTCACCTTCCGACTGCAGAGCTCGAGGAAGATGTAGATATTTTCTTGGTCTTCAAAATGATGAGAGAATTTCACCACATGCTTGTGCGACAGGGTTTTGTGGAGCTCGATCTCGTTCGTTATCTGTTAAAATGTGACAACCTATCAATATGTGTGCCTGTTGCAATCCAAAAAAAAACAAACCAGACAATGAATTCAGGTTACACGTCAGGCCCCTCTGCGAGAGACACGAACAAGCACCATCATGTACCTTGTCTCTTTGGTGTGGTTTGGACACCCTGCTCTGTGGGATCACCTTCACAGCGTACATTTTGTTGTTGGAGAGGTCTGTCATCTCGTAGCATCGAGCAAAGCCACCCTTGAGGGAGACAAACGGGATCATCAGTTAACAAAGCAGCAGGTTGAAAACCTGCAATGGCCATTAATAATTTGCCTCAATGGCAAGTGTTTGACCTGAGGATCAATAGCTGCACAGCCAATAAAATGAGCCAACAATGATTTGGCCAGTTCTGAAAAGCTCCAGTGGAGACAAATAACCAGTGCAGGATTAAAACGTGACGAGGGGATTTGCATCCATCCAGATGCAACATTTAATAATCGAGACAACCTCTTGGCCAGCATCTTTTGTTGCCTTGGTGCTCTGATGTGCTTCCACCAACGACAATAAACCCTCTAATATCATGTTTACGGCTGCTTCTTCGTGCACAATTCTTGATGTAATCAATACGATAGGCTCGAGGACGTGAGGGATGAGGCAGACCGAGCTGCTGCATTCATTAACCGTGAAATTGACGGGAGACGTTTCCAGCTCTGCGGCAGGCAGCAGAGGAAAAAAAAAAAAAGAAAAAAGAAAGACTTGGCTGGCCGCCCGACGCAGCGTATCGATGACGAGCAACATGTTGATCCATTCATACATTGAACATACTGGGTCATGAAAATCCTCCCAGAGGCGAAGATGTAAAGGAGAGGAGCTCTTGGCAGAGTCAGGCTGCTGTATGTTTGGCTGAACAGTGGGCTGAGATGACATTATAATACGAGGGCTCTTATAATAATAATTCTTGGGTTTCTTTTTTTTTTTTAAAAGGTAGTGCCAATCATGTGTGCGCACAGGAGCCGGGCACACCTTGCGCCTGATTCATTCAGCAATGACGCGCACAGCAGGGTGAGATTAGCCACATCCACCACGAGGTCATCCCCAATTCCCGCATTAGCAGACTAACACACCTGGAAAACGGCTAATAATGAATTTTAATCATCGACAGCATCCGTGTCAGCCCGAAACGGGCTCTTTGATAGAAATTCGCCTCAGAGGGACTCCTGAAGTGAAGCGAGACAAGCACATGTAACATTCAGTCGCCTTACCTTTCCCAAAAGCTTCCCTTTGCTGTAGGATCTTCCAGTCTTGGAGTCTGTCACCACTTGGGCCAGCTCTGGCTTGATTTGTTCGGATTTATTCCTGCTGGTTTTCACCGGGGCTGAGGACGGATGGGGTCCACGCTCCGAAACGGGCTTAAATAAATCCGCATTCATGGTGTGGCACGAAAGACGCTGCGCCGCAGTGAAACACCCGGTATCCATTTAACACAGCGGTTCAAATAACCACTTGGTGTGTATATATTTATATGTTGTGTGTGTGTATCTCGATCCCCTTCAGCTTCTTTTCTCAGTGGTCGGTCTGATGCGTACCGGTGCGTCCACCTCGTCCAGCCGTATCCATCTGGCGTGTCTGGGCACGGCTCTCCACGGCTATATATGAGAGAGGTGACGTCACGAAGCGGGGGGCGGGGGCAGGTGTCCCACTGGCGGAGAGAGTCCAGACGATTTGCTCAGACAGCATCTAAATCAAGCAAATAATCTGGAAGGTGAGAGGAAATATGAATGAAAGAGCGCATGTAGAGTCGGTTTCAGTCATGCTGCTGGCAAGCTGTCACCCGGAGGAGGAGGAGGAGGAGGAGGAGGAGGGTGGGGGGGTTCCTAATGCTTGTCATGTTTAATCCACAGACTCACTCTTTACTGAGTGGGTCCCTGGGAGTGATAGACCTGAGCTCTTAATTTGGCCTTTTATTATTTAAAGGAGATTATGTTAAGAAATGCGAATCTGCATGGGGATATTTTACCAAGAGGTGGGGAATTATTCTGCCTTCATTATGAAAATTCTTTAGAAGATATCAAGATCTCTCTGATCACTATCTGCTGCCTAAAGTGAATGTGCCTGCCATGTTGCTGTGACTCATACAAAAGACTTTCCCCTGGAGAAGTGATTTACAGTTCGCCACATTCGCTCCAGCATCACAGGTTACAATATTTACAAGTGCTGGAAATGAATTAACACATTAACTGGGCATTTGAACACATCATTTAGGAGCTGCACATCACAGGAATATAGCAGTGAGTCTTGTAATTAATTCAGAAAAACTGCAGACACAGAGATGAGTTTGAAATTCTGCCAAAACGTCCAGAACCCCACAAATTAACAACTTTGTACAGTAAAACATTGGTAAGAGAAACTTGTGAACCACTGACCGCACCTGCCATCTGGTGGACAAAATGTACATTTAAAAGGCTCTGCAGGACTGTGGATTTATTATTTAAATTTCCCTTTATTCACTTGTCTAAGGTTTACTGTGTCTGAACATGTCATGAAGCATTAAAAGCTGTTCTGCCTTATGAACAATCATCTGGGTGCCCAATATGCATTTTGTCAAACAGCAGCTGGACCGTGGCTCATCTTACCAAGTATCAATAAGTTTGGGTTTGGACAGAATGGATTATAAGACTTCTATTTTCTCTGATTGTGGGCTAAGTTTAAGTTTAAACAGCAACTGTATTAAAATAAAATACAAACTTTTGTGTGAGCAGGCCTCTGTGAGGGCATATCTAAATTGTGGTTGGTGGTTGGTAAAAAAATCAGTCTCTCAAAACCAGAAGCAAAGAAGAATTTGTTCAAGATCTATATTTGTGAGAACGTAATGAACAACCTGAGGGTGGGCAACAATACATAGAAAATGGTGACAACAGCCAAAGTAAAATAGTCAACATAATTAAAACAGACATTTTACATATTCACAAATGCTGGATGGAAAATGACGACTTGGACAGTGCAGCTGTAAATAGATATTATAGTAGGCAATTAGGCAAAAAAAAATACAACAGTCACATGAAGGAATTACAAAGAGTGGGTTTTAGAGCATTACACTATGCAACAGGAATGGGTAAAATACAGACCCATGCAGTGATGTAAGTACTACCGTCTTTGCTGCTATCATTTAATCTATTTCTGGAGTGACAAAAATTAAAAGGCTGATATGAAGGCTTTAAAAGAAGTCAGACGAGACCCTCTGGTTGTATTCAAAGGAACGTGATCATGACTTCAGTGAATGCACACTTGAAAACATCAGACACAGACAGTAATCCCTACACCTTATTCATGAGCTGCAAGCTGAGTTTCTAGATTTTGCGGAATATATGATTTATATATTGGACTTGACTTTGACCCAGCAACCTTTAATATTCAAGTCATGTCAGCTGCACCCCTGACAGCTCTCACGTGGTCCTGCTGTGGAAAAGCAGTGAGGGCAGTTCAGAGGCCCATCATGTCCTCTCCTCGTATCTTCTTCTCCTGGGACTCGGACCAGGCTTTGTTGATGGTTCTCTTCATCTCGTCGTCTCCCTCTGAGTAAATCTTCTTCAGCATGTTCATCAGGCCATCGCTGGGGTCTGTGCTGTCATCTGCATTGGGTTTACTGTTGAGGGACAATAGGAGGACAGTTTGTACATGTTTTGGGGCATTGTGGGATTCTAGGTCTCCTCCTGTGTGCGTGCCCCTGCTGCATTATGTGGAGTGACACCTGGCTCACAGATGTGGTACTGCACTTCAATGTGCTGACCACTGCATGACTCAGAACCCTGTTTGGAGTGATTGTCCACATGTGTATGAGAGTACCGACGAGGTTTCAAATCGTTAGAAAGTTGTTGTCATTATCATAATTTTTTTCTCAATGTCTCACACCAGTGTGTCATTAGCCACTGACAACACATTGGCATCAACAGCAGTGCCAATTATGTACATCATCATATACGTTGCACAATATCTTGTGTGCATAAATTAATTTGAAGCATGCAGTGGCCTGAAGTTGCTTAAAATCCCTCCTTTGCACAAATTACTTACTAAATCAGTATTCCATCTTTCTTTGAACTTACTCTTTCTCTTTCTCTTTCGACTGCTTTTCCACCTTTGTTAGGCATTCCCACTTCTTTGTTGTCTGCTTCTTGCACATGACCAGGACCATGTCTGTTTTTATCTGTTGGTGGGAGGAAAAGATGGTTACCGTCCTGTAGAGAAACCAGCTTGGCTTCCCCCAGAAGTTAGCAGTAAAGTGAGGAGCAAAACACAGGCTTGGATTCATCAGTTAGCAAGACCAGGGACTACTACATGCTCAGGTTTCTGATCTGTATGGAACATTTAGCAATTGTTGAACAGAACTTTAACTATAAGCTCTTTATAAATCAATGTTGTAAATCAAGGAAGAGCCCTGGACAGGTTCTAATGTGTGGTAATATGTCAACAATCTTTAAAAAGCAAAATGGCACCAAGATGTAAAAAAAAATTGGAATTGACTTAAAATGCTGTTTTATGGCAATTTCCTGCTTCAATTTCTTGACTAATAGGAAGTTCAACTCCCTGGACTCCTTTAACTGATGAATAGGCTTAATCACCTTTTTGTAGCTGTCCTTTTCATCAATTGGATATAACAGGTTGAGAATTGTCATCTGATGGTTTTTCCCATCTAGTTCCTTCACCAACACAGAAAAGGATCTACAAAAAAAGAGAATGAGCAAATACAGCTGTATGGTTAGTAACACATGACTAATAAAAGCTGTGTGAATACAGATATACATGTTGATTATCACTGTACCTTTCTGTAAAGCTGACCTCCACGTTTTCTGATGGGATTTTGTGCACATCCTTCAGTGTAAGGTAAATTTTGACAAATTTCTCTGACTGGTCCCAGGCTGCATAGAAGATACAAAAGTGGGAACACGTTTCAAATACCTTTTCAGCTCTTGAACACATCTTAACTGTTGCGCTCTCTCACATATCGCAGTAGTGGCCTTACTAAACAATAACATCGTACCATAGTTGGTGATCTTGACTGTGTACGCCACTTTAGAGGCACCAGACGGGTCTGCCTCTCTCCTGGCTTGTTGCTCCTTCTGTTGTCGTTTGACGGCAAGCTCCTTCTCCACCTTCTTCTGCTCCTGCTTTAGCAATTCCTGCACTCGTTTCCTTTCTGCTTTCTCCAAAAGTGACCCCAGCTCCAGCAAATCTGCCTCCAGCTGGTTGATCTGTTTTGGGGAAAGAGTAACACCACTGAGAAATGCACATCCCTGAATTACACAGTTTGTGTTTAGACTGCATCCGTCGAGTCACTGACATATCATATCTCAAATCAAAAATGCTTTCTTCACAATGGTTGCACAAAGTGTAGCCTGAATTTCTCTTAATTGTAAAATACTTGGGATATGTTTTTGTTGCATGTCAGAACAAATCAATTGTACGCCCTGGTTTAGGGTAGCCTATTGGGATCAATTAATAATGCGTTTTGATACTATATCGGCTAAAATAACATTCAATTACCCTGCAAATCACCCTGTAACTGTTAATGTAGAATTGTTCACCCAAGCGTTTACCACATTGGTCTACTAGCGCCATTTACAATAGCACCTTTCAGGGTAATATTGCTCATTCGTAGTTCTATTTTAGCTTTATCTTGTGAAAACTACTGTTTGGGCTAACCCTAACCCTAAACTACTGTTAAATACTGCTTCCTTGGAGCTGAAAGTCTCGATAACTCATCGGATCTACTCACCCATCACTACACGAGGGAGGAGACGCCAACTAACGCTAACTCACTAATACAGATGGATGGACACATCTATGCTTCGTTACCCGATACACTCTTAGCTATGACTTTATGGAATTTGATTAACACATTAGCTTGAATCTCTGCACTTTCATCTCGATGCTCTGGAGAAAAAGTACTTGAACACGACATTAAGTATCAAAATTATTTTGGTAAAATACCGTCAAAGCTAACGCTAGCTTACCGCTAGCTAGCTAGCTAGGTTAGGTACCATCACATGTCTTCAAGCATGACTTCTTACTATTTCCACGTTCGGCAAATACACGTTTAAGTGTGCATAGACATATTCATACTTCAGGGAACAATAGTTAAAGGCAGAAGATAACATTTTATCGCTTCGCCATGGCTTGCTAATAGTTAACTAGCGTTAGGTAACGCAGCATTACTTTAAGTGGAATCATGTAACTACGTGTTAAATCCAGCCACCTCAGCGGGGTCACACTCTATAATAAGACCTATCAGCGTTTACTAAGCTGAATAAAAACACCTGGTTTACCTGTTCGATTAGAGCCATTTAGGCTTCGTCTGTATCAGTTGTATTAGCTGCGATCAGAAATGTTTCGTGTTTCTTTTTCCTGCTCTGACACTGCAGTGTGCAGCGGTTTCCCTTCTTCTTCTGTTTCAATGGCGGGTAGTAGCCGGCCTAAAGGCGCACTACCGCCACCTCCTGGACCAACGGGTTGACAGCCAATAGCAAAGGCAATAGATCATTTTGGCACATCTGGAAACTACTGTTCACTACTGTTTTAACTTTTTGGAAGAATAACTTCAAAAGAACAATTTAAGATTAAAGTACACTAAAAACTTAAGAAGTAGCTAAAGTGGTCAATCAAAGACCCCCTTACTTTCAGCCAATCAGAGTGCTTCTTTCTTTCGGCCACTCAGAGTGGCTCTTCCGTGTGACAGGAGGTGATCAGTAGATCCAAACAGACATGGATCAGATCATCAATACATCATATACACAGTAGCTCTCATCACCATGCCCCCTTTAACAGTCCCTTGTCCCACATTTAAACAAGCCAATTTAAATTAATAATGCTATGTCAAAGAGATGCTGTGGAGTTGGCCATTCTCTGTATAGTCTACATTCTACAATGAACCAAGACACTCAGAGAAAGGTTAGTAATGTACAATATTTATTCACCCATTTCTGAGTACAGTAAGTTACATAGACATTTGCTCTTCTGAGGAGATCGTTTTCTCTTAAAATATTATGTATTTTGTTGTTTTTCATACATCTACAGAAATGATATATTCATGTCCTCCTCAACAATACTGTAAATATGTTGCAGTAATCTCAATGGACTCACTTGGAACATGAACACCTTCCAGGCTTTGGTGGGTAGTGGTGGAAGGATTTTATTACAGCCAATACCGCTAAAGAATTCAAACAGTAAAAGACCATAACAAGTCTGTATTGAAGCTGACGTCTTGCTCTTCTGATTTTTCATGATCCAATCGGAGTGTAGTGTCCAAAGGATCCCCGGTTACCACCTTGCCCTCAGAATCCCGGACATCTGGTTGTGGTCAGCTAAGTGACGGAGGACAATCCGGCTCAGTCGCCACCTCCGCTTCACTCCCCGAGGCCTGGATGTCATTACACACCTGTTGCGTATTCTCACAGGGCAGCTGTCTCTTGGGAATGCTGCAATTTCTTTATCTGCCAGCTCCTGCAAAGATTTTAAAACTGTTTAATAATGCAGCACTTATTTGTATTTTAAATCATTTGGCATCACGTTGGCTGTTATGAATCATCTCCCACAATAATAAAAAAAACAACTGTGACAGCTTCACTGTATACTGTGAATAACTTGTCATCTGCTGCACCTACAATATGAAACATTTATTTTAACACTCTGCACAGTGTATCTTTTCTCATAAAAAGGAAGACTTATGACCAAAAAATGTTCAGCTCTTTACAGATGTGAACAGACATGCAGGCTCCATTTTTTCAGCTCACCATAATGAAGATAGAGTGGTTAAGTAATGAAGTTATTATTCCAAAATAACCCAAAAATCCAAAGCATGTTCAAAACAATGAAGATGTACAGCAGACCAACATGATAAGATGATACCATCACAGTTTGCAAATTTGATAAATGAATTAATGCTCAATTCTATGACACACCACCTAAAAGTGAGACTACAGCATTTGCACCTGAAGCTCTTTGGGTAGGATGGTGTTCTTCCTCAGTGCATTGATCCGTAGCCTCTCATCAGCATAATCAAAGGCCATCTGTCTTCTCTTGACGTCCCTCAGCATCCTCCAGTTAACGTAGTAACCCCTCACCTGCTCCACTGCCCCCCAGCAAGTCCTCAGGGCCTGCACACAGGCACACACACCAGCAGTTGTAATAGACTGACAGCTAATGTTATGCTCTTTGGCACCACAGAGAGAGAGAGAACGGCTTCTACTGAGTTTCTTCTAAGATCTGAACATAACATTACAGGCTGTTCTTGAAGTCTGGTCACACATTTGAATGGAGATAATAAGAGTCCATCCCCACCAATTTACAGGAAAACTAAAATATCCCTGCCAACATTTTGTCTAAAGATTATGAGGCTGATTATTAAGTTGATCATGGATAATGGTATTGATAATGGTATTCAGATCAGGAATATGGGGAACTCAATGTAGGAAGTGCAATTTTTAGCCTCTTCTATAGTGCTCTATATTTCAGTAAGAAAGGGACTGAGGCTTTTGTCTGTATGTTTAGTACATACATGAAACACTTCATTTTCACAGCAAGTTATGTTTTTCACAAAATAAACCAAACCGTAACCTTTAAAAACAGGCATTAGCTGGGACTGATGGGAGGAAGACTCAGTGCGGAGATACAGGTAAGGTGAGGATGCAGCTCAACACACCGTTAGCTTCAAAAACTACCTAAAATCCTGAATGAGCTGCCACAGGCAAAACCTTTCAGACACCAGACAATTCCCTTGTTATTCCATATGACGTTAAACATGCAGGTAGTTATTTAGCAACAAGATAAAGGGTTTAAAACGTTTGTCACTTAGCATGCTAACTAGCATTAGCTACGAAGCTAACGTCAGAAAGCTAGAAACATCACTCGCTAATACTGCAAACGTTACTTTCTCTATCCTTCATTCACACATATGTGATCCAGGCGTCTTAATGGATACACTTAAAACGATAAAATGCAACGTTATAATTGGTAAGTTACCTGCTTAGGGGCGCAGACAGTGGAATAAAGGGCATTTACCCCTAAACATGCTATCCTGTGAGCCGCCATATTGAATGACTTGTTGTGCAAAACCACCGAGGAAGGGAGGACGATAAAACTACTAAACAGTGGAAATATCTCCTCCTGTCGACCAGGAGTGTGAAATGACCAGTGGCGACTAATGGAAATGGATCAGTTCCATCCATCTTTTGTAAAGTTATAATCAGTTTATTAGATTAAAAGAGCAAGAAGGAAAAAAGAGAAAATAGTAACAGATTCCTCAAGCATTTACAGTAAGAGCCACATGGCCAAGTACTTTTTAATAATTGTACATTTTATTACTTCTGTCATGACTTTTAAATAAACTCTGACATGAAGATACTTAAAATGACTTAGGAGATATGAAAATAAAGATGGACACACAAACTCACACAAAAATCTAATTTTGAAAGTAGTTGATGTCTCTTCAGTACCAGTGCTTTAAAGGTAAAGGAGTATTGTGCTTTGTTAAAATGTGAAGGTTCATGCCATGGATAATCAGGAAGGTAGAGATCCCATTTGAAGAGCTCCCAGTACCTGCTGTGGGACAAAGTGATCAGATCAGCATTATATCATAAACATTTCAATGACATTTGTCTTGAATGATGGTTCAACACCAGCTTTACTGTGCTCATTTGTAGTTTTGATCTCACTAACAATATCAGGAGTCAATCTAAGTTTGGGACTTGAATTTTCAAACCCTTGTTGTTCCTCTTGAAAAAAACAGGTGGCAGTGTTGTCCTGTGAATATAAGCTCCTGTGCTCTCTTTCTCACCACCCACCAAAGGAGTGGGGCTCCTCTTCACGCTGAATCTAAAGTTTAGATAAAGAATATGATTTCAGTCAGACACAAGGTTTAGAATCTAAACCTTATGTCTGACCCATCCTTTCTCCCCTGACACCGCTAACAATGAAACTGTTGTTTTAAGGAAGCACTTATATAAAACAGTGCACTGTGGTCTTCTTTCAACATATGGTTCAGCAGGGGACTGTCTTTAAAGGTTTTTATAGAAAAAAAAAATTAACAATAGCAGCAGATTCCATTTAAGTTTTCTTAAACAATCCCCATTATGCTGGAGACTTGAGGGGATGCGTTCTTGGGTAAATATTAACACATGACAAACTGCAGACTGTGCTTCCTCTATAAAGAGTAACATTTCGAAGAAGGCTGGGAAACCTGTACAGGCCTCTGTGCATTGCATTAAATGAAAAATGACAGCAGCTGAAGTGCACCCATGTAGCTCACGGATAGTGATATTTGTAGACCTGACAGTGAATACGTAGCAAGTCATTATAGAAAAACACCACCACCACTATAATTGAGAATGGTTTTGTTGTTGCATGAAACAACAATTTCCTTTTCTCTCTTCATGTCAAAATGTTAGACTAGCCTTTTTTCTATGTTGGTAAATCTTTTCAATTCAATGTAATTATAGAATTACATGGTTGTCAACCAGGAAAAATAATGCTTTTGTTCTGCTTTTGAGATTTGGAAAATGCAGCATTGTTCTTTGACAGCAGCATTATATTATAGTTAAACTTTTCTTTTCCCCCTCAGTTGGTTTTGGCTTACAGTTCAAATCCCTGAGGTTGTTCTTCCAAGATCACCAAGCAGGCAAAATCATCCCCTCTGTAATTTATTTTACATCCATAGCATAGAGATGTCGAAGGCTTGAGAGGTTGACCTTCAGCGTTTCCATATATTGTAAAGTTTATGATAAATGCCAGGCAGCCAGATTCTGTCAGCAAGAATGGAGCTTTATGTTAGTTGACAAAAACACCTTTCTGCTCGAGGAGTTCTTTCATGTGACATTAAACAACTTGATTCTGATCAGATGATTATCTACAGATCAACCAACTATATGGAGCACTTGAGCAAACGGGACAATCATGCTGGTCGACTGTGGCAAAAGCCTTTGTCACCAATGCTCCTTCAAACAAGATATTTAATCCCAATTACTCATTTTGAGCAGCTCTGCAGTCTTACTGTCTCACAGTGTGAAGAGTGGGTGAATGAGGCTTAACTGTGGCTCACACTGAATTCACTGACAATGGCAATCAGAGATGTTTGAGCTGCTGTGTGCAGCCCTGAGTGCTTTGTGTTTAGGGACCAGAGGATCTTTGATGCCTGGACTTTTAGACATTGCGAGTAGATAAAACAAACGACGGTCGAATAAGAATGCGCTCCCTTGGCATCAACAAAGCAATTAGATAGAAAGGTGTCATGTAGACAGGTGTCTTACCGGCAGTGCAGCGGTGTGCCTTACGGGGGATCAAGACCTCAGGCTGGATCATAGCAAAGACTTGGGGAGATTTGGGAACAAAGCAATGCAATATAAAACTGATCTGCTACTGAGATAAGTTAAGATTACTCAGTGACACAGCAGTGTCCTCATCCATGAAAATGACAGCAGTGTAGTGAACATGGTCAAAATGATGTAAGCGAAGATGGAACTTATCGGGTACATTGGTTGCACTTTATTGAAGCCATGCCACCATGTAGAATTTGAAGTCACATGAAACACATGAAGCTCTATGTATTGTAATCTTACTGTAACGTAATGCTCAGGTAAATGGATGGCCTGTCTGTGTCCATGAGGAACATACAAATGTGTTTTCACACAAAAGAAATCAAGCTATGCATCATGCAATTGTGGCTGTGCAAAGTTCAGGGTTTTTTTCTCACTTTCTATGTCTAATTAAAGAATAATACTCAAATGTGTATTTCTAATGTGACTACATATGGTACATATTGTATCAAAATTATGAGGACATGTAGAGTCCCTATATAGCTCTGAAGTTAGGCTCTTCCTCTCATGTGATAACTCAAACGGAGCTCTGTTTCCACTAATAAGCCAGAGACAGCCGTCGGCAACCAACGATCCTTTCTGCTGTTCATCAACTCTACCTTCTGCTATAGTGGTTCAGGCATTCTTTCATCCAGCCCTAAATAAGGTGATTATAGTAAACAAGGATCCTCGGACTGATTAAACGTTAGACTGATCTCCAACATACTACATGGAGATGAAACTGTGACAGGGCTGTATGTTTTCTGTCTGTATGGGACTGTTTGATTCAGACACAATTTGGATTTCAGGAGGAGGTAGATAAAATGGTATATTCATTCAATGGTATGTTCATTACTAATGTAACACAGTCACTGTTTTTTTTATATGTCTTCTGTATATATGTATAGTGTGAAAGATGCAGGCAAAGACTCACATGTGTCAACAGAAACAAGTCTAAACTCCTGGGTAAACATGACCGTGCCTGCCACCCCTGATCAGGATGACGTCTTTATGGATACAATTTAGCTTGTAAACAACGAACAAGCTGTAGTGTTTCTATGTGGGTGGGCTTCTGTCTACGACACGGCTGTCCTGTGACCATAAATCATACACAGCCCACATAATCGAACGGTGCCGGTCAGGAGAAAAATAGTAGTGACATATAAAACTTAACAAAGCTTAACTTTGGCATCTTGGAGAGAATGAGATCTCTGGGACTGTTCAAGGCCACAGAATAGCATCACATTTCAGCACATCTTCCTCAGGTAGTTCAAATATTTGAAGCCACTTTTGAGTCCAGTCATCTCCAGCTGCCAAAACAAAATGTTCCTCATATTCCTATACCATAACATCAGATTAAATGGGGCCATAATGTGATGGAATTTGGAAGAGGAAACAGAGGTGACCTGCCTCTTTTAAAACCTTTGGAACAACCGATCTTTGCAGTGGTATAGCCTGGAAATGATCTAGGTACTAGAAATTAATTTAATTTGTCTTTGTTTAAAGGGTGACTGTTAAATTAGGGCTCTATGTTAATATTAGAATAATAAAAATAACATTATGAAACAAGAACACAGGCACCTCGCTGACAGATTAACTATTAAATTCTGTAAATGAGCCAATTTTAGTTGTAAGAGATTCTTTGTTCTCATGTCTGCACTAAGTGCCATTCTTCTATATATTTAGAGTTATATATATTTCTTTACTTTAGCATGCCTATTTTTATCTACACCAAATACATTAAAGTCACGTAATGTAATGTGTTATGTCTCGAAAGACCAGCCTATACAAATGTGGTAAAGTGATTGCACCTCATTTTAAACATTCCACTCTTTCTATGAAACCACAATCAAAAGCACACAGTACCTGGTACGAAGAGGAAAAAGGTAACAGTGAGACATTTCCTGTATTTCTCTCGCTGGGTAAAATAAATAACTCCCTCTCTCCTCGAGATGTCGTAAACTTCACAAGCGGAGCCACAGTTGTCAAGCCTTCAACTGGACCCTTATTTTATTTCGGACGTCTCTGACAAACCTTTTTGCCAAATGAAAAGAACCAAGCACATGTTACAGTATTTAGAGGCACTTTAATAAATCATCGACAAAGAAAACCATTCAGACTGGATTTTTGATCATGGAAAACTCGTGCAGTCCTGCAAGTATATTTAAACACTGTATAAGTGCACCTTGGGAGAAACTGAGACAGGAAAATTAGGGGAGAAAAAGATCTTTTAGGCCTTCTAGCGTTTTATGACAAAACACACTATTGAAACAAACACTGTTGGAGTTTAGCTCTGTAGTGGTTTCTTTCACATTACAGTCAAACCTCTGTTATTGATTCAGAAAGAGCCTTATGTCCTTATGATAGATTTTTTAGAACTCAGTATAACTATGAGAACATTATTTGATTACAGGCTACCTTAAGCAGTAGCAGGTGCGTACACACTGACATTAGGTATCAGCACTGAATCAGCAGTCTTAAGCTGTTACGATACCCTCACTGACACGTCAGCATGGGAACTCCTTCTCTTCTTAGTAATCAGTGTCCACCTGAAGCAGATTCGGCTCATTTAGTGAGAGGCCGTGACCTGACTGACTCAGAGGTCTCTTCTCTACAGACCTCAGGAATGTCTAGCATTCCCCCAGGAGAGGGACAAAAAGAGAAAGAGAAAGCGAGAGGTTGGCCACATTAGTGGAAGGCATACAAGCGGGTAAGTATACTTATCAGTCATGGATAAGGTCATACACAAATTCTAAGGCAATGAATCATGCACAAATACAGGCCTATCACAGATTTAAAAGAAAATCCTTAATGGATACTGTAGGGAAAAGAATAATACAATGAAGTCTACTGACACTTTGCTTTGAGGTTAAAGTAAACAATATGTTATAATCAATGATTAGAATTCCTTAAGATGTCGTGTCTTAACACAAATATAAATATATGAAGCACAAAAATTGCAATGCAACAACGAATAATTAATATAAATGCTTACTGTATGTACTTATCAAGTCATGGCATATTTTATCAATGTCAGGTGAACCTCACATATGCAAAATTGCATAGTCAAAACCTACAATCAAATGTTTCTATTGAGGTTCTAAAGGTTTCATGACATCAAAAATGGTGAGCTGCATGGATATGAGAACACAGTGTGACGCATACAGTATGTATACAATTCAATACACAGGACATTAAGTCTAATTTAGAAAAACTAGATTTGCTCTCTTCCCAGACTGAAATAATGATGATGAATGTGTCTGACTTTTAAAGCCTTCATTTATTGCATATTACCTTTTCAAAATGGACAAATACAAAGTCTCTACATTTTTAATAATTGGAAAATTGTGCCCATTAAACTACATTTTTAAAGCGGCATAGTGTGGGCATCCGTGGTACGAGGGACTGTCTTATGGCATCTGTTTAAGCATTTTCTTGTCCTGGCAGATAGATTACCTTCCTAATATTATCAATCACATTATTGTAGGACTTGGAACTGAGTCTTTTGGGTCAAGTAAAAATGATGAGTCCCATGTGCAGATATGCTGCATTCACTTACGCTCTGCTGAGGGGAGGATTTTATGAAACCAACAATTCTTCCTCTCAGATCCAAGAGCCACTCCACTATCTGTGTGAATAAAATGTTGGATACATAACCTCATAAAGAAACACATTAGCTGATTTGTGTTTTCTCCTATGACTGTTCTTGCCCATTTAAGAGGATATAAAACATATTTGTAAAAGCCAAAGCTATAGCTGCTTCATTTACGCTGATATGTTATATATATGTACTTGTAGATGATGAGATCTGAATTTAGACGAGGCCCTGTTAAGTTGAAGGGAAGAGAGAAAGAAACAGAGAGAGGGGGGCTGGGATACAGACACATCTGTGATTATACTTAGTCATGGGACCACCAACGCTCTAGGAAGTGAAGTCCGCAAGCTTTGAAAACAAATCTTTCTTGACCCAAGAGAATCAGGTGAAGGGTAACTCCTGGTGCCGTCTTACAAAGCTGAAATAATTTCCTTGTTGTCAGAGTCTGAGGAAGTGTTGATTCAAATGACCTCACTTTCCTCATGTTTGTGTTTAAATCGTATTAATACAGGCAGGAAATCAGTTCTTTAAATCTGAGTATGAAGGAATAAGATTACATGAATAGTGTGCTGTTTGTCACTGTCACTCTCGCTGTAACTGGGTCCCTCTAGTTTCCAGTGAAGACCCCAAAGGTCTTGGCCTGTCAGCAAAAGGCTATCCTAACTTTGTTTTTACTGTCAGCTCAGATTAGATATCTGTTACAGAGGTGATTTTATTCTGAAAAGATAGAATAAGGTGGAAAATTTCAGTACACTGATTTGTTATATAGGATTTTTTAATATTAATTCTGTTAATTTGGCCAAAGTCCATGGATAGCTATTTTCATGGAAGCAGTCTCCAAATCTACACCACACAGTCAATACCACAACTATTTGTCCCATTAATGCGCTAAAATGAGCATCAGCCACAAATGGTGGCCCTAAGTGACATAAATGTACTTGTTTGAACTTGCCTCTTTTTTTTAATTCTTACCTTGTTCCTCTTCTCTGAGGCAAAAAGGTGACTCTGTGAGATCAAGAAGCATGGTTATGTCAGCTGGTGGACTTGGGGTCAGGTCTCCACATGGTGTCTCGTGACAGGATAAGCAGGCCCTGAGGACTGGTATCCACATCAGCCTGTGCAGAGTACACCCGTTCATCTGTCAGACTGCTGCTTGACTTGCCTGGTGTGTTCCAATTGCTCACTTGCTAATATTCTTCATTGCATTGGTCCAGGTCCAATTTATCTTATGTACTGAACTGTAATGTACATTAGCTCACAAGTAAGTATCTTAATTCTTACAGTAGTTTGTTTTTTTGGTGAAAAACTAAGACAACAAATTTAGCTCCCAGTTTTTAAAGTGATCTGATGACCATTAACTGTACATATGATGTCACAGACCACAGCCATTGTTACATTTCATCGTCAGGTAATTTTTGTTGGTCTTTACCATATGCTGTCTAACAAAGCAGAAGCCACATTAAAAGATAATAACTGAAAAGAATCAGAGGGCCAGGTGTGTTGGCCGCTCACAGCAGTTGAACAGCATTAGGGTATAATCACAACAATGACAAACAATTGCTGCACATATGTTACCTTAGCTATACTGTGTGGCTTACAAAAACCATAAAGCTCAACGGCAGTGGGCATTAAAGATAACTGGAGACAGGGCACGCTGTGTGTGTTTTTGCTTATGTGTGCCTACAAGTTTGTTTGTACATGCCCAATGTGGTAGTCATCAAAGAAAGCTGAACACACAGTAAGGTCTTAAGAACCTCCATATGGCATTCGTTTGCTTTCCCTTAAATGACTTCGGTTTTATCTACATGGCATCTAATCTGATCTGCTCTCCACCAAAGTCACGCGCGTTCCGTTTACACTGATATAAAATAAAAACAGCATCCAAGACATTTCACAACTATAAATGGCACATTGTGGCATTGATGCCAGCTTTGGCCCAACTTCCTCTAATCTAATCTTGTCATTTCCATCTAAACAATGAGAAAACATTCTGTACCTATTTTTGAATGTTTAGACAAGAATGGAAAAATCAACTTTTTTGTCACGATGATCGAAAATTGTCAGCTTTGAGTTGGCTGTCTTTGTCTGGCCTAATAACCCCCCAGACTTGCCAGACATTTAGTCAGTCTTTAAACATATTTCATGTGTTAGATATCTGCGGGTGCTATTTGGACCCATCTGTCAGTTTCCATTTTGCACACAGTCCCTCATAGTGTGGCTCCCCTTCAGATCAAATCAGCCCTTTCAATCAACAGTTTCCAGATCTACAAGGAAATACGCAATCAGCAGTGTTTCAGCTCCCCTTACCACAGTTAGCCTGTAAGTGATTAAATATACCATATGGTTCAAAGAGAAGAGTTAATGTGCTTTTTGTTTATTTACTTCAAAGTATCCAGTGAGGGTTCAGGTTTAAGTCACTGAAAGTGATTGTTAGAGCGCAGATACACATGCAGTAGTTTTAAATGTCTGATGCCATCTAAATCTATTTACACCAGTGTGGTCAGTAGCCTCAGACACTCTGAAGTGTCCCCATAATGGTTGCTAATATTTAAAACCTTTAAAACATTACAGTGACAAGTTTGAAACTTTAAGGTAACTTTAAAGGAATAATCAGTCATTTTAGGAAATATGCTTATTCACTTTCTTCCTGTGAGTTAGATGAGAAAATTAACACCGCTCTCATATGTGCCCATTGAATAAAAAGCTTAGCTTAGCTTAGCTTAGCATAAGACTGGAAGCAGTGGTCTGGCAATTGCATGAGTGCTCCCAGGAGAAAAATTGTCAGTTGTAAGAAAAAAAACGTTATCATTTTTATGTTTTAATTGAAATTAAACAAACAAGATTCTTGACACTGGTTCTAGTCTTTATGCTAAACTAAACTAACTACACTGTTGCCCATAAAGTTGGAATAATTGTTCAATACCCTCAATTTTGTTAAAGCCTGAATACACACTTTGCAAAGTGGTTTAAGTTTCACTGGGATATGTTTGGAAGAGTTTGATCAATGAAGTTGAGAAGATATACACTTTTCTTTATCAAGAATAAATCACATTATCACAATCATTTCATGAGAAGAGGTAAAAAAAACATTTTGTTCCAACTTTATGGGCAACAGTGTAGCTGCTAGCTGTAGAGACATGGGAGTGGTAACAATCATCTCATCTAATGTTGAAAACATTGAAAACATTTCTCAAAATGCACAAACTGTTCCTGCGAATTGATACCAGACCCACAAATATCAAAATGGGGTAGTCATCACTTTTTGAAATCATAATATGTTTTTCTAGGGAGTATGCTATTTATTTGCAAATGTGTAATTCATAATAAACTGCAAAGATTCAATTTTGTGTTTTGTGTGTGATGTCCACAGTGGAGGTATGACAGCAGATGCCAGGGCAGCCAGCTCTAAATAAATGTAGATATTAGTTTAAAACAAAAAAAAAGAAGAAAGAAAAAAAAAAAGA
Source organism: Pempheris klunzingeri (assembly GCF_042242105.1). Taxonomy (NCBI): domain Eukaryota; kingdom Metazoa; phylum Chordata; class Actinopteri; order Acropomatiformes; family Pempheridae; genus Pempheris; species Pempheris klunzingeri. Next base: position 8,524,253 of record NC_092026.1, read on the forward strand.
AGCACCCATTTCTTAACAAAAAGCTACTCAGCAATAAATAATGCAGTAATGAGCTCAGTTCATGACAGCTTTTGTATAGCTCGTTATGTTCTGCATATCATGTTAATTATTGCAGGACATTAGGAAGCTTAAATTGCTTTTGTAAACAACGCTTGCAAGTTCTCACATATGGTTGTTCAAACTAGAAATATATGAGCAGCAGGAGGGCAGCTATTGATCTTGGCTAAGGGGGGGGAAACAAGATGATACCAAAGAGCTGCAGCAGACAGAGAGAAGAGGACAATTAATTACTTTGTCTATTTAGCGAGCATTCAAATCCAAAATCTGCTGGAGTGGTTATGTCTGGAGGGAAGATCGAGGTATGTCTGCACTGCATAACGCTCCTTAAGTTCTATCAGAACCATTGCATAAAACAAGATAAAAGAGTCTGGCATAACTATGAGTTTTTGTTTTTATTGTAAATACTGATGGTCCTGTCATCTTGTAGCTTTATAGGAAAGAATGTGGCATGTTGAGGACTTTAACAACACTCGTCAGCTTAAATGAGCCACACTGTAACTGTTATTGCCCTACCAACACGTCTTAACAAAGGTTTTACAGGATGCCTCTAAAACTCCAACATAACAACCAACCAGCAAAAATGCCCAAAGACAGCATCCGTGATTAGCTAATAAGTTTTATTGTAATCACAAGTCACGTGTTAATATGTGGATAAACTTATCCTGTAACATAGTAGGAGAAACCTTATGTGCAGTGTCAAGCTGAGGCCTTTGGTGGGCATGCTGCATAGCTATGTATTTACTGAGGTTTCTGATCACCCAATAAATACAAAACCATGGCGGGGCACTTCCCTCAACTGACACCAAAACAAGTTTGTCCTGGTAATGATCTCCTCGTGGTGATCACTGTCCCTGTTTTTGAGGCTTGCGTCTGGGCTCAATATTTAAAGAGCCTGAAAAAAATAAGTAAACCAAAACACATGTCTAAGTGAAAAGTAGCTGGTGAAGTGGTGTCTGAGCCAATATTTTCCACGGTCATCAAAAGAACACGAAACAAGGAGATTTATTATAATAATGTGCTATTGTCATTGTAAAACCAATCTGTAATTTCCAGACATTTCTCGAAATTTGCGCATTGTAAATCTGTCCGTAAGTGTTACCAGTTTTATTTCTGGAAGTGTTCATTTATTTGGACATTTTTCCATCCAGCGTGGAAATAGGGTTAGGGAAATAGGGTGAGAAAAGTATCACGGGGAAGATGAAGACTCCCTTAAAGGCACTAGATCCACCTCTGTACTATATGCTGATGGTTATGAGTGTCTTTTAATGACAGGGGATTAGACCAGATACACAGCAACTGTGCTGAACATTTAGTCAATGATTTGCACTTTATTTCAAAAATAGCTTCATCCATCAGCTCTAAGTTTACAGTCAAGCTCCGGTCTGCCAGAAAAACAATAGAGATACACTGAAGGGGACCTCAGAGGGGTGTGGGCGCTTCTAATAAGACTGAGATGGGAAACGAAGCACAGACATGCATCACATTAAAGGAAACATAATATAAAATTCATCCTGCTGTGAAGAGGTTCTGTTACATCTGCTGCTAGTGTGGGCTACGTTTCCCAGCATGGCTGGAGACCAGCAAGCACTTACAATGGGAAACAGTCACATTTCCCTGAAAGTACAGTGACATGCATGAAATACTTTCTCATTGTCCCATGAAGCGCTGTAAATGTCATCACCTCCCACACAGCATGTCCTAGCAACGGTCGAGTGGATGAATGGAGTTCAATATGTCGATTTGACATTCTGTGTATTCTTTGTTCACTGAAGCTGAGAATGATCAACACATTTGTTAAGTTCAAAAGAGGTACATGCTCTTATTTTTATAATTTCATAGGTAACTTCTAAACTACAGTAACTGGCCTATTGCAAGAGCGCAATTGTATAATTCCACAGGAAGGATGTTTTTCAAGGTGAAGATTGGTCAATATTTTCAACACAACCTCAAAGGGCCAAAGTAAAATGATCTTTCAACGCATCAAATGTTCCCAAAATTAGTAAATGCTGGTGTGGATGCGTTGTAAGCTCAAAAAAGATTCTTGATGCTTGTTGACATTTGTGACACACTTGTCGACAACTTTGCTATGTGAGTGATTGGTCTGTGTGTGTGTGTGTCTGTGTGTGTGTGTGTGTGTGTGTGTTACTGCATTCCTCTGTGCTGATTTGGAATTGTTTGCCTGTATGTAGTAATTGAGTCCAAACATTTGAAACTGGTCGCAGATAAACAGCGTGTTCACACATGTATTGGCAAAAAAATTATACCAACATACACACATACTGGACATGCCTACGACTATACCTCTTCCTGTAGCATGTGGTAGCATTTATGTTGTAGTAATAGTAGTAGTAGTAATAATGTATGTTACATATGAGAGATACTGCATACTGCATTTCTGTATTAATGTGCTGAGCAACTCCCATTTAAAGTCTCTGTAGAAAGTCTTTGGATCCGAGACAAACATGGAAGCAGTTCTTTTTTAATGCAGTGCCATATGACAGTACTGTTCAGCCATTGATTTCTGAAGTATTACCAATATAGTGAGGGAAAAAGTCTTTCATCAGTGAGTTAATAACATCAGTGGTCTACTTTTTCTTCTATCTGATTCCAGGTGATTCTACCACCTAATTAATACAACTACAGATTTATCTCTCCAGATTCCTCTTTCTAATGACAAAGACAGAAAAGCTTTGTACTTGAAAAGAATCTGTCAACATGATCTAATAAAATTCAAGGCAACTTAATTAATCTTTGTAGTCTTTGTGCTAGTATATTTGGAGGTGTTCTAGTTTCATAGCTCTCTGATAATGGAAATTAGTAAAATGGGTAGCAAGCTCTGCTGCAGGACCAAATCTGAGTTGCATGCTTTCATCCGGTGGAAGTTTAAATTCTCTGTAATGACTGTGTCATTATGGAGCATCCAGTGATTCATTCATCTCTGTCCCTGGTCCAAGGAGCAGTTTTCTTGTAGAAAATACTACAGACACTTCTGCAAAATGACAGATACTATCTCTAAAGAGTTATGCTGTTTCTCTACGCCAACAGTTTTGATTTTTTTTTAAAAAACTGGCAAATATGCTGTTAAAAAAACATATAATCCATCCATGACTCACCCATCATCACCACTGTGTCCTCAATAAACACTTAACATGATGACCACACCTTAAAGCTGGTTTCCCAAAAGATTTCATATCAATAATCGAGCAAATGACCATGTGTAATATAAAACGTGTCATTCAAAAGATATGAATGCTCAGAAAATGTTCAAACATCTGTTCAGCTCCCCTCAGATGTAGGGGCCCACAACTTCTTTAGGTTCAATCTCATGAGATACACGTGCAGCATGAAGCTCTGATAAAGTCACTGTTCACTCAGCACCAACAAACAGCAAACAGACAAAGTTAGCTTAACTAGCTAGGCAACATAGTGGCGTATTTAGCAGCTAAGAGGCAAATATTTCCCTCAGGAGCAAAACCGAGCTAACAGGAAAGTGAATATTGGACTTACATTCCCTTGGTGGACAGAAAAATGTACTTTTATAAGGTGAAAATATGTCAATATTGTGATTGTAGTTTGTTGATCAATCCAGGTTTTGATATTTATAACTGGGGCTGCCATTAAAAAAAATCTGACTCTTTCAAGACAGGCAAAAAAGAATATTTCCCAAATTGTCCAAGTGTTACTTTAAAAAAACCTGTTAATTTGTATTTAAATGTAGATTCTGAAATCGTGTCTTTCTTACTTGTCATTTACTACTATTCTCAAAATGTTTGCCTTTATTATCTGTAATAAAAATGAAATGATCTGATAATTCATTATATCCAGCCTTTCAGCTGCTATACAGCATAGACTGTCTATGGTTTTCATATATTATTAACTGCCTTCCTGTGTGCTGTGGGGTGGTGTCAAGCATTTAATCAAATATTGGAGAAAAAAGACAGACCGGAAAATTATAGTTGTCCAACATTTCAAAGAGTACAAATAAAAGTTCAGGCAGCATTTGCTCTGCATAAACAACCACACCTGGCCCTCAGCTTCAGCTCTAGTTTCACTTGAATAATCTCACCGTCCTCTGTGTTCCCGCAGAAATTCGAAACCTTACTTATATATTTAGAGACAAATAGCCACTGTCAGCATAAAGTATTGCCAACCTTGACACCTGGGGTCTTGGTGGTAGATGCTGATCTGTGTGTGTTCTGTCCCTGTTTGTATGCATGCTTGAACTGAAACAGAATATTAATTCTCTGCATGCTTTAAAGTGGCCCTAATGCAGTCTGAGGGGGTAAGTTTCTGATCGTGGGTTTTGTCTTGACTTGAGGGAGTTAGCCTGCCATGTGTCTTCATAGCATGCTTAGCAGTTGCATGGTTTCATAAAAAATAATTTAAGAAACATTTCAGAGAGAATAGAATGCAAATTTCAAATTAAGTCAAGACTGACTGCCAATCATCCAACCAACAATAACACACACCGCTAGATAGTTTTATTTCCAGGAAATGCTCCAGTGTCCAGTACAAAGTGTCTTTTGTCTTCTGTGTTCAAGCCATCTGAATCCATCATCCATCCATCCATCCATCCATCCATCCAATATCTGTACCACTTATCCTTAAAGGCTCACGGGGAGCTGCAGCCAATTTTTTTGACATTTCGTTAATTTTAACGTTTCCTCAGTGGTTCCTTCTGTCGCCAGCTACAATTTTCTTGGCTTCAATCTCACTTCCTTGAATCCAACCTTTATTCAGTTACTGTGGTGTTTAAGGCCTTCGTCCCTCTGCTAAAGAGATTAATTTCTACCTTCTATGCAACCGAAACCAAACTCCTACACACAGAAATGAAATCAATTATTAAAACGCAAAGAAAGTGTTGAGATGATGAAAAAGCAAGATAGGACATAAATGTCGTTTAGGTCGAGAGTGATTCATTTAGAGGGAAAGAGTAGTAAATGCTGCCCAATGTCTCTCTCCCCCTCTTCTCCCTCTCCCCCTTCATTCAATCACTTGAGGAGAGGAGACACTCCCAAACTGACTGCCCACTGGCCTATAGGCATTTGGGAGAGATTTTAACAATAGAAGAGGGAGGGAGGGAGCAAAAGTTACTGGCAGCGTAGAGTCTTTGAATCATTGGGCCGGGTCTGTCGACAGGTGGCAGAGGAAGAGGCTTGGTGACGATCAGTCCTTCAGAGAAAAGAGAGAAGAAGAGGTTAGAGGAGGAGAAGTTAAAGAAAACCCTCAAGGGTAAGGCAACGTTTTATTTGTATAGTTTTTTACTGTCCTCAATATCCTTAGTTGAAGGAGTTAGTTATTATTAATCCAATTAATCTGTAGGTGTGTGACAATTTCAGAGGTATTATTTGTACATTTTGTTCAGCTGAATGTAAGATTATGACGTTTCCAAACATTTAATAGACTAAATCATTTTCTGATGAAACTTTGATGACTTTTTTGGTTAATTCAAAGCTGTTCTGGCTCAGAAAGCATGTATGTTTATTCCTACATTATCCCAAGGGAGGACCAATTGTGCATTTTAGTCGTATTTGTTGCTCTTTCTCTCTCTATCAGTCTTTTTCACACTGCAAATTCTGCCCCGGCTAGTTCTCTCTGTCTTCCTCTCCCATCTCCCTGTCTTTCTCTCCATCCACCTAAACTTGCTCAGTTTAACTCAACACCTGGAATTTATCAAGTGTCCCGGGATTGAAGCTGTTCTCATGTTTGGGTTTGCATGGCAGAACTTTGTATGAAAGGTTGATATGTGGTCGGGTCTGACCACTGAATGAAGTTAATATGAACATTTATAAAGTGTTGGTGCTCATTGTGCAGTTGTCTCGTGTGACAATTTATTCTTCTGGAAAAAATAGAAAGCACTTTATATTGTTCGATGGTGAAAACTACAGTTGCTCAAGTATTATAGTTAAATTTAACTTCACTTGAATAATTCTATTTTATGCTGTTTTACTATATATTTACCCCTACTATCTGTAGGACACAAATATTGTATAACTTTTATGAAATATCATGCGTTGTTATAGATTAAGCTACCCTATCGTATTATAAATCATCCATTACACTGACAGGATCTATCAGCATAAAGTAGAGTACTTTTACTTAAGTAACATTTTGAATAAAAGTGTGGTGTTGTTACTTTTACTTAATGAATAGTCTAAATATTTCTTCCAACACTGGTATTACTTTCATACTGTGCTGTTGAATCATGAAAAATCAAAGGATATTTTAAAAAGTTATTTTAGTTAGAAACATCTGGAAATTTGGATCAGTTTAAAGCAACTTTGAATATCTATGAATGTTCAGACAATATTGTAAAATCAGCAGAGTTATTTTCCCTTTGGAGCAACTGTGACAGGCTTTAATTTCTGCAAAAATGTGTCTGAGTCATTATTTACGATTCGTATATCCAGTTAAATATCCACATTGTATTGTAGATAATCCTATATTGTCTGTCAACAAAGCTGCCAGCACTATTTGTCCTCAGAGATAATAACATAAATATTTATTACAACAATGTGTTGGGGTGATAGATATTCTCACAGGGCTGTTGATCCAGTAGATTTACCTTTAATGCTACTGTGCTGGCTCAGGGGATACACAGAAGCCCTTACAAAATGAGCTACAGATGTGGGCCCTCAGCCATGCAAAATGATAGAGAGAGAGAGACAGAGAGAGACAGAGAGACAGGGAAAGAGGGAGAGAAAGAGAGAGAGAAAGAGAGGGAGACAGAGAGGGAGAGAGAGAGGGAGAGAGAGACCCAAGTGGGTGGCTTACAAAAAGTGTTCAGATTGCATAACGTGACTGCTTTCATGGAAACCTCACAAATCCAGTTCTGTTTTTTTTTCATTTATTTTCTCTGATTGAAAATGACCTCTGGGCACTGAAAGCCCTGAACACTACTCAAAACACATTTTTATTATTTCAAAAACTTATCTCAGTCTAGAACTCAGGCTGTTTTATTAGTGCTCGGGTTATGTTATCTTTCGTTCTATTCAGTTGGCTAGGTTTTCATCTGACAGCGTATGGAGCCTCTATGTGGTTGTGACGAAGCGAGGTGCTTATCAAGGTCTGCTTGTGGTGTGTATGGCAGCAGGAGGCAGACAGAATCATGAAGATATGAGCTCTGCTCTCAGACGATAATTGCTTTCAGCTTCGTTTTATTCATTTTAGTTTCCCTGTTCTGTGTGCAAGCTGCTGCGAAGGAAGAAAAAGAGGAAGGGAAAGAAAGGAACGTTAACAAGTTTGCAACCGCACATTAAGGCACAACCTCTCTGCTGCTCCTTTTAAAGCCTCTCTTCTTCTCATCCTCAGACTTGTAGGTTTGGTCCAATGAGATTTGTCTTGAGTTGAAATCTGGCAAACAGTCTGCCTTTTGTCTAAGGCTTAATGGCTCTCTAGAGAGGATAGGGCAAATGTGCACAGATTGACCAAGTCTTCTTCCTCTCTGCATCTCTCTCTCTATTTTTATATATATATATATATATATATATATATATATATATATACTGTATATCTGTATTCCTGATATAAGTTTTTTTCTGCAGCTGTTTCACTGTGTTTCATGTCACTTGTGGTCTTACCCTCCCTTTCTCAACCCAGTGTTTAGCACATTCACTGTTTCCAAAGCTCTGAGAGCATACAGAGATTTTTGGAAACGTACACAAACACACAAGCATCCCTCCAGCTTCTCAAGAAGCCTTCAGTGAAAGGAGTGTGTAGATCCAGACAGTATTGTCTGTAGGTGATTAAACTGCTGCTGTTTCACGCACATACAGTACACACATTCTTGCTCCCATATAAAAGAGTGAACACACATCACAGGTAGTCAACAAACATTTTATAGGCCCGTAGACATAGCTCTGCTTTGACATAGAGAAGTTATTGTCAGGAAGGAATTTTTAACTGCCTTTATGGACATGTTGAATTTTACTTGAGAGGGTTTGAAAGTTAGGTTAAATGCTATCAGGACAGGACATGTGCTGAGTGAGAGCATCCACTGGGCTGCAGCCATATGCTTATTGACTAATGGCAGTCAACTCTCTTTAGATTATTATGTGTTCAACATTCTTACGTTACTGGTCCATTGAACAATATCCAGTAGATTCCTTTTAAATTCTCAATAATGGAGCCAAAACTTTCTGTCCTGTTTTTTGTCGTGACAACTACTTAAAGCTGCATACATCCAGTATTTCCTTCCTCCTAATGTCATTTCACTGTCCATCTCCCATTCATCTTTTAACTACTTGAACATATCTCCCAGTAGCCTATGCAATGCATGCTATTGGATATGCCTCATTCCATCCATGTATCCACCATTTCATGTATTCATCCACCACTGACCCATTAATCCATCCACCCAGCCATGTTCCTTTAATCCATCCATCTATCAACCCATCCATTAGGCATAATCAATATATTCATCCATCCATCAATGCATCTTTCTTCTAAGCTATCAACCACAAATCCATTGACCATTAATCCACAACCACATCCATCTACCCATCCACCCATGCTTCCTCTAATCCATCCACCCATCCACACATTCATTCATGTATTTATTAAAACTTACAACCACCTATCTACACATCACTGCAACCATCTACACCCACTCATTCATCCATACATTCTGCACTCAAAATTCAACAATCTATTCATCCATCCATCTGACCACCATCATCTATGCGTCGATTGAAATATCCTTCAATTTCTCTGTCCACTCTTCCCTTTATCTAACCATTCTTTTAGCCATTAATCCATCCATCCATCTCTCTTGAAGTAATTCTGAAATGTGACTGCCCCACTTCCCGTTCTATTCCCCATTTCCTCTCTCCATTAATCCCTTCATCTGTCTCTCTTCCCACACCAGGACATTCTTAGCAGTCAGTAGTGGCCCTCTGCTATGCTTGGAAGGTCACAGTGCTATCGCCTCCAAAAGAAATAAGAAAAGCCCCTGAAAACGGTGAACATCAAATAAAGCCTTGACAGGGAGCTATAAACATGCTTGTTAAGCATCTCTGCGCGCCAGTGCTCACTGCCATTCCACATGGCTATGGTATACTGTCTGTAATGTGGCTAACTGCTCGGCTGTCACTGATTCAAACACGCCCTCTCCATCATTCCCTCTATCACCTATTCACTCTCCCTCACTCACTTGATCTCTCTAAGTTCTTGAGTTTTTTCTCTCCCCATTATTTTCCACTTGTCTCTCTCTGTCTCCGTCTCTTAATATCTCTTTACCTCATCTCTGGTTTGCCCTCCTAGGTCTTGGCCATTGATAAAACACCCACTACAGTTTTGGCCAACACATAAGGTCAAAAAAGCAATTTCCCACTGATGTCATAGCTTGGATTTCTAACACAGGCACCAGTCTCCAACCTCAAGCTTTTGACCAGCAGCAATCAAACAGGCAGCTAAAATAATCAAACAAGGTCAGCTGTATAAAGTTTGGACCCATCAGAAGCAGGTCATGGTAATTACAAGTCTATTTGTCTCCCTAAAAAGGGACTGGAGAGTTTTGAACTCACAGATCTACTTTAGTTACATCCTGTGTAAATCATTAGAAGGAATGTTCATAAGTTTATTTTACTGAAAACAAATTGTGTCCAATAGATTTATACCGTAGCTCTTGAAAAATAATGTAAAACCTCCACAGGTTGCATATTCTCACTTAGGATCCCTGCTCAGAATCTCTGTTAATCTGATAATGGTATCATTAAGGTGGCTGGAGGATTGGCAGGATTTAGGTCCACTTGTTGACATTTTAATGTTCTGGCAAATGCTCACACAGTGTCCAGAGGGATTTTTAGGATCTGTTTCTCTCTCTGCACATTTTCTACTTTCTACTTTTTCAGATCTACCATCTGTTTTACTCTTTCATGCTCAATGATCAAATGGTTTTTGTTAGCAAACATTAGAATAAATTCATTAAAAATTACAAAACTACAACTATTTTGTTCGACTTTTATATTTTACACTCAAATCGTCTTTGCTCAAAATAAGAAAGAATGAGGAGGGGATTTCTGGCTTCATCACAAGGTCTGGTATAATGCTTTGTCTCTTTTCTGTCTTCTCTGGTAACCTACAGTATGTGCAGTGTTTAACATCTCTGGGGTTTTGCAGTGAATGCATATTCTTCTGAATTATCCTGTATGATTTAAAGAAAATCCAACACAGTCAAATATCTCCGCTATAGTATATTGCTATACAGTTTTCCACTTGTCAAGCATCACAGCAGGACCCCCAACACATTATTACTGAGCTTTAAGTTGCTGTGTTAGAGGTTTAATGTTTCCATAGACCACACAAGCTTCAGTGCAATTAAATCAGAATTTCCCTCAAACTCTTACACCAGAATGTTAAATTCAGACCAAAGTTCAAAAAAGAACCACTGAAGGTTAAAACAGTCTTACTATATTCAAAGCATGTAATTTGGCTTTTCGGGGAAGCCACTGCAAGGTTTTAAGTTCACATGACATCACTGTCATTAGACACAATGACATCATCACTGAGGACAACTTTCATCTCTCTGAAGCTCTGAAATGCCTGACTGAACACAATTTATGGTTTACAGCAAAACGATCCCCAGAAAAGTGATGACTGCTACTTTTCTGCTGCCATACTGTGGAATGAGTGTGTGGCACACACACACATAAACACACACACACAGTGACATAATGGTTCAGGTTTCCTCAGATTAAATATACAGCAGTGTGCCCCAATGAATGTAATGTAACTTGTGCACTGTACATATAGTATTTTTCTCCTCAGTTCTCTATAGCACACGTGAAAGAACAAACGTGACCCTGTTATAACCCAGAGACCCATGTCCAGTCAGCCATGACGACAAACTACAATCTATCTACAGTTTCGGTAGTCTGTTACACATAGTTCATGCCAAAGATACAATCTCTTCAGCCTGTATAAACTTGCACTAAAAAAAAGATGGAATATATGTTTCATCTCCATATGAATCATGCCACTCTGTGTGCAAATCTTGGAAGTGAATTTATTTAAATGAATACTCCTACATTTTGGGAAATATACTCAAGAGCTGTGGCAAGCTTAGCTTACCTTTTACCACAATTTCTCTCATGTATATGCATCAGACATGGAGCTGGAGTCATGAGGCCGTTAGCCTAGCTTAGCATAAAGACTGGAAACCTGAGGAAACAGCAACATCTCAAAAGTTAAAAAATACGCCAATGAGTACATTCAAAGCTCAATGATAACCATGTTGTATCTCAATTTTAAAATCTGTAGTCATAAAGAAAAGTTAAAACAGCATATTGCAATTTTACCAGGGATTTTTTACTGTATTAATTACTGTAGTCATTTTTTTTCATGACAAACAACTGCTGGACACAGGGACATCCTTCATTTTTGTCATCTGCTGCTTCCTGTTTTCATGCAAAATTAATTGGCTCCAGCTCCTTACTTAAAGACTTGGAAAGCTAATGAACAACGGTATTTCTTAAAATTTCTATTCCTTTAATGATGTACCATAGCATGCTGGCACTGCAATGGGTATAATAATAGTCATTGCAGTGCCAGCATGCTACGGTACTTTTGTTTTTTTGTTTTCTATCTTGGAGCTGCTGTTCAAACCACAAACCTTTTTTTTTGTTTTGCTTTTATGATTTCATGGAAACAGTACATTTATGATGCCTGTTGATGATTACTTGCTCTTATCTTGTCCTCTAGCCATGACCACCAGACTCCTGTGGAGGGCCCTGTGCCTGCTGGCCCTTCTCTGCACCGTGTCACAATTCAGCTCTGCAGACAATCACCAAGACGCCTCAGCCACAGAGCAGGGAGTCACCTTCAGCCACGTCTATAAAATTGACATACCGGGGAGCTCCAGTTGTAAACTTGAGAGCCTGCCAAGCCAGGACGACGCAGGTCATAAACAAAAATAAAAAATTAGAGCAAGAGCAGCAAATACAGACAAGAGAGGGAATATGAGTGAAATGCAGAAAGCATGGAATGGAAATCTGTAAATAACAAACGTGGTAGAAGCTGATGAATTTGATTATTTTTCTACATTTTCAACACAGATATATGTATGATTAAGTTGCATGTATGTCACTGTAAAGGTTATGATGCTAAAGGAATGTAGTTTGACATTGGACAAACCTACAGCAATAATATATTTTTTACCTACTGACTGCGTTATGAGTCAACCATTTTTATGTATATCTTTGACCTTCTCATTGTGTAATAGTGTGTAAAGCTAGCTAGATTATTATTTTTTTTTTAACCTAGAAATTAATATTATACTAAATATCATGCATCATTGTATGTGATCATTGTGACCCATTAAAGTATGCGGAAATTAAGAATTGAATTTGTGTCCCATTTTGCAGGTCTGCAGACAGGGACCACTACGAATGGAGAGAACGACGTCATCTTCAGACACAATATCAGACTACAGACACCAAAGTGTGACTGTGAGGAGTCTGAGAGCTTCAAGTCACTCTTGTACAGAGTCAACGGGCTAGAGGAAGAAGTCAACTACCTGAAGACTCAGTGTACTCAGGGATGCTGTGGAGCAGGTGGTGCTGCGGGTAAGCTGTCACTACCTAATATAGTTGGGAGGCTGAGCTGGGAAGTCAACTCTTGACCCACAATTCATAGAGGAGACAGGAGTTTGCAGTGGGGAGGAAGCTGCGAACAATCTTATTTTATAACCTGAAATATATATATATAAATATATATTTTTTAGATTCCTTTATAATAACCCTGGGAACCACAGTTCTATCCTATACCTATAAATGATTTACTCTCTTTTTCTCAAGGAGTGGACACAAGCTGTAGTGGCCATGGTACTTACCAACACGACACCTGCAGCTGCCTCTGTAACCCAGGATGGGAAGGCCCAGATTGCTCAGTGTCCTCCTGCCCTGATGAGTGCAATGACAACGGCCGGTGTGTGGATGGCAAGTGTGTATGCCATCAGGGCTACACAGGAGACGACTGCAGCCAGCTGATGTGCCCAGACAACTGCAATGACAAGGGACACTGCGTGGATGGAAAATGTGTGTGTTTCTCACACTTCACCGGCGAGGACTGCAGCATCCAGAAGTGTCCCAATGACTGCATTGGCAACGGCCAGTGTGTGGATGGACAGTGTGTCTGTGATGAAGGCTTTTATGGAGAAGACTGTTCATTAGGTGAGCCATTTAAATACAAACAAACAAATTGTGGATTTTCTTATTGCAAGCAAAATATCTTGTGAAATAGGTGTTTTTAGAGGGTTGGTGATGTGGGGAGTAGTGACTAGCCAGTAGCAATACATCTCTACATTAATTAATTTAATAAAGAAAGTGGAATAAAACGAGCAGGGAGCATATAAAAGAGTGAAAAATTATGATGTGGCTAAGCTAACTCACTAACTGAAATTTAGCAAGCTTGTTAGCTTGATCACTAATGAGACAATATATTTACACGATCTATTCAAAAAAACATGTTTATCATTGGCTTTAATCTGATAATAAAAGTGAATGGTGCAACACAGCTAGTAAGTTACCATAGCTTCTTCCTATTGGACTTTCACCCAGCTAAGATGGCTAGCTGTTGTTTGCTATTCACACTGTTGTCAAAGTTCACCAAACCTGAATTTGCATGTAGATTCACATCACCATCTATTGTTGCAAATTCAATTGAAATAAACTGATGTTGTTTATATGTTGGTGCTGCTGGGCCTTAAAGTGGACCAGATCTGCATTATTGCTGGCTTTTATGGTCAGACAGTCATTTTTGTTTAGACATTCATAAAGAAAAATGTTCACCAGCATATTTTCCAGTCTCCATGCAAGCACAGATCATTCATAAAGGTTTTGTTTCTGCGGGCAGGTCTACATGAATGGTGTCTGAGTAAGCGTATTCCATCGTGATCTTTTTATGGCTAAATTATATTTATGGCGTGCAGCATAATAACTTTTTATGACCTAGGCTTGCATTTAGTTTGATCTGTGTTTCTCATGAGAATTAAGATTCACATTTTACGTTTTTATTCCGTCACCTCTAAGACTCTGCTTGACATTAAGCTGTGAATATTAACTGGTATCTTGTGGAAAACACAGATGCCACACGGAGCTTTGGAGCCATTAAAGATATAACACTTGCCCCCCCAAAAGCCCAGTTCACCTTAATATAAATTTCCCTCCTGTAGGATCTACCTGAATGAATTCTTAGGACTTAGAGTAATCCATTAATGCTTGTACCATCTTATCTGCTGTCATCTCTTTGATTCATGCTACTGCATCCTTGACTTATCAACCGATCTGCAGTCGGCTCTTTTTTACAGCAGACATTTCAACCTTGCAGGTGTTACTAATAACATTAAGCTTTCTTCAGGTGTCCCAGTAAGTAATGGCTCTGTGACAATGAGCCAGCGTGCACAACACTGGTACACTGAACCTGAGGCAGCTAAATGGAATTCAGCCATTATTCATTTCATCATTTACACCTGTGCAACTAAAGATATGAATAAGTACACCTCTATTTAAATTACAGCTGTAGTCTTCTTATTTTTACAGCGTCAGCCTATTTAAACTTTCTATCAATAATGCATGTCATAAGTGCATTTAAGACGTATCGAACACCACTTCTGTGAGTAAATGGCGCATAATCTGGGTGCAAAGTAAGGCGCAAAGGGGTTGTATTCAGTCTGCTATTTAATCATAGGTGTGTTTTGGGCGTGAGATGAATTAAATCAACCAGATTGTCATCTCCCATTCCCTTCAAAGTCCAGGTGTGCCAGCACCTGGCACATTGCTATTTAAATGCCAAATGGTTACACACACAGCTGCACCGTCTATGTGTGCACATCTAACTATCTGAATAATGCACCCTGTAAATAGCAGGAAAATACTTTGCCATTGACTTTAAACTAGATTTTTTTGGTCAACAATGCAATAGCTTTCTGCTGCTTCAAGATAGCAATGTGGCAACAATGCACCTAACCGCATCTCATTTTAAGACCAACTGTGTATTTGCTGCTCACACAACATGGGCACAGGCAAGAAAATGACAACTGCAGTGGTCAGAAACTAGCAATGACACTGCACTGTATGCCATTTGTGCTTCGCAGCATGAGGTGGACATTTCACTGACCTGATTTGTAATAAGTTATTTGGAGGTGCAGAAAGTTTTCAAAAAAACTAAAAAAGAAACAAAATTAAGATGATAATCTTAAATTGGTGATATGATTTATATAATAGTTAAACTGGGAGACTATCCTGAAATTGATGTGGCATGATGTAATAGATCATTTCTCTAGAGAGGAGTTGCCGCTCTGTTATTTGACTACACAAACACACAATCTACTCGCAGTCAAAGGGACATTAGAGAATGATGTTTATTTTCACTTATTACCAACCTTTCATTCCGTTCAGGTTTGTAGAGCATGGTCAGCAATCAAAAGCTGCTCATTAGGAATTAACTGTGATTAGCAACAGTTTATAAAATCTGCATCTTTTTTAAACTGTGAAAGTTACAGTCAGCGCAAGCAAAAATGAGGTCTGCTGCACTATCTGGCCTAAATATTGTTAAATTGTTCTTTGCAAATAAAAAATCTGAGTTTAGGGGGTATTTTGCTAAATCAAAACCAAATCCACAATCAGACCAGCCATTAGAAGCATACTCCACCAATTACTCATGCTGCTACTGCTTTCTCAACCACCCCAACATGCTCTTTCTTATGTTCTGAGGCTTTTGATACTGCCAGTTAGTCTAGGATAGAATGATTATGAGTATAGCAGACTCTAAGAGCTCCTTCAAATAGCAGTCTTTACTGCCTAATCTTACTCCCAACTGTTTGCAATAAATGGTGAGTTCATCAACAAAAATGTCTCTAACTGAACCTAAAGTTACGGCGGTTATCGCGATGGCCATAGTGACCTACTTCTGTGGAATTCGAAGCCTCTCTCCAACTGTTATTTCAGATATAACAGCTGATGGGGCCCTTTCAGTGGGTTGACCCTGGGAGCACTGACAGCTATGGCCTCCAGACAACTTATGACACGGGGTCACATACTGTAATACCAAAGGAATATAGGAACACCCATCAGTCTTTTGGGCACCATCTAGCTTTGACCCCTAGAAGAAGCATCACCTTTCCCGCTAAATGCACTGCTGACCAAACCACTATTACTGTACGGCCGCAGGAGCAGACTACAAAATTGCATTCTATGGCAATTTAAAGGCAGGCAAGCAGAAAGGTGAGCAGCAGCATCCAAGCATGGACAGTTTAATTCACTGAGTTCACACAGTGACAGTCATTTCTAAGGAGATCTTAAAAATTTAGCTGCAGGTGAAAGGCATAAAATTTGTCTTTTTCAAAGTGTTCATTTCTTCGCTTTAGCTTTAAGATAAGATTCTGTATACGGCAACATCTGTCAATATTTGTCTGTGGCTTTTCTTCTTCTATATTTAACCCAGAGTACAGAGCACATACTTTAAACCAGAGGATTTTTAACAGTTGCTACAGGTATCGACCAAAAGAAGCTCAGCTAATTCCAGGTCAGCTGCAGTTTTAGAAACTAGAATACCAGCATAGATGGTTCGGTCCTCACAGTAGCAGGTCATTCATGTCAAACCCTTGATAGCGATTTAGTTTCTTCAAGCTGTGTTTTGCTCTGCAGAGGCAGAGAATAGCTAGAGACAGGTCTGCAGCTTCATGTGTAGGTGCTGTTGAACTTAGTCCAACACCAACAGTGGCACCGTGTCAGAGGAAAAGTCAGGGAGGAAAGGAAAGTGGGAGGTAAGAAGAAAAAAATACACCGTGTTGATTTTAGGTGTTAGTAATAATAGTGATAATAAGCACCGGGAGAAGAAGAGCACAAAAGCAAAACAGTCGAGACATATTTTGTTTTATGTGGCCACTTGCCATTTCAGCACCTGGATGATGGATGTCAATCTGCTCCGTGGGTGATGACGGCAGCATACCCCGTGAACCACAACTATGAATATACTATACGTCCAGTGTAGTGCAGTTTCATTCATTGCCACTGATACAGCTTCAATCTAATGTTTTTATATCACAATCAAAGGCAGATGCCACGTGGTTTAGAGCTAGAGAGAGATCAGTAGTGCTTTAACAAGAAAAATATGAAAGTTCTGTAGTCAGTCTGTGACTCTTGTCTATTCATCAGATTGTTGAACAAAGAGGAAAGTTTAGCAACCACATCTAATAAGATAATCTCAATATGATGCAGGTGAGATAGAACATAGTAAGTGCTTTAAGGTTAAATCAACACAGTGCAGATGCTTTGGATCTACTGTTTTACCACAATGTTCCCATTGAATTTTGTCCTCATCTCAAAATCATATTTGGCGACTTTTTCAAGTTGGGAAACTTATGAAAGAAAATAAGACACACAGGAATAACATAAATAAGTTGATTGAATTCCCATTTCATTTGTGCTGAACAACATTAACACTGATACTTCCTTAGCACTTGTTCGCTGCAGATTTATAATCTTTTTAAGAAATCCAAATATGTTTTTTCAGTCATGTTTTCCCTCTTCAATCTGTATTTCACTCATTTTCAATCAGAGAAGAAACAAATCACTATCAGTTTACACTTTTTCCAATCTTAATGTTAATTTATTCGCCCCAGCTGTTCTGTAATATTATTCGAGGGTAAAGATTGTTGACAGTCGTGCCTAGAGTAGCAACAGGGGGATATTAACTGCTACTGGATGGAAAAGGATTGGTACATTTGAGAAAAAAAACATGAGGCTTCCTGACTTTGCCTTGTGGAACAGCGTCTGAACCTGATGTGAATTCCTTCCCTGCCCAAAGTTATGGTTGACTCCTTCACCACTCGTTTTACTTTTTCCCCCTTGAAATATGCTTATGTGTGTGTGTGTATTGTGCTGTACTTCTCTAAATGTACCTCCATCTACCATTTATTTCCCTCCATCGCACCCACACAAAGTTCTTCTTGTTTGTGGAAAACCTCACTCTCCAACACTGCTGACTTGCTGTCCTCTGTGTTTTGGCTGCTGTTTTGTTATTGCACTCCCCCAAAGTCCTATACTTTCTTATTCGCCCCCTGTCATATTTTTTCCATCATCTCCACTGACGCTATTTGACCTTGTATAACCACTGAAAAGCAATGTTTTTATCCCAGTCGGTCTCAGGTTTGGTAAGAGACCTCAGTGTTAAAAATAATGTATTGTTTTTGCATGGTTCATGATCCTTTCACATGGTGTAAATGATAGCATAACAGTGTTACATATTTTTTTCGCCTTCCAGGCAACCGTTGGTTTCTGTAAATTTAGTACAGTGACTTCAGAGAGTTGAGCTGTCTATCACAGTGAACATCAAGTCAATATGTATTGATAGGGTTTGATTAATTTAGGGCTTTGGAAACATGGCATAATCTCTTCATTAAAGCCCTGAAATTGTGGTTTCAGGTCTCAAATATTTCCCTATACTATTAATATTCATTATTTAAAGTACAACAAAAGTTTGAGGAACACACTATCAGGTATTTTTTATTTAAGAGGTTAATTGTCAGCCGATCTGCTTACTCAGCATTATTCATTCAGTGCGGATGTGGTTTAAATCAGGTTTGACTGACTGTGCTTGCAAAATGGTAAAAAAAAACAACACACCCCTCCTTCTTTAAGCCAGTGAGAAGAACACAAAGAAAACCAAAAATATGAAAAATCTGTCACATGCCATAATCAAAATAGTTTCAGCCTGATTAAGAAAATGCCAACATTTTCATTGTATCATGTATAATTGGTATACAGAGATGTAATGAATGGATTATAACAGACTGTAATGCAGTGTTAATTCATGTATTTGTTAACAGCTATAGCTCCTCCTGTGGATGCCCTTATACGGAGGCTGCTGTATAAACAAATAATGAATCATAATGTAGTGAAACACAGTCGTATTATAAGGTTTATCGTCATAGGAGAAGTTAGAATTGTTAACAACAACTTACAATTGCGCCATAATCTTTTACAAGCCATTTATTACATGTATATTGATGACACATGATAAATGGGGGACTTAAAGTGTTGAAGAGAAAATCAGGGCCTTTACACAAATTTGTTAAATGAGGCTGAAAAGCATGAAGATGGGAAACAGTCGAGGAAGCAATTAAAGAAACAGAACAGTCTATTCAAATGTGCTGCGACTTAAACATTGTCTCTCTCTGTCTGTCTTTGTCTTTCTCTCTCAGTCCTCGGCCCTCAGGGTCTGCAGCTGGTTCAGGTGACCGATGTCTCCCTCCTGGTTGAGTGGGAGTCAGTTCGTGGGGCAGAGTATTACATTTTGACATATCATCCCAAAGGCGATGAGAGTGCCCTGGAGCGAGTAGGTTTTCTTTTCTTCGTTTTTGGTCATATCAGTAGGTATATCAGTGTCAGGTATACACCATATAACCCTAGTTTTCAACCCACTGCATTGTAGGTTCAGATTCCCAACAGACAGAACTCCTACCTCATCACAGGACTGTCTCCTGGGATCACCTACATTGTCCAGGTGTATGCTGTCATCAATGAAATGCAAAGTGAAGCAGACGAGATTGAAGCTACCACAGGTGAGCCCAGACCGCTGTGAACAGGACTAAAAAAACAAAACGAAACGTCCAAAATGTCCATTACCGGTGAAGTGGAATGGGGCTGAGTGCAGCATGTTACCTTTAAATGTGTCCATGGTTTAGGCCAAAGGCAGATGTGACCTATTAATGGCTCAAGTGGCAGGGAGGCCAGGTATGGTCTGCAGGATTTAGTCAAACCTTCTGTGGATTAAATGATCACATTTGAGGTCAAATGTGAGTACATGTGTAATGAGGCATGAAAACAATCTTAAGCTCTTAAATGGTCAAAGGAAGGAGGTGTTGCAGATGAAGAAGGAGAGAGGCAAGCACACCACAGGAGGATAGACAAGTGACAGGTCCCCTTTACTCTCCAAATAGTGCAGATTTGAATAATAACACCTTCTGTCATCACTTGGATGGTCACATTTTAGTGTTGCACTACCTTGCAGTTTTTCCCCTAAATCTATCAGCATGTTTTTTCAAATGCTATGCTGAAAAGTAATGAACAACCTGAGGCCTGTGATTACGAAGTGTTTCATTAAGCGCTGGTTTGTTAACCATTACATTTAAAAGTAATTACAAGGAAATGGCTTCACGGATGTGTTTAATGGAAATCGGACTTGCTCACAGATGTGGTAGAGACAGATGTGAAGAGAAAGAGAGATTACTAGGCAGGATTGGTGGGTGTGAGTGAGAGACAGACAGAGGGAGAGAGAGATTGGGTTTGACTCTAATGTGTGGTCAGCCTGGTTAGCCATGGAAAACCTCACAGAGCATGGCATTCCCATATGGGCATGAGAAAACACACCATCATCTGGCTTATGGTTGTGTGAGCAGTAGACAGCATGAGGCAGACATTTCACTGGTTCCATAGTTTTCAACTTCAAAAGATGATCTACTTCAAAAGAGGGTTTAAGTGAATGTTTTTCTTTTTCTCTTAGAAAAACACAATAGCTGGCATAAAGAAATGCTAACCCTTTTCATTTGGTTCCATTTGTTTTCTTTAATGGTTTTGTTCTGTGTTTTTCCATCATATGCTGCAAATTCTGATTTCCCTCCTGGTATTACTACTGTTCTACATGGTACCTATCTGTACATGCGCTTATAAGTATTTCATATATTTTTGAAATGGTAGACGCATGGAAAAGCATTTAGTGTTTCTATTTTTTGATAAATGCCCCTGTCTGGACGTGCAGCAACTCCTGTAACTCACAGTATCCCAGAGATATAGTAGATTAAGCCAAGACAAGAAGCACAAGAAGAGAAGAACGATCAAGTCAGCGAAAACAGCATAATCCAAAGTTTGCTTTGGATGAATGAGTTTATTGAATTGAGCCAGTGTGTGATGTATTGCTCATGCATTCAGCTTTTCAATTGTGAGAGAGAGAATGTGATATCTCTCCTGTCAAATGTTACGTAATCTGGCTTTGAATACATGTATAAGCTTCAGTGTGTGGTTTTCCTGACATTTCATAATTAGGAGGACTGACTTTTCTAATAGAGCAAAATACTCTAGCAACATGGTTGGTTACCACATTTTCTAGATGTGCAAAGGAGAAATCCCTATATTGCTCTCTCCTCAGGAAGGTCACGTTTCTGGGTGATATTCATTGTCTAGCTCAAGGACACTGAAGCCGAGCAGGGCAGATGCTTGTGATTATAGAGGCTTTAATGCTGGGTTTCCAGTTTATGGGTCATGCCTGTACTCCCAGTTCCACCTTGTTGTCCAACATTTGTATTCTTCCCAGATGTCTCAGCTATTGATGATATCCGAGTTCTTGGCCAGACAGAAGTCTCTATCGAGGTAGAATGGAAGAACCCACCAGCTGAGGTGGATCACTTCAGGCTCACACACACTGACCCGGCAGGACAGGAGGAGGAGCTGAACGTACTGAAGAGCCAAGAGGCTCGCACCAAACACACTATTGTGGGTAAGTGTTGAAACAGACAGAGCACAGGTATTCACAGAAGACATAAATACATGTAAAACCCCAGAAACCTTCGAGTTCACTTCTGAATCGTTGTGTCCTCATCTCAAACTCCCTCAAGTCGGCTAACCAGTGCCTCGTACTGGTTGTTACCATAGCTCTCAATATTAAATCCTCTTTTGTTGATGTTGTTCCTGCTTTATTCTGTATTGTTATGCTAGTCTTTTGAAAATTGCTAAGTTTTAAAATCATGACTTATGTGCTTACATAAAAAACCTATTCATTAAATATGTGCACTCATGCACACACATTCTGTCTGAAAATACACCTCTTAATTATATCAAAACTAACATATTATATAATACTGAAATATATAAAATAGAAATATATGTGATGTATTGCAATAAAAAAATGTCGCATATATTAATATCACATGTTGTACCTGGGTTGACATGATAGAGGATAACATTTGTCTAATAGTACAGAGCTGTGGTTCCCCACTGTGCTGTCTCATGAGCCCTGTCTGCTTGAGAGGCTTTATGACCACAAAGGAGTAAAGTCAGACAAAATACACATGTGGTACCGTATAATGATGTAACAGAAATGTTTTTTAAATCATCTTGTAACCCACATATTGGGAACTACTGATACTGAGTATGATTATGGTACAGACTACAGTTCATGACTTTCTCTTTTTTTCCTGTCTTTCTTCAGGTCTGTTTCCAGGAACAGAGTACCAGATCTCAGTGCAGGCCATCAAAGGAACCACTGAGGGAAAACCCGCCTCTGCCACTGGTGCCACAGGTCGGTGTCAACACATAAGCATCCATTTAACCTAATGTGTTACTTAGTGACCAGTGCTTAAGCAAATTCTATATA
The DNA here is from genome assembly GCF_042242105.1 of Pempheris klunzingeri. Lineage (NCBI taxonomy): Eukaryota > Metazoa > Chordata > Actinopteri > Acropomatiformes > Pempheridae > Pempheris > Pempheris klunzingeri. Next base: position 8,546,681 of record NC_092026.1, read on the forward strand.
TCATCAATAAGCACAAGAAGAGACCAATTTTCTTCAAATGGACTACCGCTTGACGGAAATTGCCAGCACTTTCATTTGCACCACCACTGACTGTGTCTGAATTGGCTGACACTTAAAACGACAGATCATCCACTTGAGGAAGTGAAACATGTCAAAGAAACAGTGAGCATATCCATATTCCACTGAGTTTTGAATTTTGTGCAGCATCCCAGACAGCTCTTAGCTCGTGTCAAGCCGACCATAATTTAACAGTGGTCAGAACCTAATAGGAAAAACACATAATCTGTCATACACACTACTGACATGCTGTATAAGACAAACCGATATTACCAGACACCGCCAATGATAATAGCATAATGAATACAGCCAACAAGGAGCATGATTGTGGGTTAATGATAGAGGGCTGGAATTTACAGCCTAATAACCTGGGCAGGTCCTAATGGCTGTGGTGAGACTGGTCACTAAGGGGAAACACGATATGAGTGCTGTAACTACTACAAGATGCGCCCTGATGGTTAAGGTGAGAAGGTCCGTGATTTACAGAGACCATCTGGTAATGTTGGATTTTAGCAGTGTGGCATTTAGTTTAGACACATTTGGCCTAACCATGTTCTGGACTGATGTTAGGACGTGAGGAGGAATTCATTGTGCTGTTTCACTTTAACAGCTGGTCATGAGATTCAGTTTCTTTTAAGTTATTTAAGTGACTGACAAATTGTCCACAATGGCATGACAGGTCTTCAGTTACTCCCATTATTCTGCTCGTTTGCGCTTTTTCATTTTTCACTTTTCTGTCTTTCATTTCCATTCCTTTTTTTTTTTATCCTTTCACCTTCGCTCTCATCCACCCTCAGAGCTTTCCCAGTTCAAAAGCAGTCTCCAGGTTGATGGCATTTCGTATTTGAGAGCCTGAGGCAGCCAATTTAATGGTTTTTAGTCATCAGTGTTAGCTAGGTACTTTTCACCTCTCTTCTTTTGCAGCCAGTCAGGTACTCAAGGCCCCCTGTCACTGCTAATCTTTTTCTCTTTGTGTGAGTGTGCCACCTACTCGTGTGGTAATTGCATGTGTGTGTGTGTGTGTGTGTGTGTGTGTGTGTGTGTGTGTGTGTGTGTGTGTCAATGTGCTAATCTACACTAGACAGACAGTGGCTTGTCTCCACTCCAGTAGCTACTATTTCATTTTAGGTGTTGTTGGGCTTCACTATACAGTGAAGACCGCATGTTTCTTTGTCTGTAAAACTATTGGGCTCCTTTCCCCAATGCCCCCCAGTTTCACAGATAGGTGTGAAATCACCCCCGCGCCCAGCTCCACAGTCACCATTGGCCGGAGGGGACACATGATTTTACGACCGCAGGCCCACAAAACCAGTTCACCCCCACTGAACTCTCTCTTTTTCTCATCGTCTCTCCTGAAGTGGAGAGACCAGCTCTTTCTCATCGTCTCTCCTGAAGTGGAGAGACCAGCTCCTTTCTCATCGTCTCTCCTGAAGTGGAGAGACCAGCTTTTTCTCATCGTCTCTCCTGAAGTGGAGAGACCAGCTCTTTCCTGGTCCCTCTCCTCCTGCAGAGGAGAGACCAGCTCAACTCAGCTAAGCTCTGCCTCAGTGTGGCCTGTCCAGAGCAGCCACCTCCTTCATGGTAGCGACACAAGGTCCTGCCTGAAGTAAGCAGATCAGCGCCAGCAGGCACGACCCAGAGTCTGCCAGCTGATAACGAACAACAGGAACACACCAGCAAGTTAGCACAGAGCTGCTAACTAACAGGAACAAAGGAGCGACCGGATTCCTCCAGCCTGCAACCACACAGCACGGACACGAACCACACCTTTCCTCCAGCAACAAGCTGAGAAAGCAGCACCCTCAAGGACACTTCGTCTCCCCTTTTAAGGACTGGTAACAAACTCTAACTGGGCATAATTAGCATAGCATTACTGCATACATGGTTTACCCTTGTTAATGTATTGACTTGCTTTAATGTTCCTTGAGTTTGATTATTGTGATGTGTTGCAGATTACTGTGCATCCATTAAGTTTAGTTGATGTTAGCCTACAAACTAACCATCCTGTCTTAACCTGCACCTTTATCTCTCTCACACACACAGTCTGGCAACAGGCCACTGAGGGACAAGGCTAAGCTAACAGCACTTAGCTTTCCTTTGTCTGCCTCTGACCCACACCCCAGGGGGTCTGGCCATCACCATTTGGTCTCTCTCCCCCACCTTTGTGGGACCCATCTCACATTCCTCAGCCTTATCACACACACACACACACACACACACACACACACACACACACTCTTACACTCATATTATTTTAGTTTAGTCATAGAGATTTAGTTAGATTGTTTGATTGATTTTGTTTCTGCAACAGCAGATGTCTTTAACACCTACTCTGCTTCAGCCGTACTTACAACCAAAGTACAAGTCCTTAATGCATAACAAATGATGTCCCTGAATTTTGCTCTGTTTTAATAAACGTTTTAATACTTGCTGTCTCCGTTAATGTTGTACAATTGTGGACACTGCCAACCTCTACACTGTCAAGAACTCCAAAAATCCTTCAGCTAGCTATCAATGTGGTAATTTTGGTAGTAATTATTAAATTAATTATAAAACATAATTCCAAATTGATAGTTTAGTATTTTTATGAGACTAAATCAATTAGAACGGCTGTCTTTTCCTCGTTTTTCGAGGTGGTGCCCCAATCGAGGTGGACTTTAATCAAAGTTCATTCATTTTAATAATTATTAATTATCTTTGATAATTATTAATTATTTCTGATAGCCAAATTGAACATTACCACTTGTTAAAGCACAACAAATGGTGCGTCCCGTGTGAGGCAGAGTACTGTTGGCAATTGTTCATATTTGTACAATATTAATTTTCAGCAGAATTTTGGTCAAAACCAAAATTTTTGATAAAACTTTAAAACGAGCAAAATTATCATTTTTAACCACTAGTCAGTCACAGAAGTACTTCCAGCTGTACTTTCAAGTGCATTGTGGTGAAAATCAATCTAACTAAATTAAACTAAAAACAATTTGAAGAGTTAGTGTAGTGTTACTGTGAGTTAAGGCTAAAGCTAATGCTAATACTGGTGCCTATGTTTGAAAGCAAACATTGAAAGCCCCATAGTGTTACATTTAGAGCTTGCTACTGCTGCTAACCTTTCAGGTAAACCTACCCTGTAGGAAGAATTTGGTTCTGCATTTGAATGTCACACATTCAATGCAATCTGTCCATTCGCTGTTAACTAAAGTGCTTCGTGTTTGTTAAGACACAGCGTGCCACCGGCCCTGTGAACTTAGAGCTTGAACCTGGCTGTTACTGCCGTGCATTTCAGCCTGATTAAAAAATAGAGCCTGAGAGAGAGCCACAGTGTGCTATCAGCCCTGTGAAGTTAATACCTAGCTGCAACTGCCACGTGTTCCAGCTTGAGTAACTTAAAGAGACAGTCCTAACTGTTACTGCCGTGCATTTCAGCTAGAGAGTCAAAATTTTGGTGAGTAAACTTTTTTTGTGTAAATCTACATTTACCTTAATTGGCCGTAGTTTGCTATTCCCACCAGTTCCACTAGATAGTGTATAGCTACCTTCTAGTGTAGGCCACCACAGTGTTAGGCTAGTAGTATTCCCCAAGCTACACTTCAAGGTGTCTGCCACCGCAACACCACAGCCAACCATTTTTAAAATCATCGCATTTTAACTTGTTTTACCTCACCCCTTTTCAGGCAACAATGGAGAACCCCTGTGTAGAGCAGTTTATTTCTTCCCTAGCACAGAGCCTAAAGCCTGGCTACCCCGAATTCATCAACAAATTGAATTTCAGTGAGTGTACAGAAGAGATAGACTCCCTACTAAACAACAGGTGTGATGCACAGACTGCATCCAAGGGCTCCTTGTTTAAATGCTTGCTTTTGACTTTTCACAGGCAAACCAGCCTCGCCCTTCAGAGCAGAGCAGCCATAGAGAAGGAGGTAGAAATCCTGAGAGCGCAAAATGCTAGCCTCTTCCATGAGGTTCAGACGGCTAATAAGAAAGCCCTGCGCTACTTAGAAGACCTGCACACAGCAGAGTTAGATCTCTGTTCACAGAAAGAAGAAATGTATAGACTGAAGTCAGAACATTTGGCCCGACCAGAGTCAATCAGCCAGTGTGATTCCGGTTACTCCGATTCACACTCTTCTACCAGTGACAGGTTCAGTTTTTCCCCAAACAGAGGACATGAACTATTCCCACCTGAACACAAGTTCTTGGGAATGAAGTCAGCTCCTCAGCCTCCGCTGAGAGACCGAGCTCAAAGCCACCTGACTTCCCATTCCTCTGAAACAGACATAGAGGAGTTGTCTAGTATATCTTCTAGAAGATATTCCGTCCCAAGTCCCTCATTCACATCATTGCATGACACATTTCTCCATGCTTGTCCCTCCAAAGATGGGACTAGAACAGTCCAGGACTGCTCAGCCTCCTCTCTGCATCACCGTCAGAGTGGCCGCTGTTCAGCCCCTGTTCTTCCACCACAGAGAAGTGTAGGGCATGAGTTACATATCAATGACACTAGCTTAGTCTCGCCTTCACAGAGTCCCCGCCTTGAAGAGCTTGAGCTTCTAGCTAGAAGCATTGACAGGTTTGATCCAGACAACTGTGATCACCACGTTGAGGACTATTTCAGGGAGCTAGACTACAACTTAATTGACTTACCCCATGCAACTGAAAGGGAGAAAGTTAGACTTGTGTGGAAAACCAGCTCTAAAGCGGTCCACAAGTTTATACAGTCACGACCTCCCAGTGTCAGAAATGAGTATAAATTGCTACGTCAAGCACTGACAGAAGAATTTTCCTGTGCTACTGACGACACCACAGCAATAGTTGCAGCCCTACAAATTAAACATGCCCGTCGTGAGCATCCAAAAGAGTACTACAAACGTTTGAGACACGCATATTTCCAGGGAAAGAATGCACCAGGCTTAGAAGAAAGCTCCACCTTCAAGGCCTTATTCTTGAGGAACCTCCACCCATGTGTGCGCACTCACGTTGTACTCAGGACACAGGAAGGTGACCCCTCATTGCAGGAGATCCGGAAGATAACACAGGTAGTCTGGGAAACTATTGTCTCTTCCAAAGCAAGGGGGGGGACAAGTGAGCCACCCAGCTCACACACCAAGGTGTCACATAGGTCAGCTGCCCCAAAAGTTCACCCTCACAACAGACGAAAGGGGGGTGACAAAAGACCACATAGGGACACTGAGCGTAACCGCCAGGTCCGTCCACTGCCCAGGGATAGACACTCCGAGCACAGGAGCAGGAGACTGCCATACGCAGAAATCCAGGCAAGGAACAGTGACCAGGTAGCGTACGGGTCAGATGATGACTACAGCATCTCTGACTGCAGCTCAGAACAAGGCACTGACAGTGACTTTGTATGTCTCTCTCCCTCTGGCTACCAGGAGCGTTACAGCCCTGAGCCACGAAAGAGTAAGAGCTCCAGAGCTCACTCCTTTTGGTCATAGCAGCACTGACCGGATGACAGACACCCAATCTTGCATCTCACCTTCACTACAGTTATTTAGGCAAATTTGAATTTGTTAGCAACAGCAGCAAACTCGTTTGAGCACTCAGTAATAAAACAAACATTACTGAAAGCCTAAATTCTGATTGGATTCAACACCACTGCTCAACTTCCAAGTACACTTGGACCAACTTCATATTTTGTCAGTAAAATCATACAAAACACACGTAGGACACACTGTTATGACTTTGTCATTTTAGGTGCCTCTATCTCTGCTACATAACACACTGACATTTCCTGTTCCCACTAACCCTCACTAACAACTGAGAAACACAGGTTATTAGGATGCAGTATGTCATTGTTGTGTATGAAGAACTGTTTTGTAACGTATGTCTGTTCTAGCTTAGCCAAGATAGATTCAGCATATGCCCAGTTGGATAACAAACTGCCCAGTAGTTACCAACTTGTTTCACCTGGACTGACAAAAATGAACAATGGCCGAAACATGCACAATTATCCCATCAGCATCCCACATCAGGTGACATCCTGATGGCAGGGGGGATGTTGGGCTTCACTATACAGTGAAGACCGCATGTTTCTTTGTCTGTAAAACTATTGGGCTCCTTTCCCCAATGCCCCCCAGTTTCACAGATAGGTGTGAAATCACCCCCGCGCCCAGCTCCACAGTCACCATTGGCCGGAGGGGACACATGATTTTACGACCGCAGGCCCACAAAACCAGTTCACCCCCACTGAACTCTCTCTTTTTCTCATCGTCTCTCCTGAAGTGGAGAGACCAGCTCTTTCTCATCGTCTCTCCTGAAGTGGAGAGACCAGCTCCTTTCTCATCGTCTCTCCTGAAGTGGAGAGACCAGCTTTTTCTCATCGTCTCTCCTGAAGTGGAGAGACCAGCTCTTTCCTGGTCCCTCTCCTCCTGCAGAGGAGAGACCAGCTCAACTCAGCTAAGCTCTGCCTCAGTGTGGCCTGTCCAGAGCAGCCACCTCCTTCATGGTAGCGACACAAGGTCCTGCCTGAAGTAAGCAGATCAGCGCCAGCAGGCACGACCCAGAGTCTGCCAGCTGATAACGAACAACAGGAACACACCAGCAAGTTAGCACAGAGCTGCTAACTAACAGGAACAAAGGAGCGACCGGATTCCTCCAGCCTGCAACCACACAGCACGGACACGAACCACACCTTTCCTCCAGCAACAAGCTGAGAAAGCAGCACCCTCAAGGACACTTCGTCTCCCCTTTTAAGGACTGGTAACAAACTCTAACTGGGCATAATTAGCATAGCATTACTGCATACATGGTTTACCCTTGTTAATGTATTGACTTGCTTTAATGTTCCTTGAGTTTGATTATTGTGATGTGTTGCAGATTACTGTGCATCCATTAAGTTTAGTTGATGTTAGCCTACAAACTAACCATCCTGTCTTAACCTGCACCTTTATCTCTCTCACACACACAGTCTGGCAACAGGCCACTGAGGGACAAGGCTAAGCTAACAGCACTTAGCTTTCCTTTGTCTGCCTCTGACCCACACCCCAGGGGGTCTGGCCATCACCATTTGGTCTCTCTCCCCCACCTTTGTGGGACCCATCTCACATTCCTCAGCCTTATCACACACACACACACACACACACACACACACACACACACACTCTTACACTCATATTATTTTAGTTTAGTCATAGAGATTTAGTTAGATTGTTTGATTGATTTTGTTTCTGCAACAGCAGATGTCTTTAACACCTACTCTGCTTCAGCCGTACTTACAACCAAAGTACAAGTCCTTAATGCATAACAAATGATGTCCCTGAATTTTGCTCTGTTTTAATAAACGTTTTAATACTTGCTGTCTCCGTTAATGTTGTACAATTGTGGACACTGCCAACCTCTACACTGTCAAGAACTCCAAAAATCCTTCAGCTAGCTATCAATGTGGTAATTTTGGTAGTAATTATTAAATTAATTATAAAACATAATTCCAAATTGATAGTTTAGTATTTTTATGAGACTAAATCAATTAGAACGGCTGTCTTTTCCTCGTTTTTCGAGGTGGTGCCCCAATCGAGGTGGACTTTAATCAAAGTTCATTCATTTTAATAATTATTAATTATCTTTGATAATTATTAATTATTTCTGATAGCCAAATTGAACATTACCACTTGTTAAAGCACAACAAATGGTGCGTCCCGTGTGAGGCAGAGTACTGTTGGCAATTGTTCATATTTGTACAATATTAATTTTCAGCAGAATTTTGGTCAAAACCAAAATTTTTGATAAAACTTTAAAACGAGCAAAATTATCATTTTTAACCACTAGTCAGTCACAGAAGTACTTCCAGCTGTACTTTCAAGTGCATTGTGGTGAAAATCAATCTAACTAAATTAAACTAAAAACAATTTGAAGAGTTAGTGTAGTGTTACTGTGAGTTAAGGCTAAAGCTAATGCTAATACTGGTGCCTATGTTTGAAAGCAAACATTGAAAGCCCCATAGTGTTACATTTAGAGCTTGCTACTGCTGCTAACCTTTCAGGTAAACCTACCCTGTAGGAAGAATTTGGTTCTGCATTTGAATGTCACACATTCAATGCAATCTGTCCATTCGCTGTTAACTAAAGTGCTTCGTGTTTGTTAAGACACAGCGTGCCACCGGCCCTGTGAACTTAGAGCTTGAACCTGGCTGTTACTGCCGTGCATTTCAGCCTGATTAAAAAATAGAGCCTGAGAGAGAGCCACAGTGTGCTATCAGCCCTGTGAAGTTAATACCTAGCTGCAACTGCCACGTGTTCCAGCTTGAGTAACTTAAAGAGACAGTCCTAACTGTTACTGCCGTGCATTTCAGCTAGAGAGTCAAAATTTTGGTGAGTAAACTTTTTTTGTGTAAATCTACATTTACCTTAATTGGCCGTAGTTTGCTATTCCCACCAGTTCCACTAGATAGTGTATAGCTACCTTCTAGTGTAGGCCACCACAGTGTTAGGCTAGTAGTATTCCCCAAGCTACACTTCAAGGTGTCTGCCACCGCAACACCACAGCCAACCATTTTTAAAATCATCGCATTTTAACTTGTTTTACCTCACCCCTTTTCAGGCAACAATGGAGAACCCCTGTGTAGAGCAGTTTATTTCTTCCCTAGCACAGAGCCTAAAGCCTGGCTACCCCGAATTCATCAACAAATTGAATTTCAGTGAGTGTACAGAAGAGATAGACTCCCTACTAAACAACAGGTGTGATGCACAGACTGCATCCAAGGGCTCCTTGTTTAAATGCTTGCTTTTGACTTTTCACAGGCAAACCAGCCTCGCCCTTCAGAGCAGAGCAGCCATAGAGAAGGAGGTAGAAATCCTGAGAGCGCAAAATGCTAGCCTCTTCCATGAGGTTCAGACGGCTAATAAGAAAGCCCTGCGCTACTTAGAAGACCTGCACACAGCAGAGTTAGATCTCTGTTCACAGAAAGAAGAAATGTATAGACTGAAGTCAGAACATTTGGCCCGACCAGAGTCAATCAGCCAGTGTGATTCCGGTTACTCCGATTCACACTCTTCTACCAGTGACAGGTTCAGTTTTTCCCCAAACAGAGGACATGAACTATTCCCACCTGAACACAAGTTCTTGGGAATGAAGTCAGCTCCTCAGCCTCCGCTGAGAGACCGAGCTCAAAGCCACCTGACTTCCCATTCCTCTGAAACAGACATAGAGGAGTTGTCTAGTATATCTTCTAGAAGATATTCCGTCCCAAGTCCCTCATTCACATCATTGCATGACACATTTCTCCATGCTTGTCCCTCCAAAGATGGGACTAGAACAGTCCAGGACTGCTCAGCCTCCTCTCTGCATCACCGTCAGAGTGGCCGCTGTTCAGCCCCTGTTCTTCCACCACAGAGAAGTGTAGGGCATGAGTTACATATCAATGACACTAGCTTAGTCTCGCCTTCACAGAGTCCCCGCCTTGAAGAGCTTGAGCTTCTAGCTAGAAGCATTGACAGGTTTGATCCAGACAACTGTGATCACCACGTTGAGGACTATTTCAGGGAGCTAGACTACAACTTAATTGACTTACCCCATGCAACTGAAAGGGAGAAAGTTAGACTTGTGTGGAAAACCAGCTCTAAAGCGGTCCACAAGTTTATACAGTCACGACCTCCCAGTGTCAGAAATGAGTATAAATTGCTACGTCAAGCACTGACAGAAGAATTTTCCTGTGCTACTGACGACACCACAGCAATAGTTGCAGCCCTACAAATTAAACATGCCCGTCGTGAGCATCCAAAAGAGTACTACAAACGTTTGAGACACGCATATTTCCAGGGAAAGAATGCACCAGGCTTAGAAGAAAGCTCCACCTTCAAGGCCTTATTCTTGAGGAACCTCCACCCATGTGTGCGCACTCACGTTGTACTCAGGACACAGGAAGGTGACCCCTCATTGCAGGAGATCCGGAAGATAACACAGGTAGTCTGGGAAACTATTGTCTCTTCCAAAGCAAGGGGGGGGACAAGTGAGCCACCCAGCTCACACACCAAGGTGTCACATAGGTCAGCTGCCCCAAAAGTTCACCCTCACAACAGACGAAAGGGGGGTGACAAAAGACCACATAGGGACACTGAGCGTAACCGCCAGGTCCGTCCACTGCCCAGGGATAGACACTCCGAGCACAGGAGCAGGAGACTGCCATACGCAGAAATCCAGGCAAGGAACAGTGACCAGGTAGCGTACGGGTCAGATGATGACTACAGCATCTCTGACTGCAGCTCAGAACAAGGCACTGACAGTGACTTTGTATGTCTCTCTCCCTCTGGCTACCAGGAGCGTTACAGCCCTGAGCCACGAAAGAGTAAGAGCTCCAGAGCTCACTCCTTTTGGTCATAGCAGCACTGACCGGATGACAGACACCCAATCTTGCATCTCACCTTCACTACAGTTATTTAGGCAAATTTGAATTTGTTAGCAACAGCAGCAAACTCGTTTGAGCACTCAGTAATAAAACAAACATTACTGAAAGCCTAAATTCTGATTGGATTCAACACCACTGCTCAACTTCCAAGTACACTTGGACCAACTTCATATTTTGTCAGTAAAATCATACAAAACACACGTAGGACACACTGTTATGACTTTGTCATTTTAGGTGCCTCTATCTCTGCTACATAACACACTGACATTTCCTGTTCCCACTAACCCTCACTAACAACTGAGAAACACAGGTTATTAGGATGCAGTATGTCATTGTTGTGTATGAAGAACTGTTTTGTAACGTATGTCTGTTCTAGCTTAGCCAAGATAGATTCAGCATATGCCCAGTTGGATAACAAACTGCCCAGTAGTTACCAACTTGTTTCACCTGGACTGACAAAAATGAACAATGGCCGAAACATGCACAATTATCCCATCAGCATCCCACATCAGGTGACATCCTGATGGCAGGGGGGATGTTGGGCTTCACTATACAGTGAAGACCGCATGTTTCTTTGTCTGTAAAACTATTGGGCTCCTTTCCCCAATGCCCCCCAGTTTCACAGATAGGTGTGAAATCACCCCCGCGCCCAGCTCCACAGTCACCATTGGCCGGAGGGGACACATGATTTTACGACCGCAGGCCCACAAAACCAGTTCACCCCCACTGAACTCTCTCTTTTTCTCATCGTCTCTCCTGAAGTGGAGAGACCAGCTCTTTCTCATCGTCTCTCCTGAAGTGGAGAGACCAGCTCCTTTCTCATCGTCTCTCCTGAAGTGGAGAGACCAGCTTTTTCTCATCGTCTCTCCTGAAGTGGAGAGACCAGCTCTTTCCTGGTCCCTCTCCTCCTGCAGAGGAGAGACCAGCTCAACTCAGCTAAGCTCTGCCTCAGTGTGGCCTGTCCAGAGCAGCCACCTCCTTCATGGTAGCGACACAAGGTCCTGCCTGAAGTAAGCAGATCAGCGCCAGCAGGCACGACCCAGAGTCTGCCAGCTGATAACGAACAACAGGAACACACCAGCAAGTTAGCACAGAGCTGCTAACTAACAGGAACAAAGGAGCGACCGGATTCCTCCAGCCTGCAACCACACAGCACGGACACGAACCACACCTTTCCTCCAGCAACAAGCTGAGAAAGCAGCACCCTCAAGGACACTTCGTCTCCCCTTTTAAGGACTGGTAACAAACTCTAACTGGGCATAATTAGCATAGCATTACTGCATACATGGTTTACCCTTGTTAATGTATTGACTTGCTTTAATGTTCCTTGAGTTTGATTATTGTGATGTGTTGCAGATTACTGTGCATCCATTAAGTTTAGTTGATGTTAGCCTACAAACTAACCATCCTGTCTTAACCTGCACCTTTATCTCTCTCACACACACAGTCTGGCAACAGGCCACTGAGGGACAAGGCTAAGCTAACAGCACTTAGCTTTCCTTTGTCTGCCTCTGACCCACACCCCAGGGGGTCTGGCCATCACCATTTGGTCTCTCTCCCCCACCTTTGTGGGACCCATCTCACATTCCTCAGCCTTATCACACACACACACACACACACACACACACACACACACACACTCTTACACTCATATTATTTTAGTTTAGTCATAGAGATTTAGTTAGATTGTTTGATTGATTTTGTTTCTGCAACAGCAGATGTCTTTAACACCTACTCTGCTTCAGCCGTACTTACAACCAAAGTACAAGTCCTTAATGCATAACAAATGATGTCCCTGAATTTTGCTCTGTTTTAATAAACGTTTTAATACTTGCTGTCTCCGTTAATGTTGTACAATTGTGGACACTGCCAACCTCTACACTGTCAAGAACTCCAAAAATCCTTCAGCTAGCTATCAATGTGGTAATTTTGGTAGTAATTATTAAATTAATTATAAAACATAATTCCAAATTGATAGTTTAGTATTTTTATGAGACTAAATCAATTAGAACGGCTGTCTTTTCCTCGTTTTTCGAGGTGGTGCCCCAATCGAGGTGGACTTTAATCAAAGTTCATTCATTTTAATAATTATTAATTATCTTTGATAATTATTAATTATTTCTGATAGCCAAATTGAACATTACCACTTGTTAAAGCACAACAGTGTTGTGGCTTAGAGATGATTGAGGAGGATAGCCCTCAGCTATATTTTGCCAGCAACAATGTGCTGGTTTCATGAAGACTGGCATGGCACAACTCAGAGCGCACTCACCTATTATCTCACCGAACATGCTGCTTGCATTCGGGCCAGAGCGGTGATACACAGTGAGAGATAAAATAAACATAAGGAGGAAATGTAGAAAATACACAAAAAAACTGAGCAACTGCAATAAAGAAAGAGAAGACAATACTGTAAGTGCTCTGGTTGTTGCAAGAAGCAGGGATAATAGGGGAACACAGGGACAATAAGGACACAATGAGAAATAAAGATATTTATGGGGAAATAGTGCAAGAATAAGACAGGATATTAAAATAATGGGTGACAAAGAGGCACTTTCCGTGACATTATGCAGCAGTATGTAATGCATCACTGTGCTTCCACTGTTATGGTATGAAACTGAGCTGTTATCCGTAGAGGCTAAGGCTGACTCCTTCTGTTATATTTATACTTACATTTCCTCCTCATTTTTACAATCTGTCTTCCAGTCTTTCCTACCTTTCTCTTTCTTTATATCTTTCAGTTCACTGTTGATGTGTTTTTTTTTGCATTTTCTTTCATTATCCTCACTCTCTTTCAGTCTGTCTTGACTTGCTATTGCTAAATAGATTCTTGATAAATATACAAATTAATCAGAGTTTTTTTTATGTTGTTTCTTCAAGATGACAAAGGCAGGCAAATAAAGGGTGGGGAACATGAAATTAGTAATTGCTATGGCCTTGTGACTTGTCAGATACAAAGAGTGAACCGTGTGCTGTATATAGTGACAGAATAACACTAAATTTGATATTTATGGCTGGACATCCATATGTGCATCCAGTGTGGCTCTAAATCATCCTCTGTCAGCCTGTGGTATGTTTGAATTATGCTGGTCTTGCATTATATGCACAGTCTATATGTGCGTGTGCGATTCTGTGGGTGGCTGTATGGCTCCCTTTAACTTCCACCCCTTCCAAAGTAAAATGATTCAATGACAGCTAACATGGAAAACATTAGAACCCAAAGAACTCTACTTGGAGGAGACATTTCATAGTCACTGAACTGCCAAAAGATTATAAGGCGTATAAACAGAACATACCACGGCTGCTACTGCTGATTCAGATTCAATAAAGTCACCACCAAGACCCATATAACCAAAAGCAGATGAATTTGGCTTTGGAGGTGGAGTTGAATGTTTAGTCTTTATGTTATCTGAACACACTATAGCCCCTCGTGTGGTCCAGTGGGAGAACCCTGTCTGCTCAGACTTGTCCATCAGCGTTTTCTTAGCCAGCTCTGTACAGAAAATGCCAGAAGTGAAAATATGAGAGGGTATGTTATAAAGATAATGATACGAACTCTAACCCCTATTTGTCTACTGTATTTGTTACATTGCTATCTTAAGAGACAGCTCTGTTGGCCTGTCTGTAGAAAGGCTAAGGTACAGGAAAATATTGTGCTCATCTGGAGGAGAATCTGCCATTTGTTTTTTTTGCGTCAGTAAAAGTGTACGATTGGTGTGTGGCCATACTGAGACCAGGCCTTTCTTTGTGTATGCCTGATTTCTAACTATGTACATTTAGAGCACACAATTGGACATTGACACTGACTTGTATTCTTTTCAGAGGTGATAATATATTGATACTTTCTGGTGATTTGACACCATCTGTACAGTCAGATAATTTATGATGGCAATTTCATATCATCTATATCGTATGTTACTTCTAGATGTGGCAAAACACACAAGTCATTTCTGTCATAAAGAATTATGAGCTGCTTACAGTACAAACAGACTGTTGGACAAACATGGAAAAAAAATCTGTGGAGGCCGTGGGACTCCACAACAAAACATATGTCATACCTGACACACTATTGTCCCTAAAACAATGGCACCTATTGACACATAGTTTCCCTCTGCTCCATCCGCAGACATACCGTGTGGCTTCCACTGTACAGTGGGGCTGTGAAGCTGTGAGGCTATAAATGATGAAAGACGGCCTGTTAGTGTGCACTTTGTGGTCGATGCCTTTGCTGAACATGCCACCCATTATGGATAAGCTGTTTTCCAAATGGCCAAAGCCACAGCTCGTGTTCTGTAGCCCGGTAGCCACTGACGCTACACAACTAGTGAGGTAGAACGTCTGGAGAAACTCGATCCATCACACAACGAACGCAACTTCAGAGCAAATGCAAGGCGCCCTCAGAAAGTAGTGGTGCTCGGAAAAAAAGGTCTGATAACATATAGACAGCCAAGACAGCAGCTATACAGCCTATAAGAGGAAAAGGGACTGCAGAGGGGAACAAAATAACACCACAGAGGGAGAAGGAGTCCTTTGTTTTGAAGGAGAACAAGGCATAGTTGAATACAAACTTTGTTCAGATGGTTACAAACCAAATAACAATTGAAGTTAATTTGTAGTGACAGATAAAAAGCAATAGCAGACCTCCCTTTAAACTGTCAAATACATTTAACATTCATAGTTCTTTTGGGCTGCCTGACAGCTGTAAATCAATTCGAAACCCATTCATTTAATTTGCCTTAATTGAATTGAGAGGACATCTGTAGCCAGCGTCACTTTGGGTTATGTATCACAAACAAAAAGTGTATAATTTATGATGAAAAAAAAAGCAGGGTTCATTCTCTGCAGCCTGACTATTGCAAAGCAGAGTTTGTAGTTTAAGCTCAAGATTTATCAATTGCTGGCGTCAGTCCACTGTTGTTTTCACTGGCAACATGCAGACAGAAAGCACCGGTGGATGCACATTTCTGGATGTAGACCAAAATGATACCACTATAGACCGCTTCTCTTAAAACTATGTAGACATGGCAAAGTCCAGTTTTGCATTGGCAAGCGGAACAAATTTGACTATTACATGTGCATAGTATTTAAAAGCCTCTAGCGGTGCCTCTGAAATGAAATTACTACTAACATGTGACAGCCACTTCCCTGTTGCTGCCAAATTACACGTTGTAACACAATCTGCCTGGTCACACTCACACAGTTCTGGTGTGAAACAGTGAAACTATTCCGTGTGACAGTAAAAAGTCTGTGTCTGTGTGAGCGCACAGCTCGCTATGAATCATATTAAAAGGTTAACACTAGCAAAACTGTGCTACCAACAGACAAAACATAATATATCTTGTCCAAAACAAGACGGTCTCAGACTTATTTTTGGTACGTGAGTGACACAAACAGCTGGTTATTTTTCTGTATTGAGAGGTAACGTTGCTTTTGATAGTCTCCATGATAATAGTCAAAGAAACTGGACCAAACATTTAGCTGAATACCTTCCTGCTGTGCCACTATGAATGAGTACACTCTAAATGAGTGGATAGACACCTCTGGGCTCCCTTAGTAGCGTTTAGGTACTTAAGACTACTGAATGACCTCTCATTTTCAGGCCTTGAAGGAAATACTTCATCCTGATAAAATTGAACGATTCTAAATTCTTTCTGTACTTAGCTCAAACTATGAAGCAAAGCAGCTACAAGGACAAAAAAGTGACAGCAGGAGACGAGACATGAAGAGAGAGAAACAGGAGATATAGCATTAGACAGTTGTATAGTTTCTTGCCTCTCCTGGATGCATCATCAATTAGTTTTCATGATGCAGACTGCGCTGACACGAGACTGACCTCGACTGAGCTACTGCCACAGAGGAATTAACCTAAATGATGATTGCTTTTGCATTTCCCTCCACTTCCTCTGTCTCTCTCTTACTATGCCTCTGTGGCTCTTTTATTGTCCGTCTCCGTCCCTCTCCTTGTTGTCCACTCTCTTCACTTTCATCGACAATCCCTCGACAGAGACTAACACCCGTCCACACGCATGTAGCACCGCTGACTTTACAAACAGTGGCTCTGTGTTCTGCTGAGCTCCTGCGTCCACTTCCCAGCGCAGCTCATCCTGTGGCAGGACAAGACCATGGGTTGGGTTATGTGCTAGTGATGTTTATTTGAAGAGCTTCGCAGAGCTCTTCCTCTGAGCCACAGCATAAATTCTCCTTTGGTTCATTTGTCATCTTCAGTGTCCAGACCTAACAGAATTTGGATAACACGTTTGCATACATATATTTTGGAAAGGTTTTGCGTGCCACATCAGTGACATGCTCCACAGTTCCTACTTGCCAAATGCTGCAGACTACAGCTTACTCGTACGTACCGCATGCTGCTGGTTTTACTTTTTACTCACCTCTCTTGCTTCTTCCATACACACCAATTCAATGCTGATGTAGCTGATGTAAGTGAGAGTCTAAATTCACTACTATCCTCAAACTTTTCTGTAATAATTTTAACCAAAACTATGTGGTTTGCTAATAACTAAGCCCACTTATTTAACTCAAACCACAATGTTTTCCTAAACCTAACCAAACCTTAACCAGGGTGTTGTCACATCGAAAAGCTGATTTATTTTTCTTTGGAGTTGTTTAATTTGGAGGGCTTGACTGAAATCCCCCCAAATCTGTAACATACTTCTGGAATTCATACCAGTATGCCTACTACCAGTTGCCAGTTGTGCGGCTTTTTTCCATTTACTACCCAAATGTTGTTTTTTTGTGTACAGTATTTTCCATATGTCTGGGATGTGTCTTCTGTTTTCTGTACTCTGGGTGCATTTGGATCATTCTTCTTGCTCAACTGAGTTTCTACAGCCAATGTGAATGGACTTGCAGGATCAGTGAACAAGAGCCCTTTTTTATTTCTCTGTTATTTTCTTATCCCTTTTTCACCTCTTCTTCCTCAGACATTGATGCTCCTACCAACCTAGTCACCACTGAAGTAACGGAGGACACTGCATCAGTTTCATGGGATCAAGTCCAGGCAGAAATAGAGGGCTACATGTTGAGCTACACGTCTGCTGAGGGCTCCAGTTCTGAGATCCCTGTAGGACGTGACAGCACCTCATACAGGCTGATTGGCTTGAGGCCTGGAGTTCTCCATACGGTATACATTTGGGCATACAAGGGGCAGAAAGTCAGCAGGAAGAGTTCAACAGAAGCCGAAACAGGTAAGCTTCGAATAGGACCCTGGCTCATTACAGGGGTGATCAATATATTTGATCTTTTGTCTGTGTCCACAGTGAGTGTTTCACAAAGAGCTTCACAGATGACCTTGACATAAGTGCTAGACTAATAGGTTTAAAGTGTCTGGTGCTTGATATAAAGACAACAAATAATTTCACAAAGGTTGAACGTAAGAGATGAACTACTAACACTTTTGTTCAAACACAGCTGAAGATGTGCGATGTAAAAACAAGAAGTTTTGTCCTCCATACACTTTTAATGATGGGTCTGCACAATGACCTTGGATATCTCAAGTGTTTCCAGGCCATGTTTCTCTTTTCTTTCTTTGTTCCTTACAGCTTGTGAACAGAGGGAAAGATGTTTTAAGTGTCTCTTTCTTAAGCTCCTCTGTGCAAGACACTCTTACCTCAAATAGCCCTTATGTACAATGCACCTGTCTTTTCCTTTTGATCTTTCATGGGATGGCTTTCTGCACAATTTTCTTGTCTTTTTTGTGGTGGCAAAAAGTAAAAAACATCACAGTGGACAATTTGCACTGAGCTCACTGACCCCTTTGCCTAAATGCCAAGAGGGAAACTTGAACTCTCACTGAAAAGGCCAATTTGACATAATTAGGCTGGACACCTCATTTAAAGGTTTAGTTTTGCCTGAGGCTAAATGTCTGTAAGAGCTTTTAGAAAAGTCCATTTTGCTCAGTCAGCAAAGCCAGATATTTTCTTACTCCTGTGCTCTCCTGTCTCTTAATCTCTGCTGCTACAAAGTTTAGCAGCTGTTGCTGCCTGCTTGCATTTATGTCTCTGAAGAAAGGAGGCAGAAGAATGGTTTTGAGCTGTGATTGGCGTATATCCAAATTGCTTTAAATATTCAGTTGAACACAGGGACTGAAAACTTTTAGGACATTAACATACTCAGCAGTCAAGGAAGAGTTAGTTCTCACATTTGTATAATGCTGTTAAATACCAACAGCATGAATGTTTCATATGGTAAGTTAATTATGTTCATTTGAATTTTTCACTATTTTACCTCTGCAGGAGGATGGTATGTTGTGATGTGTGTACGTGTATGTGCATGTGTGTGTGTGTGGAAACAGAAATGCCTCTCTCTGTGCCACTGTAAGGGGTTCCAATGCTTTTACCCAAATAGGTAAAAAATAAGTTACTGCTTTGAGTTGCTGTGTTTGCTGGCAATACCTGACATCTAGTTCCTTCTGTTTTTCTATTTTTATACACATTTCAATTTTATCGTTTTCATTCAGGTTTAGTTTTCAGATTTTTTTCGTGGTCCCTTGTGATGAGGGAAGCAGACGTGTTAGCTCCAATAACCCAATTCCTACGTCAACCAGTGGGAGTGCACAAGGATGCAAATATCTGAAGTGGCTTGAAAGTCACTTTGCAAGCTTGTGATGATCTGTGATTGGTATTATTTATTCATATTGAAGGTTTTCATCTTCAGTGATAAAATCAAAGGATTTTGCTTTTGTTTTAAGTGGACATTTCCTTACCTGTTTTTTGGAGAATACAAACATTCAGAGTGACATCCAGCAAAGGCACAAGTTACATATGGGATTCATTTGGAAGCCAAACCAGTGAGATTATATCACACGACATCAGTGATTCAGACTTTTCTAAGATGCAACAGTGTTCTGTCACCATCTATTGTTTGCAATAGTAGTTTGCATGGTCTCTGATTAACATAGACATAGTATACTCATGCTGTAGTACCCCTGCCTACATAACAGGGTAAGTTAACGTCAAACTTGGATTCAACAATGTTCACAATGTAATTTAACATTTGTTAAATATCAGTTATTCATTGTTTCTCATTTATACATTTAAAAGCTGCAAAAACCCATCAGTGAGAACCTCTCCAAACACTTTGATCGAAGTTTGACGTTTCTAACCTCTTACACAGTGACTGAAGGTTATATGTGAGGTAACTCTAACATACTGATTTGGATCAGTGTTTGTAGTTGTTATGTTTGCACTGAATGTTGTGATCTCTTGTAGTAGTCTGCATTAACCATAACTCCCCGTGCAGAGCTGGATGCTCCTACTAATGCCTTGGCCCAGGATGAAACAGAGTCCAGCTTCAGAGTGTCCTGGGATCAGACCCAGGCAGAAAATGATGGCTACGTCCTAACCTACAGCTCCTCTGAGGGCTCAAGTGAGGAAATCTCAGTTGGGTCTGACAGTTCTTCACACCTGCTGACTGGCCTGAGGCCTGGGGTCCTCTACACTGTCTACATCTGGGCCGTCAAGGGCAGCAAAGCCAGCAGGAAGATCTCAACACAAGCTGAGACAGGTCCCAAATCTAAGGCTTTCTGTTCAAGTCCAAAGTACTTCATTATTTGACCAGCTAATTTTCATGTGAAGTCACTAATATGTTTAGACAACATTTTTTGACAGGACATTTTCATCAGTCTATTAAAAAAAGACAACTCAACATGTAAAACTAGATGTTCCTACTACTCTCTTGGCCAAAGGTCCAGCTTCAGTGTGACATGATACCAGGTCTGGGGATATGCTGATGGACACAGGTTGAGCTACAGCTCAGCTGCAATTTTTAGTTTGCATGAGTAGTGTATTAACATCCTCTACTGACATCTCCCCCTAGAATTGGATGCTCCAGCTAACCTCTCAGCCCGAGAGGAAACAGAGTCCAGCTTCAGCGTGTCATGGGATCCAGTCCAGGCTGACATTGGGGGCTACATCCTAGCTTACAGCTCCTCTGAGGGCTCTAGTGGGGAGATCCCAGTGGGGCCTGACAGCACCTCTTACATGCTGACTAGTTTGAGGCCTGGGGTCCTCTACACTGTCTACATCTGGGCCATCAAGGGAAACAAAACCAGCAAGAAGATCTCGACACAAGCTGAGACAGGTCTTAAATCTACCATTTTCTGTGTTAAACCCAATTACCTGACCCATTAAAGCCGTACCTCACCTCACATACTCTCTTGTGAGCACCCTATAATTACAGTTGTTTTGACAAGACAACTCCCTTGTAAACCCCAAAAGAAAAATGTGTTTTTCACATGGTAGACTAATCAGAATCCACTTGTTTGTTTAAAAGAGCTTTCCAATGTATTCATCGATCAGTTCATCCATCTACTTGCCAACTTCTTCTGCGGGTCACAGCGAGCAAATCAGTCCAGACAACCTTTTTCCCAGTAACTTCCTGAGCAGTCCCATGCCAGCTCAAAGGTGTAATCCCTCCAGCATGTCCTGGGACTGGGCCTGCAGTTTCCTCTCAGTCAGTCATGCCTGGAGCACAAGGAGGCACTCAGGGCTCAGGCCCATTCTTTCCAAGTGACCAAAACATCTCTACCTATTACTCTGAAAGAGCAGCTGTTCCAGTTCCTTTCAGATCAATAGAGTCTTCACTGTCATGCATACTGACGTCAGCACACATGTTGGCACACATCTCGGCCTCTTCCATCCAGGGATACGATCATTTCAGCTGCACTGACCGTACTATCCAATGCTTGTGACCACAGATGGAGGATGGATTGAAGATCGTATTGAAATTCAGAGTTTTGGCTTGGCTGTCTCTTCACTTGCATGATCTAAAATATGGTCTGCATTTACACATCCAACACAATCAATCAGTCAATCAATTTAAACACAATTCCCCTGATTGTTTGTTGTTCTCCTTCACTCCATTTCATGTCTTAAATTCCAATTTACCTTGATCCTTGGAACACAAAGGAAAGTCTTGAAGGACTCCCTCGTCAGATTACCAGCCTTCTTAACCCCGGCTCATCCACCAGCTGGTTCTTGGGGCGTCACAATGACAAGCACTCTTCACCTTCTAACTGCAGCTCCTTGCAGCTGCTTCCATGACAGAGGGTCCATTCGGCTTTGCATGAATACAAGGGAATTGGACTTGGAGTTCAGACTTGAAATTGTTCTGGGGAAAGAAGTGTTCCAGCAAACCCTGAGGACCAAATGTTCTGACCAATCTTAATTTCCTCGCTCCAACATGCAGGTGCACCAGGCTGCTTCCACCAGGGAAGAGACAACTCCTGAATAGGATAGATAAAATAAAATTAGATTAAGCATTAGATTAAGCTCTTTCTCTCCCAAGGTGGTGCAGATTCAAAGATTGTTTCTGGTTCATTTCACATCCTTAAAATGTGCTCAGTCTCTTCTATTTTCCCAGCTAGAAGCTTGTGGGAAGATTTAAACATATATCACGTTTCATAGACATAGAGAATGTGTCTTATTTTTTTGGTGCAATATATGAAGGTAAACATCATTCTTCTCCTTGTAATTATCATCAGATGACTAATATTTTTATTGAATGCATGCCTAAAGACTTCATTTGTTCATCTTTGGGTGAAAAATGAAACAATGCACCTTAGTAATATTTTGCATCAGTAGTTCTTGTAGTTTGCATCAGTAGTGTATTAATCACTTCCACTAACATTTCCCTCTAGAACTGGATGCTCCAGCTAACCTCTTAGCACGAGATGAAACAGATTCCAGCTTCAGCGTGTCATGGGATCCAGTCCAGGCCGACATTGATGGGTACATCCTAACCTACAGCTCCTCTGAGGGCTCTAGTGAGGAAATCTCAGTCGGGCCTGACAGCACCTCTTACATGCTGACTGGCCTGAGGCCTGGGGTCCTCTACACTGTCTACATCTGGGCCATCAAGGGGAGCAAAGCCACCAGGAAGATTTCAACAAAAGCTGAGACAGGTTAATACACTACGAACAGGCAGGATTTTCTTTTGGTAATGATAAAACTCAGCTTTCTCTTGAGATGGCAATTCGTCATCTAAGATTTAAAAAGATGTAATCTTTTCTGTTTTCAAAGATATTGATATACACAGGCAAAGCAGCTGGAAACATTTATCAGTGGATGTTATTCCTGAATAGTTTTCTCCAATTAAGGAAGCCCTTGATCTGATGTTTGTATGAGCCGGTCTGTCGATGCAAAAATCAACTATTAACTTTAAACAAAACTGGATGAAATTCAAAAATCAAGGTTCTTAAGATATATACAAGATATGCTATATTGTTGATAATGGGGGGAGATTGGAGGAGGAACACTTGGGTGTCATACCAAAAGTAACAGAAAAAGTCATGACAGATTCAGATATGACAGATGTTTTTGAATGTCTTCTAAACTAGGCATCAAAAAGCTGTGCAAGGCCCATCTTTGTATATTCAAACTCAAACAGGTTACTAATCTCTTACTGTTAAAACAGGCCTTAGTCTGAGAATGCTGATAAAGGTTTCCAGTCAGTCAGGGTCTGCTACAGCTACTGCTTAGGAGGAACACAGAAGCTACAGAAGCTGTAACTTGGAGCAGTACTATGTACAGATGGAGAAAGACTGCTGCCCTTCAGATGAAGAGGACAAGAACAAGAACTCCTACATCCCCATAGCGTTGATGAGACGCGTCATGATTTAAATTTCATGCTGAAAACAGCATTGAATTTGGTTTTGGATTCCTGCAATTGTGAGTGTTTTTATTTCTTAAATTCACAGATGTCAAGGATTAAATTGCAGAGGTCAGGGAATACATCTGGTTATAGTGGCTTTATTTATTCATTTAATAGAAATAATGCTTTGGATTTATGCACACACAACGCAGCAGTCCATCAAACCTTAAGTCATATTACCTCTGATTTATTAATCTTACATGCTCAGAAGTTGGTTATTCTAAACTTCTAAACACTATCAGGAAGCACCAAAACTCCTGCTCTGGGAGGAAATGTTTCCCACAGGCCAGGTCAGGTCACTGGGTATGTCTTGTGTGGGGTAAAAATAGCAGTAGCAGCACATGGTGAATGCATTACCACAGGAGTATCTTTGTGTGAGCCAGATGATCTGTAAAATCACCTGGGAGCTCTAAGTGAAAGCTGGATCTTTTTCAATTAGGCAGCAAATGGCCATGTTTTGGATTATAAATTTGTCGCCTCGTAACTCATTAGAAACCATCAGTGGCCACAGACCAATGCGGTGTTGGGTTCAGATAGAAAAGCCATTGTGTCAAAAGCTATCATCTGGGATACATAAAAGCATTTGTTATTACATTTGTGACTTTATTGGACCCAGTAACAAGCACCATTAAAATGTCAGTTGAAGCTGTCTCAGACCAACATCACAGCGTGTCACAGATCACCAGTGGTACTATTACATTTGTCACACTGTTTCTCCTACAACAATTTCATTATCAGAAAATAGTTTATTTTCTTCAATTATAGTAAAACTGACAGTTTGATGAATCCTTGCTATAACAGAGAGCTATGTTTTTATCAGAAGAGTGCTGAAAATAGGAATGTTGACTTAAATATATAATAGATTGTTCAGGCTGACTTTTTTACGTCACGGTAACATAAACGTCCTCTAATTTCCTGAGCCATGGGGGGTTGAGGCTCCCACTGTTACAGCAGTCATCTTCATGTCAGACAAATTATTTCAGCGTCTGTTGCAGGTCAAACCTCCCAGAGCATGTGAATAAGGCAGAGGATAAGTGCCAGTTTATCTGCAGAGGCAAATGGTTACTCTGCAGGTGGGTGGTAGTCATGTTTGGTGTCGTGCTTCAGGTGGACTGCAGTGTCAGATACATTAATGTTACACTTGAGGTGGATTAATGTTATACTTGTCATTTAGGTAGCCAGAGAATAAAGGCGAATACTGCTCTGTAAAGTCATGTGTTAATGTTGGTAAGATGGTTTGTACTGAAGCACAAACATGAAAAATAAAGTAAAAATAAAATGTGAAAATAATACATCAGAAAATTAAAATAGTGATTGAACTAGAATGTGAAACAGTTTAATTAAAAAGGCTTTAGCACCCAAATCCTCTGCCTAAGTTGATAAGAGGTATTAATTAACAAACAGTAGACAACATGTTCTCCGTGTAATCCAGTCTGATTTGCTCTCCAATCCACAGACATTGATGCCCCGAAGGACCTGAAGGCGACAGATGTGATGCTGGAGTCTGCTGTCTTGACCTGGATTCCTCCTCTCGCTGACATTGAGGGGTACATCCTCACATACAGGGATGAGGACGGCAACATGGAGGTTTGACACTTACTTCCTCACCCATACAGATAGATGACACCACGCCGGAGGGTATTTACATGTAAAGATCATCTAAAAAAGTTAGCTTTAAACTTTTTGTTAAGCGTCTTTAGACTAAAAATACTGAGAATATACAGGCATTTTGAAAATCTCCAGTGGTTGGAAAACAGACTTTGTCCAGGCAGCATGACTTTCCTACAATGCAATGATAATAATGCCACAACTGAGGTATTAAACTCATTATCTCAAAATTTGTAAATTCAGACTCGAGCTAAGAACACATCTTCACAGTTTCACGGTGTAGCACGATGCAGAATCTTTTATTCTGCATTTGGTAAAAGCAGAGCTGCTGTCACTTTGAGCAGTCTCTGGCCAAATATTGAATTATACAATCCTGGACTTTAAGTTCTTTTTCCTTCTTTACAAGCCTGCAAATACTATTTTGAACAGTTTCTCCACTATTTAGAATAGACTGAAACTACAGTAAAGGTGTATAATAAATTTAAACTCTGTAGAACGCTGACCTCTTGTGGTCAATAATAAAATGAATTTGCCAGAAGTCATTTTAAGCCCATGAATAAGGTGATTGATCTTTCCCTTGATACTTTAAAAAAAAAGATTTTAAAGGAATTGAGGAGCCCATTTAATGCCCGTCTCTAATTGAAGTACAAGACAGTATCATCACTCATTACTCACTCATAGAGAGAACTTGATCAAACACGGCATTATAAAACATTATGTGGGTCAACTACATTACTCTATAATTTACAGAGTGTTCAGTAAGATTAACTGCAGTTGTTGTTTCTTGTGGTCAGACGGTTGAAAAGCAGCTCGGTGCCAGTGAGAGGAGTTTCGCTGTATCTAGTTTGGAGATGGGGAAGAAATACATTGTCACCATCATTGCCTACAGGGGAAACAAGAGGAGCAGGGTGGTAGAGACTATCTTCAAAACAGGTCTGTACATGACTATCCACTGAGTCACTACTGTCATCTGCAGGTCCACAGATTAAGCATGTGATGCTTTCTCCACATATGTTACATCATGAATATCAAATCATCTCGTCACATTCTCCCTAGTTGGTCTGCTGTACCCCTTTCCCATGGACTGCGTTCAGATCATGAAGAATGGCCATAAGACGAGTGGCGTCTTCACCGTCTATATTAATAGTGACCGATCCAAACCAATTGAGGTTTACTGCGACATGGACACTGATGGAGGCGGCTGGCTGGTACGAACTATTGACAAACTGCACGTACTACAATATGAAAAAACATTTGAATTTTATTATTTTACAAAAATGTTATAGTATTGTGAATATTTACAAAAATGTTTATTTTGTGGACTGAAGTTATACTGGAGCACCCATTTAATGATAGTAGCTGACAGGTACTCCCACTGGCTTTTTAGTGTTGGAAAAAGTAACAACTCAAACCATATTGCTCGTTGCGTTCAGGTGCTCCAGCGACGTAACATTGGCAGGCTGGACTTCATGAAACGCTGGAGACAGTATATAGCAGGTTTTGGCAACATGACAGAGGAGTTTTGGCTCGGTGAGCTCTCTAATGTTCAGACTGTTTTCTGCAGACATTAAAGCATGCACTTACAAACAGTGAAGGAGTATTTCTTCATGCTTTCACATTCTCTGTCTGGCTTTTCCCTCAGGTCTAGACAAGATATATGAGCTGACCAACACTCCTACTCAGTATGAACTGAGGTTTGACTTGGGCCTGGGTTCAGAGAAAGTCTACGCTGTGTATGACAACTTTAAGATTGCAACCGCCAAACAGAAGTTCAAACTCACTATTGGCAAATACAGCGGGACAGCAGGTGGGCCTTTTGCTCCTAAAATCTTTTCCAAACTACCAACAGTATGATAGACTGAAACAGAGAAGACAACATGAGCAACTCACATTTTCTGACGCTCAAATAAAAGGCGTTCTAGAGAAGAAGAGAGGGCAAGGGTGGCAATGAGGTAGACAAAAGTGGGAATACAGGGGTTTCAAGCAGTGGGCGTTCCACCCATCATTCTGTGGGGTGCTGAGAAAAGAAATACACACCAGCAGTAGGTGGGATATTTGTTTCAGAAACTTATATTCAGTCAGTTATAGGCAGTGGCTATATAAAGAGTGTGGTATCTGAAGAAGGCAGGGTTTTAATGGGCTTCGAAGCCAGACAGATACAGACACGCAGCAAGTGGGACACTGTGTCTACACATACCACAGTGTGCTGAAACAACATATACTGTATCTCTATTTTTGGCATTTTATTAAATTTCAGCCATCAGGGGACACATGGGAAAAAAAAGGAGTGAGCAGCAAAAGTCTGTGAATATATTGTGGATAGAGGGAGCGAGGCTGAACTGAATACTGCATGTTCTTTGGAGTTTTAAACATATAAAATCACTGTTATTAATTATTGTTGATAATTTCCAGGTGATGCTATGACCTACCACCAAGGCCGGCCTTGGACTACTGTTGACTCAGATAATGACATCGCCCTGAGTAACTGTGCCCTGACCCACCGCGGCGCCTGGTGGTACAAAAACTGTCACCTGGCCAACCTCAACGGACAATGGGGAGACACCAGGCACAGTGTGGTGAGTGAGCAGGGAGGAAGTTCATGCAAAATGTGTTGCCATCCTGCCAATGTGGGTTTAAAAGGTGATTAAAAAGAACACAAACAAAACAAAAAAAGGTTCAGTTAGCTCCATTAAGCACGACGCTGCTGTAAAAACCTAAATTGCTCTGAATGGTGAGGTCAGCACTTTACACTTACAGTGTACATACAGTCCGCTACCATTTAAATTTATTATCTAGATTTCTGCATCTGCACACTTGCACAAAATGAGTGTATTAAATCATATTATGTTATCATGTTCTGTTGATTCTAAAACGGTTAAAACTCTTCTGGTATAGTGTACCTTCACACCAACAGGGGGCACTAACATTATTATGTGATGGTGAATGTATACTGGCCAACTTGCCTGTATAAATCTGTCTTTGGATCCTTGAGAGGAGGCTGTTGACTGTCATGTCAGCATCATGGGTCCACACTCCAACCTCTCCAGTAACTTAGTTTATTCTTTAACAATGTGTAAAGTTATATGAGTTTAATCCGCCTCATTATTTTAAGCTGTATTATCGACTTTTTGTCTAAACACTATTGATCTTTCATAGCCGTGAGTTATATTGCAAGTAGATCCCAAAACGTCGCTATTCGTAATCCCCACTTTTGCCAAGCTGAAAATGTGAGCGTGATACATACCAAAAGCAGTTGACTATCATGATCATAAATAAAATTCATCATTGTTTTCTGGGAATCTTTCTAAACATACAAAAAAAGTCCTCCCGGTTGGGAAGCTGTTCCCTGGTCAGCAATCAAAGACAATTTGATGCTACCCCTCTTTGAGTTGTTTTGTTTTGGATTGTTGCGGTTGAAGCAGAAATGGCCTGAATCCATCAGCAGTGATAAGAAAGCACATTTCTCACACCAGCTATAAGGCATAAGTGTTTTTTACCTGGCTGATAGGGTAACAACAACAGTTATTATGTCTAAGGGAGACTGATACTGAAGGAAATGCCAGGAGAGATCTCCGCTCTTGTTGAGATTTCATCCATAATATTGCAGCTGCAGACGTTTCTAGCAATGTTTGTTGGCGAAATGCAATAACAGTCAGAACAGGTTTGTACTCACATGAAATGAAACCAGGCGCTGGTATTTATTAGTGTTTGTCATTCTGCATGTCCATGGTGATACCTGCCTCTTCTCTGATTCCATCACTTTCCTCTCTGTGTCTCACCCTTTTCTTGTCTCCATCATTTCCTCACTCCAACTCCTACTTGTCTTTTCCTCTATGTTTCAATCTCTTTCTCACTCATTCTCCCCCCTCCTGCCTCCAGGGAGTGAACTGGAAACCATGGAAGGGCCACCTGACGTCCCTCGACTTCACAGAGATGAAGATCCGACCTGTGGGGGCCTTGTCCAGCAGGATGAGGCGATCGTTGATGGCCAGAGAGAAGAGCAGAATCACAAAACTCCAAAAGAAATAAGAGAGCGCCTCCCACTAAAACCGCAGCAGTCGTCATCTGTTCCATTAACCTGCCATCACGCTAGATTTGGGTGTTTCTGTACATATGTACATACATATGTCTTGGTGCTTTGACCATTTCCCACTGGTCCACATGCCTGTACGTGTCATAACTCTTGGGCAATATGAACAGTTTCTGGATAAAATGCTCATATGCAATACTAACTTATTATCTGTTTGAATACAAATTCCTAGATTTAGTGTGATTGTGGGAAAGCGGCGAATATAGGAAACTGCCTCGGAGTTGTTTTGTAGTGGACTGAAGTTGAACATTAACAAGTTTAATCTATCAGTTGTTATGCAATTGTACTTGGAAATCTCCTGTTTTACTGATGCTGGTAACCTCAATGATAAATCAGGAGACAGTAGATTTAAGTTAAATTGGGAACCAAGATATCCAATTTTTCTCCTATTACTGCATTCATTTTAACTTTTTTTAACCTCAGGGCAGCAGCCCAGGTCATTTGTATAATATGTGTTTATTTTCTGTCCTATGAAGAACTTTAGTAGTAACTTTTCCTGTGTATAGTAGTAA
Source organism: Pempheris klunzingeri (assembly GCF_042242105.1). Taxonomy (NCBI): domain Eukaryota; kingdom Metazoa; phylum Chordata; class Actinopteri; order Acropomatiformes; family Pempheridae; genus Pempheris; species Pempheris klunzingeri. The sequence continues at coordinate 8,575,971 of NC_092026.1, forward strand.
AAAAAGTGGTAAAAATGGCTTTTGTGTTTTGTGTTAAGATCAGGACGATTTGGACTCATTAGTGATTTAGTGCTCTAAGTGTATTGATTATGAAGCTGGCTGGCACTGTCACATTAAGCTGCCACTGTGTCGCAAACACTGTCACATCACATTAGTTTGTGTAGGACACGCCAGAGAATAACAATGGATGGCTGTCTTGAATGACCATATTGCTCCTGCTTTACATTCATACAATAGGGACAGGGCATATCAATCAACGTGATGTGCGCATACCAAACACCAACAAGAATGAAGTTTGTTTTCCCCATCCTCAGGAACTTAATGGCCAAACTCTTGTTTTCAATCTAGGAAGCTGACAAAGGTTATTAATACTGCTTTGACTTTGACTTTATTACATAATTTCATTTTTTTTTACACTTTTATTACAAACTCTGTTGGCTTATAAGACAAACACATCAATCAACCTTTTCTGCTAATCTGTCAGAATTGATTTGTAGTCCCTGCTCCTCATAAATTTTGCATTCAATAGAATTTATTTTAAAGGCTTCATGGTCCGTAAGGTTTTATTCCAACTAATCTTCAATCAGGATTGTCAGTGTCAGTAATGATGACTGTCACTGAGGAATTAAAGACCTGTACACTTTTGCTAATTTTACCGTCAAGCTAACATTATAGGTGCTCATTCATAGTTCTGCCACACATTCACACAATGAATAAATAAACAATGAATCAAGGTTTTCTTACATGAAGACTTTATCGTTTTCCTCGTCCAAGGATAGCTAGATCCTTACAGGAGACGGGTTAAACAAAATAATTCATGAAAACAATGTTTTTGTAGAGGTAGAAGTTGAAAGTTCACCACAGGAATGTGGTGAATGTTTTTTACATATTTCAGCTACTTCAGTGATATATTTTTGCATCACTGTATTGATCCACCCAGAGATAACACAACTCTCCAGCCATAATAGCAGCTCTGGGAGGCTGTACTTCTGCACAGTTGATCTCTGAGCTAAATGCTAACAACGTTCACAGCATGAAAGTATTATGAGAGCTCTTTTGAAGAACAGTTTCACATTTCTGTCCTTCCTAATGCAGTTTCAATGCCACCATAGACTGCTTGAGCCTCATATGAACTTCAGCTGGACTTAAGAGTGCATTTTTACACAGAATGGTTTTGTCCTCCATCGCTTACATTGAAATTGCTTTAAATGTGGATCTCTTCACAGACAGTGCAGACAGGAAGAACACTTACAGCAACCACTAACGCCTGATGATGGCACTCAATGAAAATGAAATAGATTAGCAAAGTTGTTAGAGTTGGTGTGGTGGAATATCCTATAGTTATCAAGACATTTCATTATCTAATTCATTGGGATTCATCCTCTGAGGACCATGAATGTGAATAAAATGCCATCCCTCCAGTAGATGTCCAACCGTTTCAGCCTTGACCATAGTGGTGGGCCTAAAGACCAACACTGCCTCTATGCCCTTCTGCAAGCACAAGTTGCCTTTAGTTCAGTCAGTTTTCAACAGTATCACAGTGCTCATTAGCAGATGGAGTTTGCACAGTTTGTATAGTGAGTTTACATTATGAGACTATTATGTATCAAAGTAAAACTGCTCAATGGGTGCTACCACTCTCTCAGATTGAGTTTCTCCTCCTACTGTAGGGCTGCAGTATTCTCACAGTACACACACAGCGACACTTTCATCATACTGAACTGAGCAGCTGCACTTGCAGGGACTGATGACTGTTTGCCGTTTAACCTCATATTAGTTTCCCAATTCAGTGTCTTATTATCTGTCGACGGCAGCAGCTCGCTGGCTTTCTGGGCAGAAGCCATTTTTACACAACTGCTGAAAGTGCATTACACCATTTAAATACAAAATATAGATATAAGATATTATCTATTCAAACAACACTGCACCACTTCAGGAATGACATCCCTGACTCAAAGTTAAAATGAAGAAGTGAAAAGAAATGTTTTTGAATGTTTATTCATCAAAATCAGAGAAGGCCACTGCCTAAAATTTCCAGCATATCATTTTTTTTTTCAACTTTGAAATGAAATGTCTCACAAAAGCTCATTGATGCAGAAGGCCTTTTCAGCCAGAGTGATTGCAAATTACTTTAAGGAGATTGGTTCCTGCCATTGCTCTGCGAGACAAGTGGTTTGCTCAGTATAAACAGAGAAAGGGGAAGAAAGGGCAGTTTTCCCTCTCTCCCCCTCTTCCTGCCTCTCCCATGTGTGTGGTTATATACAGTACAGTATACAGTAGAAGTTTGCAGACATACACATTTGTCTGCCCGTGTCACTCGGGTTGATACTCACGCCTCAGGGCTCAGTGTGATGTATTTTTTCCATGAGGGAACTTGGTAATGTTGCAACAAGGGAGTGCTTGTTTTAAGGGGTGGAGAGTGAGCAGTTCATGGAAAGAGAGAAGTACTGACCAGACAGAAGAGAAGAGAACAGAACAGAAGAGAACAGAACAGAAGTACTGACCAGACAGAAGAGAAGAGAAGAGAACAGAACAGAAGAGAAGAGAACAGAAGTACTGACCAGACAGAAGAGAACAGAACAGAACAGAAGAGAAGAGTTACAGAGCCGCCGTGGCTTCTCTGCTGTTGCAGGTCCAATGTACAATGGAAGTATTTCACATGAATCCTCAGGCAGCCTTTGTCTTAGCAGCCACCTGTTGAGGTGTTGTTAAGTTTTGTATTGGTTTTAGATTTACCTGTTAAAAAATTGCTAATTCTCTTGACATAAAAATCAAGCAGCACAGCAGGTTGGCCGTCTTACTTTGTATTCCATCCATATTCAAGAGGCTAAGAGACTTGAAAGTGACTATGATGTAGAGGTGGAGTCACAAATGTGCAGGGATACCAATTTTCCTCAGGGAGGGAGTGCTCGAGGCATGCCTCAGTCTAAGGGGTTGAGTACTGAGCTACTGTGAAGTGTTAAAAATCCTGTCAACACATTGATTGCTGTTTAGAATTTATCACACCTTGGCTAAGCACATCAGTGATAGAAATAAAGTGTCAGGGAGCTGGATGCACTCCTGATCGAACGCAACACTTTTTTTCACATGCATGTCACAGTGAAAAGACGACAAGCTGTGACAGATCATTCTCAAACACACCTCGAGCCTTAAAGAGTGAAATAAACAAACATGTTGTTTACTTGCTGTGATTTAAGTTATGCTAATGCTTTGACAACAACGAACATCTCATGCAGGTTAAGCATCAGGATCCGTGAAACGGAACGAATCTCCCAAAGTACGTCTCTGAGCCTCAGTATTGTCAAAGATGAATTGCTCCTCAAGCCAAACTGATTATTTGCATCAAAGATTGCTCTGCTACGGCCTTCAAACCAATGATGAAAATTACATGTTCATGAAGATCACTAAGGGCGGAACTGCTTATTAATTGCAATACCTCAGCAGCTTTCAGTTTTGTTTATCTACTCACTTTATACCACAAGAAACCTTATTTTCCGTAATTAATAGTAGTGAAAGGGGATGTCAACGAAACAGGAAATGGTGCTGTTTGGGGCCATGCACAGCAGATGTCGTGCAGTATGTGAATGCACCACAAACACATGCAGCTCTTTGTTGTATATTGTTTCTCACATGTCATAGTCAGTCACAGTGTCTGTGGTCTCCATAAACACAATGTGTTAACAGTCTGCAAGGAGCTTTGTTCCCATTAGGGTGCACAAATACTCAAAATAAATCCATTGACTGTATGAATATTGAGCATATTGTCTGAGTCTTAGCGGCCATGCTGAATAAAGAGGCGTGTGTAATATATGACATGTTCGCACATAAATATAATGACTTTATGTCAAAACTCAAAGGCTCCGTTAACTTCAATTTATATTCCAAGTAGAAAGATGAGATTTCACAAAGCTAAAAAAATACTTTATTTCTCTTCCTGTCATCTTCCACATCATGCTCTCCTTTATCATTGTATCTCCATATGTCAGGATAAATTACGCATGCAGAAATAACAACAAAGCCCAGCCAGGCACGTAATTAAAAAAAAAAAAAGAATCACCTCAGCATTTTTTATTTGTGGAAAAACAAAAACATGTCCTAAATATACAACATCATGCATAATTGGATGGGATCAAAATCGTGGTGCTACCATATAGAAAAGTATCCAGGACGGCAGATTTGCTGTTCAAACAGACAACAAATCCTCCCGTCTCAGATCCCTCTGATCACAGCAGACATACTTCCTAGAAAATAAAACATGATCTGTTCAAAGTGAAGAGAAGTCAAAGCCCAGAGAGGGTCAGCATCACAAATAACTGCATAAGGTGTTAGACAGAAAAATAGTGATGTGTGAATATGTTAATGGTAAACACACTTCAGTATTATGGCACAGGGGTGTAAAACACCCACGACACTGTAAGATGGATGGGAAAACTGATAATGAGGATCAGAAACTCATGGTCAGCTGGTAACTGAATGTGGCCAACAGGAAAATGAGATGGAATGAAGAAAAGATTATTAGCATTTATGCTTGAACGTGGTTAGGAGACACAGAAAACCCTAATTTTCTTGCCTCTCCTCATTCATCCTTGTAATTATATGTTTGAAACCAATGACAGAATTTATAAAGAGATTCTGCTTCAAGATCATCAGTCACATGACGTGTTATTTTCAACCATCCTGCAGTGCTTAAGATCAATGATCAGTTTGGTTTTAGATCTTTCAGCATGAGACCCCTCCTGCTGTGACTCTGCCTCAACACCTCAGTATGGAAAGTCACATTCATCTTCTAAATCTCTCCTCAAAACTCACTCATATGTGAGTCAGATGAGACGATAGATATCATCATATCACATAATATGTTGGAGCCAGAAGCCAGCTAGCTTAGTTTAGCACAAAGACTGGAAACGGGGGGAAAACAGCAGGTTTGGGTGTGTCTGAAGGGGCCTGCCAGCACCTCTAAAACTCACAAATAAACATGCTATTTCTCACTTATTTATTTGTACAAAAAGTCTAAAAACCCCTTAACATGATGTGTTGCTTTGTTTTTGTCTTTGTTGGAGGCCAGCATCTCAAGTTCTAGTCAATGACCTTTGCTGCATGTCATACCCCTCCTCTACTCACATTTCTTGTCTGTTTCTTTACTGTCACTGTTTAATAAAGGCAAAACAATCTCTAGAAATAATCTTTAAAAAAATTTTAAACTTTATTTTTACACTATTAATTTACTTTGGACAGAGGTAGGCAGCTATTTCCAGTCTTTATAGCTAGCAAGGCTAGCTGGCTTCTGGCACCATATTTAGTGTACAGACATTAGAGTGGTATCAAGATTTTTATCTAACTCTAGTCCAGACTAAGTAAATGGAGTACTTCCCTAAAAGTTGAATTATTCAGTTAATCTTTCCTTTACCCACTACAACCATTTTTATTACCGTTATGATGCCGTTGCTGTAAGAAAGCCTATCACAGTCAGTAAATCTCTCTCTGACAAATATAAACCACAATGACATGTTCATCCAACCCCTAAACATGTTGATGATGTTATTCCTTGGCAAACCTCCCAGTCTGGGCAATAGCACTTATTAGTCATCATGCATTGCTAGCGAGGCTTTTATTTTGCAGGGTAAGCTTTCAAATTAAGCCCAACAAGCACAGTTTCTCTTTCTGAACATGAAACAGAAGAGACAAACCCCAATTTCCACATGGGAATGTATCTGTCTGAGCAGTAATGAAATGAGTGGGGCCTGTTTTCCCAGCAGCACTTGAGCAAGAAGATCAACTTAGTGCCAGTGTAAGCTAATGCATAAAGATGATGATACTACTGAGATGCTTCTGCTTAATTGGGCTTTGAGATGTCATACACTTTTTAAAAACAGAGCCTTCAGGCACAATCCACTTGAAGCCCAAATCATTTGCTTATTTCAGGGTTTCTCTTCTTGAATATTTTAAAAATATGTTAAGTTCACTAAGTTCAAAACTTGCTCTGAGCACTCCTTTTTGAGAACCACATTACTTTGTAAATGTAAATGTAATCTATATACTTCTGTATTTACAACCATTATTGACGTAAACAAATCTGGATCACATTAATCAAACTTCTAAGAATTAAACTTGTACAGTACAGTACAGTACAGTACAAATGTCTTAGACAGTAAAAAGAGATTTCTGAGTGAAAGACTTCTCCTTGTACAGTCTTGCTCTAAAATATATGGGAATAAAACAATTAGATAATTGGCTGAAATGGAAACAAAACGAAAAGCAAACTGGGATAAAGAAGAAATTCTGTAGAAGAAAATGGTAACCAGTGTACATCAGACAATTTAGTACCATGTGTTCATGCACACAGTGAAGGAAAGTGATGGAAAATGATTGGAACATAATCCCTGCCAGCTTGATTTGTGTTGTTTGCGCCCCTGATAAATGCAAAAAAAAGTGGTGTAACATCTTATCAGATGTTTAAATCAAATGCAAATAGAAGGTTAAACCATCCTACTTTGAAATACACACATTGCATCAGCTAGTTTGCTCATCGTGACCAATTATATTTTGTGTAATCACTCAAAAGCATGTGTATTAAGGTGTGTATTCACCTTCAGAATTTACACTTAAGCTAAGAGACCTCTGAAGCTAAATTTAAGATAATTTTTAAGCTGTAAGACATTTGATAAATAGGTTTTAAATTTAAGTTTGCTGGTATTTTAGGAGATAAATTGAAGAATTTTTACTTTTACGAATACGAAACTTTAATAAATACAGCCCAGTGAAACATTTCTGACTTTGATAGGGTTGTTGTCTAGTGTATAACAGATTCCAATTTTATTTCTTTACTTTTTGCTGGTTTTCCTTGCATTTGGATTATGAGTTGTGCCTTTAAGGCTCACTTGACCTGAATACTGCAACACTCTAAAAACCAAAATTAGGAGAAGCGCCTCTCCTGTGGCCTACTCTGTATCATATCAAGCAAATGAAGTGAGAGCAGGAAGGAAGACAAAATGAAAGAAGTTTTAGTTTTCTCTCTGCATCCTGTGGGATAAACTTTTTGGACGTCAGTGGCTTTCACTTTGGAAAGTGAGAGTCAATCACCAGTCTAGATTGGAGTCTGAATGTGAAAAGTCGGCAGTGTTACAAACGTCTGAACACTGGGCAGACCCTAAATTGGCTCTCTCTCCCAAATACAGATGCAATGAATTTCACATGGGAGCTCTAAGAACAAAGTGCTCTCAATAACACTGTACTTCTCTCTGACACTCACACACTCTCTCTAAGCCACTCACACAAATACACACACCCACACACCCACACACTTCCTGATATATATATATATATATATATATATATATATATATATATATATATATATATATATATGCCTCTGTCTTCCACATTTCTTCCTTTATGTACCACACACTGAAAATCTCATAGAAAATGTTGTAAACATTGTTCACAGACGACATTACATGAATACAAAATGACAAGAATCTGTGCACTGTTTACATATTTAAACCACATCTGTGCCCATTACAATATGAAGTCCTTCCCGCTTCTTTGAGCGACGTCTGTCACCTCTTCTGAGTCCAAGTTAGTCCATCAGCTCCACTGCACCAACTGGCCCAAGATCTCAAACTAAAAAATGGATTCCTACACCATGGCCAGGGCCACCCTGTCAGGTGTCATGGGCCCCGTCTTGACAGAGATCCACAAGTCTTCAGTATTGGCCGAATTCTTTTTCTTCTTTGTTTCTGACCTTGTGGTTGCCATGGTGTCTCCGCAGCAGCAGCAACAGCAGCTGTTGGCATGGCGACAACAGCAGCAGTGGCAGCACACCACCAAAGTAGTGAGGAGGACCAGCAGAGGAAGAGTTAGGAGGACCACCAGGCAGACTGTGTTGTAGACCCCCTGGTTGTGTTTGTCTGTAGCAAAGCTCCAGAGTTGGTTGAAAAAATCCTGGATGCCGTCTGTTTTCCCATCCATGGCTTTCGGATACGGAGCTGTGGCTCCTTTTAATTGAGTCTGTCTGGCAGTTGTGACGTTTTAATAAATCCTTTAGAGGGTTGTGAGGTTTGCAAGTCAGTGAATTTGCATATTAGGCTGCTGGAGACACCAAATTAATTAAGATATGGTGTTAATTTAAGATTAAAGTCCTTTTATGTAATCTTGTTCCAGCTGTAAAGTTTTGAGATATAAAGTTTTACTCTCCGATTTCAATAAAACTTCAAAGACAGGTCAGACAGTTTTGGCAAATAGACATTGAACTTTTACGCGCTCCTGTTTTACAGTAATCAAAGGTTAGATAGTTGCCCTGCACTATCTACCTATGAGGCTTGTGTTTGCGCTCAGGCTTATATTGTTTATGGAAACACAGGAAATATGCAGAGTGACTTCATGTACGAATCCCTCTTAAAAGTGCCCCTTGAGGTGGTTACAAAGCCAAAGCACTCTTTAAACAAATAAAAAAAAACCAAGAGCTCATTTGTTTATAACAAGGTTTTCTTTGAAAGTGCTCAGTTGTGATGATCCTAATCTTAATGCAGGAGGAAAAAGCCAAAATCCGCAGTAGGGCTAAGTTTGTTTATGCTGCTTGGTATTCCACTGACTGTTGTCTTGCTCTTTGTCCTTTAGAGTCTTCTCTTGTCCTCTCACCCTTTGGCTTTAGGTTTAGTTTAATCCAGTTGTAGAGAGGTGGTTCAATTTGGGTGCATCTGCGGAACAAAGAAAAAAGAAAGAACGTGAACATGGAGAGAAATCTGGTTTCCAGCAGACAGCTAGTCTTCTTCCTCCCTCTCTCCCTTCCCTGCCTCCAATCCATCTTTCTGTCTCCGTCTTTAATGTCTCTACTCCTGCTCTTCCCCTCTTGTCAGAGTCAGCTTCAGATATTCAGCTTTCCCCTCATTAATACTGCAAAGGAGTCATTCAGGATTCAGGGCAGATCCCTCTAAAAGTCCCACTGAGCAGGAAAAGGGGCAAAGAGAGAGAAGGAGAAAGAGGCAGAAGGAGAGGATGGGGGGAGATTGTGTCTTAGGGAAGGAAAGACAGAGGCAGAGGTAACCAATCTTTCTAAGAGTCCCGCTGAGACAGAAAGCGTGACAGAGTGCCAGGGAAAAAAGAGGAGAGTGCAGGGCAGCCCAGAGAGGGACCTGCTGGAAGAGATTCATCTGATTATACCTGACTAATGGTTCCCATTGGAGGAGATGGATACGATCTGGCTTAAGTTTTCATAAATGTAACATTTTGGCCTCGGTTGAAATCTTTTCTTTACAGGTCCCCTGGAGAAGAAGATAGAAGGTGACTTCAACTGCTGATGTAGGTCTGCAAAAGAAAAGTCAGTCTTAGAAATAAAAGTCATATCGTTCCCTTTTTCTCAGAGAATATAGACTGTTTGATTAAGTCTGAGGCCTTGAGGCAACATCTTGATTTAATGGTGTTAAACAACTATAGCTTTTCAAATGATTTCATACACTATTTGACTTGAGTGTGTCCCTTAGAACCTCTTTAGCTCACGGCAACAAGCTTCTTTGTATTCTAGATGCAGGAGGGAGAAAGATTTTCATCTCACATGTGGTTGCTTCTTAAGCGGAGAGAGAGAAACAGAGAGAGAGAGAGAGAGAGAGAGAGGAAGATGCACCTGCAAGTGGAGAGCAAATAGATTTGGCGTGGCTGCCGTCGTGCGTTGCGTCTCATGTGTGAAATTGGTTTACCTGCACACAGCCTGCAAACTTCCCTCCTGTTCGTTTGCTCAACAGGAAGCTGAGAGCTCAAAGCTAAGTAGCGAGAGTCTCCTGAAATGTCGCAGCAGACCTCATCTAAAATAACTAATCACATTTGAGGCTGTGCATGTTGCTATTTGTGCATTTTGTGCATTATACATTTTTTTGTTTTCTTATTTTCACTTTAAAAACAAGTGCACATATGCAGCTGTGCATTTTAGGACACGCCTTGCTGGGCCTCATGAACCATGAAGGTGGACATGGTTATTTTTGGATTTTAGGTACAAGCAAGCCATTTAACCTTATCGCATACTCGTGGTTTCCATCCTGCGGGTCAGGACTCTCACAAGTGGTCGTGAGATAAATCTGGAAGGTCACGAGGGGACATGAGGGTAGGAAAGTAAAAAAAATATACTCCTGCTTCTACTTCACTACACAAAATTCTATTCATTTTTCAGATTTCTGCTTAGATGTTTTTCCTTTCTTGTAAATTAGGTTATTTTATCTTTTTTTTCCTTTTGCATGCCTCTGAACAAACTTGAAATAAAACAACAACAAAAAAACAATTACATACTACATCTTACTCACTGTATACCTGTATAGAACATTGTGCTTTTGCAGTTAGTGCAGAAGACGCCAACATACTTTTTGTTTTATACTAACAGGAAATGATGCAATGCATGTGCTGTGCAAAGGTAATCACACTGTGACTTTAGAATTTCACTGCCAATTAAACTTAGCAAACAGACAGCAAAAAAGGTTTCCCCAAAACTTCTTGTTTTGTTTTCTGAGGTGATGCTGGAGCTGTTTCATCACCATACAAAATTAGTTTACCTTTTTGGCACACTCCATTTCCATTGCATTGCATTGTTGGAGAATAGTCAGTCTGCATACTGATGGGTTTGAGCACAGATGTGATCAGTGATGAGGGTTTGTAAGTAAACATCTCATCATTTTAGGGGTTCATCTGTCAAAAAGGTTTGGGAACCATCCTTCTGTTACCTTCACTGCATATCCTTAAGGATCACAGGGGACAGACTCAAACCTGGAACCTTCTTGCTGTGAGGCAACTGTGCTAACCATCATAGAAAATATTTTGTTCCACCTGTTTTTTACTTTAAATGTGTTCATTAAAAGCATGGAAATATTAAATCAAAATATTGAAAAGATGTTGAAACTTGAAAAAAATAGAACAAATCGTGACGTACATGAAGCATACGATTTTAACGTCACTCCAGCTTCTGCTCAACCGAAGAAAAAAATGGCGGAAGGGGAAAACATCCTATATGTGGACCATCATCTTGGTGCAAATTAGTGCTACCAGCTGTTCATGTTGGTACACCCAAATCCTTCTAGTGTAGTCACGTAGCAGTATAGTAAAAGGAAACTTGCATTCATTCACATTTTCTTTTAAAGATATTTCTGCAAATTCTGTTAAATTTGCATTACGTTTGCATGGAAACTTGATTATAAACTATACTGAAAACTGTGCTCGTTGTTGGGAGCCACAGTGTCTCTGCTGCATTATTCTTGATTATTTTCTTTGCTGTAGGTACATGTTGTTGTGATGAGCTTGGCTGAGCAGCAGCACCTTTGTGTACACTCTGATCTCCCTCACATTATGAAAACACTGTCAACACGACAAGCCAGAGACACCGAACAATAAGTCTGCGAGAGCAAAACAAAGGCCAGGAGCATCACAGAGGTGTGATCTAGCTACATAAAAGATATGACTAACAATGTGCTGGTGGTAAAGTCATTAAATGGAATGAATAAGTCACTAAGTGTTGTTATTATAATGGTCCAGGAAGAATGAGATCACTGGAAGTTCTTTCTAAACATGGGGGAACAGAGAAAATGTAAAGAAGGATCTGAAATCATCAATGCTGTATTATTTAGTGTATCATGAAAGAATCATTTATTATAGTTTATAGTTATAGTAGATAGTTTCACACATGGATGTTAAAACCTTTTTTGAGGTTAATGATCTGATTGCCAGTATTATTATGCACACAGCCTCTTCTGCAGTATTGTGAGAGCAACTGAGGGTGGATGACGTATGTCTGAGCTGAGGTTAGATTGTGATTTAGTGACGTTACAGAGCTCAAGAGGTCATTTATAAAGAGAACACAGCTTGTTTATACAAAAGATGTACTCTAGATACATTTTAAAGGAGACCACAGGCTTTAAATATTGGCCTGGCTCATATCATCACACTGAGATGCCATTCCAAGACTCCAAGACCGGGTATTTCACTTTCTCATGACATTGTGCTCTCCTGGAGCCATTCATATACAGGAAAAGGCCATTTCTGGGGCACACAAAGCCAGGAAAGGGCTGAGAAAAATGTTATGATTGCACTCAGTTAGCCCCTGCTGCTTTTTAAGGAACATGTGCTCGACCTAAAAGACAAAGTTGTGACAGAAGGCAAGGCAGGAATCTTTAATGACTTGCCCCGAGCACACGGTCAGAGCAGATCCCTCATCAGTCAGTGTTAATACGCACTACTTAGACACATTCAGTTTGACTTGAGTCGGCTACCAACAGGCGATCAAAGCTCTACTCCCTTGTTTTTTTAGCCACAAAATTAGCTATCACGGCTCACTAAGTACAGCTGTTTCACTTGAGTAGCTGCAGACCTGCTGATAGTCTGGAGGAGTGCAGTTCTCCACAGTAAGTGAGAGCAAGTGCACAAGCCCATTACAGCTCAGACTTGAGTCAACTCAATCCTGACTGAGTAGAAGACTATCTTACAGTAAGAGCAGGAGAAGGAGAGACTTCAGATGAAACCTAAACCAACTTCAGTTCATTTTTAGGTCAAAAGATGTTTTCTGCTAAACTCATTGCTCTATTGAACTGAGTGACAGAAAGTTTTTCTGTGTGGTTGAAGCAGTAAATGTTGAGATTGTAACAAATAACAAAGTTAAACATCTCTCCAAAGTCTTTCAATTGAAACAAATGGCTTTTTAAAAAAAAGTCAAGAAAATAACTAGAATAGTATGTTATAGTGGCACATCGCAGCACTCAAAGGCAGGAAGAAACATCTCAGCTTATCGTTGTAACTTGTCTTACACCCTGTCAAATGTAACCACTGCCAAAACTCTTTCTTTAAAAGGACTTTTGTCTCTGTTTTTCCACAGTTGCCCAATAAAAGCATCAATAACTTATATAAGCCACTCAGAACAGTTCCAAAGTATTTCAAATTGCTGGCACTCAAGGTCTCTTTGAAAGCGACACCTTACCCTGCAGGCACTTGTGAAGTGGCAGGTCAGCTCTCCCCTCCTGTCTAATCCAGTCAGCTGCTCAAACTTCTGTTGTTTCTGTTGTGGCATCTGGCTCCTGCTCTGTTCTGCTCCCCCTCACCCAGACATCTTGACAAGTCTTCACTTTCTGTTCCTGTTTCCCTCTCTACCCTTGTTTCCCGTCCTCCTCCTCCTCCTCCGCCTCCTCTCTCTATGAGTGTGTGTTTTGGTCACAACGTCACAGCACCCTGCCCACTTTGTGTAAGAATGGGCCCTCTGTCTGTGCTTGTGTGTTTCCTGCATGGCCAACTGGATTCTTGTGGTTGCTTTACTTTACTCACACAAGCACTGGATGATGTCAGACAGAGGGGGAAAGTTAGGTAAACTGAACATAAAATGGATTCGATGCCTAAAAACAAATTCCCCCATGTTAGGATATTAAAAGAAAGGCTCCCCCACATGCACTCATCTGCAAACCTTGCAACACTCGCTTACGTTGCAGGCAAGGTTGCAGCTTTTTGCACAATAACACTAAATTACAGCTCAAACAAACACCACTCCACCCATCTCACTCAGAGTCCCCAAATGGGAATAAAAAGAGAAATACTGTGAAGGTGTGTGTTGTGAGTACTAGCACATAATACAGTCAAATGCAAGTGAGATATGAAAGAGTGAGGTAATGTGAAGTTCACACACAAACACACAAAGCCACACACAAAGATCCTGCCTGCGGCGTTATGGTCAATGCCCTTTCAGTTCAGTCAAGCAAAATAGGATTTTTATTCAAGTAAGAAAAAAGAAAAAAAGCCATCTGTTTACTCTCCACTTCTCAAAAAGGGAAGTTATTGTGCGCTGACTCAAATACTGTATATGTATTCCCAAACACATACAGTAGGCCTAATGCATGAAAGTGGTTAATGTGAGCCTGCATAGGTCAGGCCACACGACCACTATACATTTCTTTTAATGAAATGTTTAATTTCAGTGAACCATCTCTGTGGTTTCATTTACAGTCTCTATATTTTACTTTCAATTTAAGTCAAATAAGAAAATAAAGAATTGATGTGTCCACTGCTATTTCATGACTGCAGTTACTGTAGATGGAAACATTTTGACTGATACTCATGAAAACACACTTCATGACCACGTGACTGGCTCAACATGCAGTGTGTTTTTTTTCGCAGCTACGGGCCATGGTTACATGAAAATTGATGAGACATGCCTCACCATGTCTGCAGGTGTGTCTGAGCCATCTTAGACAAATAGCAACCACCCGCCCACACACTCACATAAACACACATGGCCAGCTCAGAGGGTGCTGCCTGACTGGCAGGGCGTGTAGTGGTACACAGCGAAGCTATATCACAGCTGCTGTTGAGGCACTACAGGGTCCAGTCACCTCGAGCAAGTGTTGATTAATGACCTGAGTGTAGTAGCACTTTCCTTGATGGAAATCCTTCTTTACAGTAGTTTATATGAAAACTATTTCATTATATATTCCATTTTCTGCTTTTGATTGCTCCTGCATATAGAAGTTTTCATTGCTTAGATCTGCCTTACGCACAGATACACTTTGATACCTGTAGGAGTCACTTGAAAATCTTGGATTTTATCCGCTTCTCAACCATGAAATGATGCGAGGAATGATTAGAAAAAGGTCTTATGCAACAACGTGCTTTTTCAGGTCTGCTGTAATTTAAAAACACAAGGCTACAGCAGCTGCCTCAGTAAAAATGAAGGGTAGTTGCTGGGTAAATGCACGCTGAGGGAAACTGTATTATTTTTTGCCATTTCCTTCTGGGAGCCTTTATTTTGTTCTCGTATTATAAGGACCCTATTGTACCTTTCTTTTCCACTGAGGATACCTTATGTTCAACTCATACAGCAGTGACCCTCGTATGCATCCCATTTCCTCTATGGAAAACTCACTCTCAATTTATGCTTTGTTGACCCTGTGCTATAATGGGTGTAGCTCCCATCTGTTTTATAGGAACCCTATTCTCAGTCGGGCTCACCTCTGAGGGAAAGCTCAAACAGTATATCCCTTTATCTAACTCGTGTCTGTGGCAGAGCAAATTGTAGGAAAGACCACTGAGCTCACGCTGGATCACTGATCATACAATCATGATAGCAAAAAAGTGACTGTGACATTACCAGTAGCATTAAGGACAGCCTTGTGGAATCGCTGAACTGTGCAAAAGGGCATTACAAATCACTACGACCTACTGGTTCTGCCAACACACACTGAAATATGAGTGAGTATGAACCCAAAACTGTGAACTCTGTGAGTTCTTGAATGTGAGCGCTAATGAAAAGTGACTAAAGGGTTGCTGTAGTGGAATCTGACAAGTGCCCAGAAATAGACTGCTAATAAAACCAGTCCCCCCCAGAGGCAAACCTTAGCCGTGATTCAGTCCTGTAAAATGTTTGGGCCCAGTGCTGTGAAAACAGGCAGAGAGCAAGACGGCGAAAGACATGATTAGTCTATATAAGGAATTGCCTCTTGCTCTCAAGAAAAGCCATCATTGAAGAGCTATTGGTTGGCATGTAAACTTAAGGCTTTTACAAGAGCACCTAATTGCACATTCCAGCCATGATGTCACTCTGAGCTATTTTAACATTTAATTACGTAACAATCTCAGCATAGTTATCATATGACACAGGCTGCGTTCTGGGACTAGACATTATGTTAAACATTTCTTTCTTGGCTTATGAAGAAGAGAACTTTGTTCTATTCTGCTGCAAAAACAAATAAAGGGTGACACTGTGAGCTTGCAGTGAAAAAAGTATTTTCCAAAGTGCTCAAATTGAATCAGTGGGGACTTTCTAAGTTCCTCTTTCGTTCCGAGTATTTTCCAAATACAGTAAAGCAAATGAAACGTGGGAATAAAAAGTCACTCAAGATAGACAACATTTCGGGTTGCCATGGATATTTGACATTTGGGTAGCGAGAAAAAATAGGATGAAAAATAGATGATTCATTCATTCACTCAAAACTGTGCAAAGCTGCTAAATTGAGTTCAAAAAGGACTTAGACTGTTGATTTTTTTTTCCAAATATGTAGTTACTAACTTCTATCTATCTATCATGCTGTGTCATTATCTTTTACGGACAGACTTTGACTGGTGTTTCCTACAAACACTACTGTCTTTGTCTGACAAGAAAAATACAGACAGTGGCATGACCTTACGTGGTCATGGGATAACCAAGAAGTACAAAAATGCACTTCCCTGTTTTGCTGTTGAGAGCATTAGAAATGACAACTCTTGTATGCAGTGTCACAGCTGTTTAAGAAAAAAAAAAAAAAAATTGTATCCACAGGAACATTTCTAACACAGGGTGTGAGTTCAATTCACAGCTTTAATCCTGCAGTGAGAAAAAAATGAACCAACTTTTCTTTTAAAACTTGGTACAACCTCCATTGATATCAGCACAGCAGTAATAGAATCACTTGCTCCCATTAATCTCCTCTCTGTCACATTGTGTCACCTCATTATTATCTCAGTATCCAGTCTCTCTTCCAGACAATCGCTGATTATCAATGTCACTGTTACCAAACAAATGACTTTTACTCACTGAGCTAAACGGAAACATTAAAAGAAATGTGTGAACATTGTCTGTTGTGTTGACCAGCATGTGCTTGAGGAAAATGTTTCTTCATAATTTCTAAAATTGAGGAGGAAATTACTCAACTGAAACCAATT
Source organism: Pempheris klunzingeri (assembly GCF_042242105.1). Lineage (NCBI taxonomy): Eukaryota > Metazoa > Chordata > Actinopteri > Acropomatiformes > Pempheridae > Pempheris > Pempheris klunzingeri. The sequence continues at coordinate 8,592,618 of NC_092026.1, forward strand.
TCTCAACCAAAACCATGTGGCATTTAGTGTAACTTATGTGCATGTCATGGTTATGCACACATCTACATAGCTACAATTTTTTTTTGAAAATTTGCATAACTGAAGTTAAGATGATGAGATAAACTTTTTTTCTTTTCTTTTTTTCTGTTCCAGCACTGTGGCTGACATTCTCAGCATTGCTTGTTAGTTCCAGGTCCTTAACTATGATCCAACAATAAATTAAGTTGCCAGTTTTACACACATGCCTTTACAGCATGATTTCCATTCAGTTCAGTTCAATCCCTACCACGCATCGATGTGTGTGTGTGTGTGTATGTGTGTGTATTGAATTGAGACTGATATGCACCCTTATTCTCTCACAAACACTCATGCATAAACACACACTCCCTCTGTAAAAAATCCCTAGTTTTTGAGCGTGTAATGTTGCTTTTCCTGTAGGTGATGTGATAAAGTACAGAACAAACTCTCTGCTGAGCTCATCCCTCAGGTCACAGCAGCCCTGAGAGACACTTTCATATGTGTGTCAGCTCTCGTATCTGAATGGCTCCTGAGGATGTGTAGTTCAGCTGATGCAGGGCGGCATCAAAGAGCACTGCTGGCACACTGCAAAAATCTGACTCCATTTCCTATTTGGCCTTAAATCTCTTAGGAGCAGGAAAAAAACAAACTGGAGACAAAACTCCAGAAGGTGAACACAGTCAAGCCATGGCCGAATACTTGTGATGGACATGAAAAGAGGAGACAGCTTGACAAAAATCTTAAGTTTTGATTTGATTATACACTGTTGCCCATAAAGTTGGAATAATTGTTCAATACCCCCAGTTTTGTTAAAGCCTGAATACACAGTTCGCAAAGGTTAATTGTGGTTTAAGTTCCACTGTGATATGTTTGGAAGAGTTTGATCAATAAAGTTGAGAAGATCTTTATTGATCAAGGATAAATCACATTGTCACAATCATTTCATGAGAAGAGGTAAAAAAACATTTTATTCCAACTTTATGGGCAACAGTGTATATAAGGCAGATGCTATTTGCAGTGTCAGTAGTCAACAACACTATTTGCCCCTGGGTATAAATAACCAATGCGGTTATAAAGGGAAAACTGATGATAACAAGAGAAAATCAAAAGATTTATGTTAACTAAGTTTACTGTTGGTTTCACGTGGGATTTAAATCCCGCTGTCCTGAGTGAACTACACTATCCAGCCACCACACAAACATTAATCTGACTGGCAATTTATTGTTCTTCATCCTGCATGACCGCATCAGGTGTAAATAGCCAAATAGTGGCCACTGCAAATATATAACCACATATTTGTGTTTTGGAGGAAATGAGCACACGAATATGATTCCAAAAGAATTATTGTTGTTACAATGTCTTACCAGCTATGGTAGTCTATGGTAGTACACCTCAGTTTTCTACCAACTTGAGTTAGTTATAAGCTGATTAAAACAGCATGAGGACTAGATAGAGAAGAGGCAATATGTAGCTTGAAGTAATAGATACATAATGAATGCAAACTTGACCAAAAAAAAAGATCAAGAGAGCATCAACAACACTGGGATAACTATAATTTAAGTGGATTCAAAAACAGCTCAGTTTTCTCTGTGGGGAAATACTATCAAACCATTCTATGGAGCCCAGATCAAAGGGAGTGATAGTAGGGCCTGTTTTACAGAGCAGGGCGGTATGTTGGACAAAAAACAGTGGGAATCAATATAACAACATACTAAATGTATGGAGAGGGTGTTGACAATATTTTACAGAATGAATAAACCACAACTTGCTCTAAATTACAGTACAGTATGTGAACAGTACGTCAAGCTTCTCTCCTCATATGTTTTATTTCTCCCGCTGGAGACCAGCTGTCTGTCTGCCAGTTCTAGTCATAACCTCACTGTCAGCTCACATCTACATTTACAGACCAGCCCATTCGGGAGGTAGAGGCATGAGTGCAGTGCATTTAGTGGTTTGTGGATGGATAAAGCCTGAGCAGCTGTAGGAAGGTTAAGACTTAATTAGAGGGAAATTAAATACAAAATATATAATATAATATGTAGGGTACAACTGGTCAGACAGTATTATAGAAAAAAAAAACAGACTTTGGAGCTTCCATTCATGCATTCATTCCTTAATTACCAGTGTTCAAGGGCGCTGAAAAGTGTAATGACTGCTTAGATAGATCATTCCGATAATGGGCGATTTCTTCTTTTTCACTTGTGATTTTCTAATTAAAACAAACAAAAAAAAAATCAGCTTAAGTTGTAGAATGTGATGCTCAATCAGCACAGGTCTTACCTCACATTTCAACTCCGCTGAGGTTGTGAGGAGTCAAATCTTCATGCTTCTCTGATGTATGAGGCCCTGTGTGGCTCGGGCTCCCCCAACTCCAACTCACAGAGCTTTGAGCATCAATGAACGGCTGATGGAAATCAAGCTGTTCGCTGGCCAGTTCCCCAATTATGCCCCGGTGTTTACAGCGCTATCACTGAGAGACTCTAACTGTGAGATCTAGGTTGCACCTCCCTCTTATTCAGATGCCTGCCAGAGCCTGTTAACTTTCTGGGCTCAGTGAGATGTAAAGAGACTGTAGGAGCACATGGGAGACAACGGCGCTTTTCATCAGCTTCACCCCGTCACCAGCTCTGTACTCAACCCTGTGGAGAGATGTGGAGGCATTACTAGATGGAAGGGGCGAGGAGAGGAGGAGAAGGGGTAGAGGCAGGATGAGGGAGCGGAGAGAGGCAGACGAGGATGCCTCAGGAAAAGAAACTGATGCCTCCTGTTCCCTTGACCATGCAATATTCATCATTTATCCTGTTCAGCTGTGTTTAGCTGCACAAAAATCACATTTTCTAACTTTCTAACTTTCGTGCAGAATTTTCGACATTTTCATTACTATGTAAGCGGAGGAGAAACATGAATAATGAAATAAGATTTCTTAATGTTCTATTTAGCTATTGGACTTTCTGGACAGTTGAGCTTTAAAATGGAAATCGATAACTATTTTTAAAAAAGTTTATACTTGTGAATGCACAATCATCACAGTATTTTGAATTTGATTTGCTTTTATGCTAGATTTGCTCATAGAAACAAGCTGCAATTAGGGAACGTCTGTGTCTTTGTTCTATATCTAAATTCTGAAGTTTTGCACACTCACTAATTGTCTTCCTGAAGGCTCACATCAGAGCCTTCAAGCACTTCTGCAGAGATAGCACTTCTGGAGATTTAGCAGAAAAACCACCATAAGCCCTGATGGACTTAACTTGAATGCACTAAAAAATACACGAAGCACTGAGAGGAGACATTGGGATTTAACAGAGTTACAGAACTGACTTACTGGAGTCAACAAATCACCTCATGTTTGGGACACTGACAGGATGGAAAGCCTTCAGCCAATCAGAGCTGCAGCTCCTCTGAAGTCCAGAGAGAGGCTGTAACAGTGGAACAGTCCTCATCTTTACCTACAGCAACAAGCAACTGTTGTACATCACACTGAACAATATTTAAGTGGCATCATTACTGCTGCTGCTAATGTACAACTGCTGTATGACAATACTCATACTTTGAATAGCAGTCAGTGAATGATACACTTTGGTGAAGTGAGGAAGAGGAACAAAAATGGCGGCAAGAAGACAAAGAATGGCAGAATGGGAACAAGCAAGAGCTCCGCAGGCCGGAGTAGCCGTAAGTTAAGATGCCAACATGCACTTTAATGTTTAATGTTACTTTAATGTGGGCTAAATGGATTTCTGGCAAAAAAAATTGTGCTTTTATTGTTGAAAATATTGATGGAAATGTGGTTGGTGTCTTGGGAAACAATACACGCTGCAGATCAATCAGTTAAATCTTATTGTTATAATGGCAAAATCCAATCCAAGTTCCATATTCCATTAAATAAATGTAAATGTAAAAATCATTTCGTGTTTCTAGACATTGCTGTGAGAGCAATGTTACCACATCTGCCTTACTCTCCAAGACCTGGCTCCACTCTGCCTGTCTGGCTTCTCATCTTTAACATAATGTACAACAGACACTGTTTTCTGATGGTGATCAATGCTAAAACATACATACGTTAAAATGCAGTCATTGCGATTGTTGAGAGATGGCTGTCATCAGAAGAGAGGACAAGGAGGGTAGTTTGATTTGAAAAGATGCAGTTAAAAGTTAATGAAGGACCAGTAGACAGCCTGTTAATGGCATAATGTTATTCTTTAAAAATAAAGCCATTGAAAAAAGTTGAGTTGTTATTTCTGTCAGAAGGTTGTAATAAATTCACTTTTATTAGGTATTTATGATATCTGCCTTGAGTCAAGAACACAAAAGCCCTTCGTTCTACTTCAAACTCCACAGTGTAAGAAACCTTTTTCTGGAGTCTGTTGTGTAAGATATTGCTATAAAATCAACTTCTCCTGATTTGTTTCGAGATTATATAATTTATCCTAGAAGGCTGAAGTCATTTTTGTTACCCAGGCAGGTTCAGCTGACTGTGTGGTCTGTGGTTTGGTTTTGAAATTGCGTTCTTCTGTCAGCTGTGGGGTGAAACATAACTACAGCAAGTTGCATGCTCAATCACCACAGACACGCATAAAATACATACAGTAACGATGTAAACTGTTGTAATGTCAACACTATTAGGTCATGGCTCAGTCACAAATGAAAAAAACGAAGAAATTGAGATAAGTGTATCTGCTGGTTCCAATAAAAGACAATTATCTTCCTGTGTTCCATCTCATATGGAAAAAGATGACAAGCGCCTTTTTTTTTTTTAAAACCACAAACACAAGTGTAAGACAGCCTTTCCTGCACCGTATGACGCACACTGTGGCAGTGATGTGGTCAACACAGCAGGGTTTACAGTCTGTATGATCATGTTGTATCTTTTCAGTTGCGCACGACATCCTGATCAAATTCAAGCCTCTGCTCCTGTGCTGCTCTTATTAGTTAAAGGACAAGATAGGCAAAGTGGATATTTGTGACAAGCAGAACATTGAGTGAATTATTAAAAAGTTATAGAGAGAAAAACAAAACGTCCCCTTCTGATGATGATTCTGATACGCAGGGACATGTTGCTGTACTACTGAAGCTTCCTATGTAATTTCTGTTCAATAAAAGCCACACTCATACACTTAGTAACCCATACGACTGACAGAGAGCCTCGTCAAACTGTGAGCATTGTTTTCATGACACAGCAGTTCATCTGAAGCGTTTTGTTTTGATAAAGGCTGAACACAAGCTTATCTCTCTGACCTTTACTACACTATTAATCCTGTGTTGCTCATTTATTTGCATCTGACTCTAATATATTCACAAACTTCATGCAGGCTCATTATTTACCAAGTTCTTTCTGCTGACCAGACATTTGAATGGATAATTAACGGATAATTAGAACATTCAGTAATTAAACAATGAATCTTAAAACTGCTGAATTGAAGGTTTGTGAGTATCTGTTATTGCGATTAAATCTGTAGCTGCTGTAAAGCATGTGAGTGTTTGTGTGTGTGTGAGTGTGTAGTTGTGCATATTTTCTCTACATAAGGAAAGATGTTCAAACTAGCTGTTTGGAAATTCACACCAGTAATGTATCGCATCAGTTATTTCAAAGAAGATCAGATGATTCAAACAATTAACAGGCCTAAATTTGCAGTCAGATTTTTACAGCTGAGGAGATGAGAATTTTTAGCTTTAAAGAGAAGGAAGTCTTCTTTAATTCAAACTATAAAGTGCTGCTCTCATTCAACAAACCATCTCAAATTCATGAAATAACTCTTTCAGTTTAAACGTGAAACTAAAGTTAAGCCAAACAGATCATTACTAACCTTTTCCTCTTCGCAGCTTAGTCAGCCTGGTTTCAGTCGCACATTCTGCTGCTATGGCAACCCTTTCTGGCAAAGGTACAGTTTAACCATCCAAAGGCAAAGATGGCGCCTATTCGGTCCCCTGAGAATTTGTCACCTGGCTCATCAGGAAAAAGGCTTTGGGAAAGTGTTACAAAGATTACAACCCTTAAAAATAAATAACACACGTGTTAATGACCATGTTTATAGGTGGAGGTGTCCTCTCAGCAGTTTTACAGATGTTTCTTTTACAATGGTGATCTAGAAAAAAAATGTGTTTTGGGCTGGAGCAGATTTTTTTGTTGCAATACCGCAAGTGGCCACTGGGAAAAACTGGAAGCAAGGCTGAGCAGCAGTCAAGTGTTCAGTTCATGTAATACATCCATGAGTTAACTGACATTGTTGAATCCGCCATTTTGTCAAAACTGTGACCAAGCAGAAAATACCCCACTCTTTAAAAAGGCAGTTGCAAACATGTGACTAACTGAGACTGAAGAGGTTGTCGGGGACAAAGCGCCGAACACGGACACTCATCTACTCACTAGTCCACCTTTACAGCCTTTAGTTGTGTTTAGATTCGTGCTTTTGCACATTATATTTTTGTAAATTCATCAGTTTATAGTATTTTACAGTCATAGTTTTTTGCTAATTATAGTTGTACTGTCACACAATCTCCTGGTTGCACATGCCGACCCACTCTACTGGTACACCAGCTGTTTTGCCCACTGCGCTTTGCCAAAGCATTTTTGAAGCAGCAGCTCCTGTCAAGATGCGTCTCTGATCAGCATCTAACGATATCTTTTATTCTTCAAAAATCAGAACTAGTGTTGTGAAAAATCTCTCGCTGAACAAAACATATAAGCATCATGAAATTTTCATTGGCACAGAGTTTATTTTTCCAATGGAAAATTTTGCTTTTTGTCGAGGGGAAGAAAATAAGAAAGTCAATAAGCATAGTTCCCAAATTGTCGAACTACTCCTTTAACCCTTCAGAGTCTAGGGTAAAATGGCGTTTTTTTACTACTTTTCATTTTACCTTTGTGTTTCCCTTTAAAACTGCTTAGCTTGCCTTTCTTTGTGTTTTCTTTTCAGCACAACCTCACCTATGTGATTCTACAAGTATTTATTTATTTTGACATAATATATGGACACACTGTATGTAAAAGTGCAAAAGAAACACAATATCCGAGTAGGAACTAGTTGGATCTTTGGAGGAGCGGGGGTCTGCGCGGACACCTCCTTTCGTTCGTCTTCACACGCAGCATCCACTTCATCCTCTGAAAGGAGTCTTCCTCAGAATCAGAATGTTCTTCCCCAGATTCAGCATCTTCTAACTCGTAGAAGAGCTGTAGTGCGCGACTTCGGCTCTTCATAAATTTAGTCTTAATAGGCCGATCGACAAAATTCAAACACTTGTAAAAAGTTTGAAGTGTCCGCTTTCCAACAGTCTTTGAATTGAGCACCTGCGTGCTTGTGTCACAGCTTTACGTTTTCAAACGTGTGACATGTGACTTTGACGCCGTGTGGCGGTCCTAGACTCCGAAGGGTTAAACTGAAGGCACTCATTTACATGCTCTTCATTTACTTAATGGTATTTTCATGAGTTGAAATTCTTTTTCTGAATTCTTACTAATCTATCACTTCTTTCAAAGTGATTGTGCAGAATAAATGTTTAGCCAATATGTTGTGGGCTACTACAAGCCTTCATGTGTGTTTTCACATCTGTGCAGCTCTGCTTTGTGTCTTTGTGTGAGCATAAATTAGAGGTCCTGGTGCTAAACAACACAGGCAGACCATTATGAGGGCACCTTTCACTGTTCACTTGTAACTGCTGCTGGCCTCAGTTTTTAATGGCCTCCAATTAGAGGTGAAGAGACTTTGAAAAGTTTATGACATGGAGTCAGCCGGCTCTTGGTACTTCATTATTTTATAGGCGTAAAACAGGGGAGTTGTTAACAGTAACCACTGCTGAACTTCTTTCATCTAAAACTTAACTCCAAAAATGAACAAACTGAACTATGGTCTGTTCATGCAAAGATGTCGCACATGGATGTTAACGGCTTTGTGAGCAGTTCACCATAGACTTTACATGTAACAGCATGCAATCAACACACACTAAACAAACAGAGAAACAAAATACACCAAATCAGACTATTTGAATGTTTTATTAATATGTAGAAAATGTATTAAAAAAGGAACTATATAGTACATGTTTAAGTCAAACTAGAGCTAAATTTGACAGTAATATCCAAGGTTATCCAACAATAAATCCTTAGTTTCAGCATATACGAGCTTTTTAAACAGTCAAGATCACGTTTTGCCAACATTTACATTTCCATGGCAAGATTTCAAATCAATGCAGTTACAGCATCTGCCTCATATAACAAAAACCACCAAACATGGTGGTCTTATAGGTTAATTAATTTGAAAAAGTAAATCCATGAAATACAGCATTTTCTTTTTGATACCATAGATGACCTTGTGTCAGCATTAAATGTATATTGTTTTACAATGTCGCATCAGTCACAGAGTAATTGGAAAATAAATAGCAGTGAAATAAATAAGGGATTTCTTGTTTCTTGCACTGTAAGAGGCTCAGCAGAAACAGTGATACAGTGTGAGTGTATTCCAGTGACTGAGACTTAAGTTTAAGTTGAGATGATGGAGGAGATACTCGTTTCAAACCTCATGTTAGACGGTAGGTTGAAGAGATGAAATTTTACAGGATGAAAAAAACACAGTACAAATGTTTAATATTCCCTCCAAAGACAAAAAGTACTCGATCAAAGAAGAAAAAAATGTTGATCTTATTCAATGATTGAGGGAATGACATCAAATTATTCTTAATATCCAGAGAGTAATTCACAACCTGGAATTTTAGCCGTGTTGTTTCTGGTTGCATTTTCTCAATTTCAAATTTTCCTCCTTAAAGCTCTTAATGAAGAGTAACATGACTAAGCTTTTAATTACTAATGGATGTAATGTGACCCAGCTTGAATCAAACCGTTTCCTTTTTGTGGTTTCTCATTGGCAGAAGAAGCCCCAATTGATGACGAATGGTTAATATGTAAAATAAGCTTAAACATATATCAACTTTCCTCTTGAAAGATTTAAGAGCGGCTCATAGTTTGCCATAAGAGAAATCCCTCACAATACAAAAACACATTCTGTTCCTTCTCTGCAAAGCGCGTGACCTTTGTTCCTTCTACAAAAATGCACTGAGGCAAACTTCATCCGAGTAGTTAATAAAATAAGTACATAGAGAATTCCCTACTCTACTATAAATCACTATGGGAGATGGATTGCATGAGAGGCTCTGAAATAGTCACTTTGACACTGAAACATAAATCAGACCTGGGAAAGGTCACGTGTTGAAACAGTTTGTTATAAATTATATTTCAAGTTATGTTGATTTCATTTTGCCCATGAAGGCAATTCTACTGTTTCCACAACAGCTTACAGCTCTGATAGTCCAAGTTATCTACATCTTCTGCTATACAAACCATTTCAAGACCACCTTTTACCCAGATCAGCAAGAAATGTGTCACTACAACTCAAAACATATTCTTATGACATTTGTTATTTACTATCAGGCTCTTGATTGTAATTTAGTCGACATGCAGGAGGCTCCATCCGTCCTTTAACACAACAATGGTTAAAAAATACAGTGGTTAAAGGGATAATGTTCCACAAGGCTCTGAATTAGTTTGCATCTAAAGGGGGAACACATCAAAAGTCACATTATCTTCAAATCTATATCTAAAAGAGTATATTAATAGTAGTTTATAGAGGGAGAGTCACCATTGTTTTCAAGTCTAAAAAGGACATAAAACACAAATGAAAAATATATACATTTTTTCAGGTTTTCTTCAATGAGATAACTGAATTGAATAAACTGACAGAATTACACAAGAATGAGATTTCCAGCTGTTAATATTTGGGATCATTAAAAAACGTATGAGACCAAATGTTGCTTGCAGTGATGGCTGCATTAATTTCCGAGGATTGTATTGAAATACACATTTTGTTTTGACTGATTGTATGAATCCAGCGAGGAGATTTATCCAGTTGTGTGTGGCTTGTCTTCAAACTGCCCAGAAATAATTCCGCTCCAATAAAGGAGGCAGGAAACTAAAACAAAAGCGTTTCCAGAAAACTCCAGTCAACTAAACACATTGGCACTGGACACTTTGTGCAACAGTGTTAACACTGGATAGAACTAAATGCTCAGCGGGCATGCCGCAGATTACTCCCACTGTACTACAAGAATACATTCTTTGCTATGTTTGCGGATTTTGTTGTTTCACCGGGGAGCTTAAAAGCGAAGCAAAGTAAAAGAGGGGCACAGAAGAAAGGCTTGGCACCCCTCCACCTACTGTTCTGCTTTCTTTGTTGAGTTCATTTCAGCTAGCAGTGGGGGAGAGGCCAGGCTAAAATCTGCTCTATGCCCACCATGACTTTCTTCTGCATAGAATTTAGTGTTCACATTGCATAAAATATCGCCTGGGGACATGATTACCATAAAAGTCCCTGAAAAGTGAGAATCTATTAATACAAGAAAAAGCTGCTTCAGTGACTTTGGTCACAGAACTGACTGGCATCTTTCCAAACAGCAGGCCAAGTCGTCATTATGCAGATCTTTTGTTAAATGTTACATCTAGCAGCACCATCTCTGCAAGCAATCGCAGCATCGACAACAGGTGAATAAGGTTACTAAGCATTTGTAAGTTCCTTGAAAACAAAGCCCACGAACTAAAGAAACAATTTGAACTGATTAAACAATAGCTTTGCTGTGTTCCCACTCATAGTGCAAATACTGTCTCAGTGTGGCTACCAATAATAGTAAAGTTGAAAATTGATTATTTCAATCTGCTTTAATAAGTAACACAAAGGATATCATAATTAACAGTAAGAGAGAAATAAAATAAATAAAACAGCTGGTAATGAAGCTGTTGCTGGTGCACTGCTTTGTGAATGATGATTCTGGATGTTCACTTTTGCTCTTTGATGTTAATTTTATCTCTTCTGTCCAGTATTTGTCATCATGTTTCATGATTAATTTAATATAGGCTCAAAAACCAAGGCATCAAATCATATTCAATAGATGGACTTTTGTCACAATATCAGTTATAAAAATATATATATATCTTACAGTTAAGGGGTTTGAGGGCATATACAGTATATTTTTTTGTTAAAAGTGTTATTATTTTGTAACGGTTAAAATAACGCCAGCTCTCGCACTCTTGAGGGCATTTCTGAGCACATTTACTCGCATCCCAGGGAAAGGCAAATCACAGAGTTAAAGAAAAAAAGCTTCCTGGTTTGCCTTTCCGTTTTTTTTTTTTTTTTTTAAACAGCAAATAGAACCATTGTCATTCAACATATTTAATAAATTACATACAGTGTCCTCTATCATCTGGGTAGAAGTACAGCAGGGAAAGACAGCTAAAGCTGGGCAGGGGCAGAGATAAACAGAGTTCGGACGATGTTTTACCCTCTCTGCTATCTCAGGATCTCATTCATGGTTATAACTGTTTCTGATTGTTGGTAGTATATTAATAATAATGTGTTTTATTATTTTACAACTGAATATTAATAAAATATTAGTAGCTTTATGTCATAACGCACTTTTTATTCTCAGCCTCACTTAAAGGCATTTAAAAGCACATCAGTGAGGCGCACAGATAGCAGAAACTCATTACTAAACATCGTTCGAACCCCATTTATCTAAGACTCTGGGCTGGGTGGAGGCGGTTTGTTTATACCGGGGCAGACCGCCTCCTCTTGCTGCTGATGCTACGGAAGTTGTACGGCCTCATCTTCATCTCAACGAAAGGAATAGAGAACTCGTGGCCTTTCCAGTGGTACCAGTTGATACCCTGTAAGAGCGAAAGTGTGATTTCAGAAGCTGCTTGAAATAACTGGGCTTTTCAGGCAAGGCAAGGAGTCTGAAGATGGAGATTCTATATTTTAAGTTCAGCGTATTTTAACATCAATTAAAGGAAGGATTCAAAGCAGGGAGGAAAAATCAGAACTCAAGCACATTTACGAATTTGGTGTAATTATAGTCTCACTCTAGCCCTGCTAATCCCAGTCATTGCCGTCTGCAGCTTTACACTTTAAGGCAATTTCTGCCTGTCCACCTCTGCTCCCACCTGGTTTCACTTCACGTCATCAAGCAAAAAAAGAGAAACGTACAGAGCACAGCGAGAGAAGCAGCGTTTGTGTTTCAGCCTAATCAGAACTTCACACAACACCTCACTTTCTTTCTCAAGCCATTTTGGCATCAAGCCGAGGGAGAGACATCACAGGCTTGTCAAAAGGACCAGACAAGCCCTCAACACTCACTCCCATCTTACACGTAGCAGGAAAAAAAATGACCTTCAACCAAACATACATGCTTGCCTCACATTTTCAATAAACACGTCCATCCACATATTTCTGTAAATTGAATATGAACTCACTGGTGTAAGTGTTTGGATAAATTAAAATCCTCCTGAGAGAGTTCCCAACAGATTAACAGGCACTTGTGATCAATAAATATCAAGATGCATCCTCTCTCCAAGTTACATTAAAATTCTGTGAGTTGTGGTGCACTTATGGTCCTTTTTTTTGGCCTTTCATTACAGCTCCTCCATCAGGCCAATCACCATAATAAGTATGGAGATAGATGTCTGTAGGAAGTGTCACATAATTTAATCTAAATCTGATAAATCATAATTAGAACCTTTAATTACACTGCCATCAACCCAATTTCTGTTGTAAATACGAATGTGCCACCCTTTTGAAGTAACAGCACAGAGTTAAAGAGTCGGTTCACCCAAATGCCAGAAAAACTCTGCAGGTAGTTTCGGTGTTCTGTGATGAGGTTTAGACACAACCAGTGTTCTGCTGGCACGCCACTACCACTGAGATGAATAGAGCATTTATGGTGCTCAAAGGGTTGAAAAATTACATTAAAAATGTGACAGCAATGTGTATTTCCAGAAATTGTGTCCAATCCACAGAAACTGGTGTCAGCTATTTTCATCTGAACTACTTTCCACCGATGAAGTAGTTCAGAGTGAGGTGACGCAGGGACACTGTTTATGGAAAGACACACTGCTGCTCAATTCTAAAAATTGAATTTTTTAATTATGTGAACACTGCATTGGAGTGACAGCTTAAATCTCAGACACCAATTACCTCATAACTTGGACAAATTAAACTGAGACTATCTCCCACGACAGGGGACCCCCACAAAAATAAGCTGCTGCCCCCATCCCTCCTGCTCTGTGCATTCCTCACAGGGGTTTCATGCCTCCTACCTGGCCCTCACAAATCCTACCTGGTCTCACATTTCCTCTGTGGTAAGTTCATTAAACTCATTTAAGAACAATAATGATGGTCTTATAGATAGAGTTTGACACGGGGATCTTGTTTGAGAGTGACCCCACAACTTCAGGTAATGAAGATCACCCACTTTGGGGCCCTTATCATGTCAGTTGACATTGTGCTTCAGTGCTGCATATTCCCAAACTAATTTTTTATTTAATCAGCACAAAGGAGTCGATTCATAATAAGTCTGGATCTATTGAGGCCCCTGGAAATTTTTTTTTGCCATGCTGGTGAGTAAGCTTTACGTTTTTCTAACTTACACCACAAAAAATATTTGGTTTAATGCTAAGTAGATTAACTCACCATTTTATGTGTCACATTCACTTGATTAGCTGGCGTATTCATTGAATGACTGACCTGACTGTGTCTGGACTCGCCGTATTTGCCGTTGAGGTTGGCCCGGTGGCAGTTCTTGTACCACCAAGCTCCTTTGTAAGACAAGGCACAGTTGGTGACAGCGATGTCATTGTCTCTGTCTTTTGTAGAGAAGGGCCGGCCCTGGTGGTAGCTCAGGGAGTCACCTGGGATCAGAACAAGGACAGAGAAGGAGAACCTTAAACAACATTAGCATATGGCTGCAGTGGATAATGGTGTGACGACGGGACATAAACGACCAGGCAGGCAGGAAGGAGATGGAGAGACATGAGAAGGAGGGAGAGAAGTTCTGCTGCAGGCTCCCTGAATTTATTTGTGCTGAGAGAATTATAATTATAAACATGAGGGGATGATGGGTAATTCTGGCATATGGTCATGTTGACAGACTGAGAGATACATGGAGAGCGAGGACAAGAGTAGAAATATGTAGGAGTGCTGAGGCAGGTTTCAGACATCAGGGAGAAGAAATGATGGTGGGGAAAGGAGACAGGAGAAAAGATAGCAGATGGCAGACGAGGGATGGGAGAGAATTTTCACTTAAAGGTTGGGGGAAGCACAAACTTTGCTATATTACAGTAGATTCATATGTCAAAAATGTTTTATTGTTGCTGTCCTCACTGGCCATTTCCACACAGTAAATGGGATGATCACAAGGCTGTGACAGAGCCAAGTAAAATGTAAATAATGAAGTATGTTAACTACAAAAAATATTCCAAATGCATCCAGCCACGTACCAGCGGTGCCATTGTACTCTCCTATCCTGAGCTTGTAGAGGTTTCTCGCATCTCCAATGGAGAATTTGTCGTAATTGGCGTAGACCGACTCTTGTCCGTCCCTCATGTCAATTCTCAGCTCGTAACGACCCTGAAGAGCAATCTTCTGGATGTTATCTAGACCTGCGGAGAAACAACACACTTTTTATTGTATTTTATATGTATGTAGTTACAGCTCTGAAAACAACGTCTATCTTCCAATTCACTAGGTCTCATTCATTTAATAACCAAGGAAAGATCTGGTTTTAAAGTCACACTGGTGTTAGAGCTCCAAATCTATCGATAAGGAAGTCATCACTTTCATATTCTAATTGGACTTCTACAGAGTCTGGGCGCAAACCTATAACAATGGGCTTCAGTCAATGCTAAGATGTGGGCGATGGATGCACCTCCCCGTGGAGGTCTTTGTTTATTTTTTTTATTATAAAAATCTGTTTTATAAATGTTTTATAAGCAAAGAAATGCATTCAACACATTTATTACACAATAGGTTTGGTGAGAAAAAAGGTTTTGGAATCTTCTTTTAATTTAAACAGAAATTCTGCCTGTATATCTTAGTTGTGCACCTGACTCCATTGGCCCAAGAAAGGCCAACAGAAGTCAAGTAAAGCATTTCTATATTGCCAAAAATTATAATTGACAAATTTCTCTGAAAGGGATTGAAAAATGTTTATAGAATATGAAACTTCTTATGAAACATTCTTAGACCCTTGATTCAGAGGAGGAAATGAGGAAAATGAGAAAAAGCCCAGGAGGAGCAACAGAGGATGGATTCCTTTTCACACAATAGGTTTTATGTGTACAGAGTAGACTGAAATAACATTGGTAAAATTTCAATATGGAATCACAGACTGACAATATTAGGCAAATAAAATGTAAAAATACATGAGAATTTCAAACAGAGAAGATAAAGAATTTAATAGTATGGTATTTTTTTGTAAAATTGCATTTCAAATGAAGAAGAATATGTAGGTGTTTGCATGGGTGGTACAGTTTGTTTCCTCCCGCAGCTTTGTAGGTTTAAGGTTTGAATCCTGATAAGCACTACAGAATGTCAGACGTCTTTGTCAGCTAGTCGTACGGATGTGGATGATTGACATTGCCAAGAGCGGTGGACACCGTCACCACCAGCCACCCTGCAAATGCCACATGCCAC
Organism: Pempheris klunzingeri; assembly: GCF_042242105.1. Classification (NCBI taxonomy): domain Eukaryota; kingdom Metazoa; phylum Chordata; class Actinopteri; order Acropomatiformes; family Pempheridae; genus Pempheris; species Pempheris klunzingeri. The sequence continues at coordinate 8,608,136 of NC_092026.1, forward strand.
AACTTTCTGAGATAGGCGGCTTTTCTCTCTATCTCCAAGGTAGCAGATACGAGGCTCGTTTGAACCCCGACAGGCGATAAGGCCCCACACCGACCTGAGAGATTGGAACTGCCTTCACTATCAGATTACAACAAGCACCCATTTAGAAAAGACTCTGCTTTCCTGCTTAACCTCCAACAGAAGCATCACAGTTCTTTTTTTTTTGAACCTGGGGAAAATTCGAGGAAAAAATAAAAATCCCCAAGCTTTCACTGATAAGGAGCAGGAAGTAGAAATCCAGAGGAGCAGGAAGACTAAGTCTGCTGTAATACGTCAATGGAAAGCAGATAAAATCTATGTTACTACGCAAAGGCACTTAGGCTGACAGGGGAAAAGCAATTGTTGTAATAAAATTGTGTTTAACATTCAGTCATATCTAATTTCCATTGAATAATATCTCTGTATTATCAGCAATTAATCTTGCACCCATAAATTTTTACAATTTTTCCTCCAACAGCTTTATGGGATCAGATTGTTCTATTCCAAAGTGCAGTGATTAAAAATGCATTTTGACACCCTATTGCGCTCTTGTCCTATTATACTACCAATATTGCCATCTTGTCACATTTTATTACCAGCCTTTCTCTCGCACTTACACAGAAACAAGGGGGGAAATTAAAAAAAAGAAAGAGAATGGGATAATGATCACATATCGCACACGGCCACCCTGGTTTCTCTCTGTTATTACATCATCAAACTGACATTGTGCTCAGCGTGAAAACTGGCTGAGGTCAGTGAGTAGGGAGAATAGATTGCCCTACAGCAGCAATAAAAGGGGCCGTTTTTAAACTGTAACAGATAATAATGAAAGCTTAATTTCCATATTCTTTACTGCTGGCAAGTTAAGTGCCTCCTCTTTTCAGTTTGAGTGGATTTAATATCGATGTTTATTGTCCCATACTGTCCAATATATTGTTGTTCTGCGTGTAGAGGTGGTGATTAGCTAAATGTTCACTGTAATTGGTCTCCAGAACTATGGCAGTGACCTAATCCGTAGAAAGAAGAGTGAAAGTCAAATGTTTTGAAACAGCAGTGACGATCTGTATGACGATACCATTGACGTTCTATAGGGATCATACTTCACACTGTGGTTTATGTATAGTTCCACTTTGGTTCATTTTTGTGTGTGACTTTTCCATGATTAAACACATTATAACAAAAACAGGATTACTGATTTATCCAAGTAATAGTAGTCTGTAGATTCAGCATGCTTTTGTCTGTGCCAGTTTGTACATATGTAAACAAATAAAGGCTAAAAAACATGGCTCATGTTTTAACCCACAACCAAATGGCTCCAGGGTAACATTACTGTATAGTTCCTGTTTTAATCTCCCACAGTATTATGGACTCTTTAGTTCCAAAACTTAAAAGATTTCCCACCAAACTGAAGTAAGTCAAAGAAATAATAAGAGTGAAAAAAATCCATTCATAAATTTTGACAGTACTACGTCTCAACATCCAATCAACATGGTGCTTATAATAAAAGAAACACTGACACTCTCCTCTGAACATTCATCTATTTCCATTCATATACAGAAAACAGCTTATCTGAGGGGAGCCCCTTAGTGCCAGACTTTGAAACCCTTGACCTGGATTATCAGGAAGTTTCCTGCAGTCAAAAACTCGCTATTGCAAGCTGCATTGACACTGCTGACTTTTGGCGAAATGGCAAGAGAACTGGAGTGTTGAAAAAATGGAGGAAGCTATCTTATTAGCTATGATGCACAACCTTTTCCTCATGAACTTCCTTCACCTCCTCCGAGCACTGTACAGCCTGCAGGTAGTACCTACACTAATAACCTTTTAATATCACTTCTTTTTTTTAACAAGGACACAAATTAAATTTCCCTCTGTCATGTTCTGGCGAGATCAGACTTTTAATTACATCATGAGTTAACAGCCAAAGACATTTGACATGTCAAGGCACAGGTGTAAATAATAAAATGAATGATGGCTGAAATCAATTTAGCTGCTTCACTTTCAGGGTCCTGGTGTTGTGCATGCTGGCTTATTGTCACACTGTCATGGCTCATTGGCACACTTGAATATAATGGAGCAAACGCTAATGCTACTAGCAGCAGCTGTGCTTTTCCTACTATGTGGAAAAAAGCCTGTAGTTTTCTGCTCACAAACACAAGATCAGTAGACAAGTCAGTTTCATACAGCAGGTTTGACATTTTTTGTTGTATTCTGAGGCCTCTGTGTTCCCTACTGGCATCATGTTATCTGTAATCTGGCATCATGGGAAGAAGCTTTCAGAGGAGCAAAGAGCAGCTCTTGATGCTCCACACCCCGAGGTTACATTAAGCTGCTTTTATGCACTGAGAGGACAGAGGATACAGTACGGGATAGAAAAAAAAAAAGACTGGGGGAAAGTGCATCCTGGGAGGCACTAAAAAAGTAAAGCAAGACCCTGGAGATGAAGGTGCCCTGAACTGGTACACATCCAAGAGTGGTGAGAGGGCAGATTATTGCTGATTCAGCTGAAGAGGAAACGGGTCAGATGAAATGTTGTACTCACTGAACCAGATATACTCCAGCATCTTTAGATCATATTCTACGGACACAGCTATTATAAACCTGCCAGATATGAGGCAAATCTGTGCCAGGATGCCTTCAGATGTTTGTCAGAAGCAGCTAAAACTCTCCTGTCACTTCATAGCTCATAGTTGATCTTTTATACTGCGCAGCGTGCAAAGAGGATGTATTTCCCTCCTGTATGGGGTGTGTGTGTGTGCAGTGTCATCTCACTGAGATATCTGTCCAATATTTATATCAGGCCTCCTGTGCTGCAGTGACTAATTTTCTCCACTCTTCCTTTTAGAAACACAAAAAAAACCATACATTTTTAATTCATACCAGCAGACAGCAATCCAACTTTTTCTGACGTGATAAAATGTTAAGAGCTACCTTTGAAAACCTTCCCTGTGGTGGCGCACAAAAGTGAGAGGAGCAGCTGACATTATTATTCGAAAATAACTAGTGAAGCAACAAATCTTTTGTCACACATTCCATTATATTGTCAGCTCCTGTTTATGATGAGTTAGCCAAAAAAGAAAAATCTCATTATGCGTTCACCTATTACAGTGTGCTTAGTCACTAATGGAGAAGAGCGTGCCACAGCCATCTTGTATGATGATCCAATGTGTGTCAGCTGCAAAGTAACAACCCTCCCTCTGTTTTAATGTGGTGATAATGCCATGCCATAAAAATTCCCCCCGGTGTTATTTAATTTCTCTAATCAAAAAGTTCAAAAAACATTCTTCTCAAGGTCCTGATTCACTTAATGAAATATTCATGTAATATTTTCCTTTAATCATCTGCACCAAAACAATAACACAAAAACTGGCCCATGAAGAAACATGACTCATTTGCACATTTTCTAATGAATATAATTATTGTTTCATAATGAGATTTTGGGGGTGGGTGGGGAGATATTCAGCAGTCCATCAAAACAGTGAGGATGTTCTGTTGTTTTGTCTTTGAATCAGAGTGCTGCTAAAAACAATTACAGAGTCATTTCAGGGAGAGATGATCTTTCAGAAAGATCCAGTAATGAATCGGATAGACTTTGTGAAGTCAAGTGCTGAAAGATGAGATGAGCAAAAGAAAAAAATCTTGAAACTGAGTGAAAAATTTGGTAGGAAAGGCTGTACTGCCAGCATGAGATACTGGAAACATCTTTCCTCCATAAAATAAATGTATCAATTCAAACCAAGTGAAAGCTATGGCCCTCTATTGATTGTACCTATTATATCCACTTCAACTGAGAGGGCGTGTAGATAAAGAGGACAATTCAGCTGTCAGAAAACTAAAACACTGGTAGAGGAAAAGTGCTTGCAGGTTGTAGTTAAATATCAGCTGACAAACCATAATAGTAGCTGAAATACATTTGGTGGCAGGGTGACATGAAGCTGACGTAAGGCAGCAGCACCTACAAATACCAGTTTAATCAGAGTTTTATCTTATCCGGCAAGTAAACTTGTTATTCCAGACATCAAAAAGTGGACATAGTGTGTCTCTGTTTGGCAATAAAAAAAAAAATGGATGGATTTGGGTAAATCCTTATATTTGAAACTATACTTCACGTGTTTTTTTTTTCTAGATCAAGTATATTGAAAGAAGAGTTTTACCAAGCCAGAATTCATCCTCCAGGTTTCCAAAGCCGACCCGATAGTCACTCCACTTTCTGGAGAAGTCTGTCAGGCCGTTCTGACGACGCTGGAATACCTAAACACCAAAATGTGATGATGTGACAAGAACAGCTCAGCACAACTCAGTAGTTCAGACTAAAATAGAAACATTCTGTGATCAAAAGGACTCCGTATTGTATTTGAGCCATCAAAATCCGATTCCAATTTCCCCTTTCTTAACCTAGCTAACGCAGTTTCATACATTTGCACATACTTAACAAAGTGCTATCAAAGAAGGTTGTCTTATCTTCACAGTTACTTACAATCCAGCCACCTTCATCAGTGGTCATGTCACAGTACACCTGCACACCCTGGCTGGGGTCTCTGTTGATGTAAATGGTGTAGACGCCGCTCAGCGTCTCTCCATTCAGCAGGTGTTGGGCACAATTCTGAGGTGTTGCAAATAGACGACTCCCTGGAGAGAAGCAAAAGAGTGGGTGTGAGGACACGTTATGATTTGCTTATTTGTGTTCATCTTTTGCCTTAAAATTATTCCATTTGTGAAGATTTATGTAGACGGCACGGTTAGAATTTGAAACTACATGGTGTTTTGCAACATTCATTTTCAAAGCTTCAGTAATTGATATGTTTATATTAGAAATAGATGTGTCGTGTGAACTGATTTGCTTGTAGTGATGAACCCACAAGGAGTTATTTTCTGACTGTGCAGTCACCTTCAGCTCTATGGAGTGTTTTAGCATCTTTTAGCTGATTGTTTTGTTTTTTACTGCCTGCAATTTTACTGTTTTGGTTGGCTAAAACTGCTCTTACAAATTCTTAGCTCACAGCTGGCAGCCGTTTTAAGAGAAAAGGCTCTATTAAACTGACTGTAAGCTACCTGCCCAGCACCACACAGTAGCTGGTGAACATAGTGCAGCATTTAGAGCAGATATTTCCCTCAGGGGTTGGTGGATACCAAAGCAGAGCTAAAACTAGAGCAAATAATGACCTTGCATATATCAGGTGGTGAGAAACATGACCCCAATGAATGCTGCTTCATGTGTGCTGGATGTACAAATAGGCAAATGTTTGATCACAACTATATATCAACCTTATAAGGTGATTCTATACCAATAGTGTGTGTGCAGCTTGTTCTGCTGCCCCCAAGTGGCCAAAAATATCAATTAAACCTGACAATCCGCATGCATTCAGTGCCTACTGTGTTGTCCACTGCTCGGTGAAATGATGGATATTGATATTTACTCTTAGCGTGTTCACATAAAATCCATGTGATCCATGTGATGTGTCAAATTCATGATGCTCCGTAAATTTCATCTCAGTGACATTTTGGGCATCTAATTACACACTGAGCACATTAAAGATTAGAGTACATGCACTGTTCAGCTGAAGGATTGTAGACAGCCACCCTGCAGGTGCAACCTAATGGGAAGTCTCCCTCGCTGTGCTGCAAGGAAGGGAGAGGGAAATTGTGCCTGACTTTAGAGACCCATTATTGTGCACATTTGTTATGGTGACTATAATGTGAAATGCAGTGCAAAAGGAAAAAAAATCTGTGGGGCCAAGAAAACTCATCCCATTCTCTTTCTAATCTCTTTCTTTCCAAGATTAAATAAAAGAATACAAATACAATATGTGTGTGTGTGAGCGTGTGTGTGAGTGTGTGTGTGTGTGAGCGTGTGTGTGAGCGTGTGTGTATGTATGTGTGTGTGTGTGTGTGTGTACTGCACCTGTAGTGAAGGTGGTGGAGACTACAGCGCTGGTGTCAAGTCCTCTTGCAGCCTGGAGCTTGACAGTGTACTCTGTGGTTTCAGCCAGTCCCTCCAGTCGAATCCATGTGTCCTCTGCATCTAGGATCAGCTCCTAATACACACACAGACACACACACACACACAGACACAGACACACACACACACACACACACACACACACACGCACGCACAAATTCAATCATGTGCACGTTAAAATATATTAGATAGAGAAATTGCCCTCTATAAAAGTAATAATTTAATGTGTATTCAGCATAAACCTCGGGGTAAAATTATACGAGAATCCCCATAAGTCACTCAGAAAACATTGAATTGAACTTGTAAGTGTTAAGAAGACCTATGGCAGCAAAGAAACCTTCAAGCTATTTTTGCTCAGCAAACACATGACAGCTCGCTTTGTGTTGTAATAGCTCAGTATTCTTAAAAACAAATAAGAGACATTTATTAAAGATTTATTGATGTATTACTGATGAACTAGTTGGCTGTTTACATATTAAATGTTTAAATTAGCCAGTTACTTGTTGAAACCGTGGGAGATTGGTGTGGCACTCAGCAGTTCTTCTCAGGGAACAGTTCATTTAGAATATTTCCAAATGAATATTCTATTTGAAAGCATAAAGAAGAGAACCATAGAAAACACTGGTATCTTGTAATCCTATGTGGGGTGGGTTAGACACAGAAATAAAAACAAGCCAACTAAGCAGTAAAAGTTACTCTTCCACTGACTGCAGTCTGGCTGCCCATGTGTTCACATGATACTGGAAATAGCAAATACAAAGTAAGAGAGGAGCTGAGAAACAAGAAAAAAGACGAGTGGAGGCTGAGAGGAAGAAGGGGAGGATCTAGACGGTGAGAACGAGATAAAAGACTCTTATCGGACAGCCAAGTTGAGAAGCTGTTAAGCGATCAGGAAACAAACATTTCTATTTTTGGTGAAAAAGTCATGACAGTGCAGTACAGTTACTTCCCTTTTGTTTTTGACAAATCCTCTTTCATTGAGCCAATCTTAAGGGCTCAATAAAACGTTTGACCATTTTTGAGAGAGTACTTTCAGAGACATCAGTCTCTTAAATGGGAAATGAATCCACGCTCAATTGATGAACTGAAACTTGAACTTGTCTACACATATGTTTGTGTAAGTGAGCGTGTGTGCATGTGTGTTACAATTTGCCCTGGATACACATTAAATATGAACAAGTAAAACTGAAATATTAAGCCGGTTTGGGAAAAAAAAAAAAAAAAAAAATCACACATTTCCAGGCAATGTGTCCATGTGAATTATGTAGGGGAGCAGCTGGTAAATGGTGTCTCTGTCTCAGAGGATCTGACATTTTCTAACCAGATTTTCAGGTTTAAGATAGGATTTTTATTCCAAGCCCTGTTTTATCAAGGATAATACATACCATCATGCTCTCACTACAGTGTGGCTGAGTGGTCGGATGTTTGTTGGATGGGTATTTAACCCTGTGTGTAAGTGAATGGGGAGATCGTCATAACTCCAGGCATTAACATAACCAACAGTGATACATGCTTTTACAAACTGTTAAATAAATCTTAATCAGATAAGAAATTAATCTCAGAGCTACTCTGGGTAAATTATAAAAGTCCTTTATCTCTGTAAGAAGGGAAGCTTGCTGAACAGCTGTAAAGCTCACCAAAATGAGGTTAGATTACGGCAGAGGTAACGCTGCCACATATTTTCAGCCAAGCCAGCTGTGAAGTGGAGACAACTGGAAGAAAATCTCACAAGGACCACTCCAATCTGCGGCCGCCGCAGTCATTTTTGCTCTGAGCACGAACGGTATGACTCATTTGTTGTAAAACGATATGAATTCAAAATGTGGCACTTGGTGAGGCAGCTCAGCCTGGTGAACAAAGCTTTGAATAAAATCTTAAAGAACAGGGGGTGAGCTTTTACTTTCCACGACAATCGCTGTTTAATGCACCAGCTGAACAGGAAATTATTACATGTAATTCACAATGCAGAACCTTTATTTTAGGATCTATATTTATAGGTCTGTATAGGTCCTATATATTTGTATATATGTTGAAATTTATTGTTAATACTTTCCTTACTATACAAGATAAACAAAAAAAACTAATTAGGGCTGGAAACTGTGGTTTACTAGCTAGGTGCTAACAGTGTCAGGGGCCAACAATTATATTTATTATATTTCATTTGCAATTAACATTTTAAGCTGTTAAATGTGCTGCAGCTGAGCAGCTATTTACCTATTTAGCCTGTATGTTAACAGTGCACTGTTTCCCTGTTAAATGTTTGTTTCGTCACTCATTCAGCAACCAAGAGTGCAACACGATATGTGCCCTTGTTTGTGAGTTAGACAGTTAATCTAAGTTTATTTGTAAGTTAGACAGGAGGAGACTTTAGCAGAAAAGCTAATGAGGGTGGTTGTTCAAAGTCTGTGGTTGTTGTGTTTGTGACCATCTGCCCATAATAGAACAGTACAGAGCAATTTGATTGGTTACAAGAAAACACGTTCTTTATCAACACTATTCCACCGTAATGAAACCAAACACTATTAAATATGAGTTTCTCCCTTTTGAGTGCTGATTTGTATGCTGTATGTTTATGTATTAGGCAGATATGTATGCTGTAGGAGAAAAAAATATTAATTTCAGTTTGATTTAACATGCAAATTTATACAGCGTCTTGGAAATGGCATACAAAGTGTTGATTTAATATTACCCATATGTAAAAGCCTTATTTTCTAATATTTCTATAGAAGCAAACCACTGTTTTGGATTAAGGATGAAAAGGCAGAACATGGAATTAGTAACAAGTAACAAGTGAAATCTATAAAATGGGATGATCTCAATTGCTGCATGTGTTCCAATCTTTGTGCATGAGTGACACCCGATGGTCAACCACACAGCAGTACCACACATTCAAGGTCAGTGTGTGTGAGTGTCTGTGTGTGTGTGTGTGACAGAGAGAGAGAGAGAGAGAGAGAGAGAGAGAGACAGAGGCTCATGTGACAGGGGACAGTCTGTATGCATCTGGTTGCATGTATGTGTTTGTGTGTTAGACACCTAATTGCCAATAAAGGGAAGCCTTTTGTAGAGCATCATGGGAAATGGTTCTAGTCAATTCGTTAAGAGGTGTGGTGCGTTCCACACAGCTCTTACTAATGTGCTTTATTACCATTACTCAGCCACATCAAAAAGATTAATCAAAATAAACAATATCTCTACTGAGACACATTAAAAGTAATATCTCTATTAGACAGGGAATTTCACTGCGTACTTCCCTTGTGTGTGTGCCAATCTGTGACTCTGTGTGTGTCCGTGTACCCAAACGCTTGCACGCTCCACATCAAGGGATTACATTGACTGAAAGATAAAATTTGAATTTTGAAGTGACTGTCATAAAGTTGTGATTCTGCATTTATTTTCTTCACCTGAACATTCTTCAACTCTTGTACAATAGGTTGATTAAATTGGGAACATTTTCTACTTTTAAATCCAAGAGGGGATTTCAATGTGTTCCACAATATCTGCAGGAATTAAGTTTCTATTTTCAGGTATGTGGATTAACAAAAACACAGTTTATCTCCCCGACACGTATGCAGCTGTAGCATGGATACTCAACAGGATTTCCAGAAGCACTAGATATGAAAACACATTTTGGCTGCTGATAAAATGTTTAACATACATGGAATTACAGTATAGAGAATATCAAAAGTGTGTGTACAGTATGTGTACGTCTGTGTATGTGTGTGTGAGACAGAGCTGAGACAGGAGAGTTCAGCCTTGTGCACAACATACTTTTCGGCTGCCATCGGTGGACTTGTAGGTGAGCATGTAGTTGTCAATTTCTGCGATTGGTGGTTGCCAGGAGATGAGAGCGCTGCGGTGATTTACTTCACTGGCCGTCAGGTTCAGGGGTGCATCCATGGCTGCCAGACAGAGACAAAGATATCAACTATAACAATCAATTTAGTGCAAAGCAACAGAGGTTTTCTTAGCGTTCTCTGAATCTGCAGCGTCCTGCAATTCTCAAATAATGTAAATTAGAAGAAAACGCACCAAAAACTCAACTCAGATTGACAATGAGATTCCCGCACATACTCTGTAAATGTAGTCCATGAGAAAGGCGAACTGTCCATGTCAGTGATCCTAAATTCCATTCAATTTTTCTATATTTAGTCACAAAGTATAAAAGCCCAAAAGCATTCAAACACTTGATCGACAAGCCCACCAAAATTTTACCGCACATTACATCACAACATCCAAGTTTATTCTTAGTTCCTGCACAGCTTTAAATAACACTTGATTATAGTTCCTTTGTTGATACTTTATCCACATCACAAGGAGACTCACCTCAGTTTCCCCACCTTACATCACCCTTTTAGAGTCAATATCTTATGTTCCGACATGGTCGCAGAGTCATTGACACACTGCAACCTAATTTAGTGCCTGATAGAAAATAGATGACCTTCTATTCGGAAAATCAAGTTTCCCAGAGTTACATCATGACTCTGGGACTCATCGTCAGCCAGTCACGCAACAGTGATCTGTGTAACAGAGGCAGGGGTGCTGAAACAAATGAAGTGCTGCGCTTTGTGTGCTTAGCAATCCGACATCACCTCTGCGAATATGGGATGAAGATATCTACAACATGGCTGTCTCTTTCTGTGATTCCCTCTGTTTGACTCTCTGGTTTTTCTTTCTCTTTAATCTTTCGTTCTTCCCTCCATAGTGAAACAAACATCAGCCTCTATAATCAGCCTGAACTTTTAACTTCTCCTGAGGACCCAACGGCTTAACTGTTAGCGAAAACATCTAACCTTAAACTGAACCCAGACCTCACACAACTAACACAGCACACACAAAGAAAATCCACAACATCAACTCCTTGCACCCCTTTCTCGTTTAAAATCCTTGTGTGTGTGTGTGTGTGTGTGCGTGTGTGTGTGTATGTGTGTGCGCACATATGGAAAGATCAATGACAGCTCGGTAATTAACAGCGTGTACCCGCCTCGATAACCTCCTGAAAGATGCGGGATGCCTTCTCTTGGAGACAGTGATAGGCAGGTCCACATTGTGTGACACGGGGATTGAGAGAGAGGGTGTGGGGGGGATAAAGAGGGAACAAAGAGTGTTTAAGAGTGAGAGGCTGAGTTTGAGATAAACACAAGACATTGCAGATTGTGCTGAAGTCTGCGGTGACGTGCCAACCCCCTCCTCTCCTGCACCTTTCGTCTTTATTGACCTCGTCTGCATCTCATTTCTGCCTTCCCTCCTCCTCTTTCTTTGTCTGCTTCCTCTTATTCCCACATCAACCTGGGGTCTTCCTCCCCTTCTTATCTCTATTTGTGCTTCTGTTTCTCTCTTCTGCTCCTCTTGCCTACCCATCCTTTGTCCACCTCCTCTCTTCCTCCTTATCTGACAGCCTGCCATTCTAACTCAATGTGCTCGAGAGTGAACGGAGTTTATCTTTTGTTCTTGTCCTCCCCTCGGCTTGATGAACACTGTTGCTACATCATTTGCACGTGGGGGACGGATGAGAGTTGGAAGAGGAGGGAGGGGAGTTGGAGAAATGGAGGGCCGGAGACCACCCTGTCTATATTCTTTCTTTCTCTTCATTCTCCAATTAAATCCATCTTCTTGTCCCATTCTCTCTCACGCTCTCACTCCAATTAAACCTTTACATGGAGTGTGCCTATGCAGATGTCCTCTGAGTTCCTGGCAGCTCTGAAGCTCTATCTTCAATCGTGGGGGTTCGAACAATGGGATGGAGATGAATAGGTTCGGCTAAATCTAATGTCTCATTAACACACGTTGTAAACAATGGGAGAGGAGAAAAATAAACACGCACACAGGGAAGCAGATGGGAAGGGCAACACAGGCAGCAGCAATTTGTTGTAGGAAGACAAAGGGAGGGAGTTATTCTTTTGGAGTGGATATCACACCTTTATGCAAATTTGCAAGTGAATGATTGTGCCTCGATGATGTATTGGTAATTCCTCTGTTTTTATGGAGTCTAATTAAATTTAACCAAATGCCACTTCAGTGGATCTCATAGATGGAATTATGGAATTAAACAAACACCTTGTTATTATCTTTTAAGTAAATTTATATTTGTTGTCTGCAGCACCATACATATCTACTCTGGCAATCACTTATCCTGTGTCCTCCTTTGGAAGAAAAAACAGAAACCACAATATTTTTTGGTTTCATAAGGACTCCTTCTTTAGCATTAATTCAACAAGTGTCTTCACAACAACCGAGCATTAGCTTTCCTGCTCAAGTCTCCTCCTACTCTAACTTACAACCAAGAACATACATCTAACCCGGCACCTTGGCTTATTGAACGAGCAACCAAACAAACATCAGTTTGCAGGTCAGATAGCTAATTAACTGCTCAGCTGCAGCACATTAAATAGCATGTAAACGTACCTGCAAATGTCACTCTGGTCCGGTTAGACACTGGTGTGGTCCTCACTTTTCAAAATCATGAACAACATGCTGCCTGCCCATGACATGGAGGCTAAAGCACAAGTTTGTTTCATTTGTCTCTTTTTCCTTTTGGTAACCAACCTAGTCAGCTGAGATAAAACAGCACTTATTATTTCGAAGAGTGATAATAACTAAATGTGATTTCAAATGAACATGAGAGCTTTGATTAGCATCATTGACAGAATTAAAGAGCTGGAGGGTGCCATTCAAACAATCATTAATGAATACAATTTTGCATTTGAGCTTTTGGATGGGAAGACTTTTTCAACCACTTTTCAGCCGTGGCACCGTGTTTACATTTAGTTCAGGTTAGACTGTAAGTTAGGCTGAAGAACAAAATCCACGCCTACCTATATAGTGTCTAAAATGATTATCCAAATGTATTTAATATATAAATGTTTTTATTCCAAAAGCTATCTCTCTTTTTTACAGGTTAATTGCATTACATTGCTTGCGGTTGTAGGAGTCCTTCACATTTTCCTATAAAACAATTAACAGCATAAATTTTATGGGGACACAAGTTCTTAAAAGTACATTAAATTGTCAAAGTCTCAATTGCCCGAAGAATGAAGATTATGTTTCTGTAATAGCAGCCCTCTCAGCACTTGGTGAACAATCAGCCAGAGCTCAGTGAAGCTGCCCGCAGCAAGGATCTCTGCTGCTTCAAAAACTTGCCAAGCACTTCTCAGCAAGTGGGCTCAGACACATCTGAGGCAAAAAAGTCCCGGTGCTGCAGCCTACAGGCTTATAGAGACACCCGTAGCAAAATCCCTTATTTTCCACCCCTATAGCTTAAATATCAGCCTTTGGGAAGCTGTCTTACTCTGTGTTGAACTCTTGAGGCATGGAGGCCAGACAACAAAACAACTCTCAGCTGTGGTTAAGAGGCTTGGGAATCAACAAAGAAACCCCACCCCCCTCACAAAAAGAAAAAAAAAGGAAGTCTTGGCCACATTTTGATATGCGCCAGACTCATCCCTTTTTCTCCTCCTCTCTCTGTGTGCTGTGTTCAGTGTGCATGTGAAGGAACCATCCTTCCCCAAAAGAAGTAACAGAAGTCAAAACCTTCACTGACCCTTCACCTTTTGTACATCACACCTTTACTTTAATACAGGTGCTGTACAACACATGGAGCAGAAAAACTCACAGTTAACAACTCCTATCCAGATGTCATCCTTTAGTTTGTCAGGAACCCACTTATGTAGAAAACAGAACTACAGATACAGAAAATGATCATACTTAATCAAAGAGACAGATATTTATGGTAATATTGGATTATTATGCAACAGGGCGAGACTTTGGAGCTACTGCCTTGTAAGTTGGTCTGTGTTACAAACAAGCACGATGGGTAAAATTGGAAATGCTGTTGTGTGTTTTGTTGATTTAGGCTCACTTGCTTTCCAGAATATTTTTGTCTTTTAGCCACTTATTTCCATCCCACCATCAGTCTCAACAACACCAGACTACTGGGAGAGTTGAAAAGCTTGTTCAGCAGTCTAAGTATCACCCTCCCCAATTCAGATGGCATATTCAATGTGCAAACTACAGACCATTAATGGAATTATACAAGTGTATAATTTTTTTTTTTGTACAACAACGTGTTTTCTGCTATAAGAGAGTTGTGAATCTTTTGAATTAAGTGTCAAGGCCTATATTTTTACAACTATTATTGGAATCCCTAAATCATTATAATTCAACAACATAATTGCCTTAATATTGTTATTTACTTATCATTTTCATTTTAATCCTTTCACTGCATAGACTTGACATTTTTTTTTAATACATTTTTTAAACCACAGTCACTGGCCTACTCTCATTTACTTCTAAAGACGCAGTCATACAGTACATGAATCTGTGGCTAAGTGACTGACAGACTGAGACTGAGGAGCAAAGTGAGATCCAGACTGAAGAGTGAGAGTACGTGAGCAGAAGACGTGACAGACCCATACCCAGAGTACTTGACCAAACCAATCAATCGTCTCATTCTCTCTTACAGCACAATGTGACATTTTTCACTCAAGCGGAACAGCCTGAAAAAACATGCCGTGCAAGGAGAACTGAAACAGGCTTTAAGATTTCAATTAGGAAGTTTAATTAACGGTAGGGGAAGATCCCTCTGAAGTTGTGGTTGACTAAGGCGCACCGGGGTTTGACATGTCATCTCTAGTCCTGGGGGGGGGGTAAAGACTTTATTTGTGTGTGCACATGTACTTACATGGGCCCAAATATGACACAGCTGTGTGAATACTATCTACTGTGTATAGTATGTGTGTACTGGAAGGACACACTTGTGCTGTGAGATTTTTAAATACAAATTACTGATCAAAAAGTCTCTAAAAAAAACAGTTAATAAATTTGATGTTTGCCCAACGGTAGCTCTTGATTAAACTCAGGGATTATCCCTCAGTGCTCTTTGCCTGAATTTGGTGTTTCTTAATGAAATAAGGTAAGGCTTAAAGTGTAATAACATTAAATTTAAGTGTAAAATATGAATGTTATTCTTTTTGAAGGCCCTATTGTAGTATTACATAAAAATGCATTGTGGAAAGCATGTCTACAGTTAAGGCCAAGATACCTGTGTTGATTAATAAATGCATCACAAGTGAGGTCTGCAGCATATATTTTGATAATACTGGTATAATTCTCAACAGAAAAAGAAATGAAGCTCTTGCAGATGTCTCGCCTCTCGCATGGAGAAATTTGACCATGGCAAGAATACATTCGGTCTATTCCAGTGAGAGAAGAAGGGCAACAAAGGCACGAACTCAACTGCTCGCTTGATTCAATAAGACATGGTATTCAAAGCAAAACAAATCCTTGTCCTCTTTGCTCACTCCATGGTGTTGCCTACGTCACAGCAATTTCCAAAATTCGTTCTTTCGTATGAGAGAGTCTAACAGGATAAAAATGCTTGGGGGTTTTTTGTTCTCTGGAGAAGCTGAGGCACATGATGTACTAGGCAGAGCATCTGTTTCCAAATTAGAATCACCTTAAACAAGAACATTTGTTTATGTATGAGTTACTGTATCCATGTACAGCATTGACATGCTTGTAGGCGCACCTAATTTTCCTGAGCCCCATTTATGTTTTGAAGTCTCTGCAGCCCAGAATTTGTTTCTGTTTTGAGCAGTTCGTCTCTGCTGCATTGCAGGACAGGTAACTGTGGTTCTCCTTGGGGGATATGAACTCCTCTGCTGACTGAAAAGTTTTTTTTTCCTAGCAAAAACTCCAGAAAAAACAAAGTCTACAGAGCAGCAACTCAGCTAAACTGGAGCAATTCCTTCACCCCTCACTTTCCTCTCAATGGAGCAGCCAGCAAAGGTGAATATAACTAGTGAGGTGGGTCACCTGGAGGTGAAGCAGGCACAAAATGAACAGAGAGTTCTCAGGTTTAATCTTTAAGACAGCATGCGTCTTTGATCATGTTTAAGTTTCTAGCAACCCCTGTCTCTAGCAACCCCTGTCTCTATTGACCTCTGTCGCACAAGTGTTGAGTCTGAGTTCACAGAACACACTGTGCAGAAGAAGCTGAAATCTACCTCTATTGTACTGTAAAATGGCCCAGAATAACAGAAATATAATAATAATAGTAATGTATTTCCTTCTGAATGTTCCTTCTGATGCTAACATCCTGCCATTTAAGGCTGGCCAATATAAATGATATAAATGCAGGTCATCATTATTTCCGAGATAAAGAACGTCAGAAAATTCAATAAACTGTTGCACAACAATATACTAACAACTGGAACATTACAATCCAATAAAGCATGCAGAGTGGAAGTGTATAGTGTCAGACATCAGCAACTGAAACGAGAAGCGAGCGAGCTTCTCAGATAAACCTCACTTAAGCTTTAGGTAATATAATCAACAGAAATAGTGACTCGATGTCTAACCTGATTGACATGGCACAGGTAGCATTGCAGAATCCAGGCATGTTGTACGTCAGCAAACATGCACTGACTTTGTTTCAGTTCATTTAGGTTGACACATGGACACGGACAGAAAATGACTTCACAGATGAGGGTTTTTATTCATTGTCCATAACAGTCTCACCAAGAGTTACTTGCTGTTGTGTTTGTGCTTCTTTCCTCCTATTTGACCTATAAGTCTCATATTAGATAAGACCCACCTTCTTAACATTTGGCAACTAATCAATAGAAGAAATGATATCCATGTGACCATGACAATATGTTCTGACTGATACGACAAAGGAAAAATTGAGCTAAATGTTTTTGCTATATCGCCCTACATTCATCCACAAATCCCACCATTTGTCCAACTAACTAATCGCCACTTTTCTAGGTTAGTCATCGTGATTAACTAGTATGGTACATTAACACTATAGTTACATTTTTTATTTGTATGACATACTTCTGTTGTTTGTGTTGCACTTTATTAATCCCCCGATTAAATGCATCAGCTACTTTTGACTTGCTCTGACTAAATTAGAGACAGTGTGGAGACATTGTCCTGATTAACATGCATTTTTGAGCACCGTGAGGAAACCTTCCTGCTGTGAGGCACCAGTGCTAACCACTCAGTCACTGTGCCGCCCACTGTACCGACACTAGCTGAATAAAAGGAACACATACGTGTCTGGAGGTTGGTGATGACGGTGCCACTGGTGAGGGGTCCTTTAGTGGCGTAGAGGGCCACAGAGTAGGTGGTGCTTGGCTTAAGGTTGGACAGCTGGTGCTCCTGCTTATTGCCTTCCACGAGGAAAGTGTCAGCAGTCACTACAGAACAGATGCAAAACACACATACATTTATATGTTTGATATGAACACTGTCCTATATATCTTCTGTTTTTAGGTTTGTCTGAATAGATCACATTGATTACATTACATACATATATACATTATACATATACATTAAATTGCATATCTTTGAAAAATGCACCTTAGAATGGGAAAAATCGCATATCCTTTGATCCTCAAAGCACCATTTCTACACTAATTATGCATCAGGGGGCAACATATTTTCCACATGCAAAAATGAGGCACACTATGAATGTCTTTTGATGAAGAGAAATTTAATTCAACTGCTTTAGTATCAATGGCTCACTGACAGGCTCTTGTTGCACTAGAGGTTTACTTTAGAGTAATAAAGATGACAGCAGTAGACGTTTCCCTTTAGACCTTTCCGTGACATACAGTTTGTGTAAACATCACAGTAACAGTGATGCTAGTGAGGATGTGAATGCGCCATATTTTTTCCATGTTACTCTATTAATCTACTTTATATGAAATTTGACTGACTGATATCATAATGGGATGGATTTTATGTTGGGCTTGCCAATAAAAATCAATTTTATAATGCAGGACAATACTTGATGAAAGATGAGATGTATTGACTTTATTAATTTAATACACTGACACTTACATTGCACTTCTCTAAACTCTAAGCTGGGGCTGGTTTCCATAATGTGTGTCCAGCATATAGATACTGTCTCTGACCGAAATGATCTGGCTGCAGTCCAGTCAGTCAGGTTGTAATTTACACCTTGACTCCAAGAGTTGAGTAATACAGATTTCTCTGGATAACTCAAGGCATGGTTTAGTCAGTGGGGTCATGTGCAAATGAAAAATATACTTCCCATAAGATTCTTTCCAGCCAGTTTATAAAAGTCAAGGGAGAAAATAATGGTGCTAAACATTTGGCTAGTGAGGCCAAAAAATATCTTTGCACAGGCTAATGACTGCCAACACTGGGTGATGCTTGTTTGAAAAATACAACTCCTTAAGAACTTTTTATACTTTCATATTTCTGCACTCTAGCTGTGTATGTCAAGTAGCTTTAACTTCTATCTCCGGCTGGCCTACCCTCTGTAACTTGGCAGTCATCCACTTGGTTCAGGGAGTAAATTATAAACTGCCTCCGAGGGGCCGAGCAATATGGCTATCTGTTACCTATCTGGATATGGCTGTCAGACAGTAAAGACATGGGTTGCATCAGAAACATATGGGGTGTTAAATTTGCAGTGTTTCTGTCAAGGCTTACTAGTTCAACCAAGCATAATGAACTGTTCGGAAAGCAAGACAAATGGATGCATACTGCCTCGAAGGATCACATTGAAAAACCTTGATGGTACCAGTCACGCCTCCACACCCTGCACCTGAACGACCTAAAACAAATCATTACGCTCTGACTGTGCAGCCAGTGCTGTGATTTCAATCAACTCTATAAGATTTCGTTGTGTAGAAAGGGGTCAGTATCAAGTTGGTAAGTTTAATCAAACATTTACTTAAATAGTGCTGTTCATATAATGAACTTACAAAGTGATTCATGAAACACAAACATAGCAAATACAGAGAACTGCATCAGTAAAACAAAAAAAGTGATGCAGCAATGTGAGCAGCACCACTATAGCGGTGGTGATGTGAGACATGAGCTGAATTTGTCACTATTTGCAGCTGCACAGTTGTCACTTGACATTCTGGGAATTGAGGCATCAAAGAGAAAAGGGCGTTGATGATTTTATCCAAATAACTTAATTAATCTAATTCTTGTCCTTTGCTGGTGGTTAATCAATCCATCCATTCACGCACTGTCAAATAAACAGCAAAATAATGAAAGCCTCTACATGACTGTTCTGACAGCTCACCCTGGTTGTGTGTGAGAGTCAGCACGTAGTTGTCGACACTGGAAAGAGGGGGATTCCACCGCAGCAGGGCTCCTTGCGGAGTGATGTTGAGAGCTGTCAGCTCAGCTGGCATGTCCATTGCTAGGATAACAACACAGCAAAAACATAAGTTCAGTGTATTTACTAAAACAACAATAACCACAGGGTCTTTTTTAAAAGATCAGTCTGCAGGACATTCCTGAGAACTTTACGTGACACCTGTCTAATATGACGTTACAAAAAACCCTTCTGTCTTGTTTGTCTTTTGTTCAATTTAAAGAGGAATAAGCAGCAATTCCTAGCATTTAAGAAGCTGGAATCAGAGCATTAAAAGTGGCGGAAATGGTTAATAGTTGTAATTAATTTCATGTTATTAGCATTGATTGATTGACTCATCGTCTCCTAATAATAATAAGGGTCAGGAAGGTTTTCTCTTCTTTTGGCAAACTATTCTACCATTAATTTGTACACAAACTGTTGAGCTGTGTCATAGTTGTTTTGAAATGCAAAAAGGTTGCCATTTTGTACACAAAAGAAAGATGCAAATAATCAACACCTTACACGTACACCTTAACAATATTGAATAGAGAACAATTACAGTGGAAAACCATTATTCAACCCACGTCTGAGTTACAATTACAGAAACACAGACACAGACGAGCTTTGCATTCATTCTGATTAATAATGACTCTCTTTGCCATTTTGATCACCATTTCCTCAATTCTAGCACATCAAAGAGAAATTATGCAGTCAAAAAGGATGTAGAAAGTCTCAGAAATTCTCCTGAGCCTACTGTTTCCCCACTCTCTTCCTAATTTCATTCTCAGACTGCTGGACATGCCAAAATTGAGTTTGAATTTAATTATACCTTTAACCTCAGTGTTTCAACCCCAATTTCTCCTCAGGCGTGTTATTTTGGCACGGCAGACAGCGTGGCAGGAGAACACAGAACACTGCATGTGCTCCAAAGCTCTGCCCAGATGAGGTAATTAATATTGGCCTGCCCTCATCAGAATAAAAAAACGAATTGAGCTCATTAGCACACCGAAGTGAGTTTCAGTCTTTCTTATCGTTACGATAGATGAACAAACCTGATTAAAATCATTACTTTAATTGCAAAAAGGTTTAAGTGAATTTAATGGAGGCGTGCCAAGTCAATTAGACTGACAATGGAGCTGGAGTAGAGATGGCCAAAAAAGAAAAAAATAAACAGGTCATCCTCCTTCATCAGGCCCAGTGATAATCCAATCATCACACTCCATCTCCTGATTGCACTGGTGAATCAGAGGCTTGAGCCAACAACGTCATGCTCGCCCTCAGATCTGTATCTGAAAGTCAAGCCTCAGTGCTCAAGACCATGGATTCAGGACAAGAGAAAAATGTTTGGAAATAAAGGAACAAAAGCTGCTCTGGGACTGTAGTGTGTAGCTGTGCTGCAGTCACATGCTGATGGGGAGCTCTGCGCAATAAATACTTGAGTGTCAGCTGCCAAAAAGCACCGCATTTACATGCTATATCGCCAAAATCTATCTAGTAATACAGGAAAACCTAGCCATTGAGATAACAATCATGTGAATTTGGCTGCCTCTTGTAATAAAAACCTGCTGTTTCCACAGAACAGTGCTGTGACACACTACAGCACTGACTACAGAACAAATCGCAAAACTGAGCATCAGTACACAATAAAGCACACACAACACTGGTATGATCCTTACAAATCAAAAGCTGTGACAGCTCAGGTGAAAAACAAATTCATAGTAATGTAGTGCTTCTAAAGCTGAGAGCAGTGTTTGCCATGGTTGTCCTTGAGGGGTTGAAATGGGACTAATGGTGCTTTTCTGTGGGATCCCTACCCAAAAAGTCCAATAAACAATATTGTGAAAACTGCACACCGGGTGAATGACAAACATCAGATAAGTCACCTCTGACGACTGATGCTGCAGGTATCAGATATCATGCAATTGATTGAGAACTCTCAGTACCTTCTTTGGCTGCTGAGCTGAAATTAATTAATATTAGCTTCACGGGCTGACCAAACAAGCTGCTGTTCAGCTTTGAAAATTCAAAGATGTTGATAGCATTTAAAAAAAGCAATTAAGATATTGATGTGATTGTCTTAAATGTATAACTGAGTGATTCGGACTATGATTCTGGCTAGCTTCAGCAAGTTAGCTAACTAGCTACAACGTACCAAGCTGGATTATGCAGTGCAGTTGCAACTTGCAAATATAAAAATACTGATACAGTAGGATAACAGGACTTAGAATAACAACTCCAGGATTTTAAGACCTAGTTGATTAAACTTTAAACTTTCGGTTTATAGAAGTAGATCGCCTCAGCCTGCAGCCTGCAAACGAGCTACAATGCTTGTACTGTAATTCTTTTGATGTAACTGTGCCAGACCAAAGTATGTCCTCTAAAAGTTCTTGCTACTGAAAGGCTCAGATTATTATTTCAAGTGCCGGAAAACATTATAAAAAGAATCCTTTCAGAGATGAACCTGTAAGATCTTTTTTATTTAACCAGATATTGTCACTATATTGCTCCGTTCAAAGCCACCAAACTCCGCCAACAAAAATAATAATTCACTCATAGATCACAGGAGACACATCTACCGCTGTCTCCATCGATTTGTTTGTGTTATTGTGACTTTGGTGTTTTAAAGGGACAGTTCTGATCCAATACACAATAACACAAACAAACTACCTGATCGAAGCAGCAAACCCCAGACTCTACGAGAGAAAATGTTTTTGTCAATGGAGTCTGGTGGGTTTGAATAGAGTGATATAATGGCTGTTTCTGGTTAAAAAAAAAATCATTTTACAGGTCTGCGCTCTGTTGGGATCTTCTCTGTAATTTTGTCAGACACAAATAACAACCTGAATCTGTCAATCACAAGCACGTACTGTTATCTGGCGCAGTTACCCAGACGGATTACATTACAGCCTGTTCAGCGCATATTCGCAACTGCCAGTGGACATGACCATATGGATCAATAGCAAAAGTTTTTGTATCTACAACCAATTTCATACTAAAAATATGTAAAAATAGGTTTAAAAACATCAAGTTATCGTTTTACGGGGGGGCACTGTTGCAAACCTTGTTACTGCATAAATAAGGCAAGGTTTTTCAAGGTAAATGTCTTAAAATCAAGTTTGTTGGTGTGCAATTAAATGTCGGAATCATATGTCAGAAAAAATGTGATGGTTGGCCATGAGGTCAGTCTGCTTTGTGGTGTGTCTGTGACCATTATGTAGACCAGACAGTTAGTAAAACACACAGGGCTGTTTTACTCCACAGTCCATCTCTGCATTCCCTCCTATTACTGTGGAGGCTGTACGGCCTCCCTGTACAAAAAAGCAGGTTAGGAGTGTGTTCTCCACATTAACCCATGGCTACACTCGCTGTGTTTGTGGTACAATATGAATGCTCAGGCAGGGCAGCAACAGTCATGCAAACATTTTACCTGCTGCTACAGCAGCTTTTATGCTGCATCTGAACTGTGCAGCCATAAAGCTACAGGGAAACTTCTCGATGCTGAGCTGACTGTGAATGTGCTGCATGTAAAGGTAAAAACTTTTGCTAGTACATTTATTTGAGTAACCAATAAATACACTCATTCAGAAGATAATGATTAGTTATTGGTATGAAGCCGTTCAGCACCCGAACCTTCATTAATGTTAAAGGTTGTTATGTAGATTCAAAGAAAATAATCAATAATTAGTACTGTATAACATTAACATTCCAGACTGTTCTTCAGTGTGACATTAAATTTAGTTTCTGTGAACATGAGCTTTGGACCCACAATAACTGAATTATTACAATCCTTTATTCAGTGTTATTCAGAAACTCCATGTTAATTGACAGGGAGTTGCAGATGTGCTCTAACTGTACTATTTTCTGCCTTTTGTTAAGTGTTACTGAAAAATAATAGACCGCTTGGTTTTAATGACCCATGTTGCACCCTAATTGATCATAATGTGCCATAATTGCTCTCTTTATTCTTTTTTTTCCTTTCCCTCTTTTGTCAATCCTTCTGCCTGGCAACCTTCAGCCATATGTTATTGTGAATGTTCTCTTTACCTGTGTTGGAACCCTGAAATTTTCATCTTTTTGTAATTGGTGTTAAATGTGATTTTTGGGGATACTTTGACAAAGCATCCATTTAATAGAAGTGTACTCTCCCTCATCCATCTTCTCCTGCGATAGCTTGTAGGAAAAATTGGACAGGTGGGGAGGATTTTAATGGTCTGTCGCCAAACTTCAGTTTTGGGAGGAGTGATACTTTACTAAGGGTCCTGACACTTTGCTAATGAGCACCGTCGTTAGACGTCACATAGTCCATTTAGTGTCAACCTTCCCAAATTTATCTTAGATTAGCAGTACCTGCTGTGTTAACAAAATGAAATATGGCTCTCTGCTCTTTCATCCCCTGTGACAATAACTGATTACGGAAGTGAAGTAAGAAGCAATTGCAGCGTTATTCAAGTCATTACATACTTGGCCAGGCAATGCTGGATTACTCTTCCAAATCCCCTGTTTGTGTATTGTTGTTGAAAGCGGCATTAAAATGTCCCTGGTTGGGCATTGTGCGATGTGAGGAAACTGTTATTTACCAATTCTAACGAGCTTGACTTTAGAGTTATGTTCTTTTCAGGGTATTACAGCCCCAGCGGCTCTGCTCATTGTAAGTACACTGGGACTGTTAAAAAGGGGAGCTGATAATAAAGAATTTGGGGGGGGCAGGACAGAGATGAGAAAGAGAGTCAAAGTGAAAGAAAGAGACGCTTTTAGCTTCTTTTTTCCTCATTGAATTCTTGAACCTGGCAGCTCCTGGTGAATTAGGTCTCATTGGCATGCAAACACACCTTCTGCTCTCCTCATCTCTCTCCTATCCTGTGCTCTCCTCTGGTCTCTCGCTTCTTCCTCTCACACACACATACTGATGATTATCCATACAACACTGGGAGAGTGTGCTAATGTTAGAGCAGCCTTTCACAGAGAAGAACGGTGTCCCACATTCACATGCATATGCGTCCAACTGAGGTTTTATATTTTGCTTACTAATGATTCACTGCTGAGATTAAGGTCTGAAAACGAGAGGGCTTTGGAGTTTTCACCTGTAATGACGAATTGGGAAGAAATAGGAGGATCGTAAAAGAGTGCGAGAAGATTAAAGAAAGAGGGGAGGAAGCAGACAGAAAACAGACACAGGACAGAAAGATGGAGGACAGAGGAGAGAGAGATAGAACAAGAGAGAAAGATTGGGAGAGACAGAGAGGAATAACGATACAAAGGGATAGAGGTGAAGCAAAAGTATGAAGAGATAAGCAAAGGAGGGAAGTGGGGAGAGAGAGGAGAGTGAGATGGAGTTGCGAGTAGGTTACCAATTACTGGGTCATGGAGTGGACAGTTTCATCTATTGCAGCAGCAAAGATTGCACCTCCTGCAAGTTCAGCTGTACCCTTGGATTTTGTCTGATGTCTGTATGTGTGTGTGTGTGTGTGTGTGTGTGTGTGTGTTTAAGTGTCTGTGTGTAAGTCTGTTGCACTTTTTAGCACACGTCTCCTGACGCACAGCTGTTATTGTTGTGGGAAGTACAATTGGTCTGAAAGTCTAGCAGAGGAAGAGGAAGTCTTCGTTCACTTCACATGGCAAACACTTTGTCCCCCTGCCTCCCACTCACAGCGGGGCGTTCTTCAAAGAGTTGTAGTCGAGGAATGCGGTTTTAATACAATGCCATTTCCTGCTGTACAGAAGCTGATCATTACAAAAGCACAATGAAAGTAGATCACAGCATTTCACCGGGAAACATTCACTCAGTTGCCAGTTTAATAAGTACACCAAGCCAAAACCAACTAACACAACAGTCCTGCAATAAAGCCTGTCTTCGTGAAGGTTACAGTATTCAGTTTTTAGGAGAGGTGTTGATTCAACTTTATGATCATTTTGTGTTGCTGTTGAATTGTATCGTGTTTGCTTGACAGAGGTGCTTTTCTACTCCAAGCATGTTCTTCTCTAGCCTGCACCAGTCCATTACTGTGTGACTGCCAAAGAGCCCCAGAATAGATTTGAGACTGGACTTTGTTTTTCTGTCTCTGCACTGTGCAGATGAAGCCTGGTCCAGACATCCAACACCATCAACCACATCTCAGAATTGTTTTGCAATTCATTCAAGAATAGCAACAGAAAAGTTGCAGTAGGAGTAAATGACATAGACACAGTTGCAGAGAGTATTGTTAGTCAACTTACAGAACTATTAACAAAATCACACTGACACTTCATCCATCTTTGTGCAAAGATCATAAAAGTTAACTGCTCCTAGCAACTACTAAAAATATGTTGGGAGAGGGAAACAAAATGACGATGAATGAAGTGAAAGTCTGATTATCAGGCTGGTGCAGGTCTACTTTTGTTTAGTTGCATGGCTGCTCTGTTCGCTTCCATAATGTCCTAATCAGTGTTTCCTTATCAACTCCTACCTGTGAAGACAGAGGTGGTGACCACTTTGCTCTCCTGACTCCCTCTGACAGCGTTGAGGCTGATCTCATATTCTGTAGCAGGAAACAGGCTGGACAAGGTGTAGTTGGTCACATCGCTGTCAATCACCACGCTGTCCACTCGTCCTGCACGAGACATCAGAGAGAGACCAACATCAGAACTGCTGCCGTCACTCAGATCCTTCGTTTCTTGATGTACAGGGTAAACTGCTTAGGCATCTCTGAGGTTTGTATCACAGGGCAAATATTTAATAAACCCAGAACTTTAATTAAAAATTCAATTAAATTTTGCTGATAAAATGCTGCAATTAATTAGGCACAACAGGGTGTGTAACAAGGTTCCCTGCTACAAAATATCTTACATCAGAGGAACCTGCTACATGAAATGCCATGTTCATTTAACTGTAACATGAAACTGCAATGTGCTGGCATGTATGCTGATATAATAAACACTGTGTTATCATAATGCGATAAAAAACATTACAGTATATGAAGAATACTGTACCTCTGGCTGACTGGTAGGACAGCTTATAGTACTCAAATGGAGCCAGTGGTTTGATCCAAGAGATCGTGAATGCATCTTCAGTCACATCTGACACTGTCATCTCTTTTGGTGGGTCCATGCCTAGAATGGAGATGATGGGTGGGGAAGTGATAGGATCAACATGGGAGCCTGAAAGTTTCAAACGATGTCTAAAAGGACAATCTTGCTTTCATGGTTGGTTGACATGGTTAATCTGATCCCAGAAGCAAAACAGGAGGACATTATGTGGTATATTATAAAACAAGTTCGGGGATTTGAATAAAAATCCACAAGAATCGGTGCCCTTGAAAGCCCAAGCACTTGCGTAATCCTTGCTCTGCCCATCTTCATTACATTAACATAAGCAGACCTGTCCTCAGTCTGTGGAAGCACAAGGATTTAATGCAAATTTGTAAAATAAATAACTACCTTGAAAAAATATTCCAGGAGAAATCTAACACCATCCAGATAAAGGAACACAAGGGGCGACATTAGTATTGAGACTGAGCAGGGCTTACTCAGAGGAGACCCCCCCGCCCCACTGACAATTTGTTCTGTGTGTCTCCTGAGACTATCGAGCTGCCATGGAAAAGGTTATGGGCAAAAACAATGTGCCCAAACAATTAAACTGATGACACGTCCTCAGCTACTAGAGAAAGAAAAGCAGGGATAAAGGAAGTCAGGGAGGGGAAAAGAAAAAGGCAAATAAGAGGAGTCGGAGATTAAAAGATCACTTCTATCGCTTGGTATGGACAAGCAGTGAATCCAGCAGTACTTGAAAACCAACTGCTTCTCTCCCTCTCCTCCCAGCTTTTAAAAGAATTTTGGCTATTTATCACAAGTAGAGGGGCAATTTATAATTCCTGGACTTGACCACAGCAGCAGGGTGACAATCAGTCTGACAAAACAAGCCACCTCCTAAAACAGTGGCTAAAACAAAGGAAAATTTCAAATGTAATTAATACAGCAAATGTAACGCTAAAAGCAGTCTCACATTCAAACAAGCTCAACAAGATCAAAGCCAGACACCACAATTACTACAGTGTAAAGACAGGTGCTTGAAATACTGTACACCTGTCTCAAAATCCACGTCCAATTTCAACCTCAAAATCTGCTTATCATCACAAGTTGGTGAAGAGAGTGAGTCCTCGGAGCTGCCAAGGTATTATATGAAACTGGCACAGTGATCAGATGACAGCATGCAGGGGTTTCTGGCCCTGATGCAAAGTTAATATCTCTGTTGTTCAACTCTGACTTTCATCTTAACTCTATTTGTCTCTTGTATTTTCTCCTTTGATGGTTTTCCTTTTGTCCGTATTTCAAGAAAAAAAATGAACATTGCCCATTCTCTCTTCATCAGGCGAGTTATAATAATAATATAATAAGTTACGCTCTTCTCATTCAGTCTCTTACCAGATGTGAATACCGCACACGTACCCAAAAGAAATGTTTCTGAGAGCTCCTCAATTAATGAAAAATTACACAGTAATACAGTGCAATATATTAACAATGAAAGAGAAGGGTGTAAAGGATCATTGTGGTGCTGTTGGAAGCAAAAATATTTTAATTAAAAGAATTGGAGAGAGAAGATAGAGAAACTGTGAAAAAGCCAGAGGAGATAAAAGAAAATGAAAGCTAAGAGGAAAAGAATAAATTAAATGGATAGACAGAAAACAGAACACAGTACAAAGCAATAGCGGACTTTGCTTTTCTTACACTAAATTGTACAGTAACAATGTGAGCCTTTGCTTTGCACCCCCTCCCTCACTTTTCTCCTCTCTGTCCTTGTGCTTATTAGAGGACCATTTGTCAGCAGTTTCTCAAATATCCTCCAATGTAAGGACAGCATATGAGTTTAGAATAAATATGAAATAACACTGCATCATTATACAGACTGGGCACAGACTCATATTTCATCTATGTGGCAAACCTCAGCCATCTGATACCACAGAGAAAAAACAAAAACATGCTAATATTTTTGGTACTGTCTCTCTAAGCCTGGCAAAAAAAAATAGAAAATAAAAACGAGGCGAGGCAGATTTCTAATTACAAAAATCATTCTGTTGTGGTTTTGTGCAAATGAAATGCTCAAACAGCATTTTTACAAATCCATATTTAATTTAAAACCTCTTTGTATTTCCATTTCTTATTGTTTTCGTTTTCCATTCTCACTTTACCTCGCACTTGACATTTCCCCACTTTTCTACCTCAAAACACTTTCTTGTCTGTTTCTGACCTCTTTTTTCTCCTGAATCCTAAATGGGATTCAGGGACATTCCGAGTGCCACCTGTCTCAACAAACCCCAAAAGAACGCTGCAACCCGTTCATAAATTTGCTCAACATGATTACAGCTTAAACAATCAACCGGAAAAAAGTTGCCAACTAGTTTGATAAGTGACTTTTTATCTTATGTGATGGTAAATTTGAATATCTGTGGAGTGTTACTGTGGCAGAACAAGCAACTTAAAGACATTAATTTGGGCTTTAGGACACTTTTTCACTATTTTCTAACATTTATAGACCAAGAAAGTATTAACTCTGTAGATTAATGTAAATAATCGTTCTTTGCAGCCTTAAACTTGAGCTCTCGTTAACTTCACAGGTACAGAAAAATCTATGCATACAGCGCATGCAAACAGCATTATAAAGCAAGGATGCACAACTACTACGATACATCTCGTACAAACCTTCACCATGCTGATGCTCATGTATATTTTTCCCAATCAAGCAGCTCACCTGTTGTGAGTGATGCTGTAATGGGCTCAGAGGTAACATCTCCCTGTATTGTGATTAGACTGATGGTGTACTGAGTGGACGGCAGCAGCCCCTGGACCAGGGACCTCGTCTTGGAGCCTTCCAGCGTCACCTTAGAGGTGTCGGTTCCATCGGCAGAGCTGTAGCTCAGGATGAAGAGGTCAGCAGGAGGTGCTGGGGCGCTCCAGGCCACCGACACTGAGTCTGAAGTCACCTCTGACAAGTAGAGGTGGGTTACGGGCCTGATTCCTGGAGGAATGGTTGAAAGGTCACCGGAGAGGTTTCAAGGACAGGTAAAAAGCCGCCCAAAAGCAGGAAAAAAAAGTAGCTGCCATCGTTACGGAAATGACAGACAAGCAATTCAGTGATGGATGGAAGCAGTCCTGGATGGTGTAATAGATCGTTTATAATACAGTTGAGAGAATTAGCCTTGGGTGTGATCTTGACGGTGAAGGTTTGAGTCAGAGCAGACCACAATCATGTGGAAGTAATGATTTAATTGGTCGTAAAAAAGAGAAACTAATGAGATTATCTGCCATAAAGATGAAGATGTGATGGGACTGTTCACAATAAGAAAATGGAGAAATGATGATGATAGCAGATGCTGTTGTCAAAATGTATGACCTGGACAGGAGATGATGTAACATGCCAGTGTAGCAGCTGACACAGCCACGAATGCAAAACGATATGAATTTAATTAGCCATGTGTGGATGTAGAAATAGAAGGAAGGAGCAGTAAGATTGACTCATCCTTTTCTGATTTATCCAGATAAAAGTTTTTCTTTGTAATCCATCATCAGTTGAAACCCGCATTGTTTACACTAGCCTGCATTTATGTTCTCCTCTTTTACTGGTGAACCTTTTATGGCGCACTTCCTTCACCAGCTGTCAACATGCATCACTGCCCCGTGCAGTCAGTGGAAACACTCGTAAACCCCACACTCGCATGTGTGTGTGTCCTTGAGTGGAAGCTGATAGAAGACTAGGACACACTCATCAGAACATTGCTCTACATCACCAATAGTGGTCATAAACTCCACAAGGCACCTTTAAACACAAAAGACTATGGCTATTCGTTAATTGTGGATTGCAGGAGAAAGAGGGTCAGTGATATGTGATGACCATGATGAGGTCTAGGAGTATTTTATAGAGGTGATAATGACTAAAAAGCAAGTAAAGGCTGAAATGTGGGCGATGTGTGATGATAAACTGGTGAGTCACCTTCTGTAGGTCTTAAATATATTTTTGGATTTCATAGCACCTAAGATGCTGAACTTTTACAGATAAAGGTCGGTCTACTAGCCGTGAGAAGTGCTACCTCAACCTGTGAAAAAAGTTTTGCAACCTCTTCTGTTGATCTGTAGAAACCTTCTTCTGTAAGAAACCTAGATCATGTTATCAGGGTAATCTGACAAAAACATGCTATTTGTTGCATTGCGGGAAATGTAGGGACCTGCATTTTTGCCTCTAGGGATCAAAGGTCTAGATATCTAGGCATCTTCCAAAAGTGACATCACTCCATCATGTTAGTTGATGGGATGTGACCAAGAAACCCAAATGGTTCCCAAGGATATAGATAATGGAAATAAAGTACATTTCCCCTTATGGAAGAGTTTTCCCACTCTTGCTCTTGTTAGTATTATATTTATATATATATACACATCTTAAAATCTTGGAAAAGAAAAATGAGTGAATAAATGAAGTACTGAATAAATGAATGAACAAGCAAATGCAGTCATGATGTTACATGTAAATGTAAACATCCTGTAAATGAACAATCCCCCTGGTGCTCTCTGAGTCTGTAGTGTAAAATGCAATAAATAAATGAATAAATAATAAGAGGTTTGTAGAAAACCACTCATTGGAAGAATCAAATAATTCAATAAAGTGACAAAGAGACAAAGTGAAGGACAGATAGTGGCACAGACAGTCTGCGATTTATATTTGATCATAGTTCAAGATCAAACTTAAGATTGTTCACCAGATTTTTTTCCGCATGATGAGTTCACCTAAGTGCAGGCAGACAGATGTTGCCAATATGGCCAACTGAACAGTGGATGAGAAGATGACAGGTAATTAATTATTTTTCCTCTGGTTCTCTTGATCTGTCATTTTATCATTCTGTCATCACTCCTCTCCAGATGATTAGAGAGGTTTTACTAAAGGAGCCAAAGTTAACAAAAGATGATGAATGCAATGATGATGATGATGATGATGGTTATGATGGCGCCAAGTGCCACGATGGTCACAGTGAAGAAGAAAGAAGATAATGATGATGAGAGTGGTGAAGAAAATAATGACGAATCTGACAGCAGGTAAGCACATGCCCATCATTATGACACCATCCTTTGTGCAACCAAAAATAACAAGACAAATAACAAAGAAACAACAGTGGTGATGGACTGACAATGCAATCAGACATACAGTTGGACAGACAGACACAACTTTGGAGAAAAGAAAACTTTGCTGTGACAGCACCGAATGTGACGGCAAATCTCAGAGAAGAATGTGGTATTGAAAAGAAATCAGGAGAAACAGAAGCAAAAATACATTAAAATGCAAAACAGAGGTACAATTAGCTAACACAATTTACCTCTGCTAATTGCTTCTTCAAAGTATTTTAAGGTCTCCAATTTTCTTTTGGTGTGACTCACCTTACCTGCTGCCACACTTTAGTTCATTATATTCACTTTTCAACTTCATTATGCACCACTGTTGGTAAAACCGTTCTCTAGGTTTCTACAATAACAGGCTGATCTTTCATGTCTTTACCTCAGCAGAGAAAACACTTGGGAGTACATTTATCTTAGAGCTGTATTATAACTGATTAAATGGATGCTGTACCGCAACCTTGAAACTTAAGAAAAGTTAACATCCAGCTATTGTAAAGAAAAAGACAAGGGAGTTGTTATTCAGCTAACAATAATGCTGTACATAAGTAACACCATTAACCTTATTGAGAATATAAAATTAGCTCTACCTGTAAAGGCGTCAATAGTAGCTGCAGTGCTCTGCTGTCTTCCTCGTCTTGCTGCTACTGTGATGCTGTACTCAGTCCCAGGCTCAAGGTCCGTCAGAGTGGTGGTGGTTACATCTTTAGGCACTGTCAGCTGGAACAGGAAGACTCACTTGAGCACAAACTCAATGGGATTCGTCTAGATACTTTAAGACAACTTCCTAATAAAAAGGTCTGTCTGTGTGCAGAATACGCCTGCATGGCAATTTATATGTGCTGTGTTGAGTCAATTGTCCAGTCATTGCTCATCTGTCCAATTCTTTACCTCAGTAGTGACACCAGAGGAGGATGTGTAGGTGACCTTGTAATGGTCGATGGGGCCCTGGACTTCGCCCCACACAAGAGTGATTGTGTTGTCCGTGGAAGCCGTCACAGTTAGATCCATGGGTACATCCAGGCCTAATAGAAGGGAAATAAGATTTCAGTAAAGCACAAGGCCTCTTATATGTTCCCAGCAAAACTTTTTTTTAAAAATACGTAGTCAGCATTGAGGCAGGCTAATGCATGACCATATTAACAATGTTATCCAGGAGAATGCACCTGAGTGGGTGTACACCCACAAGGGTGAGTTACTGATGACAATTTAAGATATTACACTTTTTAGGAACCTTCCTACTCATCTGTGTAGGCAGCGCATGGGGCATAACCTTTTGATATATACCTTTGTGCTTTTTCTCTTTCCACATGCACCTCATGACACTTTTAGAGTGTGAAAGTTGTTTATAGTTCATCTGTTCACGATGAGGTACTTATCCATCCGAGTTTCTAAATATGCAAAAATTGCAAATAAAAAAACTGAGTCATACCAGACAGACCAGGTGGGAACATGGGAAACATCAATGCTTTGATTTATTTATTTATTTTATAAATTTGACCTATCCAATTATTAGTTCACTTATCTGTTTCATGAATTATAATCTCATTATGTTCTAGCATGTTTTATCTTTCTTCCTATATTGTCTCATCTTCTTAAATCTTAAAAAAGCCTCGCTGCACAGAAAACATGGCATACTGAAAAAGAGGAGATGAACCAGATTTTTTTTCGGAGACACTTTCAGGTTCTTCTGCTTTAGACAAAGAATTCATGTCATGCAGCTGCTCACCATCCCACATCTCCCCTCAACCAAAACACAAAATAAACATCAAAAAGTGTCCATGGATCAGACAGGGACCATTGTTACGGGTCCTGTTTTCTCCACATACAATGAGTTGATGGAAACGTGCATTGATTCACATTCTATTTTGGTGAAAGAGATATGCTTCAACATTGTGCAACATTTGTAACAGAAAAAGAACTTCTGTATCCTTATCTACTCTTCTACGGTGTAGCACTGACATCAAAAGCAGAACCATTACTTATTAAAATTTAACAATCAGCTTCCAGGAAGTTAATTTCCAAAAGGACCTCAGTAGTAACATAATGATCCCACATTCTGCATTTAATCTTTTGTATTTGTTGTGTTTGTCCTTTTCTCTCCTGCAGCAATGCCCCAACGTGCCCACTGGATCATCAATTTTTAATTCTCATCTAATCCTCTACTGCACTGTTTGCCTGAACCCTCAATGTTTTTGCAGTTCCTTGTCAAATTGAGGTTTTTTGGGACTAAAGAGATGGAAAGAAGTAAGACTAAAGCCACTGTTGATGGAGATTATGCTTTCAGTTTTCAGTAACTCACACTCACAGTAACATGAACACTATTGTGTACCAGGCAGATAGGAGGTGTTGTCATATTATTCAAAGCTATTTGAAAAACATGTGATAGCGGTAGCGCATTTTCAAAGTTCAAACAGAGTGCATAATATAGTGGACTAGAAAGAGCTTGTTCTCAACGAAAATTGAGGCATTTTTGCAAAGTGCAAAACACCTTCAGCCATTAAAATAATTGCAAAAGGTCCAAAGATGGGCTTGACCATCAACATGACTGGAAAGATTAACCGAGCACCTCCATTAACATTTCAAATAGAAGCTCAAACGAGGTCTTTTTTTCTTTCAGCTAAACAACTCAAAACACAATAATAATTCAAATGGCCAATCAAGTACTGAAGTAAAGAGAGGGCCATTAGCAAAATGGTATGCATTATAACATTTTTAAAATGCTGTGATGCTAACTTTGACCTGAGCAGGTAGAATAAAACAAGCACACATCTCCCTAAAACATAACTAGTCTTGCAACAATCTGATTTCCTTAATGTCACTAAAATGGCTTTGAAGTGTTGGAACAAGAGCACTGACCCACAGCACCAATCACATGTATGATAACAAGTGGGCCAACCAGCCTGCTGTGTACCTAAGATTTCCAGTACGACACTTCGCTAAGTGTGTCTTACATGCATGAGTGGATCATAAACAGTAATGCACTCACCCGTCCTGGCGTTCATTGTTGCCGGTGTACTCTGGTTGCTACCTTTCATGGCAGAAATGCCAATGCCATACTCTGTTCCTGGGAGCAGGTCTGAGTCACAAAGACAGAAAAGGAACAGGCTACTAATTTAACACACAATACACCAAGAAGAAACATCACACGGACGTGTCTCACGCTCCCAATGCTTCTCATGTAAAGTGCATGTCAATTAGATGGAGTCTTTCAGTGATGAGGTCGAGGCAAATTTACATGTACATCAGTTTGATTTCTGAAGAAACCCGGTTTTTTGCCAGACACCTAATTAATCAGTTTCAAATCAATTCGGTACGTCCGCAGTGAGTTTCCCACTATACAGAAAAAAAGATGAGGAGATGAGCGATGAAAATCAGTGAGACAGTGACAGAGATTATTAGTAGAGAGAGCAGGGAAGAGAGAAAATAAGAGTGACAGAGGGGATGAGAGTGGAGGTAGCATCAATTGTAATGGCCCAACAGAATAACACAGGGACCTTTTGCTTCTATTCTTGTGCCTACCATGCCCTTTCCAGCCCCGTGGCCTTTCAGGGAAAAACATCCCAGCTGACCCTTCCTTTCTGACAGCCTTTCAATATGCCCGCAGGACGACAAGCATTTCTACAGATACAATCAGTAGCCCATCAGCCGAGTGTTAGCTCTCGAGATAATCCTGCCATG
Organism: Pempheris klunzingeri; assembly: GCF_042242105.1. Classification (NCBI taxonomy): domain Eukaryota; kingdom Metazoa; phylum Chordata; class Actinopteri; order Acropomatiformes; family Pempheridae; genus Pempheris; species Pempheris klunzingeri. Next base: position 8,643,046 of record NC_092026.1, read on the forward strand.
TAAGACACATGAGCATTTCCCAGCGTCTTCATGACACATTAGATGTACTGTAATGACACTATAGGCATAAGGGAGAAAGCATGAGACTAAGCAAAAGACCCCTTCAGATGATGAAAAAGTGACTCCTCCACAAACACCACATCGTCCCTCCTCACTTACCTGTGAGAGTGGTCTTAGTGGTGGCTCCCTCATTGCGTGGTACAATGACTTTATCATACTGGTCTCCTGCCAAAGTGCTATAGACCACCTGGTAGCCATCCACCTATATTTAAACATATGTATTTCAACATTTACAATACCAAACTGATGAAAACAGTATTCTGAACAAAATGAAGCAAATACAAGGCTATCATGAACAGCTAAAACAGCTTTAAATTTTACCCTGAATTGCAGATTTTTCAGAGAATAAATGGTTTATTTTGCATTAGCTCAGTATGACATTTGGCTCTCCGTCAACGCTCTGCAGAATCATGAGGATGAATAAATTTGTAGTGCTAACAGGCATCAAGACAGACTAGCATCATGAGTCTGTTTGTGTAGTTAGAGAGCCCTGGGAATATCATTGTGACTGCTGAGTGAAACAACATGATTTATTACATTTTAATTCAGAATAAAATGGTCAGAAACCACTTGCACCCAATAAATGTATTCGATACATTTATTATTGGCATTTGCCGAGCTCACAAAATGCAGACCCACCTGTGTAAGGTGATAAAGTGCTGAACACAACATGACAGAGTTTAGGAATAAAAATCTGCTTTAAGGCCAGCATGCAGGTAGGGTGGAGGGAGGGTGGATAAGGTCGGAGGATTATAGACAAATTAGTTGTTATTTTTAGAAAATACAATTAGCATATACTGTGATAAAAGGGGCACCAAAGGTTGTGCTGAGATCCTGTAGAACCTTTGAGTAGTGGAGGAACCTTTACATAAGAAAAAGTATCTACCGTATATCAAAACACTTCAATACAAATAAAATAATCAAATAATGTACAGAGGAATATATATATATATATATATATATATATATATATATATACACACACACACACACACACACACACACACACACACACACACACACACACACACACACACACTCACACACACACACACACACACACACACACACACATATATATATATATAAATCAAAATATGCAAATGTTATTCTATTCGGTCCAGGACAATTTACCTCAGCCTCACTGTTTTCCCATTCCAGCTCCAGGGAGGTTGAGGTCTTTGACACAAGCCACAAGTTCTTGGGGGCATCGATCTCTGAGAAGAACGATAAAGCTGACAATGTTGGGGACACTGAGACCAATTCTCCGGGATTGTGCACAAGTAAATATCAGTGGTTCAAACATCGTCACGCACAGATACAGACGGTGTCCAACCATTGATTACTGTAGTTAATCTGCATGCAAGGTGATATAATTTACTGTACATCAATATCAGCTGCTACACATGTCCAATTTTCAGCAAGTTTTACTTTGGAATAACCTTCCAGTAAATACTTTGATTTTACTTTAGTAGTTCACGTCTTGGTTGCATTCAGAACAAATTAAGATAATGTTTCCACAAATAATGTACTTTCTTCTGCACAAGCAAGAGTAATGGTCACCATGACCAGATGCTCACTATCATATATAATATAGAGAAACAGTATGGTATACTTTAGGCCATATGTTATCAACTGTTCTATCCTCAGAGGCAAAGTCATACACCACTGTTACCACATCTGCTTGCTGTCAGACCTCACCGGTAGTAAATTCAGTGGAAATAGGTACGCTCTCATTTCCTTTCCTCACACCGCTCACAGATACCTCGTAACGTGCACCGGGACGCAAAACCTGTGGAACGACAACAACAAGAAAAACAGGGACAGTTTAGTCTGTTTAATCTCTTTGCATGGCTTTTTCCATTTGTTTTTGTTTTATCTCCAGACACAGAAGGCAGACACACTCTGAGATTACATCACTTAACTGGCATGACAAGTGTACACACACACACTAGTTACACTATACTTGTGAGTACAATGTAATAACCCCAAAGAGAACTCTCAACCCAAAGATAAATGGTTTAAGTCGTGTGGACTGGCTTTTCTGTCCCCAGATGGCAGGTGAGTCCACATAATGTGTCTGTGTGATCAGATGGGTGACATGATGAATCGCACTCCACCACTCCACCACTCACCTGCAGGGAGTACTGGCTGAGTGTGGGCTGAAGGCGGAAGGTGGTCCGTGGACCCTCTCCTCCCACAAGGCCATAGCGTAACACGATCTGATCAATCTTTGCTTTCGGCGGTGTCCACTCCACAAACGCTACGGTGTCTGACACATCCCGCACAATCAGCTGCGTGGGGACATCAATCACTGTAAGACAAAGGAAGAAAAAAGCATGATTGCTAAATGTCCTGTTGCTATTGTTACAAACAGAGCAGAGCCATTATGGTGTGGACACTTTATCAGCCTCGCCATTTATTGCTGCACTACTTTTCTTGGTCTATTGTGTGGCATTTTCATTGCCAATTTAACACCTGTTTCTTGGTTAGGTTCTTAGATAGGGATGCAGGGACTGACACATTCTTATAATTATCAGAGTAATCTAGAGAGGATTTTATCAATCAAATTTTCTGGTCAGTAAAACTTGAGAAAATAGTGAAAAATGCCTGTGAAAATCCAAGAAGCCAACAGTGATGGAATTAAATTGCTTGTTTTGTCCAACACTCCAAGACCCCAAAATATTCAGTTTACTATCATTGTATCCCAATATTTTTGCTTTGATATTACGTAAAACAAAGCAGTGTCTTCTTGTGACCACTCGTCACACATAAGAAGTGCATGTTAATCCTCCCTGAATTTGTTATCAGAAAAAGCTGTTCTCCGACAGCCAAGCATGTAAAACTTATCAGACCTGACAAACGCTGAGAAAATAGGCTTTATCTGTGCAAGGTGTAAAACATTAGCCACGATTAAAGTCTCAGCCTTGCTGATTGCTGGAAAACAGCACTAATGCTGTGTTCACACTATGACAGACAAGGTGTTGTCAGACAAGTTATTGTCAATACAAGCTGGCGACTTGAAGCTACAAACTGATGCCCGACACTTGTCACTGCATGATAGGCATGACACGCTACAAAGGAAGCTGAGCTGACCCCAACTTTTTCAGTGCTCCAATAACACAATAAAGCATCAACCAATTATGGCAGCAGAGGGTGGCAGCCTGTTGCGGGAGTAATGTTCATGCAACGTACATGCATGTAACCTACATTTTTAAATCACCACGGCGAGTTGCAGTAGTGTGCTATTTAGCTAGCTGACACTGTGCCAGCTGAGGTTAGCTTCTGTGTGTTGCTACTACATCAGGTTTACTTGTTACAGATAATCGTAAAATAAAGGGTACACAAGCCCATGATGATAATCACGTCAACGAGCACTTGAGAAACACTTCAACTGTGACTTGGCATCAGTGTAGCAGGCCACAGGTGGCCTTTTTGTAGCTCTGTCGCTCGTATTGTGAACACAGCGTAAGCCAGACCCCATTGCCTTTCCCTGCCCATAGGGAGGTGGCTCCATGTAGTTCTTTCAGACTGTGTCTCATGGGTTAAGGCCAAGCCACCGGCCCCTCGCCAGCAATCCCCTACCAGGTGTGGCTCCAGGAGGAGACCTGGTGGCCCATTTTGAAAAAGCGGACTAGAGGATGTGCTTCAGTTATTGGGGTATCACACTTATCAACCTCTTTTGAAAAGATTATGCCAGGGTGCTTGGAAGGAGGCTCCAACTGCTCTTCAAACCTCAGCTGCCAGGGGTGCCCCCTGTCACTTGATTCTGTTTATAGTTTTCAAGGTGCAGCTGAGTGTGTGGCTTGTGGCCCTCATGACAGTCAGCACCCCCAAGTCTGAGACCATGGTTCTCTTCAAGAAAACACTAGAAGGAAAAAAACGGGTTGGGAGTGAGTTGCTGTCTAATATGAAGGAGCTCAAGAATCTCGGGGTCTCATACATCCAGAGAGAGTTCAGAGAAGAGACGCTTTCTGTCAAAGGAGCCAGTTGAGGTGGTTTGGCAGCTGATCAGGATGCCTCCTGGGAAACTTTATTTGGATGTTTTCCTGGCCTGCTTCTGGGATAGGCCCAGAACAAGTTGGAGAGATTACATAGAGATTACACTCATCTGAGCTTGGAACACCTCAGGATCCCACAGGAGGAACTGGAAAACTTTGCAGGGGAAAGGGACATCTAGACTACCTTGCTAAACCTGCTGCCACCGTGACCTGAATACAAAGAAATTTCATACAAGGTAAGGGGTTGTTAGGGAATGTGATAATTTGCATTTTATTTCATTAACCTGTTAATTACTTCTTTCTACAAAAGCTATGGTGTGACATCTGGTGCCTTAGCAGCAATTCAGGTGCTTTTGATCAACACTTTTCTTCATAATTTCCACTGCTGTTAAATGACGTTCAAAGCGACAACTTAAATGACATTTATGCAGTTCAGGACAATAAATTTGAATAATTATCCAATTAAGTTCAAAAAAGGTGACAAACATCATTTAATGTTGAGGAACCGACAAAAATAGTTCAACACACTATTTTAAAGTGAAGGCACAAAACTTTCCTGTGATAACATAATTATTCTCTATTGATTGCACTGGGGGAACTTATAAATATAAATGACACATTCCACACACTGAAAAACATAGGAACATACTCTCCTTCAAAGCCTTTGTTTTAGCTTTTGAGATCTAAATAAGTATTCAAGCTTGAAATATTGCAGGTCAACTCTGATCCTCAATGTGTTAGAAATTGGCCCCTTGGGTTTCCTCCTAGAAAAGATCCTGAGGAAGGCATTTGCTAAGAACCAGCCCCTACATTAGCCATCTTCTTCTTTAGGTTTCCCTCCAACATCTCATCTTGTTCCCTCCATCTCCCAGGAAAGATAAATCTTTGTTATGAATAATTGAGTGACTTCAAATTTGTCTTTTCCTCTTTCTTTATCCAATAAGGTGTCCTGCAGTGGGCCGACATGAAAAATTAATGAGGGCCATGAATTATTAATCGATACTTAATTACAACCCACGAAACGAGCGAAGACTTGACAGGAAATTGATGGTGTTTTGACTGCAGACATCAGAGTTTGTATTGTTATGGACGAGATTTGAATTGGATCTATTACAGCTGTCCAAGTAGTGTCAGCTCAGTGAGGAGTGGGGGTAATACCTCAGTGAGGTTTACATCAGGGACATAAATGGTTGGAGACCAAAACATATTTCAAGGTGACACTCACTGCTTATGCAGGGTATTTAGAGTGTATGTGTGTGTGTGTGTATGTGTGGCAGTTCTTGAAATTGCATGGAATGCTATGCTACATTTGGTACTGAAATGATAAATTGATCTATTGGCTGACAGAAAATCAACTGTTGACAGTTATAACAGCTTAATTATTTCAGACTTTAATTTTGCCTAAATACGAAACATTTGCTTCTCCCAGCTTCTCTGTAATATAAATCATTGTAAACTGATGAGCTTTGGGTTTTGTTGATTGGACAAAACAAACAAGTTTAACTTGTCTCCCCAGGTGTAACTGACAGATTAATCTAGAAAAAGAATTGTTAGTTGCAGAGCTACTCACATTTATTATAAATATGAAATTACCTTTTTTATGTTCGATAGTATATGCGTATATTTTTAAAAAAAAATGTGATTAGTTGGTTTTATGCTTCCTGCTCAGGCCTGAAAACTTCCAAATCGTGAATATTTCTTTGTATTTTGACTCTACTTTTGAAAATTAATTAAGAATTTAACATGTTTGAAATCTAAGCAAATGTGTTGCATTAGGACTGTGTGGGTGATCAAGTTTGATAGACTGTGGCCTGGCAACACACACACACACACACCCTAACAACTGCTGTCACATTTTGATTAAAATATCGCTAAATCCTGATTGGTGCACCAAAGTACATTACATCACTTTTCTCCAACTGAACAACACCCACTTCAAACCAGTGACAAGAGAACAGACAAATCTGTCTTGTGAAATATCCAAGTGTTCAACTTTGCCAACTTTGGCAAAACTGTTTGTGATGAAGTGGGAGCCCATTGCTCAGTCTATGAAGCTAATTGAGAAAATAGATTTTCAGGGAAATTCACAACATTCCATAACAGTGATATATGTAGAGAGTATTTTAGATCTGTCTATTGCTTTTTACTCATATGCTTCAATAGACTACTGTAGGAAAAACCAAGGCTTTTATGAAAATAGGTATTCTAATTTAAGAAATCTAACTCAGAACTTACTATTAGACAGAGAGGTGAATGTATTGTCATTGTATTCATTTATATGACTGATGACATCATATCCTAATGTCAGGGTTTATCTGTATAGTTTCTCTTAATACATACATGTTGTGACAGTAGCAGTGACTGGCTGGCTTCGACCCTGATCACGGAGCGCCACCAGGTTAACAGTATACTCCTCTCCCGGTCTCAAACCAGTCTGCACAAAGGAAGTGATGGTGCTGGGCAGCTGTGCAGTCATCCCGCCATCATTGTCCTGATAGAAAAACAGAGATAGAAGTAAAGAGATGAAAAGTGACTCATGTCTGTTGCACACTGTTTGCATATTTTGAGGAAAATGTCAGCTTCTGTGTGGGTTAAACTTCCCTCAGTGGATATAAGGGATAAAAGACAATCCTCGCCAGTGACACATAAACAGTGACTCATGCAGTAAAATTCTATGCAGTAGATTTTCTGAACTCTACGCTTTCCTTTTCTTATGACTGATTGGTAAACTTTTGGATGCTTTAGCACATTAAATTCCCAAACTGTGTTGCTTGGCAAAAATGGGTATGTGTGCTACAGTGGTATTTCTCAGGCCATATTCTGCGGAGGCAGCACTCTGTACATTTCCAAAAGCCTGTCAGTCATCCATATGGAGCCCCTGCTATTCCCAGCTGTTCTCCGAGAGCCAGTGTTGCACATGCACTTCCTGCTGACACACAGATGTTACACCTACTGCTGCTCCAAGATTCCCAAAAGCCTGTGCTATGAGAGCTCATATTAAAACAGAACATATAACAGCTTGCAACTCCCTTGAATTAAAACTGTAATTAGAGATGTAATCCAGTTAATCACCTCAACTAAATTATCAGGGTGGGCAATAACACACAACGGTAATGTTCCGATAACAATTGGTGTTCAATCTCAATAATAATACCGCTAAATGAAGACAATGCTACATTATACGAAATAAATCACCATAACAGTGTATCCCACTCTCATCGTCTGTGTCAGCCTGCTTGTAATTAGTCATCATTCTCTCTGCTGACAAGGTCGCTTGGATGAGGAATGAAGAATGGCATTTTTAATACTTTTATTTTATTGAGCCAAAGAGTGACAATTATGCAGGATTGTTTGATTGCCCATTCATGCTTCTTGATTACTTATTAGAGGAAGTAGTGTTTTATGTAAGACAGCATATAATTTTATATGTCTTCTAAAAAAGTGCTTTTAATAATTCTCTTACTATTCATAGCAAGCAATGTAATGATATTAGATGCAAAATTTATGGGCAGCAATGATTAATATCTCAATAACTTTACTGCAATAAAGCAACTGATGAATGTAGATTCTTTATGGCTACTTTGTCTCCTAAATAATGAGTGTAAAACTTGTTAAATGTTGTCAAAGGTAGAGTCTGCGATTCTTTAGATTCAGCGAATATCTTCTCACAGCAGTTCTGTGTATGTGCTGGGAAAAAAAAATCTAGTATTCGCATGCAGCCCCGGTTCTGTAAATGGGAAACAAACAAAATGGCCTGGACCGAGCAACACAACACTATTCCAGCCAATCAGCAACAGGAGGCATTCATGTTTGTGCACTGGACAGGTGGAACAGGGGAGAAAGGGGCCAGTGGGAGCGAGAGGGACGGTAAATACCTAACTAAATATGCCAACTAGCTAAACATCAACAAACTTTCTCCAGAGAAGCTGTCTCCATCGTTTTCTATCCTTTTTTAGCAACCACATGCTAAAACCAAATTTTACACAGCTGTCATTTATATAAGGATACCCAATCTTTGCATACATTATTACTGTATAAGGACATTGCCAGAACAGATAATGAGGAAAAAAGGCAAGGATACTGATGCTATATGGTAAAACTATGATAATTGTGTGTGAGGAGGCAGACATGTCTCTATCAACTTATTAAGAAAAGCCCAAAATGGTGAAGTACAATTGCCCAATTTTTTTTGTTACAGTTTTTGTTACAATCGCAACAAAACACTGGCAGTATTGCATTTTACTGGAATTCTGAACTGTGGCTGTTTCTAACAGGTCTCGGAGATCACCCTGCCTCTCCCTCCCCCTCCCTCCCCCTCTCTTTCTAGTTCCCTTTTACAGAGTTGTGTGTTTGTTCGCACAGGCCAAAGCTTTCATGCCTACTTCCATTACGAGATTGTCAAAAATCACAATCCCCATTGCTGGATTAAATCCACAGGGGGGCGGGTCTGCCAACTCATAATATGATTTCCCCTGTGGCTGAAGTGAGGGAGGGAAAGCGTGGCGAGATAGAGGGAAGAGCGCATGCAGAATGGGGTGGAGGAAGAGAGAGGTGAATGAGAGAGAAAAAGGGGTGGTGGTACCGTCGGGGGTAGAGAGCAAAGGGTTGGAGAACTTGACCGAGAGGTGGTGCAGGGAAAGTAAAAACAAGATCAGGGGAAGAGGGTGGGGGGATGGAAAGCACTTGAAGAAGAGAGACATGGTTGATTTGATAGTAAGAGAGAAAAGGGAGGCCTAAAAGTAAAACAATGAAATTAGGAACCACACTGCGCTTTCCATTTAGACACTTTCTATCCTTAAAATGCCTTGAAATAAACACAATAAAAGCATCTTAACATCAGACTTAAGGCTTGAAGTCTGGCAGGACCAAAGGATATCCCCCCCTGAGAACACCTCAAAGGAAAAAACCAATTACTGTGAGAAGGCACGAGATTAGAGTACTGAGACTACCTGAGTTTACAGCGGGAATTAGAAAGAGAAATGTTTTCGCTTTCTGGCTTTGAACCTGGCCTTCCTATAGTTTTACAAAGGGTTATTCTGGAAAAGGGTTTAATGGCTTATCCACCTAATGGCCAATAAGCTTAAGACAATCCGCTTGTCTAATTTGGTATGGGCTTCAAGTTGAGCGAACCCCCAAGAAAACCTTAATCTATCAAGTTATTCGACTTCCTGTTTCTGCACAGAAATTCAAAGTTATTTAGAGATTGGCATTGGTGAGAATAAGAAAATAAAAATGAAAACCACACCGTTGCATCTGTGGTAGAGTTGGTTAGTCTGTCATTTACTGATGATTCATTAAAAGCATAAAGAAGTCAGTTTTCTTCCTTCAGCTCTTCTCACACACAAGGATAGTGTGTGGACCTTATCTTGCAGCATGCTGTAGTACAGTCTAACACTGGAACTCACGGACGAGGACACATACGCCGAGTGTTCGGACGGCTTTACTCTACCTTTGGGATGAAGCTGATCTCCCATCCATCGAAGGAATAGTAGAAGGGTTTCCACTGGACCTCCACTGACGTCTCTGTGATGGATTTAAAGACTAAACCATCTGGATTGGAGAGATCTGAAGAGGTAGCCAGAGACATATTATTGTTCTTCAGTGACCCTCACAGCCCATAAATCATTACTCCCTCTCATGCTGACAGTGTCCAGTGCTAAACCTTTCTGCTTTACAATTATTTTTCTGTTCTGTTGTCTCTGTCTTCATTAATTTTCTTTCCTTCGATCATGAGCAATGCTGCACTAAAGTAGACTAATGATTGCACATGATTGTTAGCATTGTTACTGATCAAAAGAGGTTTCATACGACACAGTGAAAACACTTTTTGTTTATGCTTTGATATGCAATGATTTCACTGATGACACTTATATATTAACCCTTGCAAGATTAGTTGCTGAACTAATAATCCCAACTCACAGTTTTATTTTACAAAATGCTGAAATTACTTTCCTCACAGGCGGCTGTGGTCTCATGAATCTTTCCAGATGGTTAGATAGAACATTTCATAATTAAGTTTAGCAAAGACAACCCAACAAATCTTATTATCACTGAAAAATGGTTGCATCAAGCTGAATTGCCCTAAAGTGACCTTATTACTTTGAATTCTGCAATCACTGAAATTAAATTCACTTATCTGTGAAATGGAGGATTCCACAAGCTGAGACTGAACTAATGGCAACATGCAGCTTGTAGTCAGCTGAGATAAAGTGGACAATTCTGTCAGGTCACATGACCTGGCATTGACACCTACTGTGTGTGTGACATCGTATGAATGGCTCGGCCCTTATGAAAATGCACATACAGCACAGAGAACATATCGTGAGATGCTGGCTTGAGGTGCTCTACTTCAGTTCATCGTGAAGTAAACATGGCATTATTGTTATTTCCTTTAGGATCCCATTAGGACATTTTGTCAAAACAACCCAGAGGACTGCACTTACAGGTCGAAACAGTAATGCTGGCAGGGACGCTGATACTGTTGTTAATGACAGCGAACACGTTGATGTTGTACTCTCTGCCTGCTTCCAGGCCTGAGATAGTGCAGGTGGTGATATTGCCGGGAATCCTTATCTCTAGTTGTACACCTGACAGACAGACAGGTAAAAAGATACACTGATACATGAATGCAAAGAGCATTTGTATGCTTTCAAGTCATTTTGAATCAACTGAAACTTTTATAACAACCTTCTTTGCTGTGAAAGGCGAGTACAGCTCTGTACTTACCTCCAGGGCTGCTTGGTGTGTAAGTAACTAAGAAATCTGTCAGCACAACTGACCCCTCCCAGTCCAGGTCAATAGTGCGATCAGTCACACCTCGTACCTTCAGGTTCATGGCTGGTGCCACTTTGGAGACAAAAAACACACACGCACACAATTTTCACAGTTATGTTTAAACAATTGCTATTTTCATTTAGTTTTTTGGGTCAGCATGTTTGGTCTTAAAATGATAAGTAAATAGTTCAAACAGTATCCTTTAGAGTAATTTCCTTGTATATTGCTAGTGTCACAAGATTGCAGCAAGCCAGATCATTCCTTAGCGGGAAAGCTGGACAAATCTACAGCTCTCATTTGTATGGCAAAGGGTTTTTCATCCTAGAAGACCTGGCGTGCTCAACTCAAATGTCTTTAGAGTATAATTGGTGCCAACCCAAAAGTCACAAAATAGCAAGTGAAGTCATCAGCACTCGCAAATAAGTCAATAATACTTTAAATAATGCACAGGAGCAAAAGGAAATGTGTTTCAGCCCTGGGCTTTCTTCCGTTGAGATATTTGTGGGTGTGACTCTTATTATACAGAAGCCAGGAACCTGCCAGTGATTAACAACCAAAACACAAAAACCATACAAATACCAAACATTAGTAAGACAAAAAGCAACAAGAAAATGTAAGTCTTATCAAACTCTGTTCTCTAAAATAAGTGACCCCCCAACTGACATGCCAATATGCATGTAATCTATGTATGTAAATATGTAAAGGTTTTCTCATACCCATAATTCATAATCTCAGTATCTCTTACAGAGAGCAGTTGGAAGAAAACTTGAAGCAGAGTCTGTCTCATCAGATTAACTTGTAGGTGCGACACGCAGCTACACAGAAAGAAGGTATATCTTCACCCAAGAAAAGTACACAGACAGAGGATAATTTCCCAAGAGAACTAGTGACTGATAAGGCTTGTGGATGTATGTGTCAGCCGGCAAAGTCCTGAAATTTAATATAGGTGTATCAACTAAAAATGTTATTTTGCTAAATTAGGACATTTGGAAATCTACACGTTCAATTATGTATTTATCAAAAAACTTATATAGAACAAAAGACCCTAAACAACCTACTGAATACATCTCAGACTCAAACCGAACTTCAGTTTCATGTAGTTTAGTTTATCTTAGTTTAGTTTAGATTAATTGACACAATAAGAGAGAGGACCCCTGGTCCTACATATCTGTAAAATGTCAAGCACACACCAAAACAATAAAGTCCAAGATTTCTTTTCATTGTGGTCCTTGATGTAAAGATAACATTTATGCAGTAGTCCAAGTGTCTACCATCAAATCTATTCAACAATAGAATCCAGCCATCCAGGGGTCAATGAAGGTCGGGTTGGGCGATATGAGAGTATGTACTATGAGATGGTGGAAACATGTCCACTTGTCCACCAGACAATCTCTGCATCTGTAATCGTTAAAGCCAAACAACAGGCTAAACCGTATTGTGTATGTGCATACCAGTCAGTAAAAGGACCGCATGTTTGTGGCAACAAGAGGCTGAGTGCTAACACAAGAGGCAGAAGCAGTGTCATTCATTCAGGCTGAAGTGGAGATAGTCCAGCCATAAGCCTGAGAGCTGCTGTTGAATGTAAATGTGGACGCATAAACAAGACTGTTTACAGCTCCCGCTGCCAAAAACAACAAGGAGGAGGAAGGGAGACAGGTGAAGGACATACAGGATGAGAAGACAAGACAGAGGGTACAAACAGTTTGGAGTTGGAGAAACAACGAGACAAATTCACAGACAGAAAGACAACAGAAGAGGAGAGCGGGAGAGAAAAAGACTAGACAAGATATGCTCCGGGAGAGTAAATGACTAACACAGAAAGACTGTCAAATGAGAAAGAATGAGGATGAAACAGAGAAGGAGAGACAGAGAGAGGAGCAGTCAGCGTGATGGTGTGATAAACAACTTTCACCTCTTCATCATCTCTACATCCTGTGATACAGGACTCTACAGCACAGCAGTGAGTCCTCCTCTGGGAGCATTTGGACACTCTAGTAGCCGTTTCAGCTCCATCCTCACACACACGACAGATGGGCGCCTGCTGCACAGTAGTTTGCTTATTTCGAAAAAGTGAACCTGCACAGGGGACAACTTGTGCAGCATTCACTTTGCTGGATTTATTTCATCAATTAGACTCGTCGCGTATATGAAGGAAATCAAAAGGAGCTATAATCCATGGCAGAGAAGAAGAGTGATTGAATGAGGTCATGCAGGAGCCTGAACAGACAAGCTGCTTCATGGTAAAGACATTAACTCTCATAACAAGTGAAGGACAAAATCTCAAGGGGGCCCTTAAGAAAATGTTACTAAAGACACAGTAAAGATAGAAACACATTGAGTATCTCATCTTGTTATTGCTGTTGCAACAGTATTGTGAAAGGTTATCAATGAGTGGTTAATTTAAATGCAAATGTATTGTTTACACTATTGAAATTGTCGTTCAGTATCGAGAGACTCTCTGACCTTTGTGATTGGGCCAGTGTCCAACTTCAGCAGCAATTTTCATTCCCTAACTTGATTTCCTTGTTTTCCTCTCTTATTCTAATTTCAATTTAAGCACATTTTGGTCCTGAGCAGCCTACAAGGTCTTAGGATGACAAACATCAAACATCACATCCCCATCCAGGTAGAATACATAAAAAAAATTAAAAAAAAGAATCAGCAGAAATATGAAGGGAAATCTGAAAAGAGCTTCTCGCCTGGTGTAAGAAAAATTTTATTTTGTTTTAAACTGTTTATCTACATAATGTGGGATGTTACATCTACACTGGTTATATCACTTGTGAACTAATTTAAATGCAGAAGATTTTTGTCTGTCTTAATTCCTGAAAAAATTGTGAAATTATTTCACACTTTCTCAAGGTTTCTTTGAAAAGGACAACTTGCTGAAGGTTAGTCAAGAATCTCGCCTGGAGTCTTAAAGTCTCATTAGGTCTCATCAGTATGCTATCATAAGCAGATAGGGCAGTTTCTACTGAACTAAAACCTTAAAAGGTAAAACTCCAGCTGACAACGGAGGTCAATGCATCATCAGAGGACTAGCTTACCTTCAGGCTAAAACATTATAATACTTGCTCTGATCCACGATAAAGACTCTGAATCTGTTGTATTTTGTATTTTGGGGGGTTTACACAACCTAGTTACACACTAACCTTGGGCCTGTATCACAAAGCAAGTTCAAGTTAGTCGGGTTGGGTTACCTGGTTTTACGAGGCCGAACACTGGTGAGCTTACATAACAGGTATCAAAAAGAAACTGATCTCTGATAGCTCTGGGTTTACCAGTCCAGCCACAAGCTTGTTCATGTGAAGTCAGTAGAGTCAAGAGCAATGCTTTTAATAAAATATGAGAAGAGAAATCAGACAACTGCTGTGACTTAGAGTAGTATTCAGCAAGCACAAAAATACGACAGGATGAGAAGCAATAAAAATGATAAAGAATTATTGATACAGTGACCAAATACTGCAATAAGTCTAGAAACACTATAGGTATAGGAATTGTTAGATATGCCTGAATATCCAGCTAACATGTAGAGCAGTCTTGATGGACTATGGGAAATAAAGTGTTCATCAGAGTTTATTACAAGTACTTTTTTGTGTGCTCTTTTTGTAATACTGTGTTCATGAGTTAAGAACTAAAAACTAAACATGGCTGTCAATCCAGACTGTAGTTAATCAGTACATTTTTGCTTGCTGGATTTCTAAGGTTGGATATCAGATATCAGATATCAGATATCAGCGTTGCTGCCAAACCCCTCTACTCTTTGTGTTACCTGCTTGAATTAAGCAAACTATTCATGTAAATAGTGGACAGTTTGAATAAACAACTCCAAGCATGCTGGATATGATTGTGCCCTTGTGTGCATAGCTACTGTAAAGTCTATCCAACAAAGTTTCCAGTCCATCCACACCACCTGTTATTGCTATGATGTTTTACTACTGGTGTAAAGTAAATTAACTGAAACTATGCTAAAAAAAAAAAAAAAAAAAAGGCCTGTGGGGTTTCCTATGCTGAAATGCAACTTTGGTTTGTAATCCCACGCTCAGTCCACAAAGGAGGGGCACAGTAGACCTTTGCTAAATGATCAGACCCACATTCACGACTCTTTTAATTGGCAAAAAAGGCAGCTTCAAAATACATATTATCAAAGATGATCTGTCATACAGAATAAAATAATTTCTAT
This sequence comes from Pempheris klunzingeri, assembly GCF_042242105.1. NCBI lineage: Eukaryota > Metazoa > Chordata > Actinopteri > Acropomatiformes > Pempheridae > Pempheris > Pempheris klunzingeri. The sequence continues at coordinate 8,658,064 of NC_092026.1, forward strand.
TCAGTGCAGGAGAATGGTTTTGAATATTGAAGGACTTTTGCTGCAAGCTACAACAAAATTTCATCCACAACCAGGATAACAGCAGGTGTCTTTAAGGCGCTATGAATGGCACAGAGAAATGTGTGTTCTTTGCCTGTATGGCTGTCGGACTAAATTCTGGTTTGAGTTCACTTGTATGGTAAGATGCATTGTTACATGTGTGTGAAAGACCTTTAACATCACAGTTAAAGCAGTTAACATGTTTAACAATATAACTGACAACTGTAACTGCACCTACTTTATACAGTAGGCTTCTAAATTGCTACTATGGGCTGACCTGCTGTTCAGTCCAACTTGACTGATGCAATATAGCAGAACAGGGCAATAAAATAAGGCAATAAAATGAGGGTCCGATCCTGCATAAGAGCAGCGCTGAGATCCACAACTATGTGAGAAAAGTAAATGTCAGTTGTCACCGCTGCCGCACTCAGAGGATGTCAACAATGTGAGAATGTCACCGCTACTTCCCCACTGTCGCATCAGGACTCACCAAAATGATCATGGAATTCCTCTGCTGTCAAGATGAAATGCCACTCTTCAGCAAAAGTTGATCTCTGCTTTGTGGGCGAATAAATCTTCCCATAAAAATGCACTATGTCCTACCCCACGCCTGAAACATTCCATTTAAATTCAACAGCCTCCATTATTTCTCATGGTGAGAAGAATACAGGCCGCCATAATTGAAGAAAAAAAATACATCCCGCTTTCTTCAGCTTTTGATAACGTGAAGCGCTTAAGCCTGTCACCCTACAGGTCTCTGGTAATTGAACTGCTTCGTTTTGTATTCAGCAAACTATCCCCTACAAGCAATGGCTATTTTAGCCTCTAATTGCAAAGAAATAAGCAATTCGGACTTCCTTACTTGGTATAGATATTAAATGGGAGGACAGCAAGGCGGAATCAGCCTTAGTAATATGATTTGCCATCCCTGTCTTTCTGTTGCTCTCTCTCCTGTCTGTCCTCATCCTTCACTTTGTTGACAGCTGCCTAAAATGGCAGAGCAGGATCTGATATTTCAGCGTGGAGAGCTGGGTTTGAACAAAGGCAAGCACGACTCAGAAAACTGTCTCAGCTGCAGTTAATGTGACAGTTCTCTCCCTGGATGAATGTGACTTTTGACAAATGAATGCTGTTACACCTTCTGCTGTCCAACAAGTCACGCGTGCCGCCACCTGCACTGGAAGCACACAGGGGTTTATTTTCCAGGGCTGCACGTATACTAAAATGATGGGGTTAAGAGCTAATAGACACAGCAGTGAGAGAAAGCTTTACATTTGTAAATCCATACAACCAATCAGATTATCTACACGTGTCATGGAGCATGGTGGGTATGGAGGTTTATCTTCTATCTAAACACTATACTAGGTGGTTTAATTAATTACTTCCTTTATTCTTGTTAAAGGAGTGCTGATAAATGGCATCCCCTGCTGTAGCCTTTATCTGTCTGCAAATCCTCAGTAAGCTAAAAGTTAGAAGTTTTCTGTTGCATTCTTTATCTAGTGGTGAAGGATCAGTTGCTTAATCAACTAATCAATCTTCAAAAATGAATCCCCAACAACTTTGATCCAGTTATATATCATGGCCAAACATATGGTGTTTTTTGCTTTTGTCTGTTTTACATCATTCTAAAATCTTTATGTTTATTTTATGGACTATTTGAATCACCTGAATGACTTTGAATGCCTGAGCCCAAAGGTGCCCCTTTAGATTTAAGAAATTTGAAATTTGTTTGACTGATGTTGTTAACAAAAATGTATAAGAGTTTTACATCTCACCTCTATTAAAATACACTCCCTTGCTGCCCTTGAGTGTCACATATTGGCTACATCTAACAGTGTAAAAGCATCCACAGCTAGATGTTCTGTCTTTAAGAGTAGCTTAAGGGAAATTATCATACTGTTTCTTGGGTTTTTTTTAAGTGGCAAAGATTAGTCCTTTCATATTTTTGTAGAATTACTCCCACACTGCAAGTAAACAAGTTAAAGAGGCATCGAGATGCTATTTCTAAAGATACTCACTGGACTATAATCTGAAGCATGCATTCAATTTTTGCACCCAAATAAACCTCAGTGATAGTGCCAGAAATTTACGAACAGAAAATGCCCACATTACAGTGAAACACTCTCGGCAATGGATGCGCTCCATCTAACGTTGCAGCTCTAATTCCAAAAGAAACCTGCTTTTGCTCAAGAATTCAGTGTGAATTGTCTAAGGGTCACTGAGTGTTGTTCTGAAATATGTTTAGGTTGGATTTCTGCTATGAGTTACTTGATCCTGGTCACACTGACAGCAGGTGTTAAAGGAGGACAACTTCCTTGCCCAGAGTTCATGCTTCTGGGAACTGACCACAAATGTCAGACAAACTACTTTTTATACTTGACAACAGTCAAGAGGATCAAACTGGTGTAAAGGATAAAATGTAATAGCCTACCAGAGTTGCAGTCATCTCCAGCAAAGCCATCTTGGCAGGAACAGAACCCATCCTTGCAGACTCCCTTCTTGCTGCAGTTGTTGGCGCAGTAGACCAGCGAGCAGTCCTCTCCCACATACCCGGGCCGGCACTGGCACGTCCCATTGACACACACCCCCTGGTCCGAGCAGTCATTGAGACACCTTCCGACCATGCAGTCCTCACCAGTGAAGGACTCTTCGCACACACACTCCCCATCGATGCACAACCCACGGCCCGAGCAGTCTGAAGGACACCGAGGCTCTGAACAGTTTTCGCCTCCAAAGTCACGGTCACACACACACTCCCCTTCCACGCAAACCCCCTGGCCAGAGCAGTCGTCCGGGCAGCGAGGCTCGGAGCAGTTTTTGCCGGTCCAACCTTCCTCACAGATGCAGCCACACAGGTCAAAGCTGAAGCTGCCATGGCCACTGCAGCCTGGGACAAAGTCCAAATGACCTGGGAAAAAGGTATATGTATTATATACAGTATTATGTGACAACGTGCTGCTTGATTCAAACACAGAATAGCACACACAATAAAACTTAAAGCGATTGTTTTATTTTACAAGCAACTCACAAATTAACACATCCAATCCTCTTTACATTCACATTAGGAGTGAGTACCAGGAACTGAGATCCAGCTATTTCTTGGACTTCCTGATGATGCTGGTATTTTTAGCATTGGTGTAGTTCTGTGACTGTGTGCGTGTAAAGACAAGCCTCTCCGAACCCCATTAACACTACCACACCAGTGATTGTAGTGTTTGTAGTCCCAATTAAAATTGGCGTTATAACAGCAATTAGATGAACAAAGCAATATATAGTTCAGCAAGTGGTTTAATCAGACCTTCATCTTGAATCAGAGTAATTGCCCAAGGTCAGCACTGTAAAGATGATCAAAATACTTCCATATAACTACTCTGACTCTACTCCAGTCAGATGACTCTGGATGCTTTTAAGATTATTTATGTTCTAATGAACATATCACCACATAATCTAATCTAATACCAAGTAACAGAGGGAATTCTGAGAAAAGAGTGACATATTCTTAAGAAGTCATCATTTTAAAAACATGAAAAAACTTTCAGCCTTAGTTCACATGCCTCAACAGCCTTGATGGGAGGAACAGCAGTCAAGACATCATTGAAAAAGTGCCTCATTTTGTGCACTTCCATCTAGCCATCGTCTTCTTCAGCCAAGCATTTCATCCTCATTCTGATTCAGATCATGTCTGCTGGAGATAATCATATTCTCACCGTAGAGATGAAGCGTTTTCACAAAATATTTGAATGGGGTGATGGTGTCAATGGAGCAGATCCTTTAACCATAATATATCCTATAACTCTATCCCCTCATATTATAATGGCAGCATCTCCTGAATAGTGAACAAAATTTTTACCAGTAGCAAAGGTTTCTCTACACCTTTTAGACCGAGACTGTGCAGCAGAAGAAAAAGTTGCCCTCCAGCATCAATATTCTGCTGCCGTCTGTCTCCTCTTCATTCATGTAATAAACAGTTTTTTCTGCCTGTTTTACCTATAGTACCTGTTTTTTTCCTTTTGCCACATATGAAACAGCCTCTTTTGAATGTTTTTCTCTTGCAGTTCTTTATATCTTTGCTTTCAAAAGCCTAATGGCTGATGAGTGGTTGACCAGAGGTTTTTTTTGTGAAAATACTTCAGGCAAAACAGCTTGTTTAAACAAAAAACATCCTCCAGCTTTATTTGGTTACATTGTTAAACAGCACTCACCCATGGCTGAGCTCTCGCCACAGCATCCAGATCCACACTGAGCTCTGAGCAGGGAAACTTCTCTCTCCAGCATCTCCACCCTGGTGGCAAGCTGCTGGATCGTGGTTGTTGCCGGACAACCACATGCAGCTTTTGGGATGTTGATGCGGTGAGTGAATGTTACCTGAAAAGCAACAATTTGGTTAACAGTGGGGCAATTAAACAAAAATGAAATATTCCCTAAAAACATCTACCTGGCTGTCAGCATCCAGTGTCTGCTCAGTGTATTCTGTTGGTCCATTTGGATCCACTGGAGCCTCCATGGGAGGTCTGGACCCCAACTCAGCATGAGAACCTGTCAATCAAAAAAAAGGTCTAAGTACAGTGTATTTGTGTGTCTCTATGTGAACAAAATGTGCCTCCAGGACTGCAGATAAGACGTCTGAAGTGAGTTTAAACCCAAACACTCGATCGATCAGACGACCTCACCATCACCTGGGTCAGGTGGTGCGGAGGCGTCCAGGTCGACAGAGCACAGAGACTCCAAGGGTACATTGATGTTGTAGACGTGGTTAAAGACCACAGGTTGCTCCCTCAGGGTCTGGTTGCCGGACAAATCAGAGGTGGCCTGGTCCTCCCCTGGGGTCTGTCTCCTCACTCTGGTGGTATGAACCAGCTTGTTGTCTCCTGATGGAGCAGCATGAGCGGCACCCTGGAGAGAGACACAATATGAAACAAAAACACTGCACGTGGTTTGGGCTCAGGGGTTTCTAGTTGTTTTTGTCCTTTTATAGCTTGTGTTTACAGAATGATGGAGTGAACACTAAGAAAAGAACCCAGGGGAACAAGATGACACTAATATACTGTATATGAAGGATTTTCTCACAAGCTGCACCACAGACAGAAACAATTTTCACGATAAAAATTACGGTCATTTGCACAAAATGTGGTGACAGATCATTATTTTCAAATTGTTCTTTCTTTTTGTCTGGCAGAGAGCACAAACAATTTCTAACATTAGAGAAAGCAACATTAAAGGGAAAAGAATAATAAGCAGAAAATATAACCAGACACCCTGGTTTGACTGAGTACTGTGCTCACAACTTGTTGAATATTTTTCTAAGTGTGTTAAAAATTAAGAAAGAGTTATTAGTATATAATTACTGGCAATATCTGGGTGCAAGTGACCATTCATATGACCCATTTCCTGAATACAACTAGACACAGCAGATCCATCAAGATGCTGTGGTGAGAGCTTAGAGGTTTGTTTCTTTTCTTGCCTTTCCAAAACCAAAACAAGAGTAAAGGGAATAGATTATACATTGCATTTATGTTATTAAATGTAAACTGCAAATGTTTGCATGTCCAATTAAGTAGCTTTCTATCTGCAGTAGTAACCAAACATGAGCTTGTGATATTAAAGGTTGCATTAAAAAAGCTGTGTTCATTTCTACACTGTGTTGTATTCCTTCAACTAGTGGCATCTGATCCTGGATGTTATTAGAGTTTTGGCAACATTAGCAGCTCTGTCTCACTTTTTAATTTGTGGAAGTTTACTCAGCCAACTGTGCTACCCAAGCTGGGGTTAGATTGAACACATCTGTTAGCAGGGATTAAAAAGCAAGAAAGATTTGTGAGCCTGAAAAGTTGTCCAGGAGGAAATGTGTACTATTCAATTAAGTATTATGTGAATTTAACAATGTGCCATGCCTGTTCAGGCACAGAGGCGGCAACATTAAGCCCTGTGTTAGTCCTCATCATAATAAGCCAAATAATTTCATTTTGTGTCAGATCAAAATACCAGTTTGAACTTTCACTAAGTCTAGCTCTACTTTACAAAACAAGAACACTGTTAGTTCTATATTTCTATATTGTCTTCGATGCATCAACTAGAGAGGACGGTGACTTATTGCCTGGTGCATGTAGATTTCATCTCAGTCTTTTAGCTCAGTGTAATGGCCAGAGGGCCCTCGTCAACAGTCAGTTGTGACACACTAAGTTCTACTTTGTATGATAAATGTACAGGAAAAGAAATATTATAAAATATAAAAAACATGCAGAAAACATGCAGGTTGTCTCCATCAACACTTCGCTTTGATGCTCGAACGGGCCAGGGTAGAAATTGAGTGGATTTTAGCCCAAAGTCAAGTGATTAACATGGCTGCCAAAAATAGTAGATTGGAAATAAATAATGAATGTGAAAAAAAAGCCTTGGGCAGCTCTACTCAGTAAAAAATGGTCAGAACTATTCTGTTGGAACAAATTTTACCTGTAGAGCAATAAACAGAGCCAAAGCCAGGATCAGTCCTGGTGTGGGCACAGTGGCCCTGTGATGGTGCTGTGCCAGTGGCATGCTGGGAAAAAACCTCACCACTCCCGTCCACTCACACCTGTAGAGGAGGGAGAGGAAGAGAGAACGAAAGAGTTGGTTAGAGTACATTTCGAGGGGAAAAGCAATCAGCAATGGTTGTATAAAATGTGTTCTCAAAGCACATACTGTAGTTGTTAGTGAGCCAATATTAACAAACATCTGTTCATGTGTGTGTGTGTGTGTGTGTGTGTGTCTGTGCATGTGTGAGGTGTCCCACTATTATCAGCTTATCCCCTGTAAATGGTAAATAAATGCCTCTGATCTGATTTCAAATAATTGGCTTTAGAAGGAAAAAAAGATACTCTTCCAGGGATTATGGAAGTGGATAAGAACATTTGAATGTATTTCACTGAGCAATGCCAAATATTTGATCTTTCCACTTGGGAGGAATACAGAAATATTGCTCAGGGAGAGAGTTGATAGATGGATTTCAGTAGAGACATTGTTTGAATGATGCAGCTGTAATCCTCTCCCCGTTGAGTGGGGAAGAAAGAAGAAGGACGCTCTGAAATAAAAGCCGCACAGAGGAAAAACTGATGCGGATCCTTCAAGCACACTCAGATGGAACAGTGCAGAGATGAAGTTTGCTTTTAATGTGGCTATTTGAGTGTACTAAATTTGGTCACTATCAGCTGAATCAAGCTTACTAAACCTGCAAAGATGAATTATAATGCAAGTCTGGGGACTGCTGTTTTTTAGAGACTGAAAAGCAATTATATCAGAAGCATTCATGTATCCTGACAATAATTTTAAGCGCATTTTTTGTGGGTTTTAGCATGTTTATGCCGCTGTTGGTGTGGATGGAAGAATGTTCAGAGGGAGTTAGAAAAAAGCATCTCACAGATGAGCCTGTGTAGTCTGTATTCAAGAGTCTCTTTTATCAGAACAATGCATCTCATATTGGTGAAGCAGGCTATTGCTCTCAGCTGGCGCCTTTTGTGAGAGCCAGATGGAAGTCTTCTTATCACACCTAACTGGCTCTTTTGATCATTTAGGGTGGAAATGTTGAAACATCAGTGTATTTGCACATAAATAAGAAACAGAGAGAGAATCCCAGTGTGTGTGAGCCGTGCGTCATTTTAAGTTTGTCTCAGTGAAGGAAAATACTTCTTGTTTTTTTTTTTTTTAAATGGATGCATACTCAATTTGCCAGACTTCCTTCTTCTCACATACTGAAGTTTCCCAACACTGTCTCACTTCACTTTTAAGATCCTTTTTGCCCACCTGAGCACATCATTTATTTCTAGGCACCATATGTGTATGTATGTGCAGGTTTTTGTGTGTGTGGTGAACAGAAACGCTCACATAAAGAATGTCGGCAGGTACAGTATGTCATAAAAGAGCCATAGGGGAAAGATAGTCGGTCATATGTTACAATCTACTCCATGCCTCCCTTCAGACGCTGCTGCTAATGTTTTTAAAAACGGCTTTGGCCTTGGACTGGAATCGATTACCACTGTCGCCTGCACCACGCTGAAGAGATGGAAAATGTTCTACTTTGAAACCTCACCTCAAGCATGCAGCTGCTGTCTGACACGACACGAGCCATTTAACCGGTGAATTCACCAAACAAATGAGAAGCATGCAGATGATGAAGGAATGAGAAAAGCCAGCTGGAACCGTCTTTTTCACAGACATTAACTAAAGCAGCGTCCCTTCGGCTAGCTTCACTAGATGGCTCGCATGCATGCTTAAAAGATGTGATGATGATGAGAAATGGCACTACATGGATGTTTCACTCACTTCCAGTAATATGTATAATAGAAAACAGCTCTCTAGATCAACTTTTGTCTTAATATTGGGTGTCCAATAGAGTCTGAACATTGGTGAAGGATTCTCTAGTTTAAACTAGAAAATAACTGGACTTAATTAGCTGGAGTTGTACCAAATTAACATTATTAAACAGTCAGAAATCACTGACTTGTAAAGCTTTACCAACTATACTAAAGAACTCTGACCAAGATCTGCAGGTCAGGTTATTGGATCTAAACTGTAATTGTTTTAATGGTTAATCCAACATGTGGCCCAGGGACAAAACACTTTGTGTGAGACAATGACAGATTTGCAATGGCGTTGATTAATGTGCATTGTGCCTGTGAGCGAGCGAGCGAACGAATAAATAAATAAATAAATAAATGAATAAATAAATAGCAAGCTACAACCTATAACTGGCTGACAATGTCGGCCATGCCAATGTATCAGTTAGGTCCTGTTTTATACCAGTTTCTGAAACTTCTCTTCTACAACAAAGAAAAAATGGTAAAAATAGATGAATCATGTGATAAAATTGTCATGCAACCTTTTCTATTTCACCATAGACAAAAGAGATAAAGGTCTCGTATATGCATGCAAAGTGTCCTCCTTTGAGGCATACTACATTTAAACACCTACCAAATATAGAACCATACACTAACACAACCCTATACATAGTTTTACACTGGCAGCGATAAAAGTTTGAAAGCGGTTCAAAGTCACAGGATTACACTTGAGTCATTGGGTCATGGTGCAGACTGATGCCTACAAGCATTTCCACACACAACGAGAGAGGAGGTTTTTCATGGAGGCTCAATTAAGGACAGACCCACTCATTCAGAGTGAAGAGAATCCACATGCTTCAGGCACTAAAACTGGCTTCATTTACTCACTTTACTTTCAGGAGCAGGAGAACACACGCTCACAAGCGTATCAGCCAACACAATCACGTGCACTGATACACACACTACAGTATCCATACAGTCACATGCACTAATATGCACAGGGAAATGCACATCAGCACGTCTCATGTATCACGCGTTTTTTTTCTTCAACAGTCCACCTGCCTTGATTGTAATTACTTCTGTCAGCAGGCTGCGTCTCGATCTAGAGATTCTTTCTAAATGTGTAAGTACAAAAAATTTTGTAGTCATCTAGCTGCATGGGAAACTGTGTGTGTGTGTGTATGTGTGTGTGTGTGTGTGTGTTCACGTCTCCTGCTTATTCGTAACTTAATATTATGTGCGTGTAGAAAGATATAGTTTAATGACTGTGTGAGAGGGCTCTGAAACAATGCTGTCATTTTATGTATTACCTGGTGATTTTTTGAGAGAAATTGGATGAGTTCACCCCCCGTGGGGCTGAAATGAAAACTGCCTGTTCCAATTATAATAAAAACCATCAGGGCACTTTATGCAAAGAGAGAGGTAAAAATATTCATCTTATACAAAGGAGACCACTCTGCAAAATATCCCAACTATAAAATGAATCACAAAAACCAGCATGCTTAAAAGTTTGATATAAAAAATACTTTGATCTTGTCTGTCTAACTTTTTTCATCTTTGTTAGATTACAATTCCCTCTGAGGTGAGCTTTTGATTTTTTTTATCTTCAATCTTTGACAATATCTTTCTCTTTCATCCACGCTTTGGTTTACGGGCAGGTGAGTCGAAGAGAACTGAATTTAAACATGCAAAGTGTAATTACACTGAGACACTAATTCAATCTTTGTCATGTGGATGCTTCAAAGAGAATCTTTTTATCAGTATATACAGATGTGATGCTGGACAATGGGAGAGCGAGTGCTAAATGGCAAATAACTGCGTCTTAGTTATATTGCAAAGATGATGTAATAATGAAAGTATAAACATATAAAACAATATATAAAATGACTGATGATGAGTATATAAAATTCTGATTATGAAATGTCGAAATGATAAATGGATTGCTAGACGTTTTAAAGTAGCATTCATAAAGCTATCCCTTATTGAAAAGTAGTTACTGAGGAGCGTGCTCAGCCTCTCTACACACCCTGGGTGAACAAAGTCAATGGCAAATATTGGAAGAAACATTGTGTTTCTTTGAAAAATAATAATAATAAACTTGCTTCCTTTTCCTTAATGCCCCCAGAGTCAAAAACACATTTACAGACTAATACCATTACATTAGTGTCTCATCTTTCACAAATATCCCCCCGAAGGCACAGTTGAATAGTCATGCATGCATACACACAAGCACTCACCACATGTATTTGATGCATATACGCACAAGTGAAGGGGGAAATTAGAGTTAGAAAAAGGAAACGTATTGTAGATGAGGAAGTTTGAGTCAAACATTAGTGGAAGGAAAATATGCATTTTGTATTTTTTTGAAATTTCTGCCTTTGATTTTCACATTTATGTGGCTGATACAGCTGAATTTCATAACTGTAGAAAACAGAAAAGAGATGAGAAAAAGCAGACTAAAAGACAGAGGACACACACAAGGAAAATACAAAAATAGGTACTAATACATACAATCATTGTTGGATTTCAATTCCACTGTCCTTCACTCAAGGCTACCTAACAACAAACTTATTCCTGGATTTGTACCACAAGCTGAACCTTTTTGCTAGCTTTGGTTTGCTTTTAGCCAAAGTAGAAAACTCGCTAGCTCTCCAAAATTTTCTTCAGGGTTGAATCCCTCCAAGACACTATGACACCAGCTTGCATGTGCCAGTCACAGGCTGCCACCTGACCTTTTAGATTTAGTATGATGCCCTGTGCAGAGTGCCAGCAGCTCCTGAAGGCTAACAAGAGCAGAACTATCCTCACCCATCTTCATCAACTTGACCTCTAAAGGCTAAAAACACACTGGCGATGAGCTGCTCATCTTTAGCTATAGTCTTTAGACTAGAACTGAATGTACAATGTCCAGTGACATACAGTACAGAGCTGTTTCCATGGTGCACCAGCGAACCATTATTCTCTTAAATGAACCTGTTTGCCGTTTTAGTAACTCACCGCGAACTTGAACTGCATTGAAGTGTTAGGAGAGCCAGAGTAGGAAGGGTGTCTGTAACAATCAGGCAGTGCGATGCAAATTTCACTTTAGGGATTACTGGGATTCGTGGTTGCAAACACCAGGTTAAAACCTCACACTGCAAAGGGGTTTATGCAGCTTTGTGGCTTATCAGGCGACGCTCATACTTCTAAACAGACCCTGATTCAAGGGCTTACTTATTTTTGTGGATTATATGTTGGCCTATTTGACCTTGGTATTCACTCTGTAAACACTTTATTAGGCGAACCTATGTGGGAGCAGATATGATCCCAAAAAAATCTTTGAGGCAAAAAATTAACAAGGTGCTGGGGATGCTCATTAGGGATTTGAGGGATCAGGTTTCTGTATGTTATAACAGATTTTTTTTTTTTCAGCAACACATTCTCGCTCCTGTTTCACCATCTCCGTTCTGGGCAGACCATGGATGTTTCTATCATGTTTCCTGAATCACCCAGGGATGACTCACAGAGCTCTTATTTCCGTACTCGTTTCTCTCCTTCCTTGGTGTTTTCCTCTGACCCTCCTCGTTGATAGCTTTGTTTTTAAAGTCAGAGCTGCCACTGACTGCATGAAATTTGTTGATCACTGTAAAGTCAGTGCACAACTCTGCTGCTTATAAAAAAGAAAAAAAGAAGGAAAAAAAAGAACTTGCTGATTTCAATCTTTAATCGAGCAGTAACTGAACCTCTTGACCCTGTGTGCATACTTCACATATTCAACAGCAGTCACATTATTCACTGTGGAGCTGGCAGTATGGGTCAACAAGCAAGTTTGCCTACTAAAGTAGCCACTTACTGTATGTCCCTCATCTTTTTTTTGTTATTCCAACTACATACCACTGTGGTGGTTTTGTGACTGTTGGTCAATAAAGTGTGGGTGATAAGTGTCAGACGCAGAGGTGGTTGCATGTGTGCAGCAGCTTTTTCACTTTTTCTGGTTTAAGTCAATCAAAAAATACATTTGATATTGAATATTTGGTGGCAGTTAAGAAAAAAGTACTTTCTGATTTCCTGAACTTGTCAGTGACTCTAAGATCAAACCCACTGGTTCCCACTGACACAAGACTTGATAATAATCTTAACAATCAGCCACAAATAAATTCTTTTAATTTTCATTTAATTTGTTAAACAGCTGGATGATGTTGTTTTTTTGGCAAATGAGTATAGTAACTAGTATTTTTGTTGTGGCCAATTTTCAGCCATGGATTAAGACAAAATCGGTGTTCTAGCAAGTATACCTTATCTTAATGAGGGAACATGTCACCCAGTGCAATGATGGCTCCCCGATGTGTTTTCTGGACATCAATGGAGCTCTATGGCACAGAGGAATCAGATGTATCAGGATTTGACTACAAAGTCAAAACTTTTTAATGGCTGTATTTCTAGACAGTTTAGAAGATAGAGCCTGTCACAAAAAAAAGAGTGTACATTTTGTTGCTTTGGACGTCCTTTATAACAGACATTAGTATTACTATCTGACTAGGACGTGAAAGCATTTGTATGCAAAAGTCATTGCGCTCTATGGAGACTAAAATTTGAATCTGTTTATTGAACAAAATATTGTGATTAAGTTAAAGGTCAACTTCGGTTTTGGAAAAAGGAAAAAAGAGCCACACTGGCATCAACAGAATTACATGGGGTTTCATGGGGCTGTAACAGCTTGTACTTAGTTCTCACTGGAGGTGTGGAGAGTCTTTCATGACTCCTTCATAAGGAAAAAAAACAAAAAGATGACAGCTTGTTATTACCACAACTGTATTAACAGCTGCTGCGAGCCATTTTCCCTCCCTCGTCCAGAATGATTCCTTCACCACAGATGAGTGAAAGGAGCCACGACTTGTGGGAGTGTATTGTGCTTGCAGCTGAGTAGCAGAGAAGATGGTAAAATTCACAACGGGTCATGATGGTTCTATCCCTGTGGGCTCTCTCTCCAAACACGCTGTACAGACTGCATTCACACCTAACAGAGCACCGCTGGAGGGGCTGTGCAAACATGCTACACCTGCACACACACGTACACATATATATGGTTAGTAAATGATCCTTATAAAGAACATACATAATGCACAGTGCAAATAACTTGGGGAGGTTTAGCCTTTAGAAGATTTACAAGATAAACTATTAGGAATACAAAATCTCAAGAAAAGATAACTAAACGTTTGCACGGAAAGAAATAGCAAAATGACGCATTAATGTACAGAAAGTAGTGAAGGCAACATGATTACAGGGATTTACTAATGAACATAATGGAAGAAGAGGAGGGCTGAAGAGACACAGAAAAGAAAGCTGAAAAAGAAGAAGAGAAAACATCTTAACAAGCCTCTCTCATCCAGCCAGCTGTATCGTGAAACGAGAAGCAGCAACTGAGTGCCTCACTTCCCACATACTGCTCATGATCACAGTCTCTCTCTGAATAAATGTGTGTGTAGGTGTGTGTATCTGTGTATTTTAGCAGTTGGGAACCCACAAGAGATTAACATCCCTGTTGGATTATGGAAGGGATACATGCTGGAAAGCTCCATTAACTGTGTGTGTGTGTGTGTGTGTGTGTGTGTGTGTGTGGCTCTCCTTCCATGGCTACAGGGCTTTTTTAGACTGTTGCCACCAATATAAGCACTTGCTATCTGCCCTGTAGACATAATGTCTCAATCTGTGTATGTGGTCTCTTTCCTCTCCACGGCCCTTGGGGGGCTCAGTGAGAACAGATAAGTCAGCCTTGGGAGCAGCTCAGTGTGACCACCCCTTTACGAGTCGAGGTGAGGACAGCAAAAACGTTTATGAAGCAGTCGCCCTCTGTAATCCAGCCGCAACAGTAATCTCCACTGCCTCCCCAGCTGCGGAGACACAGCGACGCACAGTCCCTCTGGAGAGACACTGTGATCATGAGCATTCAGCGCGAAGGGAAGCTTCAAGTGCTGCTTGTGGTGTGAGTTGCTGCAGGCTGGATGTCGGTCTCAGGCCACAACTGGTACCAGGGGGCAGGACACATCCATCTGCTCAAATCTTTTCAATCTGCTGTGTCATAACGTGGAGTCAGGAGAGAGGAGAGTGGCCAGGTGGACAATTTTTCTGCCGTACTCACACTTTCTCTTCCTATGATTTTATTCACCACTTTCAAGAAAATCACCTCTGCTCTCTGCTGGTCCGTCTTCTCTTATTTGCTGCTCTCATTCTTTATTATCTCTACTTGTCATTTTCTCCATCTCTTTTTATCCCTCTGATAGGGTTTTCATTTTCTCTCTTTCTCTGAGGATTTTCTTTATCCTTAAGAGTCATTTTTTCACTCTGCACGTAAAATCTGTTCTTCCAGAGATGTGCTGTATAATGACATATCTTTGGCTGATTCTTGGGGTGAAAGCCACATACTGTAGCGACAGAAAGACTGAATTTTCTCTCTGTTATGTTCGTTGCTCTCCCTCTCTTTCTCTGGCAGCAGCCCTGTTGTCCCCTCCTTGCTCGCCCTATGGAAGTAAAGCCATAACCTCCATTTGCACAGGTTAATGTGCAGCCATCTCAACATGAACACAAAACCAATACCAGGCCTTCTTGCGTGGGTGATCGCTCATTCTCTCTCTCACTCTCTCTCTCTCGCTCTCTCTCTCTCTCCACCTTGTAAATTGGACTCTGGCAACATTACGATGCTTTTCTCATTATTCCCATCACTCTGGCCAAATTGCCTTGTCTTTCAGGACCATTGGGCTCTGTTCATTGGCTGCTCCTGCAACCAGAGGGCTACACAAGTCTTTTCCTCTGTCTCACGGCTGTTTCAGAGCAAAGATGGGACCAAGAAATGGATTCCATTCTACAGCAAATAATACAACCTCAGGCCACTGATGACTGCCTGCTCCATGCTGCACAAGTGACTTATTTATCAAGGAAGATGTAAACAAACGCTCCCAAGAGCAACTGAAACAACATGCAGTAAAGTAATGTTAGACAGTATTCAATCTTGTGAAAGCATCTGTCTTTACCAGGCTTCTCTGGTTTTGAAATTTACAACTATTTTCTGCTAATTAATAACTTTTTTGTAGTTAGAGACAATGCTGGAAGTCAAAAAGTTAATTAAAAAAGTCAAATAAAGTAAAGTAAAAATCCTCTCATAAGGGATTCTGGGGAAAAATACATTGTTTAGTGAGGGATTCTGATGTTGGATAATATCATCACATAAATGCAGCAGTATAGTGGATTGCCAATACATTTCTGTGGCTCTTCAGTCGACAGCTTGTTTTTTTGTTTTGTTTTTTATTAGCTATCATGTAATTGTTCAAAGCAAATATAAATAATAAAATCCTGCATAAAAGTGATTTTTAGCTTTAATTTGAAGTGATTCTCATAAATGAAACCTGTTGATTGCTTTAAATTAACAGACACTTCAGAGTTTTTCAGTTGTTGTCAAAATATTCCGATTCAATTGTTTAAATTTGTAGTTTTACACTGTGCACCTTCAAAGATGCACCGTGGGGAGCGTTCTGACCAGCTGCATCACAGACTGGCATGACAGCTCCACTGTGGATAACCTCAAGGCTCTCCAGCGGGTGGTGAAAACCAACCAGCGTGTCACTGGGACTGCACTGGCACCCATACAGGACATCACCAGGGACCCATCATAATCCAACCACCACCTGTTTGACCCCCTGCCATCTGGTGGGTGATACTGGACCATAACCATACAGTCACAGACCTGCTGACTGAAGAACAGCAGAGCTGTAAAGCTAGTGATCCCCCCCACCCACACACACTGATTACTGAGCCTGACTATAGATACAGGTTGTGCAGTAATGTGAATTTTTAATAGCACCATGCAATAATTTCCATGGTGACTATGGTATATTACCAATCAATTAGTGATAACAATGATGACTTGACCTCTTTACACGTAATTTAGGTATAACTGTTATCTATTCTTTTTATTTACTTATTTTGTTTTTGTATTTCTATGTATTGAAAGTGTGTCTCCTACTATTTCAGCGTCTGCAATATGTTTTTAAGTTGCAAGACCGGTGAACAAAAATTTTTATTGCACTGGACTGGTATAATGACAATACATTAAATTAACATGAATTGAAATTGAAAGACTAATGTAGTCGGCTAACTGATACAGCCATGCATTGATTTGATTACTGGTCACTGCAAGTAATTCCTGGCAATTTGTATGCTTTTATTTTCATCAGCAAATGCTCAACCAACAAGTGTTGTCTGTGTAGCCACAGGCTGATTAAGCTCTACTCCAAAGACCTGCTAATAAGAAACATACCTCCACAGTTCTGTAACACATTCCCTCATTATATTTAACATGGCCATGTGTACCTCAGCTCACTCAAACTGAGGTTGAGGAATCTGAGCCTTGTGTAACTCTTCTGTCAGGTAAGGTAGTGCCTAATACAGCAGAGAAATCCTGCCAAGAGTTGTATTTTGAAAGACAAAGGTGTGAGACGAGCATGTTGTGTATCTATCCTCTGTGGCTTCACTCTGTACAATATGACAAGTGCAACCAATTAAGGGAAGTTTGTCATTTACTGTAGTTTTTTTAACTGTATAGTCGATGGCACTAGGAATTGTTTACAAGCACATGTGCAGCATCAGATTGCAATTTACAGCCTGTGCACTGCTCCGTAAAAGAGTACAGCACTGTTGACTTCTTGACTCTGCATGATTAAATCCAATTAAAAGTATTTTTAAAGTTTATGTTGTAGTTAACACCAAAAACTCATAAAAAAAAATTAAAATTTAATGGCTATTAGTCACATCCTAGCTCAAGACTGGTCTTGGGAGAGGACCAGAATTTTTGGCGTCTCAGTCTCCCGGCTACATGGACTCAATTGTGACTTTTGTTTTTGACTCGACTCGATTGTTTTTTCCCAGCTTCTTTGGTTTGGCCTCAGCGGAAAGATCACTGGTCGGATTGCACATTTAAAACAGAGAGAGAGAGAGATTAAAAGAGGACAGGCAGAAGAAAAGAAGCATCGAGACAGACAGACAGGATGAGAAGAAAAGCACTGAGTCAAAACAGGGAGAGAACCGACGAGATAAAAAAGCTACCAGACGGGACGGACAGAGAGAAGACGCGTGATAGCTAGAAAAAGGGCACCGGAGACAGAGAGAGCGAGAGACAGATGGACAGATGGAAGAACGTGAGAGGACAGTTAAAAATTTAGACAGCGAAAGTAAATGCTTAAGTCCTTTTGAGTTCACCCAGCTATGAGTCAGGAGGAATTGAATGGTTTTTTTTCTCTCTCACTGTCTGCTGCCGCTGAATACCCACTGCTCTTCTATTCTGTCCTGACACAATACATGGCTTTTAGCAAAGTCATTTTCCATTTCAGAGCTGCCCGCTGGTCATTTGAGAATGGAAGGGAAAAAATAAAATAAAAACTACATGTATATTAAGGTATAAAGCACGAGTAAACTAAACCAAAAGTTGATTTGCATTTGAGACATGTCGACAACAACAACTAAGGCAGAATTCACAAAACACACACAAAAAAAAACACATTTTCTCTTGGCTTTTTTCTATGAATTCTACTCACTACTGTAGATTCGTATTAAACACGTGTGCAAGGATTTTAGAAGGCTGCACTATTTTTTAATCTGACTCTACTCTATAGGGTACTAGCATAAAACACATCAAACAGTCTGTCAGTGCCCGAGTTTGACATGTACTTGTAGTCCTCCCTCTCCCTTCATTTCTCTCAGTTCTCTTCATCTTCCCCTATCTTTTGGCTCAGGCATGACCTAAAACAAAAACACGGACAAAAAACTTCAAAAACCTCCTGTCTGTCACCTCATGAGCCATTGTTGTCTGTTGGTCTCCCTTCCTTTATAACAAGCCATTTCCCTCCTTTCATCTTCCTTTCTCAAAGGCTTCTGTTTCTTGTGGGACAGAAATGACAGCGCATTCGCCTGTACCTTTCATATACGGTAAATAGATGGAGGGGAAAAATAAAAAAATAAAAAAAACATCATCCTCTTCCCACCTGTGCTAGGTGTCTTTCTCTTTGTTGTATGATTTAAAGGTGGTTTGAAATGACACACAGAACGCAGCAACAATCCAATACCATAAGCTGTGTGGAGACGATAAAGCAACTACGGAGGATCAAAAGGATTGACACGTTCTTCTGTTGCTGCTGTCTGTTCAATGCCACGACAGAGAGGGAAGAAGTGCTCCTGGTGCTTAGTAGGGATTGTATTCAATTACCAAATAAACAGCTCAATGGCAGAGAGCCACAATAAGTGGTTATTTCCAAGCGTGCACAGCATAATGTTTTGACAGGCATTATTATGGGTACCAGCTAGTGTTTTTGGTGACACTGTCCCTCTTGTAAGAGACCTGTTTTTAAATGAAGTGTTCACTTTGGATTGGGGAAACATTAATAACTGTAGTAATTGTAGTGATAAGCATTAATCATGTTTCACACCAGCTGAATCAGGCTTGTCAGTGACTTTTTGTGATTTTTGTGTTCATCTATAATGCTTCCCATACCTTTGAGGACCATTCTCGTAAAAATCTTTAGTGGGGGAATGTGCTCCTTCAGTGGGCAATAAAGGAGTAAAAACGTTATGTAAATCATCATTTTGCTGATCGTTGTGAATAAAAATTGCATCTGCTTGAAACCGTCTAAACAAAAACAAACCTCTATACCAACAGATGACAAATTTAAGATGAGGAGGAAGGGAGTAGTAACACACCAGTACTTTTTTTTTTAGTAAAATAGATGCTAGTCTAGCACAAAGAACAGTCTGTCTTTGGAACTACCAAAACATTTTTAATATACAGTTTGTCCCAGAAGGGTTGGATTGGCTGGACCTCCATTATCGACCGAGGTCAGGCTGACTCACCCTGGTAAAACATAAATTATTGATTAAGCTACGATTAGACTCGTAAGACTTTCATTATTGATGAAGCTACAAATTATTGGGACAGATTGGTGAGCCTTTCATTACTGATCAAGCTGAAGAGAGATTGGTCGACTTTAATCTCTGGAGTAATGTGAAGGGTTTCAGCCATGAAACGTTAGACACGCATTCTGATTGGTTAAAAACCTTGACAATCAATTTATGAGGGTAGGCTGACGGCTTCTATTGACCATCTTGATGTACAAGTGTGTGGGTAAGACTGTGTTTAAAGAAGCTGTTGGATTTACTACATTTCCTTTTAACATCAAAAATATCAAGAGTTCATCAATCTTTAAAGGTGGATTTAGCCTGATTTTGTCAAACAGCTTGCTCTTATGGAAGACTAGCCCTTACCTGATGTTACTGGCAACCGGTGCAGAAGGACTCATCTAGAAATTTTTTATTCATTACCTTTAAGACACGACTTGGACTAAAGCCTAGGTGCATCTGAGCTTTTAAGCCCTCATGAGCCCAAGCACAGCTTGAGATCCTGAGGCAGCGCTGCTCTGGTCATTTCAAAGTCCAGACAGACGACTCTGGATTATCAAGCCTTCTACATCAGCACCCCGGCAGACTCTTTGAACAACTTGCTGTCTGATGAGATCAAGCCGAACTCTTTAAAAAACTTGCTTCAAGGACTGTGGTGTACTGCACCTGGGTTTTTTTTGTTCTGGATGCCCTGTGTTTTTGCAATTTAGAGAAAAAGTTTTCTTTTTTTTGCGTGCTTTAACTTGCTTTAAGGTCTGTTATAGTTTTGCTTGACAGGAGCAATTGCATTTTCTCTCCTTAAGAATTGTACAATCTCTACGTTGTACGGGAAATTCTTTTGTGTTAACTTTGCCTATTTATTTTTGGATTTTCTTTTACTGTAACCCCATACAGTAGATATATTCTATCATTTTTAATTCAAGAAAGAAATGAAAACATCAACAAATTAACAAACAACCAAAGCAGAGTTTATAAAACTTTATGGTTAGTAAGCTGCCTCTTGTCGCATATTGAGGGACTTGAGATATTTATGTGAGAATACTACTTAGAAAATACAAGTCTCAGTAAATATTGTTTATTTAAGCGTAATCAGACTATTAGAGACATTATTTGTTGCACGCGAAGATAATGACACTAATGAAAACCACTCAGGCATCACTATTACATTTTAAAGGAAAGTTAAGGTTTTTCTGAAGTGAGGTCAGACTTATAAGACATCCAGTATTGATCGCGCTTACACAGGGTCAAATTGGCAAAGCTTCCAGCACACACAGAGGTAAGGTCAGACTGAGTGGGTTATCTCGGCTACATCTCTGTACCAGGACATCAGATTGCGATGCTATCGCTTCCAGGAATTGGCTGGTGAGGAAGAGATACAAAGGTCCAGTTCATTAGCAGAGCAGCCTGTGACA
This sequence comes from Pempheris klunzingeri, assembly GCF_042242105.1. Classification (NCBI taxonomy): domain Eukaryota; kingdom Metazoa; phylum Chordata; class Actinopteri; order Acropomatiformes; family Pempheridae; genus Pempheris; species Pempheris klunzingeri. The sequence continues at coordinate 8,678,741 of NC_092026.1, forward strand.
GTGACAGACTGCTGTGACGGTTTCCAGCAGCATGGTCTTAACTGAGCAAAAGCAGAAATTGAATAAAATCTCACCAGTAAGGGAATTACAGTAAGCTATAAATAACAAAAGCATAATTCAAAAGACAGTTCTTGTTTCCAAGAATTAATTTCTCATTTCTTTAGAAGCTCTGGGAAAAGTGGATTGCATGGTTTTCTTAGATTTCACAGCTTAAAAACTCTTTCATGTTGATAGAGTTGGGATAGTGGAATTGCTCTCTATGAAACTGTAGAAACTGAAACATTTCCAGAAGATGTTTCAGCTACACGTTAACTTTTTTAACATTTTTAAAACTTTGTCTGCCTGGGGAAAAGAAAAAAAATCGCCAGAGGGGGCTTCCTGTTTTACATCCGAACAAAGTTGACAGATATCACCGCTGGCTAAGAATGTACAGATCCCAACAGCAGAAGTCCCTGCCCAACCTAAATTTTCTCATGTTGGTGTGTTTGGTAAAAGATTTTCCAGGAAATCATCCCCAGCTACCTTTTGCTACTGTGTCACTTTTCCTGAGTCAGACTAAGTAAGGTTATCTTACTTTTAACACATGATCTTTCAGCATATCCTTAAATACAGACTTGTAATTGCCAGTAAAAGTATAAAAATAAGTTTTTATATAAATGATGTAAAATCTACCACATTACTGTGATAAAGATTTAAGTCTCAATTAGGTCATAATACCTAGCCACACCCTAGCAACAAAAAAGACATAGTGTGTTCTGTGTTTTGCAATGTTGTGTGCAATGACAAAAAAGGGAAAAACAGTGAGGACAAGATGCATAATCCATCATACTACAAAAGCTGTCTCAGGAAAACGTCAGTAAAAAGTCCTGACATCTTAACTCCCTCGATATCCACAGTGAAATCCATCTGCTGTCAGTGGAAGTTGAAAGTATTCACATTCACAGATTTTGAAGAAGTCCTCCAGGGTCTGTCTGTCCTTGTGTTGCAGTTTATAGTCATCTGTAACATTATGCTTCATATGATTTCCTGTGTCATGTTTACTCCCTATAGTGGAGACACACTCTCGAACCGCTGGCACATTAGAGTCACAATGCAGCACTTTAGTCGAGTAAGTGTGACAGCTCTGTCTCTATAGGGTTTGGTTGTGATGAATATTTACACACTGAGGTTGTATTCATACCCTCTACTGTTTTTAAATGCTGAATCCATCTGCACGTTGAATTTTCAGTCAAACTTGATCTGATCGGATGCATTCAGGCAGGGTTGTGTAGAGCACTTCTCTTTAGAATAAGGAGCTGTTTGCCTGTTACACTTCTGGATGCACCACTGTCTCCTGATGCTGCCGCCATAATCAGGCCTGACACAGGCACACGGACCATAATCCCCATTGATTAGAAACCTGAGATCAAAGGCTTCCACTGCTGTCACTCTCACCTCTTGTCTCCACTCTGCTTATGCTGCCTCTGTCTTTAGCCTGCCTTTCTTTGTCTTCGTTCACTTTGTGTTTACGTGTGTCTGAACGGAGGTTCACCTTCTTACGCTCCTATTCCCATCATCCAGTCATTTGTCTTCTCATCCCCTGCACCTGTTTCAATAGCTCCGTTACAGTATGTTGACATAGAGGCTTTCACTCTGCTAATAACCAGACAGTACGCTCAATCAGAAGACCTCTGTTAGAATAAACTGGCTCACCCTGAGACAAATTTCTTTCTGCATGTTTGACCACATGATGTTCTGTTAGTTTAGTGTATTACAAATCATGGTGGCTCGCTGTCTCGTTTTTAATGACTGCAGGGGTAATAAAACAGTTTAATCTGTTGAAAGGTTAGCATTAAAACAACAAGAGAGGAGCAGCAGTCATCATCTCACTTTCTCTCTCTGTTTTGCTTCCTGTCCTTCTCCATTTTATGCCTCCTATCCGCAATTCCCTTTTGTCTCTCTGCTGCTACTGATGCTCTCCAAGTATTCCATTAAGACGATAAAGATGTTACATCTTTATCGTCAACACAGCTTCCTTTGTTCATTCAATTTCTAAATTCTCTACTGTGGAAAGCAAATCTATGAATATATTTGCAGACAAACCTCTGCATTAGGATGCACTCTTCGGTGTTAACCTCATGTATTTAAGATCAAACCACTGACAGAAGAAATAACTGAGCCTCCAGCAAAACCCAGCCGCACACACACACACACACACACACACATAAACACACAGAGAATTACAATGGTACACAGTGAAACCCCACTAAAACCTCCAGGTAAGGGACTCATGTCTAGGGATGTTATTAGCGACTAATGTCTATATTGATTAAACAGAAATTTAAATTTAGCCTTGTGAACTAGTCTAAACAATGTCAAGCTGGTTTGCTGAATGTGGCTCCCACTGCTAACATCAGCAGACAGCAGGTTCAGGTCCACATGCCTGTGCTGAATGTGGTTATGCAGCCAACATGCAAACTTTTTTTTTTCATTTTTTAAATTGAAATACTACCAAGCCATACTGGTTTTATGAGGTGTCATCTTTGTTCCATTTTCAGTTTACACCCGGGCATTAAGCGCAGGAGGATGCGTAACATCTTGGACACAACAGTTAACCGGCGTTGTACACTAAATATAAATAATTTGTTTAACTGACTGTTTCTGTCGGCTGTAATGGAACAGTTCATATAAAGGTTAATCAAGTGGTGCAATCACATCACAACTGTACAGAAAAGGAGTTCCATGTAGTTCAAAACAAACCACTGTGAGACTGAGCAGACGTTTTCCCACTAAACTCTCTCATTAAAACCATAAAATGTGTTTTCTAGTATTATTGTCTGTTGCTCTTTACTTACAGTAACTGGAAGGTTGTGTTAAATTGTATCTAATTAAAATGGAAATGATTACTGCAAAGACTGTGAAAAGCAATGGTCAATAAGCATAAACTAAAAGCGCCTCATCATAATCTACTACAAACTAAATAAACAATCCAGTTTTTCATTATCCATGGAAAATGTTAGGAGTTTGGGAGCTTGGGGTGAATACTGAAGACAAATATGACACTCCTAATAATCACTTTTCAAAACTGAAATCTGAATATCTTGACAGTCTGGTGTGTAAATAAGCACAGTAGGTGGTGTACCTATTTTGTAAGATCCGAGGGCAGAACATTTAATTAAGTGGTAAACATACAGTGCCCTAGCTGTTTAACCCATGTTTAATCAGGCACGGGAGTGTAGGCTATTCCCAAATCAGCGAGAGTAGATGAAATGAAATGAAAGAGTACAGACATTGTCTTATTTGCACTGAAAAGTGTATTTTGAAGCGCATTAAGATACATGAAAGTGTATATAAAAGCAAACAGGCCCAGGGTTTAAGTGACTTTAAATAGCTCCAAGACCTACGTTTCTAATAAGAGGTATTTTGAGCTGTAAAAGCAAATTCCAACACATAAACCCAATCAACTGCACCACCCACTTTGGCTTGAGAGGGTTTACTTGGAGCCACAACATTTCCAAAATGGGGAAGCATATAAAAAAAACACTTGCAACAAATCAAAGAGATACTGAGGCAATGTGCCGCTGCAATCTTCATGCTAGCAGAAACATGGAAGCCCTTAGTCTGGTTTGATCGCTTATTGTTATTTGTTATAATTTGGGGTATTATCCTTTTGATCTTGAAGTTTTATCTATGGCATTAGTGCACAAAAAAGACATCTCTGAGTCATGATCATTATTCGTTTAGCGGACAGGAAGACAATTTTGTAGTAGAAACAGAATGCATAAGTCAGAGATGAGATCTTACTGAGCCCCACGCAGAAAAACATAAAGAGTTGCGTGCTCTCTGAAGCATGTTTGCACTGTGTGACATCTTTTGAGATATTTGTGTGTAGTTGTGTGTGTGTGTGTGTGTTATGTGATAAAAAAGTGACATCTATTTGTGTTCCTATTAGACAGCCAGTTATGGTGATGAATACATACATGAAAATTAGCCCGAGATGAGGGCTAATTGTCTGATTAGATGTGCTTCAGGTTGATAGATGCACAATAAGCCCATGCACATAAAGCAGTCATTAAGGAACATTAGACCATTAAATTGAACATTACACTATAGCCAGAGGGAAAAATATGGATGTCCATTAATGCGTCTCAACACGTAGGAGTGTGTGTGTTTGTGTGCGCACAGTACCTTTTTTATGGGTACTTTATTCTTTTGTTGCCCGTCTCTCTCTCACTCTGCACCTGTACTGGAGAGGAGAGAGATTAAATTAGCATTACACAATTACACAACTGAACTGCTTTTCTCCCCAACTTAAGAATGCAGCATTCCCTAGAAAGAATTTAAAATGTAAATTGCTTGGTGGTAAAGACATGCGGTAGAACCTCTAACAGGGCAGAAGTGTTTATTACTCCCACACACCACATAACACAAACTAACACGTGTGCACACCACAGGTACAAATACACACAAGTCTTCAATATCTGTTTTAGCTAGGCAGCGTGTATAAGATGAAAATTAGCAATGTAAGTAAGCATTTATATTCAAAAAATATGAAAGCACTGAATCTCTTTCAGCCATAGAGGAACAATAGAGCACTGCAGGAGAACTTAAAGCACTCACACACAAAACATGCAGCCATGTGCGCACACAACTTCACAGAGGCATAGTACGGCCTCTTCTCCTGCTGAGAAAGAACAGGAACATATCGAGGTTCTTTTATCAACATGGAAAAAGGAAAAAGCACTCATTTACTCTCCTCATCTGGTGTGCCGCTGAGGGTTTTTTTTTTTGTTGCAGCCTGCCACCCGAGGCACGCTCACTCAAACACACACACACACATGCATGCCCACGCAAACAGAAACCCAAGCCCTGTTTGTTCTTGAGGGTGTCTCGCTCACCCTCTGAGAGATAAAATGACATGCTTTGCTGGCCGGGTTGTTTTCAGCTCAGAGGAATTGCAAATTCTTTTAGAATGGTGTCATTTTCGCTAGGATTTCCTCCAGTGAAGAAGTCTGATTAAATAGACAAAAGAACTTGGCTCCACTGTTAGTTCTTCAAACATAGTAAGAGGGAAAGATATTCATCTCTGTATCTCCTCTTCATAAGTGAAACCAACAGGGAAAATCAAACTGTTATTTTCAGGAAAATGCATGTGAAAATGAATTTCTTACACATTTATTTACAGTACAACTACTTGACTTAAACCCTCATATAAACTTATGCAGCAGCAGGAAACTGTGCTAAGTCCTCCAAACTAACCGACAAACACACAGTTTGCCTTTTCTTTCCAAAATGACATATGAGCATGTTCTTATCTGACGCCCCTATCCACGGTACGACATGTCTTAATGCCATCCATAGACTTTATACAGTATGAGAAGGGGATGTAGCCACTGTGATGTCACCCACTGGTTTTTGGACGTCGTTTTTAAGCCTCAAGTATGGTATTTTAGCCATCGCCATGGTTCTGGAGCCAGAAGTGACAATCATTCCACAAAGACAAAATAAGATTGGTTAGGTTTAGGCATTACCCGCCCCTGATTGGTTAGTCACAAGGTAGTCCCACCCTGAAGCATGCCTTGCTTTATCATCTATTTTACTCCATAATTTAGACCATTCAAAGAAAGATTTAAAGAGAAGAGATAAACACATTAGGAAAGTGTTTACCGAGGAAACTGATGAAGAAGCAGGGTCATTTCCTCATAGACTTCCACACAAGTGGACTTTTTTTGTAACCAGAGGCGTCGCCCCCTGGTTGCTAGAGAGAATGCAGGTTTACGGCACTTCTACATTAGCATTCGGTATTCACACCTGTAAGCCAAACCTGTAAGCAAAACAGTTACATTTGGCAACATACTGTATCAATGCTGTCTGACCTGTCACCATATGCACTGCATTCATCTGGAGTTGTGGTTCTTGCCACCTGACAAATATTCATTCTCCTTTTAGCTCTGTTTTCCACCAAGGAAAGTTTCTGGGTTTTTAGCTACTAAATGTTCCTATATGTTCACCAGCTTGTTGATAGCTATCTGTCTGCTGTTCAGTGAAGGGCAGGTGTACTGTGGGTTTAGCAAACCTGTTTTGCTGAGAACAGCTGACTTTTGTTGCTGGAAAAGAGGCTGATGAGACCAAAACAGTTGTGCTGAGAGGATCTGCAGAGTTAGGTGATAATTAATATTATAATAAAAAAAAAAATACTGATCATAGTAGCTTTAAAGTTAGAACATAATCATGATTGTGGTTAAAAGAAACCAATTTTAGCAATTGGAAGGAAATAGGGCATTAACACACTTGGTCCTATCTAATAACAATGTCGACCGTTCAATACTCATAATTCACACAGCTAGTGGTCTTTGTCAGGTAAAAATAAACATAGGTTCTATTACACATTTCAAATCATGATTTCATGTTTCTTTGCAACAACAGTTTTATCCGGCACTCTTTCATTTAAATCAGATAATTTTTACTGTGATATGTGCTTCAACATGAAATATGCAACAATAAATACAAGGGTGCTTTAAGCCTTTTCACAAGATTAGCAGCGTCAACTCTCCCATTACACACATAACACTATCTTGGAAGCTCTTTTGAAATCTTTAAAGGAAACCTGTATTGTTTCCTCTGCGAGCGCGAACTTTTAGAAGCCTTACAGGTGCACACATGTAAAAATACTTAGAAACCCTAATATGGAGATTGAGAGACATGGATTCACAAACCCATATTCTACTAACAAACATCTCAACAGACATCTCAAAATGATTTGCATTACCACACACACAAATATTCATAGATTTTTTTGTATTACTTCTGCATGCTGTCCCACTGAGAGAAGAGAAAGTTACAGATGGTCCTGTTTCCTCCCTCAGGCGGCTTTGTAGTTGTGAGAGCAACACAAAGAAATACTTTTGAGGTAAATTATATTATGTTCCCACAGTTTATTTGCTGGCCCAGCAGCAACAAAAAATGCTGCTTTCACAAGAAATCTGAGCATAAATAAAAAATGTAAGACAACAAAAATGAATGTGTATTATGAATAATTTGCATTCCTACGTCTTGATTTGAGCCTAACCAAACAATAGCAGCAAGTGTTATGAAGAAAGTTCAGGAGAATGAATTTCTGATGAAAGTGTATTGTTTTTATGAAAAAGGAAATGGGAATCATATTTTTGGCATACTGATCTTGTGAAGTCTTTTAATTCTTACTGGTGTGAAAGAGTGGGCTGATGTGGATTTTAGTCTCCTCCTGCTGAGTTACTTCACAGCTCTCATCAGCTGTTGTTGTATGTTCTGCTTTGCAAGTTATGGGTTTAATACAGTTCACAAAAGTTGGCAATTATAGCACTCAGTAGAGAGTGACATAAAGCACTGTGACATGGAAGTGAATATGATGATTACTGTCTTTAACTTTCATTTGAAATCTGAAATCTTTGAGATCTGATTCGCACTTCGTTAAAGTAGGGAGGGGAATATTCGAATATAATATGATTCAAAAAAATGTTATAGTTTTGCGACTATCGATCTTGTTTTAAAAATACGTTTTCCTTCATTCACACCTGATAGAATGACCGTCAGAAGCAGCAGCTTGATATGGGTCGCTGAGATGAAGCTAGATAAACAGATGGACACAAGCAGTCTCTGATTATTTGTTGCTTAGACAGCTTGAGTCCCATTTCATCCAGTAGATCTTCCCGCGACCGGAGCAGCCTTAGGTACAAGCTGAGTTAGCTTAGCTCTTATCCCGGCTCTCTCTCCTCTAATCCTGGGGCAATCGCCCATTCTAGGCTATGCAGTCTTGCTTTAATCATTGATCAACACTGATTTAGAGGAATTTGGTGAAAGAGGCTCCACAGACTCTCAAATACACTAGTCAAGTTGTATGATGTATACTAAATATAAAAATATAAAGATAATATGCAACCGCATATACATTTAGAGGGAAACGTCATGCAAAACGGATTGTTTTCTAATTTCATGATGCGAAAATGCTGTTGATTAGCATATTTGGCAGAAGGTAAAAATGTGCCAAAATATCTGATCTTGCAACACAACATCCTCATGTAGTGATTACTGCTTTATTTAGTTATTATGCCAATGTTAAGGCACTGGCAGCACTTGGCTCAGGTTAGGGAAAGATCATGGTCTGTTTTAATACAGAAAAAGGCAGCAGAGACACAACATGTTTGTTAACATTTAACAAGAACCACTTTTACCAAAATGCTTCTGTTGCGTAACCCTAACCACAGGCAGGACTCAAGATGCTCAGGATGAACTCCGGTGCTGCAGTACTGGACTTTGTGCATGTTTGACCTGCTCCCTGCAACTCCAGCAGGGAGGAGGGGCTTCTTTCACACAAGAAACATCGACTCTGAACATACTCCAGTCAGCAAAGTGTGTTTTTGAATACTGTGTAAATTCACATAACGTGATTGAATCTCAAACCTAAAACTTCAAGCAGATTTAGTGAAACTTAATATGGTTTCAAACTCTGCAGAGAATAGAAATTCCTATTTTATCTTATTTTGCACTTAAATATAAGAAAAACAAATAACTTAATGTATATTATTGTCTATATTCCTAAACCTTAACATAATTCTAAACCAAAGCTGCCTGAGCCACTGCATAAATCATACTGGCTTATTGAATTGAAAAAGTATGAAATATCTCAGATGATAGATAGTTGGTATTTAGTCAGGATGGCCCACAGCCACTAGTGAATTCTATTGTGTGTGTGTGTGTGTGTGTGGTTGTGAGAGAGCGAGAGAAAGAGAGAGACCCAGTGAGAAAGGGAGAGAGAAAAGAGAAAGGAAAAAAGAAACTGAGGGACAGAAAGCAGATAGAAAGATTGAAAGACATCCTCTCTCTCTCACACACACATACACACACACACACACACACAAAATTGTACTATACAGTGCATTTCAGTCTTGTGTGTGCGAATTAGGCGTATACCCGTGTGCATGTTTTTTTTTATCAGTGGACGATCCCATTTCCGTTGTGTTGATGCAGCAGATGGATTCCCTCCCACTATCCATTCATCACCTGCCACACCAAAACCTGCCTTTGCCCCCTTTGCACCAATGAAAAATGAGTTTTAGACCATTTTCCCCCAGAAAATAAAAGTCGTTTACTGTGTCATCAAACAGATTTCATCATATGGTCCAACTGGGTCTTTTGAGCAGAAAAAGTTTTTATTCTATTTTGTGCTTCACAGCTCACCAAGAAGTGAGAGGGAAAGAGTGCCAAAGGGCAACGGGAGAAACTTCAAATTGCTATAGTTATTAGTGGACAGTAAAAACAAGACAAAGAGGAGTGGAGGGAAAACTTCATCAATCCATTCAGTCCACGTTATCATGATAAGAAATTTTTATTTTTACTGATACAATTGGTACCACAGTATGTGTTCATATGTGATTGCGATATGTGAAAAGATTATCATGTTAAGCCTGGATTACTTAATTAAATGTACGTATTAATATCACGTATCAAGTTTTTTTTAATTACTACGCACAAATTTAAAAACTTTGTTGAGTTTTGAATTTTGATAAAAAGGAAAGTCATTCCTTGTTTTGGGTACAAATGTCACGTCTTTTCACTTAACTGACATCAATATGGAGAAAACCTTTGAATTATTTCAGACATAATTATTTAGAAGATAAAGAGGGATTTAATTTAGGAAAACAGCATTGATAACTCATGCCAACACTGAATGAGGGCAAAGGGTCGTTTTCTTTCTACCGAGGTAATTACCAAGTAGTTGAATTTACGTAGATATGTTTCAAATGCCAGGATTAATTTAGTCGCTCCTCTGTGTCAGTAAAAATAATGAAGCCAACACCGTTAGTGACACTGTTAGTGCAATGAACTCATTTATGGGAGTGAGGGCAGCTGAATATGAGACGTTTGTTATCTTTGGAAAGCAGGAAATGAAATTCTGAGTTAACGACACACTAAAGAGGCCTACTGCTGTTGCTTAATGCCTGTGTGAATTAAAACTGTAGGGATACAAGGGGACACTTTGATTTGTTGTTTTAAGCTTACTGTGTTCAGTAAAAAGGAGTTGCAGGAATATCAACTCTGTCTGACTGTCATAACTGTTCAGTGCAGTTCGCGGTTTCCCGCAGTCTGTTACAAAGGCAGCGCAACACATCGTCCGAAATATCGACCTTTACTGGATGAGATGCTTGGAATCTTTTCATTGAGCTTTGGACACCAGAAGAACAGGTGCTACATGACACAACATAGCCCAAATGTTTAATTATAATAATTAAAACTGATCATAAGAGCTGGAAAAAATGAAAACCTGAGTGGCGGCAAATGTGCAGTCATTTACACCAAAGAACCAACATCAGTATCTGAGTTGAGTTTCCAGATTTTCTAGTTGATGTGCACGATTAGACAGTAATACCATTCTGTACTTATAAAATGACGATAATGTGTCTGCAATAATTGTAATACAATAACAGTTAAATAATAACAACAAACTGGGGTTGTGCAAGTTTGTGTGCCTAAGGTTTAAATGCAAAAAGGGAAAATAAGTGAATACTTCACTGTAGTGCCTGTCTGTCTAATTTCTTCTCACACAAATCCTACTTGTGCTAACAAATGATCCATGATCAAGTCTATGTGTGCAACTGTGTGTGTATGCAAATGCTATCTAGACTATAACTTACATTTTCCCCATAGTCTGAATGCTAAATGTTGCTGCAGGGACTTTTACATACAATATTTGGCAAAGCTTAGCAAAATTCATATAATTAGGTATAGGCTACATTTGCTCGCACACACAACCATACAAACACATACACACAGTAGACAAGCAGACACTAGATGAACACACAGAAACACATAAACCACAGACAGACACACAGCAGACTATAGGTCTCAGGCTCGATAAACCTTTGGAATCGCTGGGCCTTCATGTTAGACTTTCAATTATGACAGTAATCGATGCTACGGAGACAGACACAAAGAGAGACGGGTAGAGAGACAGAGACAGGGTGACAAGGAGCCTGAGAGAAAGTCAAAATGAGAGTTTGCAGACCGAGTAAATGAGTGGGGGACTTGATAGTGTATAGATCCACAGCCTATATGATGAATCTGCATGTCAAATAACAAATTAAAAGCCCATAAATCAATCTTTTGGCAGTGCAGGTTAGAAAATGGAGTGGAGATCAATAAAACAAAGCACACAGATACTGAGGTAATGGCAGATCCATATTAATCCAAGAAGTAACAACTTCCATAATTTCAAATTGAGATTTAATTTATCTATTGCACCATTACGTTTATACAAGGTACCAAATAAATGTCACTAATGTTAAATTATGTAATACATGTCTCATATAAATCCCTCCGTGCAAGATATAATTACTTGGAATTGCAACAATACCCAAGCCAGCATCCCTCATACTTATGGATGTATGGGCTAATTATGGGAACCATCAGTTACCTACCAAGACCCATCTACTGGCAAAAAAAAAGAAAACAAAGACCTTAAGGCCAGAAGCTTGTTACAGTTGCAGAGAAGCAAAGAGCTAAGATTTGCAGCACTGGAAGGACTCCACAGTCCAGGTTTTCTCTCTTTTCATTCATTCGGTCTCTGCTTTCTGAAGTGCTTTTACATCACAGAGCGGCAGACAGAAGTCAATATTACAGTTATTTAAGTTGTCACACCAACTGAACATACCTTTTGAGCAGGTAAATACTAAAGATGAAAAGCCACATTTACCTTTCAGAGCCACATCATCATAAAAAATTATAGACTAGAATAGACAATTGATGGATGGATGAATGGATGAATGGATGAATGGATGAATGGATGAATGGATGGATGGATGGATGGGTGGATAGATGGATAGACTCCACTGTCTTCTTCTGCAGTGGGTTAAAGGCATCCGACCGGAGAATTAGTCCCAAAATTAGTGAAATTAATTTAATTTACCCAATTTTTTGGAAATATTGTATATATGGATGAAAAGTTGACAAATCATTAGCCAACCAGAGAAAAATCATATTAATTAAATGTATGTCATATTAGGTTACACGCACGCACATGCACACACACACACACACACACACACACAAACCCTTATCAGCCTTCAAAGGCAGCACAGCCCTGGTCAGAAAGGTTAGGGCTGCAGGTCTGGCTGCGGATATCCAGGAGGATGACTGGGATTGTGAAGAGAGCGTGAGAGAGAGGTAGAGAGCACCACTCAATCAATTTCTATTGAATCTCATTCCACTGGGAAAATGATAAGCAATGCAGACCTACGGGGCATAACAAACCTGTGCATTTCTTTATATTGGAAGAAAAAAGGCGACTGGGCAGAGACCAAATGGTTAAATTGCTTAAGGAGTACTCTATCTGACAATTGGAACATTTGACTAAATAAACAATTTTATAAAACAATGAGATCATTTTAGCATCTAATAATAATAATTTGATTTATTTCAAAAAATGTTATATTCAGCTATAACAGACGTGAACGCAAAAGGACCAATACAAAGCGAGGTATTATGTACCCACAGTTGTGCCCTTGATATGCCCTTGATGACATTAAGTTGGTGAGTAACCATTTAGACATGTATAGTGTCAATATTGTTCCATTTGGTGCCATTTTGGCCAATTGTCCTCAACACAGAACACTTATTAGCAGATTGAAAGAAGCGAAAACACAGTCAGAAATTAGAGGCTCTGTGGTAACAAATTACAGAGAAAAGATTCCTTGGGTGCAAAGACAAAAAGAAAACCAAAAGAAGCATTTAAGGGGAAGGCGTTTAAACCTTTTCTAATTTGCTAAAAGTTATGTAAATGCAGGCTTAATCATGGATGTACCTTGCATGTTGAGCAGGTACAAATGTCAAAGCCACCACAATACTCGCATGAAATTAGTAAATCAGGTCCAAGGAAGGTTAATCGTATTCCAAGTGTGGCAAAATTAGAAAATGCAGCTCTAATGCTGCTGCTGTATTACACTACAGAGAAAGTCACTGTTTAAGTGGTAATTATTCATTGTTTAATCACCTCCAAAAGACAGGTATTTCAAAACTAGAAATGAAGGCTGAAATGAACAACGATGGCTACAGCTGTGACTGATTATTAAGGCAATATTTACTTTTTAGGATGAAGTGTCTAATAATGGAGGCCTGAATCTTGTTCTTGGGTGATTCAGACTGAAATCAGATTTCATCAATTCTGGACTGCAGAGACAAAACAGAACCCAACTATTGCAAATTAAATTCACACCACAATCATAGATGGGGTGAAACTCAATTTGGGGTCAGCCAGGTGTGACTCAATCATAACACATGGCTGCATTTATCAGTGGCCGCCATCGCTGATGTTCCCTGATTTGATGGACAAGGTGGATACAATTGAAACAACATGTTCTATCTTGCCTGCATCTGTTTTGGTCTTATACAGGAATGGGAGATCAGTTAAATACATAACCATTTCTGTCATTATCAGAGCAACCAATGGAGATAGATTAGTGACGCCTGAACACACAAATTTGTGAATAACTGTTTGAGAGCCAGACTGAAAACTGCACGTTTAATCACATTAACCTGTCATCTGGAATATAGTCAAAGCAGACTAGAATTTATGTTTTTATTACTGCTGTTATCATTTTTGAATTCAGAAATATGGCACATTTATAAAACATAAATTGACATACTATATCATATATACTATATCATGCAACTGAAAATAATTCTTGCCTTGTTAGGAAAAGAGGGTGGAGAGTGAAAGATAATCTAATGATTAGTCAAGTGACAAACTGGCAAACTATTTTGCTAATCATTTGAGTTATTATTTAAGAAGAAATGCCAAACAGTTGCTGGTTCCAGCTTCTCAAATGTGATGATTTGATGCTTTTCATTGTCTTTGATGATCATTAGTTATATATCTAATGATCATTTGGACTATTGATCCAACAAGACGCCTGCAGAAGTCATCTTGGGCTCTCGCAAGTCATGATGAGCACAAAATTATTCATCGCTTAGTGGAGAAAATAGTCGACAGATGACTCAATAATGGAGATACTCAGGCACAGTAGTGATCGCTAAAATCTTTCAAAGAATAAATCAAATCTCACAGATTGTTCTGTTTGCATTTCAGGCTCAGAATATTAAATGGGAAACTCAATGGTAAAAATGAAAGGATCTTCATGTTGAATTCCTCAATCACTCACGGAAATAATTTAGTTTTTAAGTTCAGTGCACACAGTTATTATTATCATTACTATTATTATTATTATTATTAAAAATAAACTGACCTGATGTTTGGTGTAATGACCTACACATGTATTAACTATTTCGGTGGACATACTGACATGGTTGTGTTATATATTTAGTGGTTTTAAGCTTGTTTTGACTGTGAAATCTGCTACAACTTATCTTAAAACTGTTACAAAGTCAATCCCCAAATTGATTGTGAGATACTACCCAGAGATAGATGCATGTTCAACTGTATGAGTGCTGCATATGAACTAAATCCTTTCTTTTGAATAACAGACTTTCCAATAATCTCAAAAGATGGCTCTGCTTGCCAATGAGCAAAACTGCCTTTGGAAAGTAAGAGGGAGATTTGATAAAAGTTTTTCTATTACCTCAGTTATTCAAGCAAAACCGGTGAATCAACTTTGCATGTTTCAGTGGTTCCCGGGAACCTTTTCATACGTTTAACAGTCATCTGCTTGAATACAGATTCATATTTCCAGCCAGCAGGCCAATAAGAATTCATGTAAGTAATGTTTGAAACAATGATTGATTGAGGTAGGGGTGTGTGCTCCCTCCAGTATTATTTTCATTATACATAGGTCATGGTACCATTATGATATATGATATATATATATATGGGGAATGTTGAAGGTTGTTGTAGGATTATTTTACTATTAAGATAATATTTGTGTTGTTTTAACATTCACTCCATGGTACACATTTATTGACAATTACGTGTAAACACACTAACTAATAACGCTCTATAGATGTTGATATCTATAGACAATGGAACTGCATGAATTAATTACATGGACCACAACATTTAGTAATATACTTTTAAACACTGCAATTACCCCATGTTCTCGACAACATTCTTCCTATTTTCAGTTTAGCCACCAGTTAAAGAATAGCACACTCGACACAGCCCGTGCAGGGTGAGTCATGAGCTTGCAACTATCTTGAGATGTTTCTCTTCTCAGGACGTGATGTCAGGCAGCCTGGCCCAGTTAGAGACACATCCCTGCTCATGAAAGTGGTCTCACAAATTAGCAATGAAGTCAGATTCAAAATATCCAAATGTTATCTTCTGAAAAACAGATGAAAAATATGGACTTCTCTTTTGCCGTGTTTTTTTTTTTTTTTATCTGTCCTTCATTCACTCTCCCGAGTTACCTATTTCTGTGCTGTCATCTTGCTTCAGTGATATTTGTTATACAAGGAACAGAGATCAAAAGTGCGTCTGCACTGATTCTTTTGCTCTGTTATGACACTGTATGACTGTTATGGATTCTGCTTCAGCACTCTTTGCTAAACAAACAAGCTGTGCATGTGCTCACGCGCACACTGACACACTATGACAGATAGCGATGAGCACACGACTTGATACAAGATAATTTGTTATTTTGAGACTATTGATTTGTGAGTTATGCAATGAAACAAGTCTCTTTCACAAGCATCCCTGCAGCAATCAATTTTAACATGCTCCTCCATTCATTGCATTCTAATGATACAATCAATAAATCTCCTAATGCTGACTACACAGAAATACAGTGTCATTATCCAGAGAAGAATACAAAAATACAGGGGAAAAAAAAGACAAATGTGACATGAGATGACATTGTTTTATATGTGAGGTTCCTCAGACGGAGGCTGGGGAAGCATACAGCTCCCCAGAATATCATCCATCATCCAAACATGTAGAGAAAAGACGAATATATTATTCTATTTTTGGAGAGGCATTTCTACATTGTGGGGTCACAAATGCCTCCATTATCTTACAACAAAAAATGGTGTGGTTGATATGTAAGGCAGCGAATTATCCTATCAGCAGGGGACATCGTTTACAGATGGGGTCACAAGTAATGGAAAGTCATTTTCACCAGCGGCTGTTTTCCATGTAGGATAGTTACCGTGCTGCCAGCTCAACTAGGACAAATGGCTGCCTCTTGTCCAAATCGCTACGGTAACCTAGACTAAGTAGCTAAGAAGCCCCAGCTGAGGGCTTTGGATGCCTAAATGTATCCCTTGACCATAGCCACAATAGTGTCTGAACAACCTGCGGCGTGAATTACAAGTCGAGCAAGCAAGATGTGAACATCAGGTTAAATCAAGCACTGTTTTTTTTATGAATATACTGCTTGAATTTGGCTGCATTTCTCACTCTGGAGGTTTAGGAATACAAGGTTTTATTGATGTAACATTTCTCAGATCTTAGCGTGGACGCAATTCAGGGCTGAAGTCCAATAGAGGAAGAACCCGTCAGTCAGACAAACTAACCCACAGATTGTTGATGCTGGTAATGGAGGCAAAAGTAGTGGGAGTGGACACCCAAACAACAATGTCAGGAGCTGGAAAAGTAATATAGGTTCAGACCAAAAACATCAGTCTGAATGTAGCTTAAGATAGCTGTAGCTGCTGGTTGGCTAACGAGTCGCTGGCTTCAAAATGGGTACGAGAGAAGGAGTGGAAAGCTGAACGATGAGATGAATGATATGAAACAAAAGAAAGTTGTCTCCTCCACCATGCAGAGTAGATAATAGGGAACCTGGGAAGTGTGCTGTAGCTTAACATTTCAAGTCAGGAGTATTAAATAAAAACAACTGAAACATCCCTAATAGAGTAGTCTTTCTTGTTCTGAAGCTTCCTGATGCCACCATGGTCCTAAAAACACCTCAGCCTCCTCCTGGAATAATTTTTGTGTGAGAAATCTGGAAGGCTTGGATGCTATAGCCTATGAAGGAATGCTCTGACTTACTCGTGTTGACATTTTAGAGACAATGCAAACACATTGCACTGCAGTATTTATATCATTACTGTGATTCATTTAATTTCACTCCTTACGCCTGCAGTAAAGTCCCACATGTGTAAGTGGTGCTGCAGGGAAAAAAGAAAGGAAAAAAATCTATGTCAAGACCCACGAGACCTGCAGGAGTCCCACAGACCTATACGGAGGACTTCAAAGTAAATGATAAAATACATTCATACATTTCTGTGTGCATCCTCTCTGAAATCACTTTAAGTAATAACATGGCTTTGTCAACTTTATAAATAAAACATAACAGATTGACTGTAGTTTCAGTGATAGGATAAGTCTGAGGACTCTTGAAGTGATGCAGCTCTAATGGGCTTTCTTGTACCTCACAAATGATGATGACAGCGGTGACCGACGATGCATTAGCGGCGTACTGGGCCTTTTAATTAGAAACAATAATTAAATGGCTTACGCAAATTATTTTGACCTCAACGGTCAGGTTCAGTCAGATGTTACAGACAAAATGAGCCAAAAAAGTTCATTTTGTCTTTGGGAGAAGTTCCTTGTAAACTTCACATTGTGAATGTCAAACATCCCATTTCTATTCATTGTAATTTAGTATTTCTTTCTATGTATGACAAGGAGCTATCACATTTAACAGTTTCAAGTAGTTATATATAATATGGTCTTAGTCAAACCTTTAAATGTCATCATATTAGCTGAGCAGCTGCAGATGGAAACGCGGTAAAACAGAAAAAGAAATGTTTACAGAGATCGTTTGAGTATTGCACTTGTCACAAATGTCAAAAATGCCAAGCCGGTTTTTCAGTGCCTCTTATCCGTAGAGGAGGAATAAACTGCACACAGCGTGACAGTAAATAAAGCAAATTAAAGCTTCCTTTGAATTAAATTTGTGAAAGGATTTAACTAGATAATAAGAGCCTCTTAACAGTTAAGCAGTAAAGCAAGTAATTGCTTTTTCATGGACTCAAGATTTTAAATTTCTATCATGTGGTGGGACTAACAAAATCCAATCACATGGATAGCAATTAAACTCTTCAGTGAACTTCTGACATGGTTCAGTTCCAAGGTACTCACATAACTTACAGCGATCCATAATTAATTTCCTCACAGGATGTTGATGATGTTTTCTGTATGTAGCATAGCTAAAGTTTTGTTAAATTTTTTTTACTGTGCTTGCATGTACAGCAAAGCACCTGCAAGTCTATATAACAAGCCTGAGTTCATCACAAATCAGTTCTTTCTTTTCAGCAGATTGCAGCATATTGTGATATGATTTAATTCAGATGCTCTTCAACTCAGTTTTGAGTGTTGACAACTATGAATGTTGTTTATTTCATAATAGAAATCTTGTAAATTAGCAGCATTCAGAGAGTCTACCAGACTGTATTTTGTATTGTCTTACACTCGATTATTTACAAAATTTTACTCTCTTTCAGTTGAAATGTTCCACAATTTTTGTCAAAATACTTCAAGATGCTGTGGGTTATGTTTCTTAATGAACACTGAAATTTCCACTTTATGTGGTTTGTGGTGTTTACGTTAACCTTAACATCTGGATGAGCACATCTGATATGACTTTTGTTGTTGCTGTTGTCATTAAGCTGATTCATTATGTTAATGTAGTTAAATTGTAGTTTTAAATGAGTGACTAGAAACATATATGCATGTAGAGTACAATCTATCTATGCATATAAAACCTGTATTATAAATGCTGCAGACATTACAGTATAAAGGAATATGTAAACTATTTCACAAAGCCATACTGTAGCATTTACATTTTTTAGGCTACATAATATAATAACAGAAGGTTTATTAAGACAGTGATGCATTGTTGTTGAGCCCCAGACATACTGCAGAGACGGAAATGTTATTCTAATGTTTGCGAGCCTGTGCAGTCTGTGACACCACAGCTGGACCAAATAAAGCAGGGATCCCAGCAATCCTTTTGATTTCCTGCTGTTTCCATTTTTGATTCAGTCTGAGTCACCCTGTGACCGCCTCCATATGGTGGCCTGTCCAACAGCAAGAGCAGATTGCATTATTGGAGTGGTCACAGCGAATGGTTGCTGCTAACAAGTTGCTGCTCCTCTCTGACCTCTTTTTGTGGGTGTGTGTTTGCAGCGTTGCCTGTGTGTCTACGTGGATGTGTACTTGTGTATCTGTGTGTGCATGTTCTTGTGTGCGTGACCCAGAGTGACTTGTTTCCAATAAGGAAATGAAATCCATTGTGGGTTTTTTTTTCCTCCCCCGAGCGAACCATTTTCTTTTATTACTTCACCTGCACTTCCTTGAGCCACTGGGTGTGCTCCCACGCTGCAACCAACTCCCAGACAAGCATCGGCAGCATCTATCTTGTGGACAGAAGTGCTGAGTGGCTATTACTTCTCAGTAGACCACATAAAAACCACAGCAATTAAACGCTATTGGGCCATTCGACTTTGTCTTCTTAGAGGAAAAAAGGGATGAGTGAGCGAGAGAAGAAAGGCAGAGAAGAAGGTGGGGGTGAAAGCAAGAAAAAGAGATCTCAACTGATGCTGCTTAACAGAGAGAAAGATCTTTATGTCAGCAGCTTGAAATGGAGAAGAGGGAATTAAAAGGTGTGAAAGTAGCTGTGAAATTAGAGCTGATGAAATATAGTACCTGTTCTCAAGGGGACATGAGAAAGCTCTTTAACGAAGGTGCAAGGGAGAGTAGACGTAGACTGCAACATTGGAATTACAGTAAGGTCTCCACTTTTAACTAGATTTATAGTTAAAGTGATTGTGTTCCAGCTGCATTGTTGTTCCGCCCTCCGAGAAGGAAGCTTAAATCATACTCTGTGCTTTTCAGACTGCTCAACTGAGTCACACTTTTTGAGTTATGACTCTTTAAATCAATTTTGCAAAACTAAAGAAAATGGCCAGGCCAGTGCCAATGCAGTTGCAGTTGCAGGATGTCCAGTAGTATGATGTGCACTGCATTTACCAAAAGTGGACACTACAATAAAATTATATCAGATGTCAACATGGATTCAAACTGATGTTGGCCAGCTTCTCGTGAGGCTTCTGTTGGGAATTTTAGATTCATTCAATGAAGCAGAGAACATTTCCTTTAAACTATGTATAATAAGCCTGCAGTCCCAGATGGGAGGCTCATAGTTTTAAATGTGCTCTGCTGAACTTCCAGTATCAATGAATTGGCCATTTGAATATTGTGAATTCACTGTAGTGACCCTAATATCTGTCTTTGTCTGTGTCCCACTGACCACACTGTCAACTCTGTGTCCCAGTAACCACAGTCCTTTGTGGTCAACCCCACCAAAAAAAAAAAAGCCACCTGCTGGAAAACTCATCATTAGCTAATGTAACAGTGGATATTTTTAACTCTTCTGTAATTAGTGCACAAGTGCTGTAATGTACTGTATAGACTGCAAAGCACCTTGGAACACATTTCTGATATATTGGGCTATAAAGATAAAACTTGTCTTGACTTGGCAAGTAAAGATTTTTTCAGTGAAATTATCAGGAATATTCAAGTGATGTAGGTGTCGTAAAACCTGTAGGACTTCTATGGTTGGCATCCTGTGTCCTGGGTGTGGTTAGGTTTAGACAACAAAAGCATGCAGAGGGTTAGGGGAATTCTCAGTAACATGTAAACCCTGGCTTGGACATCTTAATATTAAACCAAGACTGCAGTTTTTCCCTCGCGTTACCAAGTGCTGTTTCTATGGACATTTAAGGGAGTAAAGGTTTAGCTGATACGTTCAGTAACTGACGTTTCTTAATGATGTTAATAAAAAGGTAATGCAGTTTCCATTTCTATGGAAGCATATTTGCTGATGCAAATTAGTACAGTGTATAAAATGTTAATTTTAAAACATCATTTCAGTTATGTTCATCATCACCATAGCCACAGCTACAGGAAGTTAAAATAAATCACCAAAAACATGAATGTAAAATAACTCAATTAGCTACTGTAATCAAGTCAAGAGGTTTTACAATTCATCAGCAAGAAGCTTATTTGGTGATAGTTTAAGTTTCAGATATTAAAATCTAAATGTCTCCTTCTCCACATTTTGTGTTTTTGCTTTGTCAATTTATCACAATTTAACTCATCTAAACTAAACTTTAAGCAAACAAACCTCTGTTTTTTTTCTCAGTGTGGTGTAGTGACAGCATTATTGCCAACGCTACAGTCAAACCTGCTACTATTGTTGCTGCCACTACTGAGGACCGTCCCCATTCATCACAGTCTGTCGACGTTCGTTCCGAACTACTAAAAATAAACATCTCCATCCACTTAGTAATCAGGGTGGGGATGTAGGTACACCAAACAGAAAAAGCATGACGAGCAGTGAACTAACAACAAAAATTACAAATGGCTGCCTGTCTCATTATCCAAGCAAATCACATTAGATATCCTTCGGGAGCCTAATATAGATGCTGTGTGGTGTGGCCCTATCTCTTGCAATCAGTCTTTCTATCCATCTATCTCTCAGTCTCCTGACATGTCCCTCTCTTTTCTGGTCTGCCTTTTCCACAATAAATGTGTCTTTTCTTTCATATCTTTCACTTTTTCTTGTCCCTTTTCCTTCCTGTACCTCTGTCTCCTCCTCCTCTTCTCACTCTGTCTTTGTCACTTTCTCTCTGCTGACCAGACAGATATATATTCAAATGGAAGTTAAGGGCAAGACGTTGCATTATTCAAACCCCTCACAGGAACAAGAGTTGGGAACAATGACAGGCAAATTTCCATTAAAGCAGGCCATTTGCTGAGACAACAAATCCAAAGACCACAGTAAAGTCGCTAAGAGAGGGAGAGGAGTTAACACATTCACAAATGTGACAGCGAGTGAGACAGTTTTGTCACGGAACCATCTGTACCAAAGACAATGTGGTACAACCAAAACAGAGCCAGATTAGCAACAGGGACTTTTAAGCATCACTACAACCGGCTGAGTGTATTAAAGAAACCAAGAAATGATATCTTTGAGTTTTAAACACCCACCACACAGTTAGTATTGGCTCACATGCGCTGTGAGATCAGGGGGCAAAACTGAGTGGCCAGTTAACTGGAAAGCACTGAGCCTGTTGTGAGCCTCAGCGGAAATACCTGTCACATCACAAACTTAATGTGGAAAATCAAGCGACTGTAACCAATATCCTGGATAGCCAGCTTAGAATATACTCTGATGGAGCCCTCAGGGTCAGAACACTTCAAACACTGTCTGTGGTTCACATAATCAGGATCCTGCTAATTGTTCTGAGAAATGCCAATGTCAGTCAGTGTTCAAACTCAAAGAGAGAGCAGCTGGTTGCCTATTCAAATTAATTCACTTTGACCTCACAAACTGCCAACATCATTTTGATATTAAAGTTAAGAAGCACAGGGTGATGCACATAAAGGATCTGCTTTAGAAAAGCGCTGCTTTAAGGTAGAGGAGAGTGCCATATCAAGAATTCATCTTTTTGTCTGACCCCTCAGAAAACGAATTCCACTGGCTCTTTATGTTGGCTTGAATAAGCAAAATTATTTGATGATTATGCTTACTTTGTATTCTTTTGCACTTGACATATTGTCATCTCAACATATGCAACGTCGGCATAATTCATGAACAAATAATTAAGGTGTCGAACTGTGGAATCACCACACATTTTCTTTCTCAACATATTGAGGGAGACTGGCTGATAAATTGTAGCACTCTTTCTGACCTTCTGACATAGCGATCTGTTTAGACCACGGGGACGGAAGTCTTCAGATTTTATCCAATGAGAACAAACAGTTTGCCAATAGCTTTTGGCTATCTCGATGTGCAAGTAAGCACAGCGTTGCCCAGAGCCAGATCGATGTTCCTTGATCAGGCTGCCTCGGCCGAAAGGAATGCAGCAACTTTGCCATTTGTCAGCTACACAGACCCATTCTCATTTAACACACGCACACATAAATATGCAGAAACACACGCGCAAGCGCACATGCACATGCTTAAACACAAAAAGACAGACTGATGCCTCTGACATCACAGACACACGGACGTCATTTGTCCTGTGGCATTTAGCACAAACGTCAAATAGTGTAGAGCCCTGCTAAAAATCAATGTGCATTTGCAACAATCAATGGCTGGGTTCCTATGAGAACTAATTAGAAAGGCAAACATGCAGCGCCGCCTCCTCCCTCCTCTCTGCCTTCCACTGTGAGTTCCAAACTAAATGCTTCTTCACCGTAGAGTCAAACCAGAGTTTAGTACAAGAGTGATATTTGTAAGTAAGGATTAAATAAAAAACAGAAATGTGTTTGCAATACATTACTGCTCATATAATGCATAAATGAATAGGAACATAGGTGTGAATTAAAGAAAAGCTATGGTGTGTCTCTCTTGTGAAGAAACATCAGACTTTTTTCTTTATAACTAAGTACTGTACTGTAATCTACAGTTTGGCTGACTCCAAATCTTAGTCCAGGTGACAAAATGTCCATAAGTACAACTGTTGGCTTAAGAGACATGATTGCATAATTACTTGGCCTGGCTATTGGCATGCTGTTAAATCGACTGTCATTAAAAGGCTTGTGACCCCCCGAGTTCAGTCTGAAGCCTCCACAGATCTTTTTTCAAACGACAACTGAATGACCTTTAAAGGATGATCGGCAAACTCAGCAGACTTTGGATAACCCCGTATAGACAGAGACAGATGCACTTTAACAGACTTGATTATTATATCTTTCCCTACTACACTCTCACATCCTGTTTTCAGCCTTTGAATTATTGGGTCTCCTCGTCTCACCAATTAGTCTGAATTAATATAGATCGCTGAGTAACACTAATAATGAGTAATGTCGTTTCACTTGTTACACCCTGTAGTGTGACATAAAGTTGTTTCCATCATTATCAGTATGAAGAAGGTGGATTTTTCAGTGTGTTGGATAACTGCTCATTTTGACAACGATCAGATGAAAACTTCTGAAAATGTCTTAAATAAGACAAACCTGGAGATTTTTTGATTGTTTAAAGAGACTGTTGTTTAAAGAGAGAGATCTGTCCATCTATACATCTCTTTTATCTCCCTATAAATTCTCAGTCCTACCCACCTCCAACCAGTCTACATACCTTCCTTTATATCAGCCTATCCTTGTGGGTGCACTGCTGCACAGTAATAATACAGAGACACAGACAGACAGACGCACTTCAAATGAAATGAAATGAAAACTATGCTGAAAGGCAAATCAAGCAGTGTGGAGTCATCACCTTATACTTGGTTTGCTAAATCTTGACAGCTCTGGGGAGGCTTGTTTGCCCCGGGCCATCTCTACAGATAAAGAGAGGGCTGTAAAATTACTTATGTTTAGTGGAAGAGGAAAGGTGAGCCAGATATTATACTTGGATTTACTGTAACCAATACTATTGTATGGATCTCACCAAAATCAGCCTGGTGAAAGCAGGGAGGCAGGGTTGACGAACAAGTTGGGATACTGAACATATAAGTGTGTAGAAATGACAAAAAGATCTATTTCGAGGCTAAAAAGAATTGAACGGCGTGCCCCCTGAATGCTGAATGGGAGAGTGACACACAAATTAAGTACAGATGATTCTTACACCGCTGCGGAAGTTGAACGTTAATATATTACCTCACCGGAGTCAGCTACACAGTAAACCTATTGCTAGAAGAGTAATGGCGCCTCTACATCATTGAGATATGCAGTGCACAGTGATTGGAACAGCTTCTGAAGTATGTGCTCTAATGCTAATGTGGCTAAAGGGGGTATCCAGGGACACAGGCAGATGGCAAACGGGCCGTGGCTTATCTAAAAAAAAATGTCTAGCCAAGTTTTGCAAAGAAAGTCCAAGCTGTGATGATCTAAAAGGGCTTCAGAAGACATTAAAGGCCAACAGAAAGAAGGTATACAGCTGCCCCAGTCAGTGGTCCATTCGTATGTGCATTGAAAAGTGAACAGTATGATTATTAATGATTTTTTTTTATGTCTTTCAGTCATTTCAGGTTAATTAAATGTTGTTTTATCTCGCACTGGGCTGCTTTTCATTGCTATGTGAAAAGATTTTGTTTATTTTGCCTGCATACACTCATGCATAAAGAGAGAGGGAGAGTGTGTTATTGAGTAAAGGAGTAAACATTATGCACACACACACACACACACACACACATAAAGACACACTGTATGCATGCCCAAAAAGTATGCTGTACCATGCATGTGAAAAGACAACTCACCCTCAGAGCACCTGAGTTGATCCTTGTAGTGTTGGTCTTCTGGGCTGCAGCTGTTGACAGAAAGGAGAGAGGATGTAGATGTTTTAAACATGTGAAGTCTCTTCTCCCTGCATTGGTATTTTATTCATTAGATCACACAGACCTGGAGAGACCTGACACTACATGATCACACAACACATTCTTTTTCAAATGTGATTCAGCTCAAAGGTCTGGTAAAATGTTATGAAGCTGTGTCATTTTTTTTTTTTTTTCATTGTAAAGTGGAACTGACGCCTGTTCTATCAAGCCATTCTGTAACAGTGATGATAAAAACGCTGAAGGACATGATGATCCATTTGAAAGTTGTTTCACTTGCGCAAACAAAGACATTCTTTGCTGCATCGTCACTCTAACGCGACACAGTTCTGTGTGACAGCATTGCAAGCACGTACTGTACACAAACATGCGTTAATTAGCATTTATAATGGTTTTGAAGGACATTAGTAATGATTCTCATTTTACACTTGAGACACAAGGCAGGACTTTGTACAGATCCTTGATAGAGGCAGTGTGTGTGTGTGTGTGTGTGTTGGCGCATGTGTGTGCATGTGTAGGAGCTAGCATACAGGACATGACCTTTCCTGTTGCACAAGGCACTCATCTTATGAGCTCCTCTCATCATCCTAATTAGGCTGCCATATTGTTCCAGCTCTCACACTTACAATCAGTGTTTGGTCAGGTTCAAGCGTTTATTAAACAGAGGTAAAACACTCATGTCACATCCTGTATGTTGGTATGTGCATAAACACACACATGCACAGCTGTAGCTGTTATTAATCCAGATTCACTCTGTGTTTGTGTGTGATGATTTGCTTTTTCATACATTTGTGTCTTCGCCTTGGTGTTTATACAAAGTCAGACTAAAGTCTTAAACTTTTTACCTCTTAAAAAACTGAAAAAGCACAGCTATAGAAACAAACACAAACTATCTGAACTGAATACTCACATAAGAGAGAGAGAGAAAGAGAGAGACTTTTGGAGAGTAGTTTAACATTCAAGCAATAGTGGAATAAATAAATAATTCACATCTAGGTTAGCAAAATGAAGGGTATTTTTTTGAATCACTACGGGTATGTTACAATTGCAAATAACAGGCGCCAAATAAGAAAACAAAGAAAATCAAGGCAGCACAGACGGAGTTCCATATTGAGCGCATCTGATTCCTCAGCAGTATAATCTAACCAGAAGATGGGTAGGCGAACATGTCCAAGAAAAAAAAAAAGGCAGAAAAAAGCCGAGGTTGAGGGAATTGACTGGAATTGCTAAGGCAAAACCTGCAGTTTTTGAGAGCTGTTGTACACTGACAGTCAGCCAGTTTAGATAGATATATAGATATAGATAGAAGTACTTTATTGATCCCCGGGGGGAAATTCTGGTGTTACAGCAGTGTAGGAGTTAAAGTGACCACCACCATGAACAAAAACGATAAATAAGCAAGAATAAAAATGTACAAAATGTTGTGTGTATAGCAGGTAAATAAATACAGAGTGTAATATACACTATAAACAGTACCAGGTGTAATGTGCCGATTAAAACCAAAGTGCCAGTTAAATAAAAACTGTAGTGCAAGTTTAAAGTCCAGTAGTGACCCCGCTGAAAATGAGAATTTGGAAGAAGAAAAAAAGTAAATCTAGTTTCTTTTTAATGACATTACGGACGCTCTGTGGCTAAAAGCATAAGTTATCAGGTACCTGTGTATCTGTCCCTACATTTGTATATGTGTATATCCATTTCACTAAATATATGTAGGATTTTTCTGAAGGAGGGATTTATTTATTTATTTATTTTAATCATCAGCCATAAATTGTCATTTAAGATGGCACTGTCCCCAGCAAATCTGTTATTGAATGTCTCAGTCTCTTTGTTTTCTTTGGTCACAAGAGATAAAGAGGAGCCTCCAAAGTGACTCAGACAGACAAAGACATAAATAAGGGAATTTACAGATGGTGATTATAAATTATACATTTCTTTACACAGAGAGGGAGAGGGAAAATCTGACAGTTCCGACATACATCTGCTGTCATGGCAGACAGTGAGTGGTGAGAATGAGTGAGTGAGTGAGTGAGTCTATGTGTGTGTGTGTGGTGGAGGGATTATTATTTTCAGAGCTTTCAATTCATCACTCATTTACTCCCGGGGACATCCAACAGCTTGGAGGAAAGAGTGACAGTACAAGACAGGGAGATGAGAGAGGAACAAGAGTGTGGGAGGTGAGACAAAGACAAAAACCAAGATAAAGATAAAAGAAGAGAAGATAGAGGATGATTTCCACACCATCCAAGTCCCGTGATCGCATGACGGCCCTCCTTTAGCTCCTCACCACTCTTTAAAATCTGGCACTGGAAGCAGACAACAGCTGCTGCATGTGCAACATTTTAAACATGTATTCTGCGTGTTTGATAGCTGCCAAAGCATGGCACTGCACACCCACACAAACACACAGTTCAAGTCACACATCCCTTATACTTCACTCCAGTATGTGCAGAGAATTGAGGGACAGCAAACTAGTGCATTATATGATCACATCTATTATTACGGTCATTGGATTGACCAAAGTCTGCGGGAAAAACAAATAGAGTTAAGTTGCGCTCTGTCCCTTCCTTAAAGATTTAGGTCAAAATTACATTTATCAAAATGTAATTATGAGAAACTGAACGGGCTAATTTGTTTTTATGGCATGGCCACAATTGTTAGTGCTTACAGGGGGAAAGCATTTCTTTTTCTAGTTGATGTAAGAGCTCAAAAGTTTTTACACGAACACAGAAATGTAACATATGGACAAAAAACTTCATTCAAATGTTTCTGTTACAGATATATTCCAAATCATCAAAATATTCAATAAGCCTTTAATTATGTAAAATCAATGTTCAAGTCATTATATCGTAATCAGTCTACATCCTCAGGAGGAGGGCATGGAAAAAAATGAGAAATGTTGCTTTCTCTGGATCCATTACTGTCACTACCCTCAGGGCACAGAGATGTGATTGCCAATTTAGAAAGGGAACTGATTGTAAATGATACAACTTTTGAATCGAATGGCAAGTAATGAGTATGATATTACTTTTTTTAGTTAGAAATAAGCCTGACGCTGACTGTGTGAGGGAAAGGAGCGCACCCCATGCGACAAAGTGTTACAGCGTAATGGCTGACACTGAGGGACGTATTAGACAATACGCTGCTGATTATGCTGCAGATGAGCCACTTAAAAGGAAAAACTACAGAAGGTTACACTTCAAGCACACAATTTTCACCTGTTTAACAAAAACCATATTATCAAAATCCTAATGACAAAAAACTAAATAACAAGACTAATCCCGTGCCATAACTTAGTATCTGAGTTGCTTCTATTTTTGTTTTTCATCTGTCTAGTTACCTCTCCCCATCCCCTCCTCCTCTCGCGAAGGCGTCAAAGTGGAGCTGAAATGTCACCCGAGCTGAACGTACTGCACTGTGCATATTTCCCTGGCCAGCTCCAGACCTTCTGTCAGACGACAAACTTCTCAGCTATTTGTCCTCATTACAGAACAGCCTCCGACTGCCCACCTTAATTCCCCCGCCCGTTGCCTCTGGGGGCTCTTTTCCACCCCTGCCTGGCATGACTCATTTTTACGACTGCCACTTTTGGCCCCCATCGGCCCAGGCCGCCGATGCTTTAAACCCAGCTTGGCGAGTAAATCTGCCAGCGTTAATTAAAATAGCTTCTTTTGTAACGCTTTCTCTCCTTCCATCCTCTTGTCCCTGATGACATAATGGTGCTGGGAACTTCCCTCTGCAGAGCTGACTCAAATGGACTGACCCTTGGAAAAATGGAGGTGTGTTGCACTATTTTATGATGAGTTAGCAAGAAATGAACCACATCTCATCCTATCTGCTCATCTTCTTGCTTTAACCTGGTTTCTTGAGTGAAAAGATAATTATGAAGGTCACTGGTAGACGACCCAGTTTACATTAAATATTTTTAAATGAGAAAAGAGCACTCTTAAATTAGAATAAGTTTCTTAGTGTATAGAGTGACAACCTTGTTGCCTTTCAAGGTCAGACTCTCTCGGAGAAATAACGATTGTGAAGCTGAATCAATGAGGCTCATTCAAGCCGTTTTCCTACAATATTGTTCAGGGACTAACTTTGGTGCCATTGATTAGCTGATTTATAACTTGCATCTCTTCTGGGCTTAGCGTGTATCTAGAGCCGCTTATAATAGGAGAGGAGAAGAGAAGAGAAGAGAAGAGAAGAAAAGAAAAGACTGATTACAGTCTCTTCAACTGATTTTGTAAAGATCTTTATGGATACATTTTATAATGTATCCAATGCACCAAATATGCTTGAAAAGCTTACCACAGCAATTTGATACTTCACGAACATCACTGTGAGAGCAGGAAGAATGACACTTCAAGCTTTAAAGGAACAAAACTGGGTTGTGAGGCTATTTTGTTGTAGTTGTCACAGTTGGAATTGCAGGCCATGTGGCAGACAAAATTACTCTTTGTATTAACAGAATTTGATCCATTAGATCCAATAAAACTTAAAGTCACAAAGAGCGATTTCAGTATATTATAATTCAATGCTATTCGTGCATGTGGAAAGCCATTGTGTGTATCATCTTTGGGAACAAAAATACAACCGCTTTTTACTGCATGTGTGCGGTGAGCAAGCTGCATTGGAGTCAATGAGGCACCAACACTGCACACAGCACTTTTCATACATCCATTTCTTAAACTGGCATTGAAGTAGACCTCGTGAAAACATCATTTTTCACATAATCTGGGGTCATGTCAAATACCTGTCTCTCTCCCAAACACTGACTGAATGGCCCCATCTACCACCTTATTCATCTCCTTCGCTGCACTTTTCTTTCCTCTCCTTCGCACTACTTTGCTCCTCTGCCTCTTCTTTCTTCCACTTATAAAACAGGCACTAGCTGCACTAATACACTACCCTCCCTCTTCCTTTTTCTTTTCTTCGCCTCTCTTATTTCCTCTGCTTTCTTATCTGCACCCCTGAAGGGGTTGTCTGTCTCCTAACCAGCTGAAGCAAGGTTTCCACTGGTCTGCGCCTGGCCCCTATTATCAGAGCATGACAAGGAGCTGCAGTGTCAACTTGTCAGCCTAATAAACATCCTTTATGGCACCCGCCTGGGTGTGTTTGGAAGGGAGTCAGTCAGCCACCAAGCAGTGGACCATTGATTTCATGGATGGCGCACAGTGCTCACACTTCCACCCGTCTATTATGCAGTAGACAGGCTGCAATTGTTTTGCCATGCACAGCCATACTTATGACACTCATACTCCTAAAGGCTTTCTGTTTAGTTTGAGACATGGTTATAAGGAGAAAGGCTGAGAGAGGGAGAGAATTAAAGAAGTCTCCAACACAGGTCAAGTAAGGCAGCAATCGAGGCAGCAGTACATTTAGTTTCAGACTGCATTGTCATGCCTTTACATACAACTTTTGGAAATCTTTGTTTTGCAGGTCAAGGTCGAGGCTTTCATATTTTCTTTTCCTCCCCAACCTAATTCCCTCTTCTTTTCAGAGCGGGATAGGTGAGGGGTCATGCAGCACCTGAATAAGACATTCAGTCCCTTACAATGGTAATCATACTTTCTTTCTCCTGCAGCACATTAACTGTTCTAGGCTCAACCTCAGAAAGACAAAAAGATGAGAGACAGAGGAGAGAAACATGGAGAAAGAGAGTGAGACAAACCACCACCCCTGAAAATAACTGGATCACTAGTTCAGCACCATGGACAGCAACACTTCCTGACTCTCAAAAAGAGCGGAACTGGAGCCAGGGAGCCAAAATCAAAATGTTCCTCTTTAGCCTTTGTCCACTGCCATGTCATAAATATTCATAGCAGGTGGGCAGGCAGATGTGTAGTCTTAGCATAGACTGAAGGTTCATTAATATCAAACACAGTTGTGGAAAATTATAAAATATTCACCTAACACTTCACATAGCATGGACCAGCCGTGTTGTTTTTTGAGCTACGCATCTGTCCGTTGCTGTTTCTAACATTTAGAATAGATGTGAAATGCTTTGCAAAGGTCTTTTCACTGTTATTGCTTTTGACTCTCAGCTAAAAGCATGATGCATTATAAAATCAGTGCCTGAATTTATCGAATGTTCACAGAGCTAGTTTATTGATCTGTAATTAGTGAAAAACAGGTCACCTTGGTCATCTCAGTTATAACAAACCTCATGACAAAAATATCTCTAAAAAACAAATCTCTAACGTGGCCCATGAAAAAAGGCTATCAGCAGCAGAGTAAGCTTTTTGGTATTGTCAAGAACAAGCAAGCAGAGGTCACATTCAGTCTAATGCAGCTTTGATTGTATTTGCTGTCTTTTGAACTGGCCGTCTGTCACAATACAATGCGATCACCAGTGCTGGGAAAAAAAAGCATTACAGAGCTTTGTGAAGCAATGGCAGTAAGGCAGGCACACCTGCCAACCCGTAAAACTGTCAGAGCGACCTTCACTTACCCTCAGTATTGATGGTCCAATCATATAGAGAATATGAATTAGTACCTTCAGGGATTTCTTAAAATGGGGCATAATTCTTGGATATGTCTAAAGAAAGAGGAATAAATCATGTTCTGACTTCATGGCATCGCCCAGAGAGCTGGAAAAGATGAATTTCAAAAACATGTTTTCCTCACTCCTCTCAACTGTAAAGGATGTTGTGGTAAGAATAGTGATTAGAACATCGACTTGACCGACGACAAACACTGAACACATGAAAGGTGTGATTGTCTTGTCTGTAGGTAGATAATATAAATAAACGTTTTGATGTGATATTGCGGGTCAACATCTCCAGCATTCATCTTGTATATGCAGTGCTCTGCTAAAAAAACGAGCTTACCTGAGTAAAGCACAACAACAGCTTGACACCATATTTTACAGCCCTTTTTCAGCTCTAGGACCTTTGAATCATTCAGGCTTATCCCCTTCCCTTAAGGCACTGTGTTAAGCCTTTATTGAGTCTTCATTCCACATCTTTGTTGGTACAAAAACCTGCCAGGAAGTTGTTCTAATTAAATGACCATATTTTTTTAAAATGTTTGGTAAACTTCTTAAATTCTATTGAATTCAGAATAAAAACACCTCATAATGTGTGTTTACGTGCACTTATTTTCATGTATACTTTCTATATGTCCATTGTAAATTTCCCTGTCGTGGGACTAAGAAAGGAATATCTTATCTTAGGAATAACTTGTCAAAAAAATGAAACAAAAGACAGAAATACTGCAATAACATTTTCTACTTGGCTGAAGTGGAACAATGGGTGTATCAATAAAAGCAAAACGCAATGAAAAACATCATGATAACATACATAATGCAAGTGACTTCAACGTCAGTTGTCACTGGAGAGACGGAAAAAATACCTGCAGAGGAATCTATGAATTTAAAGATAAAGTCAAAAAGTAATAAGAAAGTAAAATATTTAAAACACTTTCTTATCACGAAGTCTTTTTGCATGACATTTTTTGTCCTACACTGTATGAAAGCTTTTTAAAAACATTGCCAGTGGCTCAGCTCTCTCCCTCTTTGTTCAGCTTTCTAT
The DNA here is from genome assembly GCF_042242105.1 of Pempheris klunzingeri. Classification (NCBI taxonomy): domain Eukaryota; kingdom Metazoa; phylum Chordata; class Actinopteri; order Acropomatiformes; family Pempheridae; genus Pempheris; species Pempheris klunzingeri. The sequence goes on from NC_092026.1 coordinate 8,711,512, forward strand.
TCACCGTCTTTAGCTGTTCACACTATAAATAGATGTCAGTGTCCATTACTGTTTCTGGACTCCTAAAAGACCCTGTTGTACTTTCCGAGCTCGCTGTGCCCATCAGTAGCTCTGCTTTCACTGACACTGGATGTAACCTACAAACTATAATATGTTATGGTTACATTATTTTGAGTTTCCTGTCTATAGACCCCATCACAAATGAAGAAATGCCACTTCCTTTGGAAAACAGTGGGCAGTGATATACAGTAAGTACTTTGCGTTTAATGAGATAAAACATACAAAGCCATTATGTTCCTTTAAGAGTTCTGTAAGCATGAAAAGTAAATGGCTCTGTCAAAAATCACTGTAGGACCACTACATCTATTATCTGTATTACCTGTTCATAACAACCAAGGTTTTATCTGTCTTACTAAGACAATGGAATCAATGTTATTTGTTTATACCAAAACCATCAAATGGTTAATTCTGCTGAGTAATTAGTACATTGACTAACTGTGTAAATTGCAATGACAGCAAGCATTTGCTTTTCTTACATTCAAATGAGGATATTGTAACTGTTGGTACTATATAGCAATAGAGTAGCTTAGGAGAGAGAGATGTATTGGGGAACAGCTGACTGTATTAGGGGTACTTACTAGAGAAACCAGAAAGAATACGTATTTGAAGATCTAAAAAAAAAAAAAGTCAACAGGGACTTTGAGCTTTTATCTTTCTTAATTTTATGTATTTATTTTTCAGGGCGAAAGGATGACTGACTTTTCAGCTATTTATAATAACGTTATAGAGGGGCAGCAAGTAATGAGCCTGCATGGCACAGTAGGACTGAAAACCATTTGATTCATCTTCTGCACAAAGGGGATCTCTTCTGGCTCATATAATGAGCTTTGATTCTCTAATATAAAAGAAAACATCAGGCCATGACAACAATGGACTTACTTCATGGTGTTTGAAAGAAAAAGAAATGGGGGGGGAAGGATGAAATGGAACATTTCAAAAGTGTTTTGCAGGCTGCAGTGCATATTCCTCCTGTATTTGAATGCTTCTGAATATGTTGATGCAGTATCTACGATTATAAAGCACATGGACAGAATACAAATAGGTAAATAAAACAAGTCACAAACTAGTTACATGCATTGCCATGACACAAATGTGGTGGCAGTGAGATCATTTGCACTGACGCACACACAAATAATTACCATGTAATTGTTTTCTGTACAGTAAATTTGTATTTTGACAGTGTTGTCAGTCGACATTTGACTGTGATGGGGGAAGGATATTGGATGTAACTGAAATACATAAAAAAATACTGTGAAGAAAAACTATCATTTCTGCCAGATTTACAGCAGTAACTGAAGGGTTCATTTATGTTTAAAAGCAAAATATCTGTCTGATGCTTTTACATGTATGTCATAACTTTCTCCAACATGCAGTATCCATCAGGTTTTCTGTCCCATTGCTAATCAAGATCTTTACAGTATTAACAATTCTTTGGCTGTTAAGGCTACAGTGCCTCCACACAATAATGACATTCAACTGTTCAATAATCCAACCATAAAAAGCATAAAAAGCCAAAAGGATCCACGCTGAGTCACACTTAATAAATAAGGTTTGGATTATTAAACTAGGCTACATACTAAAATCAAACACAAAAGTGACACTGACAGTGACTAATTCTTTTCATTTGGGTTACATATTTTCACTGGCAGGCAGGCAATTTGTCAGAAATCTGTCGGGCATCTGTTTGGAGATTTTGGTGCTCTCTTCTATGATGGTTGAGTCATCCCTGACCAGCAATCTGTCATCCAGTCAGTTGTTTGAAAAAAGGGTCCCAGACGTACATCCATTTTAAATTTACAAAAGCTTATTGAATGGCTCTTTTGACATTGTTGAAGTGGAGTTTCATTGAACTGCTGATTTATTGATTGACAGGATGATTAATGAGTGTAAGGGTTTAATCAGGTTAAGATTCATTTTGGCCCTTGCTGAAGCCAGTTATAAATACTATAAAACACTACCCCAAATTAAACTAAAACTTTTTTAGTATAATTTGCCTCTGTGTACACACAATACTACAACTATGTTAAACATAGTTATTGGAGACAGCACTTGAAGGGTACCGTCACTTGTACATTTGCGCACTTTGTCAGAGAAAGTGGCAAAATGTCACTTATCAAAAGCTGGATATTCAATTTGGAGCCATACACTTTACATTATGTAACCTTAGAAGGCCTGAAGCTGTTTCATTGACAGTGACTATGTTTACATGGAGCCTAATTGGAGCCTAATATCCCAATTATAAATGGTTTAAATACCCCAAAATGCTTCAAAAAAAAACCTCAGTCAGAGTTACATGGATGACGTAAATGCATGTGGACGTACTTTTCTCCACTTCCAAAAAAACTGTGGCTTCCAAGTTCAACTGGACCTTTGTGGAGAGTTTGTTTTTGATACAAACTGTTTAAGAGCAGAACATTATTGGACAGTGAAAAATAAAATAGAAATAAGAAATAAGGGCTTGTCATGGGTTGGTACAAAAAGGTAGCCATTGAGGAAGACGAATATATGATTTCTACAATTCAGTGTCAAAGAGAAGCTCACATGTTTTATTTGTTTTGTAATGTCTGGCTGATTTTTTCATACAAGGACATCTCGGTCACAAAAATGAACCCAATTCATCCATTATGGCGACCATGCCCTCATATGATTCACACCACAATATTTCGTGAGCCCCATTAAATCACCCACATGTGTCCGGCTCAAACCTCGAAACTAAAAAGACAAGAGGAAACACTGCAGGGCAACATGGACTCTGGCTACACATGGATCCTCGAGAGCAACACAAGATCAATGAGAGTGCTTTTTTTTGTAGAACAGCAGGGTTGTCCTCCAGCCAGAGGAAGAAATGATCTATGTAGATCTCATTAGCCCCCTATGATGACAGACCTACGACCAAATGATTAATGGCCAGCTGGAGAAACAGGAGAATTATTGACGTGACCTTTAGGGATGCTTCTGTTCAGGAGCGAACGGACCGACATGTCTTCCACTGAAATGATCCACTTTGACATTTCCATCTTTTTCTCTTTTGCCGCCCACCCACCTTCCCTCTCTCTCTCCCTCTCCCTCCCTCCCTCTGTCTTGAAAGAAGTCCAAGAAACCTATAACCCATTGTTGTCTACCCTGGTCGATTTTTGTATGTTAGAAGAATATGTAGTGAAATTGTTCAGGGAGTTCTGACATACTGTGCAGGAATTGATAGTATTCTGTCCATGTCATTCCGTATTCATAATGTCTATAAAAGTTTTAAATTCACCTTTAATGAAACTGCACTTGAATTGTCATCTTCCAATTGGATTTTATGGACACATTCTTTGTGGGGTAAAAAAAAAAAAGTGAAAGTCAATAACAGAAGACAGTGTCATCTCAGATGATGAGGTTTTAATGATGGGGAACCATCCAGTCACCTTTCCACAACCCCCAGAGATAAAGGACCACCGACGGTGAGCAGGAACGTTGAAGGAATTAATTCAACATTTGTGTGTGTGTGTGTGTGTGTGTGTGTGTGTGAGAGTGAGAGTGTGTGTAGTGGAAGCTGTGAAGTACAGGCAGGTGATGTAGATAAGAAGACAAAAAGAAAATAGAGGAGAGGTGTATGAGGAAGCAAAGGGAGGACACAAGAGGACTATCTGTGAGCTATCTTTTCTCTATATTACCATTATGAACAAGAAGAAATGGCTGTACCATACAGGGCACGGAGCAGCGAGGGAGGGATAATGAAAGAGACAAAGAGGTGGAGAGAGTGTGGAAAAGTGGAGGGGAGGGAGGTGCAGGAGATGGGATGAAAATAGAAAGATGCTCAGGAAAATGGCATGCATGGAGGGGAGGAAAGAGACAGATGGCAGATAGAAGGGCCAAAAGACCAGTAAAGATGAAGATGAGGAAATGGCGAGCAGCATTAATGAAGGAGGAGTGGAGGGTGGGAATGTTCGGCGCCGTTACAAGCCCTCGCATTTAATTGGTTTGAACGAACACAGATGTTTGCATTCTGCCTTAGGCCCATGCTTACATCCTCACTTTCTTTGCCTCCCCTGGCGGTTCAGATCATAATCGATCGGGGGAGCTACTGCTCGATTCATCTAGCTCAGTCTGAACATCCTGACCCGCCAACCTCAAGTGGAGGGCTCAAGAGCACCAGGGTCATCAGGTTCATCATAAAACATTTTTAACAAGTCAATGTGCAAAACATACATATACACACAAATAAATAAGCAGAAAGTTTCATTCTATATTTTCTATCAATGCAAAACAAGCCTCTTCTGTTGTCTTTTAAAGATTTTTCCACATTTCATATACCGTGTGAATGTGTATTTACGCCTCCACAGTACATGACCACCCAACAATATTAAAGGGTGCATGTTATGCAAAATGTACTTTTTCTCTTCTCATAAATATGTGTTCCTGCTGTGTTTAGACATCTTCAAACTATGATAAAAGACATCCTTGCTCTTTTTGTCCTACTCCATCTTTCAGTAAATTGCTCTGTTTAGATCAGGGGAGCCTGACATCACAAGACCCAGCTACCTCTCAGGTGAGTTGAAATGTTCATTTGTCATTTTTCAGATCAGACTCCTGCATAAAAATGTGATGTTGGTTTAAAATCTGCTATTGTGGTGATACTCACAGAAGAGGTGAAGCTAAAGCTGGCTAGCGTAGCCCCCTAGCTTGGGAGCACTGGCGGAGCTGATGTGGAAATACAGTGGGACATGTCTGCTCAGGCTTGACCAATCAGAGCAAACGGTTATTTGGGAGAGGTTTATGAGAGACAGGAGCTAAAAGGGAGCATTTTTGACTAGTATGAAAAACATGATGTGATTCTTCAACATTATACCATGTGAACATATTCTACCAGGACCCTGAAATACAGGTATGAACCTGAAAATTTGCACAATATGGGACCTGTAAAATTACAGCATTACAATAAACTTGCATATCCATTGTATCTCAATGTTACAATGCTATTGATTTTAAAAGGTTGTTTTTGCATCTTTGAAGCTTTGTCTTCATTAATATTTATCTATATCTGCTTACCACAGCAAAGTCTTTGATCAAGCAGCACCACTTAATAAGTGAGGAAATGTCAAGGTTAGAGGGAAAAGGTCTTGGACAAGCAGATTATAGGAGGAGCATATCAAGGATTTGGATCAAATTTTGCCCCACCTCACCAGTTAGAAAATGAATAATACAATAAAAGAAAGGATACCATTAAATAAAGAAGAGTTTCCACACCTCAGCAGGAACACTATCCAGAATCCAAACCAGCATTAGAGAATAATTCAAGCAACATTTCATAACTATGAAAAAACAGGTCAGAATATGCAACTTTTTATAGATGACCCTATTTTGAATGCAGATTTAATTGGGGAAAGTCGTGATGAGACTGTGGATGCACTGATTCTGCAATCACACAATACATTATTTACCAACAATGTGGACTATGATAATACACCACTTTTCAATAATCCAATACACAATTAGAGAGCCAGTTCATCAATCTATCTCTGAAAGGAACCAAACTAAAGGATGTAGAGAGATGTTTAAGACAATTACAGGCGCTGTAGGCTTTATTTTCTTCTTGTAAAATACGAGTTAAATAGCACTACATTCCTACAGCCCACTGTGAAATAAACAGACAATACAAAGAGGCAGTCCTATTTGCAAATTTGAGAGCAAGCAGCAGAGTGAGCTGAGCTACAGTGACGGGTGAGGATTACACCACCAAGTACACAAGGTTAATGAAGATTGCTGAGAAGTCATGCAAAACTCGTATTTACATTAGTGTGGCTTTTGATTGCTGGAAAAGGCTGGAAAGTTTTTTGTAGGGGTTGAAAAGTGATGCACACCTTGTCTTACTGTTTCTGAACGGGTACATACTGGTTACAGGCAGATGACCTGCTGCTATCCATTGCTGCTGTGGCTATAAAGTGCGACAGTAAAGTGCTGTGGCAAACACTGCTGTGCGTTCATGTGTTGATGGAGGGGGAGGGGAGGTGATGTAGGGAGGAGGAAGGGGACTGCTCTCATGGATGTATAAAGAGAACCGGATACAGCGTTGGAGGGGGGGCTCTGTTCATTTCTATGAAAGTTGCTCAGTGGCACATGAAGTCAAAACAAAAGTACTCGGATCTTCCGCATTGTTACGCACATGGAGCATGCGCACAAGCGTCCCGGGTCTGCTGAGCTGGCAAGCACTCCACTACAATGAATGGGAATACAATGTCTTAATCATGCAGCTCTTCTAGACTTCCCAAATATATCGGACCAAATGGATGAAATTCTGATGGTGAAACAAGTTCATTTTTTATGTCTTTATTTTTCGGCCAAAATTTTGTTACCATTGTTTGGTCCTGCAGCTGTGAGCAAGGACAAAGTTTGAAATTCTCCTTTTTCGAAAACATTGCATGAACAACCGCTTTGCTGAAAACTCAAATCCAGGGAACTCATCAAATTATACCGTGTATTTGGTTTGTTTTTGCATTGAAAATTACCCGTTGAGTAGATGATTCTCGGTTAATAGGCTTAGTGGGTTTACATATGCAAAACCATTAGGTCAGTAAATAAATGTTAAATTAAACAATGATAAACTGATCTGAACCAGCATAAATACATAGGTACACACATGTACATAGGATGCTTTTTCTGTGAAGAATGGATCAACATTTTCAAGGCAGTCTTTTAGAATAACAAATATTAAAGGTTAAAAAATCAGCATATGGAGGAATAGCTGTGATTTATTATAAGGCCATAACTTTTATTTGAAGTGTAATTTTTATTAAGCTATTCTCATGTCCAGTCTCCCAGTGGCCATCGTCTTTATTGACAAGCGGTACAGGAGTGATATGTCTCACCCTTCAGTAAAATGGGAGGCCTGGGGCTTACTGGAGTGCTCAAACAGTTCAGACACGCATCATAATATTTCTGGTGTCGTGAAGTTGAGTGCAGGTCCCAGCTGTGTCATATCAACATCTCTGTCTTCCCATCCAACTCTCCTCTCTTTCATTCAACATTAAATAGAGATGCAAAACTCCAACAAAGTATGGAAGGCTTGGTTTCATCCGTTCAGGCCATAAGAGTGCAGCTTGAAGTACCGATGGCTTTCATTATGAGAATGGCTCTCAGTGCAAGTGTTACTGTAGACGTGCTGCAGTGCTTTGAAAAGAGCCAAGATGTATTAAGTCATGCTGGTTGGTTGAGCACTCCCAATAGTCTTTAATCAAAGCCTAACTGTATGTCAATACGTCTTTGAAATGTTTTTTTTCTTTTTTTTTTTTCAATAATTTTATCTTTTGGTTTACATTTGTTATGAGTCACCAACAGCGCAGTGCCTCTGCAGGTTAAGGGCTCCATGAGAGAAGATTTTGATCTTTTGCCAATGACAAGTTCCCAACAAGAAATAAAGTCATATAGGGTGAGAAATGCAACAGAAAGATTCCTCCTACACAAAATCCAATATCCAGGGAAAGAAATGCTCGATAAACAGCAAAAGCGAGACAGCTCAGTCAATGCCTACAAATGAACAAGCATCCACTTTTAGAGAGAATTACTAAACTAAATGGATGTTGTTTAAACATGTAAGAATTCCATTAGGCCAAACTCCGTTGTGGTTATCTTCAAACAATTATATAAAAAAAGATCAGATAAATATATAAATCAGTTCTATATTTAGCGTTTGCACAAATCAAAAGATAATTCCTCTTATGGGTCTACTTGATTTAGACAATTGATGGATACTATTAATATGTACACAACTGATTGTATCACTTTCCAGTTTTAATTAATCAAACAAAAATATATGGCAATAAATCCAAACCATGAGCTGAGAGAATTCATGGTGTTGTATTGTTTAAACAACGAGGTTGTACAGATGCGATCAAAAGCATGCCGTGAGTACACATGATCATATCCCATCTTACAATATTTGAAACTCATCCACTGACAAAAAAACACAAAAGAAATGTTATACTGTTGTTGGGACCAGTGTTAAGTCAAGACTGTTGCTGCTATAAAAGTATGACTTAATTATGTGTGTGTGTTACTTTGAATAAGGTTGCTTTCTTAATCAGAATTGAACAGCAATCTTGCTATGTAAATATCTGATGTAAATAAACATAGCCATGAATGTGCATGCATTGCTCCTCTTGCTATGACAAACAGCAGATAAAGAAGTGGACATTGGGTCGATGAAGCTGATAAATGGCTCATACTGCTCACCAGAAAGGTCAATGTTATTTACAACATTGGATCTTTGTCATGGTTTGGTGACACAGAAGGTCAGTGAGCCCTCCATGTCTGTCTATAACTGTGAGTGTATATGTCTTCATTTTCTCTATACGCTTGCATACTGCAGCTTCACAATACACATATAAACATCATCATTTACACGAACACACATGTAGAAACGCATACGCACATACAAACGCACACTAAAAACACAGAGAGGTTCTCAGGCCACTGGAGTGACCTTGGTCTAGATTAACAATGGTCCTGGAGGAACAGACCTCATTTATGAATCCTCTGGGAGACCCACTGTGTATTTTTGTTATTCTTCATGAGCATATGCTGGTATACTACACTGAAATTTTGTAATCCACATAAAAACAGTGGGTATAACACACAAAAGAAGGAGGTGATGCTAACAAAAGAAATTTAATTGAATTTTTGACTCAACTAATTAGTGTACACACAGGCTAAAAGAGGTCAGACTGACAGCTACCCAGTTGCAATGCATTACAAGCTCTCCCTCCGATGTTGCTTGAGGATAAGCGAATGTTAATAGTTGTTAAGTTGCATGTCAGTTTTAATGGGACAAAAGCTAACATTTGCAATAACTCTAAAGGCTGTAAAAAAAAAATCGTATGTTTTAGGTGATATTATTCACGGGGGAAGTGGAGCCCGTAATGGTGTAGTAATTAGTGTGCGTTTGCCATGCAGTTATTAGATGGGATCAAAAGTTGCTCTGCAAACATCTCCGGTATTAAATGCGCGTATTGTTGTTCAAACAGAATGTTCCCATGAGGATTAATAGTCAGCTTTTGCTTATTTTCCAAAAAACAAGACACTTTTAAGTATTCTTTCCTTGTGTCGTATTATTGTGTGTATTCAGTAACAGAGTAGTGTAAAAGATATTTTTACAATAAAAAATACTTTTAGATAAAGGCTTGCTGTGTATTCTGCATTGCATGTACCAAAGTGGAAGGTCAAATGGAGAATGAAGAACAAGGTGTTTATACTGATAAGTCCCACAATGTCAGCAACCTCATAAACAAGAATATGGTACATGTGTTTTCTAGTGCATCAACATCTCATAAAGAACAGAGAGACTTGTGGGTGGTTTCAGTTAAGCCATCAAATAACATAAAAGGACAGGCCTCCTGCAAAGATGACAATATGTATTAATCCTTGCAGTATAAAAACACAGCTCAAAAGCTCTTTAAAGCAGTTTTCAGTGGAGTTAAACGTAACAGATGCATGCCTTTCAATCACCTCACACTTACACTTTCCTGATGAAGTCTAATGCAGGACCAATAACAGCAGTAATATGGGCCCTGGCTAGATTACTTTGGCTAGTTTATGAACACAAGGTATCAATCACTCATGCTGTCCCCATTTTATCTACTGCGGCTGACTACTGCCGATGATTCATGATAATTTTGGGATTTGTCTAACGATACTGCTGAGACAAGCAATCTTGGCAAACTGCTGCTGCAGCCTGTCATTATCTACGAGGCCACCACAGTTCAGATCGGCTGAATCTTCAATGTCAAAACCCTAGGTGTTGTTTTGATTTGGGACAAAACATGTCCTTGATGAGTTATGCCCTGCAGAGGCACCCTTTGGATTTATGGGTTGTATCAAGCTGCCTGCAACACTGAAAAATGGCAAATCAGTATATAAATGACTGCGTTATTGAGAGTGCTAAGAAAAACATCAACCAGCAAGTCCATTATATTAATTGGAATCGCCCTGGCCACGGCAGGCATTGGCTCCAGCCGGACTGGGGTCGAGTGTTGATAAATGAAAGGCCAGAGTATGAATATAGCCTTGGCCAATGATATGGCAGAACATGTGAACAACTGCTCCCTTTTGTTTATCCTGACCTTGTAATTAATCAGAGGAAAGCAGGGATGGAGGAAAATGTATAGAGTCGGGGGAGGAGGGTAAAACGGAGGAGAGGGATTTAAGCACCCTAAGAACAGACTACACAGGGAAATCCTCAGCAAACACCAATGTAGTCCTCAGTACTTTCAAAATGATGTTGATAAAGCATTTATTCATTATGTGCACCTCTTATCCTTAAGAGCCGCGGGGGGCTGCTGAAGCCGATCCCAACTGACATTGGGCGAGAGGGAGGGTACACATGGACTGGTCACCAGTCAATCACAGAGCTGACATGTACAGACAGCCAACCGTTAAAGCTCACGCTCACACCTACAGCCAATTAAACCAACCTGCATTGAAGGGTAGGAAGGAAGGAAGCCGGAGTAACCAGGCATGCCCTGTTTTTGAGTTGCAAGTTGCGGCCTTAAAAGAAAGTTGCAGATTTCCTCGTTCTGCCAATGTTAACATTAACATAGGCAGAGGAATTACTAAACGTAAGACACACCACGACACACCAAGCGAGCAGAGAGGGAGACAGAGAGGCCATCGCTAACTGCTACGCTAAACTAGCTGCAGCCAGATCAGGTCACAGTACTACGGGCTGTGTCACTTGAAGGTAAACAGAAGTCCTTTTGGTGCACTTGCTGAAACAACTGATGCTGTCGTACTTCTAGGGAGGACAGTCTCATAGACTCGCAACAATATGTCAATTAATTGATCAGCTGATCCACAGATTATCTACTGTCAACTACAGGAGTTGCTGCTATTCATCGTTTTACATTATAGTTAATTGGATATTTTGGGTCTGGGACTGCTGCTCAGGTGAATAAAAACGTTTAATGCCATCGCCTTGGGCGTCAGGAACTGTGACGACCGTTTTGGCTTTATAAACCATTTCATAATTTTATCAGCAAGGACTGGATTGTAATTAAGACTGTATAAAATGGTTTAAGATGTATCTGCATGGGTTACTGAAGTTGTCTCACACCTATAGAGATGTATGCAGTCTTCATGGAGCCTGATCAGAAACGGACCTGCAGAAAACCCACCAAAACTTGCATAAATACATTTTTAAAAATAGAGACTCGATCTGAATTGGACCCAAGGACAGTAAGACCCACACAGAATATACCAAAATATAATTGGACCCAGTCCAAAATGCAGTCCACCTGAACAGACTCAAATAGAGGGAACGCCAGCAGCATGATGCGCCACCAATTAATAAGCAGACAGAGACAGAAAAGAGTAGCAATACATGTCAAGTTTCGCTGCACTTGATGATCTCTGTCTTGCATAGAATCTTTTTTCCTTTAATTCTTCTGTGAAGATTATGAGGCACCACATGATCACAGCTTATAGAAGGCTCCCCTTAGACATACTGACACATACAGTCCCCTTGGGAATACAGCTGGACACTACCAGACCTACCAGAAGTATAATTATGACCCAGCCCAGTTCAGGTCATGAGTAGGGTGTTACTTGGAAGTTAATGGACCCATGAGACGTCTACAGCTTAACAAGAGTTAACATCAATTACTAGGATATCCCTGCGAAGAGTTACTCTAAAACTAAATTTAGAATCTAAATCTATCCTCCTCTGCTCTGTCAGATGATATTCCTTTCTCATTCATTGTACTGACTTTTATAAGAGATTACAGTGGCCTGACATCGTTCAAATATTTCGGTCTTTGTATCTATGAAAGAATAGTTCCTCAGGGGTACCTCTTCCATTTTCATCATTCTGTACTTCTCAGACCTCTGCACCTGCTGCTAGAAAATAAAAAGCAGTGTCTTCTGTTCTGTAATTAAAGCCTTTCAGTGTGCCCACTATCTCAATAAAAGGGAAACATTATGAGAAAGCTCCAGTACAGAGCCAGTTCATACTGTTGAGACTCCTAATTAGACTCAGAAACATTAATACTGTATATAGCCCTGTATATTGTAGGCCTAAATATTCAGGACTGAAAATAAAATAAACACTGAAAAATAAGCTCATGGTGTATGCAATACTAGCTATAAGGCACATTACAAAATTCATTAACTAATACTTAGAAGGCACTCTGTAGACCTCCACCTTGGCCCATGCTACACCCGTCCACCAAGTTTCAAGAGAATCAGGCAAGAAGTTTTTCCATAATCCTGCTGACAAACACACAGAAAAAAACGGGAAAGCAAGCATAGCCTTCTCTGTGGAGGTAACGAGGTTAAGCATGTTGATCATTTGCATATTAAATTATTTATGTTTTTATGTTTTTTTGCAATAAAAAAAAAATAATGGGTTTTTATATTGAGACCTAGAGGATCAGCCTTAGAAAACCAACAAAAGAAAAGAATAAAAACAAACTAACTTACTGCCTCTGCTTTTTTTTTTGTTTTGTGGTTACTAGTTTTATCGCTGCTCCTAACCGATGGCACCCATTATTCAAGACGGCACTATACAGAGGGAGAGATACAGGTTTATTTAGCAAACATAAGAGATTTATTTCACCTCCAACAAAAAAAAAGAAATATGGCATGGCTTTATAGCAGAGCCATAATTCAGCCATGAAAAAATACATTCATGCACAATCTGATGCATTACAGGAATTTATAATCAGTAGTGCAACACTGGCCATTGATAAATATGCAGCCTTGCTGTCTGAGTGAGACAGCGTGTATTTAGACTCGGAGATATGATAAACAGTCCAATAGTCATAAAGCTGAGTTAGTGTGCAAGGCAGTTAAGCAAAATGTCATCCGCTGATTAACTTTAACTTTAGTGCTTTTGATAAAGAAACATCTCACATCTACAGTATGTGACATAAAGTAGTACTTCTTCACAGAGCAGGTTCCCACAATTTTCCTTAGTTCATTCCTCTCTGTCTTGGTTCTCAAAGGAGCTTCTACATATTCTAAGAAATCACTTGGATTTAAGTATCACCCCCGTAACTCTACCACAGAAGTGATCAAATTTCCACCTTGCTCTATGTAAAAACCTTGCAAAACAATTAAGAGGCTTCTAGTAATTGAATATATTAAGACCAAAGGTACCAATTTAAATTATTCTATTTATAATTTAGTCTTAACCAAAGCAACTAATCCTTAAATCCTAATATGACCAAATATAATTTGAATATTAATTATTTATACGGTATAGCAAATTGCCCAATTACATTAGAGAGGGCTTCATGATTTGACAGTAAAAAAAGCAGACATTGTTTATTTTCTAGACAGAAAATCTTTTTTTATGAAACAAACCACAATAATAACAAAACCCTCTTGTCCTGAGGGCCAAAACTTTTCTAATATGGTGAACTGTTTACAATAAATACTTCATATATTGACAAACTGTCAAGGATCTGCTGCTACCAGGCAATTTACAATTCACTGGCTCAGTGGGTTGAAGTCTTACATCTGAAAGAGTGAAGCAGTGAATGGTTTACAGTCTTTGTTGAAAATTTTGCTTAACTGTGGGGCTGACTTTGTCTCAGTTACTTCTACAGCTGTGCCTTCCAAAGAAAAAAAATCAGAATTATATTTTGACAATTTAATGAGTGCATACTTGTAGTTGGCATTTGTGGCCCCTGATGAGTTTCAAACCCCAAAACCACCTGAATGTGCTTTTGCAGGTAAACACATTAATCAAACTGAGAGATGGATCTGAATCCACATGTGCACATGTGCCTTTTCTTTTGTGTGTACATTTATGTCCATGCACCCAAGCTAGTCTCTATGTGTGTGTGTGTGTGTGTGTGTGTGTGTGTGTGTGATGTCCACTCCAGCCAGCCAGAGTAATGGAGCAGTCCCATCTGGACCTAACACATGGGCCAGACTGTTCGACCTGTCAGGGGATGAATGTGCTCCTGAGACCATGTCTGTGTGTGTGTGTGTGTGTGTGTGTGTGTGTGTATGTGTGTGACACAGAGGCTGAGTGGTCAGCCAGTGCACCTGTTACTGCTTCTAAGATAGTCCAGAGATAGAAATATTAGAGAAAAAGAGAAGAGATGCAGAAGAAAGCAAAGAGGTGGTGGAAGAAATAAACTGAAAAAAAGTTGGAGACAACTACAGCAAAATGAAGAGATGGGGAGAGGAAGAGAAGGAGAAAGGGTGTGTTAGCAGGGTTTGTTTGCCCGTCTGTGTACTTGCCTCTATCACTCTGTTGTGTGCTTTGTGGATCACAACAACATGATCAAGGCCTAACTTTATTATGGTGGCAGCTTTTGGCTACAGTTGAAAAGATTGATCAATTTGGCTTCTCCCTTCGACGTAGCCCTGCCATGCTGCCCATGACTCCGCAAAACATTCAGCTGCTTGGCAGCACAGAAGGGGCTGGCGGGCACCAAAAGAAACGAATTGTGGCTTTGCAAAATGAGGACTCCAGCCCAATGAATGAGCTTATTTTCTGCCCCCTTGCACCGCCTCATCTCCATTGGTACAATGCAGCACTGTGATGTATATTCTAATACAGATATATCCAACTTTTCAGCAAAAAATATTACCAATTTCTCTTTGTAAAGTTCATGAATTCATAGACTACAGCCTATAAAACAGGAGGACTAAATAATCAAGACTGTTCTCCGATTACGATTTAAATGCAAATGCCTTTCCAAAGCCTACGTTATCTCTGCATTTTTGGAGAGCGTGGACTCATTTGAGGATGCAGAGCTCGTAAAACCTGGATGGATGGAGAATATCCAGCTCATTTCTCATATCAGGAGTACAGTAGCTGACAAAAATAGCCAGGTGGCACCACCAGTTTAATAGACTTTACAGCCATTAAAATAGAGCTTCTTGTTAAATGTCGCTTTCACATAAGAGTGATTCACTCTGCCTCTCCAAAGGGCCATTCCAGAGCCAAACATACACACTATATCACCTGCAACAAACCCCAACTAAACTCAGTGTCACAAAGCTCCAGGCACCAAGATTTGCTCTCCTTTCCTCATGCTAAAAGGTAATGAAACTTACACAATCGTCCCCTCACAAACACTCACAGCTGCACACTCACAGATGCACACATAGCCTACTTAAACTTACACAGGTGCACACACACTTTTTTGCTCCCTTCCTCACATCGAACACCCCCCTCGGGCAGACTGACAAAATGGAGCTGCTCAGGTGGAATGATTTACCTGTTGAACAGGAGGCTACGGCTTTGAGAGCCACCATTTTTCACTGATGGCTGACACCATCTCCCACAAAGTCATAAAGAGACAGGGCACCATCCAGATAGCAAGCATAGCTCATTTCTACGACTGTGTCCAGCAGCACTTTACAATGTTTTTTTTTTTAGAATTGTAGGAATAAAACGTCTGTCATAAATACATGTATAATGCAGGCTGAACACTGTCATGAGCCAGGTAGGGATACAAAACAGTTGCGCTTATGTTATATTCTGCATTAAATGAAGCTTCTCTTTAAATATCTGACGTCTTTATAGACTAATGGTGCTCAATCTTGGTTGCTGAACCTTTCTTTGGTCATGTAATTATCAGCCTTATATTAGATGCCAAGATATAAACTCAGGCTGAGAGACAGACATGAGGCCCATTCATTCGCATCTGAAAACTGCAAACTGCAATTTGTAACATAAGGTAATTCCCTTTTGCTCATTTTGACCAATCAAAACAAACATTATGGTTGCAGACAAGCAAATAGGCAGGAAAGAGCTTATAAGAGTTTATCTGCATTTTATAAGCAACACTCACATTTACTAACCTATTCGTAGGAAGCTTTGCAATTTGGTATTATTTATAGTGAAAATAGAGACAGCGTTTGATTGGTACATTTCCAATTAACTGACTTCAATTAAGTGCTTGCATAATATATGTGTGAGAGTCCTTTTGTCAGTGGCTCTGAACATAAAAAATGCAAACATTTGTTTGCATGCAGCATAAACACTTCTGTGAAATGCAAGGTACAGTTCGCTGTTTGATACATAGTTTGGTTTATCAGAACATCTGAAAAAACACATTTAAATGTCTTTTAAGGGATAAGATAAGATAAGTTAAGATAAGAGAGACTTTATTTATCCCACACCTGGGAAATTCACTTGTTAAAGCAACAGAGGAGACAGAAAAGGTGCAGAAACAAAGTGTCATTCATATTGAGGTATTAATACTAAACAGCTAACGGACTTAATTCCTGCTGTAGAAATAAAGACATTCAAACATTTACATATGGTTAGTAATCTCAAAGAAAACAAAAGGCAATACGTCATGCTCCAAATAAATTACAAAACTACACACGCAAGAAGTAATTATAGTGAGCCTGAAGCACTTTCAGCACATTATTCTTAAATCCTGTCTTCTTTACAACTATGTATGAGTATGTAGATGAGTATCCACAGCGATACATATTTCACAAGTTTTGCAGCTTTTCTATTCTCTAATAAAAAAGCTTTAAACTTTCAAATGTTGGTAATTTATATCCAAAACTTGCCTCTGAGGTTTTAATTTTTTTCTGTGGCTTGACTTGACTTTGTGCATCCGCATCAGGCTGATTCCTAACTGCAGTCTTGGCCGCTGAACTGTATTTAACTCTGTTGCCTCTCACTGGGCTTCAGCCTCTCCACTTAACCCTCCTCTTGTGCTCTGGTTTATGGCCACTGGGCAGTCTAAATTGTCTCTCCGTCGACCCATTAGTAACAACACCAGTAGGTGGTGGACTCCTTTCCCAGCTACGGTCCCAGCCAGAGAGAAGACAGACAGATAGAGAGACAGACAGAGAGGGAGACAGAGATTTGGGCACCCTGTCGATGTCACAGAGCTGAGCTTTAGGAAAGGGCCAGTTGGACTTGCCGAGATGACTTGGCAGTGTCTGATTTGTTACATGATTTGGCCGCCATGGCTGCAACGGAGCCTCATTTAAATTCATGTGTGTTTTTTAATCCTCTTCACTGCCTGGAGTCGAGTTCAGAGAGTGTTTTTTAGTAAGTTCATGGATGCTTCTGGGGATGAGCCGACTGGCCCTTCTCTTGTTACAAGCACAGTCAGTTACTGTGGACAAATGTTGTTAAAGAAATGTATAATATTGTCAGATGTAAACATAGAGCAGCGCATTGTCTTGCATTTTTATTAATGTTCAAAAACTTCTTTCATATAAAACCTTATTTACAGAATGACTTTGTGAAGCTTGTTTTGTTCATGGAAGCCTCTGATATCTAATAAATTCACTGAGCAACACATTTTTTGCAGAAAGCTACTAAATAAACATTTTACTTTTCCGGAACAATAAAATTTGCTCTTCAACACAATAGCTGGTAAACATAATATTGTTCAGCAGAGCATCTCTTCTGTTAGCGCTTTCCATTAGCACATAAATGTGCCACCATAAAGACACAGACCACCATTCATACGATCCTTTTTATTTCCCTTCCCCAGACTTTGATACAACCACACATACTGTGGACCAGACCCTGATTATGACATAGTCCTCTGAGGCCCACAAATACGACAATGAACAGATCAATCGATTTTTTGTCATCAAATGGCCTATGTGGTGTGAAATATTTTTGATAAGTGGCTCCTCTGGAAATTGAACTTTTAGTTCTGTTCAGACAGAGGGTGAGACAAAGATGTCAAGTCAATGGAGAGACACAGCGAGGTGCAAACAGACACCAACTCGAATCTACCTCATAAGCAGACCAACGAGAGGGTAAAAGGAGAAAGGCTCCACACACACATAGGCACTGTGTAAGCTAGCTAGCATACAGCTAACATCTGCACAGTCAGCACATTGGCTGTTTGTGATGAATAAACACAAAGTACACAAACAGTCCACTGGGCAAATTTGCATAAATATTCCAAGCCAAAAACAATAATTTAATTCACCTCGCAGTATCTCACCTTTAACACTGCGGTAAAGCCCTGCTAAAGAGTACAGTGGCAGTGAGAAACAAACCCCCTCTACTCTCTCTCTTAAGTGGCAGTGGGCTGTGTGTCCACATTTGCATGTGTGCTTGTGTGAGTTCCAAAACGCCGGTGTTCACTCTGGTGATGACAAATGACCCGACTGGTGGCCGTTCCAGTCACTCTCTCTCGAGCACACACACACACACACACACACACACACAATCTTCAACCCCGGGCGCCCCTCATCTGAGCGCTGACACCTGTTCTCATGGCAACACTATCAATAGGAGACCAACCAGGGTCAGCAACTCTCTCCTCTTTGCACAGGTCCTGACATTTTGAGCTCTGTCTCACTGTGTACCTGTTCATCCCTGAAAGGTTTTTCCTGGTTGTACATTTTCTCATTCTATTGATTTCTCTCTCATTCGATCAGGTCCATCTCAGGCACGCATATGCAAAAAAAAAAAAAAAAAACACAAACACAAACACACAAAAGTACATACAAAAGAGCACATTAACAAACTGTCATCTTGTTATCACCAAGCTCACAGTGAAAGGTGTGGAGTTTACCATAAAACATGCTGAGCTGACAAATACACTTTAATGTACAAAACAACTGGAAATTGAAATAATTCTCAAGCATATTTTATATATATATATTACATATATTTTTTTTTTTACATATTTTTGCATTTTGCGCAAAAACTCAACCTTAGCATTCAAAATGTTTTGATTTTATCATCACAATCGCCAAAAATTTGAATTGACGATTTCAAAATAACACTAATCTATACTCATATGACATGAATTCAGTAAATGTCAACTTAGCCATGAGTAATGAATTACGAGGAACATTCAGGGATTTATTCAACTGGAACTCAACTTATTGAAATGAGTTAGTGGATTAGTGGAGATGGGCGTAATTATGAAATGAATGCAACCGCATAATGGGCTTTGGCATTTTGGACAATACATAGCTCCTCCACTATAGTCCTTTAATTAAAAAAAAAATGAGACAAGAATTAGATGTACTGCTCCTCTTTCTATATAATTGTGTTGTTATTTTTCCATTGAAATTTTTCAATTAATATTCTAATTAAAAAATACATATTTTTAGAGCACATTCAGTTTTCTAAATAGCTGTGGCTACTATAAACTGATGAGGAGTCACAAGAGTTTCAATGTTTAGGAAAAAGGATTAAATCAAATTTCATTTCATGGAAAAAATGCTGATGCATAAAACCGTTGGGGCAGTTTGCCACAACAACAGCAGAGTAAATCAATCTGCATCCACCAATGACAATGAGGACAGGAGAGCTAGCTTCACCTCATGCAATATGCAAAGTGAGTGCTATAAATCTGGAGATGGTTAGGGATGTGTCAATAATAGTGTCACTTTTTCTCAACAAGGAACTGGTGTTCTGGCCTCAGCTAACCCGGTTTAATCCCACTCCCAGCGGTATACTGCAGAGTTGATCTGAGTCGCACACTTTGTTGGAGAGAATGCCAACGGCTGTCAGACAGCCACCTGCCCGTGTGTCTCTGCCTGGGGAAGGGCTGCCAGGCCGAAACCCACTGATTGGGTTATTTCTGAATCTGATTTTCTCTCCACTTCCACATTATTTTAGTTTTTAAAGAACAAGAAAAGGACTGCTTTGTTACAACTCTTACTGTTCCTCCACTGCTCTTTTTATTTCATTGATTAAATGTGTTCATTCATATAAACTAGGTCTAATAAAAAGGTCAATGTCAGAAGAGGTCTGGATTTACTCTGTCTATTTATCACCGTCAATCGGACACACAGACACACACACACAGTTATTTGAAATATCACTACTGGATGGTGGTCACAACAATTTTTTTTTTGTCATTTTCTTTTTTTGACAACAATTAGAAATTGCTCTGCATACATAATTCCAGTGCAAGGCCTATGACAAAAAAAATACATAAAAATATCCATTTCTGGTTGCTGAATAATTACAAACCCCTGATTTATAGGCTTGTATTCTATTGTAGTGTGGTATGATCTCTTTTATCCTAATTAAGGATAGAGGGCAGTGTGCCCCTTTTCGGATTAGTGTTGCAGACCTGATGTATAAAATATCACAGTGACATTTAGACTAAATTCATGTTTACAGCTGGAACAACTTGCTGATTAATCAATTAGTCGCTGCACATAAAACGAATTGCCAACAATTCTGACAAATGATAAATCATTTAAGTCATCTATTAAGTAAAAGTGAGAAACATTCCCTGTTTCCAACTTCTCCAACGTGAGTATTTGCTTGTGACAGTAAACTCAGAAAATACAATCCATGTGACAACATTACTTTGGGTTTCATTTTATGGACAAAATAATCGAGAAAATAATCAGCAGATTAATCAAGAACAAAGATTATTGTTAGCTGAAGCCATAAAATATAGAGAAATCTGACAGGATCTGTTGGAGCGAAGGCTTGGCTCTGAAGCATGTTGAGGGTTTGGCTCAGGCTAAATTGACCTGTAAACTTGGGTTAGGCTTAAAAACATGTCTATAGATCATCAGAGCAGACTACAGGAGACAATGTGGATAATTATGAGTAGAGCTCTTAATAAAAGACGTGTGCTTATTAATGAAGCATTCATGCCTTGAAGGCTCACGCTGGTAAGAAACTTGACAGCCCACGTCAGAAGGCTGCCATGTAATGTCATGCCATCTATCTGCCTCTGCAAAACATTTTGATTATCTATCAGTGTGAGGACTCACTTGCTTCAATGGCATGACTGCCCCGCTCCCTGATGTCTGCCAAACGAAAGCAGAACAGTGCGATCCCCACAGGAGCTTAATGATCCACAAACACACACACACAGACAGACACATCAACACATGCAAACACAGCAGGACACTCACACACACACACACACACACACACATTAACTCACACAGACACAGCAGCTTATTGATCACTGTCAGATCTGTCTATAGACTGGAAACAAGCCTCTAAGCAACACAAAAATTAGGACACTGATGATTTGTTAGTTAACGCAGTCAGGGCTGACACCCACCCACACACACATTCACCACACTGTCCCTGATTTTGGCACACTTACACACATTCAGAGAGAATCGCCAATACCCCCAAACACACTCACTCTCACACACACAAACGGAGACACAGTAATTGACTGATATGGAACAGTGAACAAGGAGTTTTTTGTCTGTTTTTGAATTATGTCTGGGGCTGGACAATTGTGGATGAGTCTCTGGCAGAAAAGGCAGCATGAGTGTCTGAGAAAGACAGAGATCAAGGGAAAGAGAGAATCAAGCATGGCAACTAGAAAACATTCAGGCACAGAAGAGCGAACCGTGTGAACCTTACAACTCCCGCCCCAGGTCTCCATTGTGCTGCACAAGAGCCACATTGGTCAGACAAAACCATAAAATATGAACACACAAGCAGTAAATGAAGCGATTGGTCTCAGCCAAAGTGGAACCAAACAACTTAAGTTGTCTGGACGAGGTATCTCGAGCTTTTGGATGGTGATTGGATAAGCCCGCCTGCCTGTCTGCCTGTCTGGGCAAAGAACTAACTGTGACACTCAGTGTGAAAGAAGGCGCCGGAGAAGTGGAGAGAGAGGCAACGAGTTAAAGATTCACTGAGAAAAAGAGGGTGTGAGAGAAAGAATGAGGACAGATGCTGTCTCTGTGACTAACACCGGTTGTAACTAACAGCCAAATGGCACAAAAGAACAAGGGAATTAGTTTCCACAGTCACTCGTATTAACAGGTTATTCCAGGTATGTGTACGATTAAAACAAGACACAAAGCAATTATCCAAATTAGTCCGACAGGACTGAGCTGCAAATGATTCAAATTTTTTTTTTTTTTTTAAAAGGTGTTGGCAGTATTTTAATTTTGTCTCTTCGAGTGCCTTGTTTTCTTTGAAGTGCTCACGGTGCCCTTCTTTTCAGTTAAAAGTCGTTTTTTCCTACTGTTTTTTAACTCTGTGTTTATTCTCAACTCTGTAACATAAATCTGTAACTACAATTTTGGCCACATAGGTGTCAGAATTTACACTCGTTATTACTACACTCGAAACAGTGAGCACTGTAGGCTACATAAGCAGTCCAAATGTAAATCAAATGCTACCCAGTACTGTGCAAATAATGAACAAAGCCTACGATGTCCAGCTCAAACAGCCCTGTCAGATGAGTTCAAGTGCCCCTGCATGGCCACCAGCCATCAAGTGTTCTTTTGAATATATTTTAAGCTGGATGTGCTACTCACTGTGTGACTGTGACCATCTTTGCATATGTGCTGCTACCACTTTGAGTGACAAAAGCTGGATATTTGACCCATTTGTCTATAACTTTATTGTCTTTAATGTTTCCCTGATTATTTTGATTTTGTTGCCTGATCGGTGGCTGGCTTCCACAAACTGTCAGTCACAGCATGTTTTTTTTTTTTCAAATTAGCTGAAATTCCCTACAATATTATTTAGTTATTCATCATAAATAAGTTTTGTAATTCACTACACATTTAAATTCTAAAACCATTTTGATGATGGAATTTAAAAGCTAAAATTTCTACATTTGGCAGATTTCAAAGGTGATCCCAAGAGGGAAGAAAAGGGAGATGTGTTGGGATCAGGGAGAGTGAGGAGAGAAATATATCAAGATAAAAAGACGGCCCTGAAGGTGTGAATCGCTGCTCTGAACAGAGAGGAGGAGAGGGAGCTCAAACAGGTGAGTTAAAAAAGAAACAGAACAGAAAGTCATCTCTTTACCAAGGGCTGTCTAACTATTACTCACGATGCACTCACGTGGACTAAGAGAAAACACAAGAAGCCAATTTCTACACAAGGAGAAGGTGACGACAAGAACCTGTCACACAAAGCATCTGCACCATTGCCTTTAATTGCCCAAGTATAAATAATATAGGAACCCATGACAAGTCAGTGAATTCATCTGTTCTTCATTTGTTAGAGTTCTATTGAAGCCACTTATATGACCTCTTATTGTGAAATCAAAGTCTAACTGTTGTCTACACTCCTAAATTCTCATTACGAATGCTGGAGGTTTAAGTTACTCTCAAGGGGAACATTTGAATGGATGATCTCTTTTCAAGCGTTCCACTTGACTCCGTTCGATCAGCAAGTGCAAATCAAATGCACTATAGGTGTCCTTAAAGTGGAAGAGCAGCACAATATTCCCTGACAGGTGATTTGCAGGGGAGAGGTTATGCAATCCTGAAAACACTTCAGCTCTCACATACACACTGTTGCCTCATTGTCCCCATACAGCCATGGCCTCGACTCCCCAGTAGCTTTCAACACTTCCTGATTGCACTTTTGTGTGGTTACACAATTACATTAACTTTGGGCAAAATCAGTGACCTTTGAATTAGTTTTTTTGAAAAGTGGAGTGGAGGGTAAACGATTGAGGGGAGAAAACTGCATGTATGTGTGCATCCACTTGCATGTTCACACTTTCTGCACATCTATGCATGTGCAAACAGCCTGCGCATGTTATGTATGATCTAAATCCACTAAAAATACATCTTATATGCAAAGAACTTCATGGGACACAATGGCAGGAACATTAGAGTTAAGAAAAGGTGAATGCAGAATCTCCCATGTTCTGTTAATGTGTGATTTCACCCAATTTCAAGCATGGCTGCCTCAGTAAGATTTCTGCATCCCATTTAAACGTTCCTCCAGAAATAACATTTATCCAATTTGTTTCATGGCTTCCCGCTTCCATGCTCTCGTCTCACACATGCCTGTGGCAGCCAACTGGAGTCGTTTGGATTGTCGAAAGTAAAGCCAGGCTCTGAAGAAAGGGAATAGTTGGTCCACTCTGGAAAACATATTTGTGAGGTAATCCAGCATGACAGGCCTGGATAATATAGGAAATGTGATATTTGTGGAATGTATAGACTTGAAATTAAATGTTCTACTAACAATATGTAATACTCAGTCGTGTGTTGTGTAAATCTTACACTAGTGTGACAGTTATAGCAGGGAAGGTTCGCTTTAGGTGATACTTTTAGATTTCAGGTATTCATTGAACTCTAATGTATCAAGCAGGCAATGACCATGCTCGTGTTTTTAGTCCCCTATGGTCAGCTGTTCATCCCTTCCTAAGAATAGTACTTCCGTGTGCCAAACACCTATTTATTCAGCATTTTTTCTGGCATTACTTCCCTCTGAGTGACCATGGATGGTGCTGCTGGATGCAAAACCACCGCTGCTTCCAGGCACGGGGCCTATCTCAGCAGCAACACACGGCAAAACAGAGAATCCATCCAGCTAACGAGAGCAACTCTCGCTATTCTGCTACATTCCCTGCACTGCTCGTGTTGGTAATTAGAAATGAACTGGGTAATTAACCACCTTGTCTCATTGTTTTCGAGCTGGAATATTTCTCCCTCCCACCATGCAATGCTTTTGTTGTCAGCTTACAATGACAGCATTTTTTTTGTTTCCTGTGTACATCCCTCGCTCCAGTTCGAATTAACTCAAAAGAGTCTACATTGAAAACCGTCTCAAACTTAGGGGTGGATGGAGATAAGGCAGGAAGGAGGAAAAAATGGTAAAGCTTGTAATCTGTGATGGTTCTCTGCCTTATCGCAAAAACACAGCTCACTCTTTTGACACAACAACTTATCTTTGGTTACAGCAGCATTTTCACTTAGAGCATCACAAAACAAACAGAAATTCAGTGTATAGTTGTGCGGCTGAGACAAATCGAGTGTTAATGTGTGTGTATTTGTTGGAGAAATATGGACATTAATTAGTGACATCCCTAGCCATTACCTCACAAATCGTCCTAAGGCAGCAGGTTAACTTTGGAAGGTTCCTGGAAAACTCAAGTGTTTTATCTTCTTTTTCGGTCCTATAGAAAATCTTCTCTACAAAGATGTGATTCCATTCAAAGGTTCGACTTGATGTATTTTTCAAACATGTGCTGTGTCGGTTGATTTACTCAGATACAGGACTGAGCTCCACAGCCAGGTTTATCAGCACGGGAGCATTGTGGTCTGATGAAGCTAATCAATCATATCACCTTTATCTCAATATAAAGTATCAGCAGTCATAGTTTAGGCTCTGAAGTATGACTAAAGTTTAGAGCTACAGAAAACATCACAAATAAAAACGACCTCATGGTTCACAGGAGAAAGAAACAAGAACAGTGATCTCCTTTACAAAAGATAATAGCTATCTTCTAACATCAATTGTAAAAATGTCCTGTGCTGTATGAATTATTTTTTGGCATCACCCACTAATTCTTATTTCACCTACAAGGCTGAATGTTTTAGTGCAAGACTAGCAAAGCAGTAAAAACAAGCCTTTTATCTCATAGAAAGTAATGAACAAAGTGCGTTGCCTGCATTTTAGGTTAGAGATAAATCATGCAGCGATAGTAGGAATAGTTTTAGTGAGGAATGCCTTTGAATTTGAGTTGTAAAATATCAGCTTTGAATCAATGTCTTTTTTAAGCCCGAGGACAGTTTGGTATCACTTCAAACTCTAAAAGACTTCCACACAATCTGAGACAGGCGATTTGGAAGAAATGGAGGAGATGACTGTAATAGTGCCAAAAATGATATTGCAGCAAAGGAGCAAAAGTATACCACTTTAAGATTTAAAATGTGCTACCACCATGAAATATAATTCAGGCTTAACATTTAAAATTCAATATAGAGCTCATCCAGAGAGCCAGTTACCATTACAGTGTCAATAAACGTTGCACATTGACCGGGGAGGCAGATATTACATCTATGGTTTTGACACCATACTAACTAGAAAAAATAACATTTTGATCACTAGATTTAAATACTTAAAACACTTCAAACCAACCTCTGACTTCCATGCAAATAATGAATGTTGCATCTGAGAAGCAAAGTAGCATGACTTGTTGCTAAAGAAAGTCTGGGCAGATGGTTGGGCATACAAAGCATCTGACTTTGACACCAGAGCCTGCTTTTCACATTTGAAACCCCTTTCTTCTAACCATGATCTCCTCCTGTCGACAGCAGTTATGTTGCTAGGTGGGCGTTATGCGTACCTGACCAATTAAAATCTGCAGTAAACTCATGATTGACATGTCCCAGGGACATACCCTATTTTTTCCCTGATAATGCTACATTGTGAGCGACAAATC
The DNA here is from genome assembly GCF_042242105.1 of Pempheris klunzingeri. Classification (NCBI taxonomy): domain Eukaryota; kingdom Metazoa; phylum Chordata; class Actinopteri; order Acropomatiformes; family Pempheridae; genus Pempheris; species Pempheris klunzingeri. The sequence continues at coordinate 8,737,647 of NC_092026.1, forward strand.
CATGTTTAAATCATAGAAATAAGCAAAACCATCAATCATCTATTTTCACAGTGAAGGGGACATGAGTCAACAACATTCCCCCCTGACATGTAGTGGAATAGAGGTATTAAGTTGCTTTAAATGGAAATACTCAAGTAAAGCACAAGCATTTGAATAAGGTAAATGAACTAAGTGTTAGTAAATGTACTGTAAGTTACATTCCTCCAGTGATGTTCACTTAGCTTACTGTCTAGTTAGTAGAACTGGGTCTTTTGTCGTTCAGGGTTTCCAGTGGAGTTTCTGCCCTCATGTAGCATAAGTATGTGTTTAGTTGTACACGTGTGGTTTCATGCTATTCCACTGATCAACAATGGAAGAGAAATACCGAGATATGATATGCTTGAAGAAGAGTTCACTTGTAAACATGGAGGTAAATCATGCCAGATTTAAAATACTTACAAAGAAATCACCTTTGCAAAAATTTTATGAGAAAGAAAACACACTCTACACTGATTTTAGGCATCCTCAAGGATATGCAGAATGTATTTTGGTGAGAAACACTGAATGTAAACATAACTTTTGTTTGTTTACAGGGAAACTCCACAGGGTCCCTTTAACGTTGGAGGATTTGCTGTTGCTCTGTTGTTTTGTAGCTGTGGGTCATTTTTGCATTCATATTAGAGAACTTGTTGAACTGTCTCAAAGGAAAAATAAAATAATAAATCCTCAAACTGTAATTAATGAAATTAACCAGACACAATGAGTTTTATGATCAAGTCTATAATTAGATAAAAAAAAAAAGCATTTCAGCTTTGCTTTTCACTCAGATTGTAACAAGCCAGTGAAAGATTTTTCAATGAGCTTTTCTGATCTGTGTCCAACAAGCTTGATTAGAACAATGTTCTTTGCCAATTTTGGCCAGCAGAACAAAAGCCTTGAAAACTGACTGTTAAGTGTGACAAAGAAAGAGAATGAGGGAGAAAATGGGAGGAAAAGTGAGGGACAGACAGACAGAAAAAGAGAATGAGAAAAGAATAGTTCATTGTGTGTGCTCTCTCTGGGTGGACAGTCTTGTGTAATGAGAAATATTAACATTGCCAGACTCTTTTGGTCTAGTTAAAAAAATCATCATGCTCACACAAAAGAGCGCCCCTAAAATCCATCCAACCAATGAAAGACCTTCACAGAAAAAGCAGTGCAAAGACAGAATGTGTTCTCATGCACTTCAGTTAATCCTATTGAGGGCAAAATTAATATTTTTACCTGGAATATACATTAGGACACAAAACATTATCTCCTAAAAGGTGGGTGTGTAGTTTACAAATCAAGAAAATGAAGGGCACAGAAAAGGCCCATCTGTGTGGGTTTTTTCTCCCTTTTTGGAGCATAAATATACTGCACATAGTAGCGTTAGAAAAAAATATACATTTTCAGTGGTGGATGAAGCATTCAGATCCTTTACTTAAGTAAAAGTAGCCACACCTCACTGTGAAAAGACTCCATTACGTCTAATAGTGGTGCAATCAAAATGTTAATTAAGTAAGAGCACTGAAGCGTCATTAGCTAAATATACTTTTTAAATGTTAAGGACATGTTATTTTAAACTCTATTACTACATTATTATCATTGATGCTTTAAAGTTTAAGCAACATTTTTGTCCTATTTTAACTACTTAATTTACCTTTGGGTAGATTCATCTAAATAAAACATTGTAGTTTAGAGCACAGTCATACGTTTTACACATAAAAACTGAAGGTTCTGAAGGTACCCCCAATTACATTTCAGAGGGAAATGTAATTGGGGGTACTGACATTAAGAAGATATACCTCAAAATTGTACTCACAATGAGTACAGAACTTGGGTAAATGTACTTAGTTACTGTTCACCACTGCACGTTTTTAAAAATGCATTTTTTTAAAACTTGCAAATCAAATTAAATGAATGAATTTCACATCATTTGTCACCAGTGTTCATAAATAACACAGTGCACATTGCTCACCGTCTAAATATAAATATGGAGTTTCTAGTTCTTTTGGATGAAATACCTCCTGTCACTGTTTAGATTTACTTATCACGACCCAGCACCCACTGTAATTTTGTTTTTGATCTCTTTGGAGATGTATCTTATCCTGAAGTAACAGAAACATTTTCCTCTGTACTCCAGCGCATATGTAATTTGTGTGTGAGTGATGGGTGAAAATGAACTTCTTGAACGACTCTTGTTAGTCTGTCTGTCGAACGTGCTTTAGCGTTAGCATACAGCTGGTGGACTCAAGTGTAAGCATTCAGCTAGCAGACTTTAGCTTTAGCATACATCTAGCAGACTGTAGCATTAGCGTACAGCTAGCAGACATTCATCTGCTACTTGCTCAGAGAGACAAATCAGTGCAGTCAAATCACATCTCTGTTACATTGTGTTTGGCTTACATAGCCTACCTACACACAAGTGGGATGCAGAATCAATATATTGAAATTGATATTCTATCTTAATTAGGGTAAACTACATACTACATGATGACTTGTAATGCATTGAGCAGAGGTTACCAGCTGACAAATACACATCAGAATCAGAATCAGAATCCCCTTAATAATCCCCAGGGGGAAATTGCTTTTTATCCAGTGATACACTACTCACAAAAAGTTAGGGATATTTGGCTTTCAGGTGAAATTTCAGGATGAACCTAAAATGCATTCTAAACTTTCCAGGTGAACTTAATGTGACCTCTAAACTTTTGAATGCGCATGTCCAACTGTTCAGTGTTTCAGTACTTTTTGCACAAGTTGCTGTTCTCTAACAAGAAGCTTAACAGCAAAATTCACAACAGGTTTGATCCATGAATCGACCAATGCATTTCCTGCTTCAGTTAGAATTGGTATTTAAACAGTCCTCCTCATCATGCTGTTCACATTCTGACATCATGAGACCAAGACGACACCTAACTATTGATCAGCAGCACCTCGCCATTGCGAGGCTTCAAACAGGAAGTCCTCAGACGGAAGTGTTCACTGAGCTTAGAGGGTCACAGAGTGTCATCAGGAGGTTGTAACAGTGATACAGAGTGACTGGAAGAGTCACAGAAAGGAGAGGAGTGGACGTCCTTTGGCCACATCCCAATTTATTGAGACACTGAAAATTTTTTGTTGTGGTATACCCACCACTGTTGCTAGATTTTCTTTCAATAAATTGTTTAAGATGAATAAAATTACCATTGCATGCTTCTACTTAAATGCCCTACTTTCATGATATAATATCACTGTAGCATTCACTTTTTACATTTTCCATATATTTCACCTGAAAGTCGAATATCCCTAACTTTTTGTAAGTAGTGTAAATCCAGATGTACTACAACGGAGTGTCACAGAGACACTGATGGCATAATCTGCAAAAAAACGCGAAAGGTTCGATAGAACCTGTAGAAACTTGTAGAAACCGATTTTGTGAAAAGATTAAGTCAGCAGATCACTACTGTCTGTGTACATTTTTCTTGCTAACAAAATATTATTGCATTTTTTATCCATTCCCTTCTACACGGTGGGCGTATAACTGGCATTTTTTATGGTCTGTTTATGAATGGTAAACAGAAACCACACAAACAGTTTTGCTTTCAGTGAGGTTGACATTTGCACACCAAAACTCCAACAAAGAAACCTTTCTGCATCCTAAATGTTTATTAGCATGTGTTGCATCATGAAGTTCAGTTGCTGAAAATGTCACACTGCTGAGGAATAGAAACACTTTAGGCTCGCAGTTTAGGTCTACAGCCTCAGAGGAGTTGTTACATTTTGACAGATGTTTTTCTATTTCAAAAACTCTCACTCTAATTACTGATTATTTTATTCCTCTGGGAAATTTTCATTTTCACAATGAAGTGGACAGGAGGTAAAAATCTCAACATACTGAAAAGGTGGCTGGATAAAGGTCAAGAATAACTACAAATCAAACCCTTCCAAAAGTTGTTTGCTTCCACAATATGGTTGTATGATATGGTCTCAGAGAACCATGGCCGCAGTTCTCTGAGTATGAGGCCATGGTTCTCCAGCAAAAGCGAGTCGTTGCCCCAAACGAGGGAGTTCAAGTATCTTAGGGTCTTGTTCATGAGTGAGGGTAAAATGGAGCAGGAGATGGACAGACGGATTGGAGCAGCATCAACAGGGCGCTGTAGCAGACCGTTGTGGTGAAGACGAAGCTGAGCTGGAGGGCAAAGTTCTTGATTTACCAGGCCATTTACATTTCAACCCTCACCTATGGTCATGGGCTCTGGGTAATGATAGAAAGAAAGAGATCACGGATACAAGCAGCCGAAATAAGTTTCCTCCGTAGGGTGCCTGGGCCCAGCCTTAGAGATAGGGTGAGGAGCAAGGACATCGGGAGGGGCTCGGAGTAGAGCCGCTGCTCCTTCACATCAACAGAAGCCAGTTGAGGTGGTTCAGACATCTGGTCAGGTTGCCTACTGGGCGCCTCCCTTTGGAAATTTGCCAGGCACGTCCCACCAGGAGGAGACCCCAGGACAGACCCAGAACTCATAATGTGGATGGATGGATGGATGGATCTTATGGTGAATATCTTTTAGTCATTGCCAAGATTGGAAAAGCTTCCTTGAGATGTATGACAGCTGTAGCCCTCAAGGTTGAAACCTTGACAGCACTATAAGGACCTTGTGCAGCAATGAGCTGAAGAATTCTCACAGAATCAAACATGAGCTTTTGGTTCCAGCGAGTAATTGTTATCACTCACAGGTACCATGAATAAGAAAAGACTTTCCAACCCTCAATCTTTTTATGAAGGAAGACTGATTTCCAGCCAAGCTTTACCATGCCTTTCAAGCAAAGTATATCTAATTATTACAAAAAAAACATTTATATGTACAATATTTCCATTTGTCACCTCACAATTTGTGCTCTTTGTCAAGTGATCATAGTGCAACTCTTTCAGTCCTATTAGCTGAAGATCTATTCAGACCAACACATGGCCTCACAACACAAAGAAAGGACTACATATTTTCAGAATAAAAACCAAACGTGCTGAATGTGCTAAAACGCATATTTCAACACTGAACATAACCTCATTTTGTTTTGTAAAATGTTAAATGGATGTAACGGCTCAGTGCATTTTAACAGTCACATTCCCACAGGAGGAATGTTGAGGATGGGGGAGGACACACATATTCACACTCCAAAGTTCAGTGGGACACTTCAACATGCAGACTGGAGGAGCCGGGCATTGACCTGTCGATCTTATGATAGGTAAACCGCTCGTTCTAACTCTGAGCCACAGCCACCCCATTGTCCTCTCAATGGAGACACAGAGAGCAGAAGAATCACAGCAAGGTAATTAAATCCTTCATGACATGATGCCACAGCCCTTTCTTCAATAATGAGCAGAAATTATGTTAAGTCAGTGGGTGGGGACAGTCGGCCTGGTGAAGGGCTGGAGGAGGTCACATGATCGACAGGTCCCCTTATGACATCATGAAGGGAGCCAAACTGTGCTTTCACAAAGATTCACAGAAAGATGGAGCAGAAGAACAAGAGGGAGGATGGTCTTTTCTCGTAGTCTGAAAGCACTTTTCATAATATGGGACCTTTAAAAGGCCTCTGAGGAAAACTGGATGGCTATTCGTCACATTTGGTTGCTTCATAAGACTGTATGCTGTCAGTGAGTGTTTTTTAACCTTGAATGTCTCTACAGTTTGGAAAACCATTTTGAAAAGCACAAAAGCTTTAACATCAACTGACACTCTGACTGACTCTCTGACATCACATCTCCCTGATAATCATTCAACAGTAACATGAGGCACTTTACAGAGCCCAAAGTACTCAACAAAAGTTCAGCTGGAAGTGTTCATAATTAAGCAATGAGGTTTAATAGCAGCTTTCATAAGAACACTGCTGTTAAATTGCTCAAGTTTAGATGGTGGTTCTCTGCAGGAATAATCTGCCATGGCAGCCTGATGGGACATTTCACCCACAATTTTGGATTAACATTTACAGAGGACATAATAATCTACTTCAGAGCACTGTAGGTGATACAATGATCTTTAAAAAATAATTTATCTGAACTGGAGCGATAGAGTTGCCAAGCGAGAGGAGCCACTGCCTCCCAAAGTTTTCATTTAATGATATTCTCAATGACACACAGGAGTCTTCTGGATAATTTACAATGACAATAGTACAGGTTCATGCTATTAGTTTTAGTTGTTTCAATTATTCTACAAAATCATGGCTTTGGTAAAGTTGATGGCTATAAAGAAGCAGCCAATCAAAGGAGCAAATCTGAGCAGTAGCAAATTAAAAACACAATGCAACGGGGAACAAAGCGCTGCATCATTTGCCAGCTCATTCAAAATGGACCCAGCAAGTGAACTGATTTATCCTGCTGGGTGTTTTATCAGGTTTCTACTTTAGTCTATAACTTCTGCTTACCATTAGTGGAGTATGAGACAGAACGCAAGGCTTAGTGATTTGATATTTCTTATTATAGAAGTCATGGTTGATTTCTCCCTTTACATTTTTATGCTTTGCACCTTTGACTCTTTACTAAAGAACCAGATAATGTGGTACTGATGTGCTGATGATTTAAAGTGGATGAGGTTCATGCTTTTCAAAGCCTTGGAAGTTTTCCAACTGACAGTAACTTCATATTGACTATGTAAAAAAAGGGCTTTTACGTGGACACCTGAAATCACTCCTTCCACTTCACAACACCATGGACAGTTGGAGGTCCAACATGACAGTAATTCTACTCTTTACTCGCTACATACTGTGTATCAGTTTTCCTACTATTGATTTAACAACACTTCTTTACGCAGGAGCTCACTGGTAGCCTGGTAGCCGGCTGTGGTAGTGTTACTACTGTACCTAAAATACGGCTCTAGCATCAAAAGTAAAACAGCTCCCTGCTTTTTCTACTTTCTGGTGTGTGTGCCTGTAACGTGGTAATGTGTGGTGTGTACTCCATCTGCCCACACGGATGTGAGAAAAACAACACTGGCAGAAACAGACAGGCACCCACACAAGCATATATTTGCATTACTAAACTCACAAGAACTAATTTCATCACTACATTTATTAACAAACCCCTAACCTTGCTATCATGTATGTGTACTTGTAATTGATACTACTGCAAAAAGAAAAAAAAAACTTTTTTTAAGCATTATTTTTAAAGCTGCTGATTCATAAAAAAAAAAGCGGAGGGGGGTAGCCACCACAAGTGTCTCAAATTGTTCAAGCAGTTATGCGATTGTTTAGTTTTAAACTCTTACACAGCACATTACACTCATGCACACAATCATAATCTAGGACACGCATTCTCCCTTCGATCGCTGTCAATTACATAGAGGAAATCAGGGGGGAAGAAAATGAAGGGAGTCAGCTATGCATGGAACATCGATGTGTCCAACCACCGCTGTCTGTTTAAGTGGAATTGACTTCTGCTCATTTCCCAAATTACGCATATCTGACTGGCCCACTGCTGCAGGGGCTACAGGAAGCACAGGGACAGAGAGGGAGCCTCTCCCTCATACACTCTCTCCATTTCTCCATTTCTCTGCAGGGAATCAATGATGTCTGCTTAATTATTGGGTGAATTTAATCAGCGGCACAGCAGTACTTACTGCCTTGTGACCCAGTAGCTGTCAGAAAGTCATTCGAATACCACCGCAATAATTAAGAGTACAACAATTTAATTGTTCCAGAGGTGTTGAGGTAACAGAAAAACTGTTTCTGCATTGTGGTGCTTCTTTGCTTAGCTATACACCTACAGGTATTTAACTGACGCTCTACATATTAATTGTTTTTGGAAAAAAATTGTGCAACAAATGCCTCAAATCCTGGTGACCTAGACAACAGTGTACTGATTAACGATGCATAATGTCTGGATTAGTGTCTCAAAAATCTGTTAATTAACATGCCTAGGCTGCTGAACTGTAGTCTAACATGTCAGTGTATTATTATCGAGATGGACTGTTGAGATTATTGGTCAGCTATTGCTTCAGTTAATGCATTTCATCCTTCCGTGGTTTCTTTTTTGCAATTTTGAATCTATTAATCTTTCATTTTGCAATGTTAGTGTTCCAATAAGTCTGTGCTTGCCATACAAAGGAAAGCCTGAAAATGTTCTTGTTTTGAAAACCCACAGATGTTACTAAATGCTCTAGTATTCTTATCTGAAAATGGGTAGAATTGTATTCATTTTTTATTTGTCTGCACTCTCACTGTATTTACCTCTTCCATGTTTATTCATTTGAGCTGAAAAACAATGCAGATAACGAGTCAAAGCAGCTGAACAAGAAAAACGGACCCAGCAAGCTACAGTAGTCTCTCCATGACATATTTCATCCAGCCTCCAAAACACTCAACTTACTCCAGTGGGGAGCGTTGAGAATCTTGGCTCTGTATTCAATAATGGTTTCGTTTCTATTTTTCAGACAGCAAGAAAAGAAGAGCACTCAGTCCAAGCTTAAGAGACATATCAATTCATGAAAAAATAGCGCTCTAAGCCAAGAGCGTAATACTACGCCAAGCTGTGCTTACTAACATTCGTTCGATTTTTTTGTTCAAGCTTAAAGGAAAGTTCTATATTTTGGGAAATGCAGCTACATGTCTGTGCATTAAGTATGCAACTGTAGCTTGGAGGCATCTATTTTAGCTTAGCATAGTGAATTGCAATTTTACGATGGAGACAAGTATGAAGAATCTTTATCTTTTTTCCATTTATTCTATGTAAGATAGATTTGTAAAAACAATAAAGAGTGGTTTTAAAGTGAGTTATGTAGCGTGACTATTTTTGAATTTCGATTGAAGTTCAAAAAATGTCAATAACTCTCAACATGTGAGCATATGGGCTTAGTTCCAAAAATGTCCGACTATTCACATGCTAAAACATGAAATCGTGCCTCCTCCAAATCATTTATCATGCTGTAACTGTTCCATAGCCCCCAGGGCACCTTATTGGATTTCAGATGGTAGCTCTGTCCTATGAAAGTAGGTTGAAAAATGTCTCATCACTGTCCAAAGGGATAGATATTGATTGGGAGAGATCAATGAAAAGTCTGTAGAATATGGGTAATATCATCTAGATACAACAAACAGAATACAGAGCACAGTTTTGTGTAAGAGCTGAGATGCTGCATTGATTAATGTTGTGGAATTGCAGATTCCACATCGTAGAATATAAAATTCTCTGATCCAAAAAGTACACAGTACACTGGTTTTAGAAGTCTCTGCTGCAGCATTCACATTGCTGATTCAGAGGCGAAGGTCAGTCTTCTTTTATTGTCTAATATCTATTGGACACAAGGCCATGTCGGCCCCCTCTTGTACTCAAAAATATGAGAACAAAGATATTTTCATCATCAAACTTCACTCAGTTGACGTAACATTGACAGTTATGTATATATTGACAGTTGGCCTGTGATTTTTGATCTATTTCAATTCTCAGCAAAGCAATTTTAAGGCAAACCAATTTAATTGATTTTTGAAAAGATCTTAGTTTGTAACTGTGTAACAGTAAACAGTACAAAAACTTATGCAATATGCAATACAAAATCTATTGAAGCAATGATTTTAAAGTTAACAATGAAATAAGTTCACTGAATAGCAAAATGTGTGACTGCAGACATCCGCCATCATCTGCTCTTTCCGTCATGTGGCCTTTACAAGGCAGGACTATACTAAGGTCCTTTTGCTTGCTTCATGTTGGTTGGTTTTAAGGTCATTTCTGATGTTAACAGTGCAGATGCCCCTGAGGTGGGCTGTAATCTGATGATGACAGAGGTGGGCATGTGACCTGAGGACATTGCTCTGACCTTTTGGAAAAGATTAAATTTACATGCTTTTAGATTATTTTATTGTAACAATGTAGAAATGTTGATTAAAATAAATCGGTATACGTGCCCTGTGGTCTTAAGCAAAAATCAGTGTTGCTCAGTTGAGCCAATTAGTAGGTATACCTTGTGCAAACCAACCCATAACAGTTCTGTTTCGCATATTAAGTGGAAAATCTAATCTATCAGAATGCATATTCTATGTAACTATGCAAATGGGACAACTATAGCTGTTATAATTGCTCAGCATGTGCTAGGAATGAGAATGGCTCTCTGTATGGGCTAAGGACAAATTAAGTTAATGACACCGTTCTGGTAAACGGCAGACAGATGGAAGGTTCGCGGAGACAAATAGCTGTCTTAGCTCTTAATCACACGTGCAATTAACTGGTGTGTGAAGGTGCTGGTTTGATTGGTTTGTTGCAGCCATACCGCATTTAAAAGGCTTTTTTTTTTTTTTAGAGTTGAATTATCCTGGAGCGAGAGTAAGGTACAGAGAGATTTTCCTTTCTATGGCTAAAATGGAGCTGGAATACAGAACCGCACTGTGGTTTTGTTGTTAACAGGGATGGAAATGGGCCGACATGCACTGTGACACTTGTGGGAGTAAAAGTCAGAACAGGACAGCATACAGGCTGAGATTATGAAAATCTACAGAATGGATTTATGGGATAATGCTGCCTGTGTACTGTAGCTTTTAATATTCACTGTGTGATGTGCAGGGCACAGCGTTCCTTGTGTCTAATGCACCTTAAGTCTACAGTGGGCCGACCGTCAGTCAAGATCTATCAGTACATGCTTACCATTCATCTGAAGGCCATAGCCACACCCTCTGAATGTTTAATTATTAGACTTATGCATTCAAAACACTAAAAACACTATTAAAACAGTTTGGCAAAATAATCTTGATTCAAGGTCCACTTATTGGCTTTTCAGGAGCTAAGTGGACTTAGAGTTAGAATTTACTTTTACACCAAACTGTTAACACAGGTTTGAAAGGAAAATATTCAGTGCATTTTAATGATCAGCATTCAGGGACCCAAAAGTCTTGCAGTCCATTTGCAATTTGCTTATGAATACTACTAGTACGGTTTCTCTGTTTCTAGGTTGCCACTTTGATAGGTTAATTAGGAGAAGGGCAGACAGTGTGTAGTGCGAACCCTCTCATTTAAAAGTATGTTCATGTCATGTTTATATCAGAACTTGCACACTGATTAATAGTCCAATCAGGTGATTTTACTTTACTTTACTTTGACTGAGAAGTAAGAACAGAAGAAGGAGAACAGTAGGGAGGAGAAGGGGGAAGTTCAGTGACAGAAATGTACCTTTTTAGATCCTTCATCTTCACTGCTGATACCACTTTATCAGATGAGTATCTTCAGCAAAGTTTTACACTAGATTTATTCCAAAAAGCCCAAATGTCAAGTTGAAAGAGTTTCATAAGCTACACAATTCATGCCACATCTCTTTTACACAGAATTGTAATCCTTTAACCTTTTGCTCCATCAATGAGACAATGAAATTTCTCGCAAAAATGCAAATTAGACACATTTTAACAGACGTAGCAAACTGGTGCTTATGATAATTCATATAATCGGTAGGGTTGGGTTGGTTTTGCTGGTCCGGCCCCCTTTGTTTGCAAAGCCTAAACCTAACATTCGGGGCACATTTTACATTTTGGGGGACTTTTATTTCACTGAGTGAGCAGTGTGGCCTCCATTCCTAAATAAAGGTTACAAAAAGACAGATCATTGAGATAAGTATCAAAACAATGCAATGTAGCAGCTCGGACTGTACAGCTTCAGATAATCCCCAGTCAGCCAGGTATCAAACGTCAGCCTCTGACTGCACAGTTGTTGTATAAACAGAGCCAGAGCATATTTACCCTTCAGCTAAAGGTGTCTCTTGAGCCGACATGTTTGTATATCTGAACATCCTTCACAGGCTGCCTGGAGGGGGCTCACGCCTGAACTTTAAGCTTTTTACTTCACAGTAGGGGAGAAAAGCAACTAGTATCAGAGGTCATCTGGAACACTTCCTTTTCTCGCAGGACATGAACGCAGCAATGTGCACATGCGTGATGACACACACACACACACACACACACACACACGCACCCATTCAAACAAAGAGGCACACACCAGTACCATGGGATTTGCACTGTGCAGTAAATATCTTGCAAAAAATGCATCTGAAGAAGAGGTTGAAAGAGATGGAAGACCTTTACAGACTATTTCCCAGCACAGACACTCAGGTGAAAGAAGGAGGAAAGGGTGAGAGAAAGAGGGAAATGGAGGAGGAGGGGAAAAAAAATGTTGGGATGGTTACAGAAGGAGGGGGATGTGTAGGAAGAAAGTGAGAAAGTGCGATAGTGGAAAAACAGACAGGGAAGGGGAAAAAAACACCAAATGTTAAGTAGCAATTGAAGTGGAAGAATTCCAGTTTGGATTCAAGCTCCTTTGCTGATGAGGATCATTAACATGGCCTGCCCAGCTCCTCTAAACGCTGGGCACGCTGGGACTGGACGATGGGGGATAAAAATACCCCCACATGATTCAAAAGGCAGGCACTTGCAGGCTGGGGAAGATACTTCTTAATGCAACACCACATGCCATGGATCCTGGAAACGGCGATACTTAACCAACAAGAACACTCAGTTGAACTCTGAACTCTTTGGATTCAGTTTGAAGCGCAGCAGCAAAAGAACCAATTTAGATTCCTGCGATTCCACGGATTGAAATAAAGAACAAGGTGAATATTTTTCCACACTGCTCTATGATGTGATATAAATCAGAGTCTTTAGAACAGTTCAACTGTGTCATCCCATGTGGGAAATTTGCCTTACAGGTGCTGATGGAACGGAAAAGACAAAGATCTCCACTCAGCTCAAATGACTCTAAAGCTCTCCTATCTTACGTACATTTCCTCCATTATTTCAAGTGGGCAGTTCACTTTTCTTTTTTTTTTTTTTATGATCCTATGAGCTTTGTAATTTTCCCTCTCTCCACTTGTGTTTAACACGCAGTAAAACAAAGCTCCTGAGAGGCTTAAAAACCAATCCAAGCTCCTGTCCTGCTTCCATTAATCATTTGTGATATACAGCACACATCTTTTTTGAGCACCTCCGACCACTTTCACAGCATGATCAATTGAGCAGTTGAATCAGGCAGCATCAAACCAGTTTGAAAATACAAATATCCTTTGTCAGAGACTTGCTTTTGGACATGCTCCCATCGACTCTGGTTTTTTCCCCACTCTCAGCGCTGTCACTCTGCACTGCTGGGGGGCAGCGTATGTGAAATTTACAGCATTTCTCTGGATCAAGCATTCCCTACCAGCAAATACTGCTTACTTTCTGTTCCATCAGCCCCTCTGTCACAGTGCAACTGCCTTTCTTCACCTATTATTTTTCATTAGAGAGCAGAGAGACGCTCACACACTGCGCTGTGTGGGACCCAAGGCAGTCAAACAGACAAGTGTCTTGATAAGATCAGCATAATTGGCACATTCATCCTTCTTCTGTTAATAAAGTGCTTTGTGGTTGAGAGCTCAACAGTGAAGAGCTGTGATGTTCACTATTGTCTCCAGCGGTTTAGACAGAGCCTCAACTTAGTGCACAAAACAAAAAATTCACAAGTAGGCTTCAGTAGCCTTTTTCTGGGTTCAGACAACACAATATCAGCCCGATGATAGTCTGAACCTACAGAAGTAGGGCGAAGTACGGCCATTGATTGTTTTATGCCATATCATAGTAGACGCCAACCAGTATCGCATCTGGGATGTGTCATGGCGTCCTGACAAAAAATCATGTGTCAGAATGTTTTTACTAACCCAGTTTTCAGTATTTCATCAGTTTTTACACCATGGTGAAGCTTACCTATGGTAACAACTAGGGATGTCTACATCTGGTTCTAAACATCGTATTGTGTTCAAACCAGCTTATTTTAATGGGTCGTATCGGCTAAAATAAAACTGATCATAATGTTCGGTTTGGCAAAATACTGGGATTTGCAAATCTCCGACTGTAGTGAAGCAGTCATCTCTACTGTATTATCAGTAACGAGCACTGAACTGACACTTTCACCAGTTAAAATGACAAACGCCGCCGGTGGCAGATCACATCAGCTGACGCTAATTAACGTTAAATCCCTGAGTAACATGATGGCAGGCCAAAATTAAACTTGGCTGATGTCAGACTTGTGTGCTCTCTGCAAGCCTGTGTCTGTACTCTGCCAAAGATTGTTTATGAGGTAAAAAGAAGCATCACTCTGCAACACCACTCAAGACCCGAGAGCAGACTGTTTTTTTTTTAGTCTCAACAAATTCAACAGAGTGAATTTCTCTCCAGTTGATCGCGTCACGTCGGTTTCAGGAGCCGCCTATTTCATATCAATAATTCGAGCTCATCAACTTTAGTTTTGAATCAGGACCTTCATCATTTGGGTTAATTAGTTAATGGAGAATAAGGTGGGTGTACTTTTCAGACAGAGGCACAAACACCACAGCAGTGTAGGAAAATTCTCCATCTAGCTGTAGCTACTGTGGCTACGACTTGCTTAGCTAACATTAGCTTGTCGACCCACTGGTGTTCCACCAGTTTGTGAGATGGAGAGTAGAGAGCATGTATTTTACATGACTGACAAAAAAAAGACACTGGCTGTCTTAAGAGCATACTTCTCTTTGTTTACATGCAAAGAGCATACTTCTCTTTGTTTACATGCAAAGAGCATACTGCATTGTTGTTTACATGCCGGCTTCAGCTTCTGCTGAAAGAAATAAGAACGTGTTTATGGGAACATGAGATGGACCACTCTGCTTTCAATGCAATTCCCAGTCCACTGTCCAACACTTTATTTATTTATTTTATACTTCGGCAGAAGCCAACAAGGTTGTAGTATAGGGTTCACTGTACAGCATCTGATGGATTTAATCTAATTTAAGGCAAACATGAGGATATTATTTCAGAAAAAACTGTGTTTCGAGAAAGATTGATGAAAATTGTGATAATGCGAAGATTATACCATGAAAGTTTCAGGCACAATCATTTTGGCATTAAAATTTGATGCACATCCACAAATTGCAGGTCCCTATACAATTTCCTGACGATAATCAGGCAATCAGGATTTTGTAATCAGACAAAAACAAGTATTGATAATCAGCCAAGATTACATTAGGAAAAGAAATACAAGTACGTCATGGATACATTGTAACAGATTGATTAATTACATTTCTGCTTATGTCTTTAAAATATGTAATTTTTTTTAAATGATGGAACTTTTTTCAAGAAGCCAATGCTATTAACCCATGAAACAGCTTACGATACGTTACGACGTACGTTACAAATTACAGAAATTGCTGTGTAATTTGTATTCAGTAACAGACTACATTTAAAAGTGAGATGAGCCTGAACCCTGTGTATCATTTAGATGGAGAAGAGTAATCCCATGAGGCGAATGGTAAGAGAAGGAGAAAGGACAGCAGAAATACAAAAAGGGAATACAGCACAACATCAAGCAGCAAAGAAAGAAGGAAAGAAAGGTAACAGTTCACTCATTTGTTCAGACAAATGTTCATGTCTGGCTCGTCTACCTTGAAAACATGAATCAGAGCAGTCTGCTCAGGATTCTTCACACAGACTGGGATGATAGCGCAGAAGGCCGTTGAGGTGCTTCTTGAAAAGATGAACCACATGTGGAAGTGCAGGAAAATCCTCTGTTCACTGATCTCTCTTAGGATTTTAAATGCTGCACTAAGCGTGTGTGTAATGTATAAACTATAAAAATGATCGGTGTACGCACTGAACAATTATGAGAACTGCTTTTAACTCTACAAATTCTACATGTCTATATGTGAACCCATAATAGCACTGATCTAATTAGCAAAAGAAACTGTGCTTGTGTGATGGAGATGAGTGTTTGAATTACAACTGAAAGGAGAACAAACAGTGGCAGATTTCTTTCCTCCTGCCGCAGTGTCTTTTCTGTTACTGTGTTTAAATCTGCTCAGTATCTGATGGATGTTGCAGTCGCTAATGAGATCTGGATATGTCCACATTTAACTGTCTTCCTAACGATAAGTAATGACGGTAGCTTAGCTAACACAATTAACACTGAAGCAGAGAAAAACAAAATTCCCCCAGAATTAAGTATTATGTAAATTATTAATTACCACATAGACGATTGCAATCTTGTTCAGCTGCCCATTGGCACTAAAATAAATGTGAATGATTTGGTAACAGAAAAAGGAAAATGGTGAAGATAATCCTGACACAGTGGGAATGTGAGGGGGGGGGGGGACTACAAATACCACCTGCTCCTCAAGCAATTTACAGGAACAATTTACATTTGCAATTTAACCACTAAATACAAGCTCTTATCCAGACTGACAAATGCAAATGCAAACAGGAAACTACTGTGGGTGTAAATATTTGAACAATTTTGTATTTGTTCTAGCCAGTAAGATGTCACCAATGTCAATGAATCTGGTGTAAATTATATGTCAAAGAATCTGTTTATACGGTCAAATGTACGCCCCAGAGAAATCTTTCAAATGCAGACACAATTTTCTAAAAACGACAGAGTGGCTCTTTTCACCAGGGTAAAATCTAACATTAGAGCCACAGCATAGTAATCTGTATTTAATCTGAATTTCAATCACATGATTTCCGCACACTCTCATTCTACATTCAATGAGGAATGCATGTTTTATGAGCAGCAGTTTCCACAAATGCAGTTACACTTGTAAGGCTGTCTCTCTCTTGTGTCTGTGTGTTTCTGCATATGCATGTGTGTGAGAGACAGAGAGAGAGAGTGAGTAATGAACACGTAAAGAGCCAGCAAGGGGTAAAGACAAAGACGGAGGGACACAGAGAGAGTCTGGTGTATCCAGGAAGAGAAAGAGAGACGGAGAGAGAAAGTGATCTCTCAGGTTCGGTGTCTCAGCTTAATGACACAGGACCCACATGGGAGAGAGGGAAAGCCAAGCTCTGTGCGAGATATGATGAATCCAAAGACGGATAACCTCAAGCCTCCCTACTCGCAGGCTATACGCGCGCACACACACACACACACACACGCTTGCGGAAACTAAATTGGTGGTTTTCTCTCTGCTTGTGTTTCTTGTTTTCACTACTTTTCTGTCACTCCGTCACGGACATATCACCACAGCTTCCAATATGGTGTCAATACTAACACTGCATCCCACAACCTGTTCCCCTGCTGTGACCATGGACAATATGTCTGGCTGACTTTGACAAATTAAACCAACTTGATATATGGCAATAACCTTCAGAGGATGACATGGAGGGAAAGAGGAAAGCGGAGGTTGGGGAAGGTGGGAGTGTTATGAGAAAGGGAGAGGACCAGAGACTGAAAGGGAGACAGAGACACATATAGATAGATGATGGGACACATCAAGCATGGCGTGGTATTTTAAATCCACGTACAGCTTGAGAATACCTGCAGAGATGGTGAACATATAGACCGACTTTCTAAATGCCACCATAGTTAATAAGTCGCTACAGCTGAAACACACTGAATAGCAACAATCCACAAGCTTTTCAATAACAGTCTAAAAACTGCAACAAAAAAAGCTACAGTACTGTAGACATTTGGCAAATGACAACAGTCACTAATGGAAAAACACAATTTACCATTTTTCATGCATGTATTGACCCATTAGATGGGGAAAACAACATTGAAAACTACAACTAGACTCCTGCCAAGGCCAGTAGTCCAGATCCGCTATTAATTGCTTGTTCCTGAGCCGGATCCGGATCTGCTCCAAAATTTAATGGGTTCTTCCTTCTTTCATTCCCTTCACCAAGTTTCATGAACATCGGGCCAGCAGTTTTGTGTGTTCCATGTCACAAACAGGCAACATTGTTTGGCGGAGGTAGCTAAGTTTGAACAAGTGCCACCGTGTCATCATACAGTAATTTAGTTATGAATTCAAGATATTTCTATCACATTGAGTGTACAAAATGACAGGTTTCTTTTCGTTAACAGCCAGAGTCTATTCCTGTTAAAGGAGCTAAACTCAGAAATAACATGTCAAGAAGAAAATCCTTGACACAATAAGAATATACCAGTGAGTGCAGACAAATATCCATCAAATGACAGTTGTGACAAATTGCCATGCAATGGCATCAGCTACTCCACTTAATTTTCTCAAGGCAAGCTTTTATAATGACTCTATTAATTTGCCCAAGGGGCTGGAATTCAGTTTCACCTGCCAAAACACATCTTCTACAATACACACACATGGACTTTAACCACAAAAGGACCCACATGCACACACACATAAACACAAAAACCAGCAGGAAGGGGTCGTTAAGCAGCTATTGTTGTGTTCCTCCCTGCTCAGCATGATAACGGGCTGATTGATACCAAGGTTCCCCAGTTAATCACCTGGCTATGACTATAAATGCACGCTGTCTTGCAAGTGATGCACAAACTAAAAGAAGAGTCACACAGCACTATCACAAAGGCAAACAAATATACAGCTGTGCATGTGTGGAGATACGGGACTCACATGCGTGCACACTCTTGTAAAAGCAGAATGCACCTGCCAACACGCACAAACACAAGTTAACTCACCTGCGCTGAGTGACCAGCTGAAAGCTTTCAAACTGGCCTCGGGAAATCTTCTTCCCTCTCGCTCTCTTCACTCTGTCTGTCCCTTTGGCTGGTCGCCCGCCCGCTCTCTCTCTGTGGCAGCACACGGACGTCCTACGGGCCGCTCACCCTTCCTGTGTGGCTTGGCGTAAGTGCATCGATCTTTCGGCCAAGTGGTACGTGGTCCTGCTGTTTCCACGAGACTCAGATGTGCTCTCTCCTCTCCGCCGCTCACTCTGCCTCACACAGCTGCAGAGGGAAATATGAGGACGGGCAACGTGGCTGAGTGCTGCTCCTCTCTCTCCCTCTCCCTCTCTCTCTAGTGAACTGAGATGCTCTCTCTCTCTCTCTCTCTCTCTCTCTCAGGTTGTCAGCTGGTACGATGCTCACTCCTGCTACCTCTCCACTCTGTCACTCTTTCTTGCTGTACTGAACTGCACGCTACCTCACCATCTCTTTTTTGCTGTTTCTCCTTTGATCCTTCCAGCTTTCTCTCTCTTTATTGATCTATGTATCTGTGTCTTTGCTAGTGCAGCCTCTAGTGGCTGCCTTGTCTCCATGCTGCTCATAGATTCGGTATCATATTTTACTCACAGAGAACATGAAGCTGTGCCATGAATCTGCTCCCGGATTTGAGTTGGCATCAACATCATCTAAAAACATTTTTAAAAAACATAGAGAATTCATTAAAATATATACAACAATAAAGCTGACAGGGGATGCAGCTAATGGTTATTTTCAGTATCATTAAATCCTCAGGTCATTTTTTAGTGAATCGATAAATTGTCTAGTTTATAAAATGTCACATCAACTCACCACAGTTTCCCAGTCTTCAAGTGACATTTTAAAATAGCTTGCTTTGTTTGGCCACCAGCCAAAAACCTGAAGAAATTACATTTGCAATGATATAAAAGAGGAAAACAAACCAGGAGACTCTCACATAAATGACAATTAATCCATCACTCCATCACAATTGATTTAGATAGAGCTGCAATGATTAATCTATTAATCAATGAGTCAATCAGCAGAAAAATAATCTTTCAACTAATTTGATAACTGTTTAATCATTTTAATCGTTTTTCAACCAAAGATGACAAACATTTGCTGGTTGTGGCTTCACAAATGTGAATATTTTATGTTTTTCTTCATCTACTTTTCATCCTCCAGGAAATGCTACCTGTATTTACTTCAGATTGGATGTGATGCTGAACTAAATAAAGCTTTTAATCCCTTTTTCTTCTCACACTTTATGGTAATCTGAATACCTTCGGGGTTTGGACTAGACAAAATAAGATATCTGCAGAAGTCAACTTTTTTTCTGATCAGAAACATTAATAATACAAATGGCAAATTTGTAAACAAATTAAAGTTCTTATGGAGTAAAACAGCAAAATATTAGTGGTTTATTAGTCTATTGTAGAAAAGCAAAATAGTGTCTATAACCACCTTATATAGTTTAGTTTTTCTAATGATGAAGCCTGATTTTTAAGCACAATTATTTAATTCACAAAATCTTATCAACACTGATGACGTTGTAAATGGAAAGTGGACACATCTTAAACTGCCACTTAATGATGAACTACAACAGAGGGGTGAAGAAAAAAGTATTTGAAAAGTAAGAATGTATGTTAAGTCACACCTGGTCACATTAAGGGGCGGCTGTGGCTCAGTGGTAGAGTGGGTCGTCCCTCAATCAGAAGGTCGGGGGTTCGATCCCCAGCTCCTATGGGTCAACATGTCGAAGTGTCCTTGAGCAAGACACTGAATCCCAACTTGCTCCTGAAGCATGGCTTCAGAGTGTGAATGAGTATGAAAGAATAGTCTCCTCCAAATTACAATTCTCCTGTATGATTGATGTGTGAATGGGTGAATGAGGATGTCATGCTTTGAGTAGTTGAAATAACTAGAAAGACGCTATACAAATACAGACCATTTACCATTTACCATTAAGCTGATGAACATCAAATAAATACTTGTGATGTGCCAAAAACGGCACCTGGATACTCATCAAACCAGCATTACTTGCTAACTGTTGCTAATTTTGCTAATAAGACGTAACCTGACGTCCAATTAACGCGAGAATCCAGCGTAACCCCGGAAGTCGTGTACGACACGTCCTTGACGTTCAAGCGTTAACGCACTGTGAGAACATCGTTGCTAGGCAACAGGTTCGCCAAAATACTTCACGACGTCATCAAGCCACCGAGGCAAACAATTTAGCTAGCTAGCGAGCGGGTAATGTCACATTAACACAAGAAACGTGACGCCATTAGAAATATCAACATTATCCTCTGACATAAAATAACTAAAACATCTATGTGACTAGAATTGCAACTTACCATCCATCCATTAACTTCCAAGGCGTCCGCCATTTCTGGAACATCAAGAAAACGTCACAACTCCTGAACTCGGAGCTTTCAGAAAACGGACACGGAAAACAAACATTAACTTTATATTATCGTTAGCTAGCTAGGTTAACGGTAGTACGGTTGTCTGTTTTCGTGCTGCAAAGAGGGAATTTACAGTTTGGAGTAAAAGCTGAGATGGATTGGTTTTAAATCTACTTTAATTAGCCGCTCACTTAATGCATTGCAGCTAACTTTCATCAATAATGTCATCATATTTAGGAAACTCACTAGAGATAAAAGTGAGCATCTCTAAAGTCGTTCATGAGCAAAAGTAACTTACTCCAGTAATGATGAGCCACTGACATCCACAAAAGTCACTGAAGTCCAGGGTGACGCCTGGCTGCTGCCAGCTCAGTGCTGCACCCGGTGGCAGGAGGTTGTATTACAGTACTGATACTGATGGACTGATAGTGCACTCAGTAGTATCGTGTTTGATACAGTGTATGATTATGATACATCCGTGATGGTACAGTGATGTCCTGGATCAGGCAGAGGGTCAGGGGGCACAGTATGGACCACCCAGGTCATTACCCTTGAGTCAAATAGATCACATTATAAATGTGTACCTTAATCCAACCTAAGCTCTGTAGTGCAGACACTGTTATACATTTGGTTTACTGTAAGATAATTCAATAAGATTTAGTTCTAATATAGTTTTGTGATACAGCAGAGCTCCCAGGTCTTAAATGTCAATAAAAGATTGTGACATGTGAAGTGAATCGTGCAGTACCCATCAAGCACAGGAAAATATAAGTAGGCTACAATACATATACTGTATATACTCTTTCCAATACTCCGAGAAAGCTGAGCAGTAAAAAAAAAAAAAAAAGATTTCTAATGTAAGTGGTATTAAATTACACACTTATAATTCTGTTCTGTTTAATTAACAAAATCATTTATTAGCTTGAGTGTTAAGTTGTTTGTTTTGTCTTCAATTTATGTCAGATCCCATGTTTAGAGGAAATGCCAGCTGTCAAGGTTATGGTTGATTATGGTGAATTTATGTAAGTAAATAGTGATGATGACCCGTTTTACTGTGCTAATTTGCCTGTTTGTGTCATACTGTCAGTGTGCTGAATTTTGTTATGTATGATGCTTTTATGTTTATGTATAGATTAAGAGAGACGGCCTGACATGCATGTCAGACCGTCGCTCAGGCAGTAGAGCAGATAATCCATTGATCAGGAGATCCTCCGTTGGATGTATAATCTGGTTCCTCCAGGACACATGCTAAAGTGTCCTTGAGCAAGATGGTGAACTCTGAATTGAGAGTGTGCGGATGAGTACCTGATGAGCAAGTTGCATTGGTGAATGTGTGGTTGCCGTCAGTGTATGAATAAGTGAGTGTGAATGAAATGTAAGAGAGCTTTGAGTGGTCAGAAGAGTAGAAAGATGCAGTCCATTTACCATGAAGTCTGCACCTTAATCACATGGGCACTCCAAGGCTGTTGCTCATGTTAATTCAACACATGGTCATGTTAATGCACAGGCTATATCAGTAAATAAACTATTATATGTCCTGTAGCCCTTTAGTATTGCTACAAGATTGTTTAGCAACTAAAAGATAAGGAATGGCTTTTTTTCTTCCGAACACAACCTTCCTCACCTGTCTTACCAAGATAAAGCCCTCTGTGCCAGCCCTGACTGAAGAGTGCATTTCCTCATCGGTGAAGTGTTGTTTTGATGTTGTTTTGGGACCGAATGAAAGCCAGTTTTCTAGTTCTCAGGGAGCATCTTCACTAACACAGCAGTGGAGGTGTGATCAACTTCTGGACTGCAAAAGAAAAACATTTTTTTTTCTGGAGACTAAAAAGCCCATGTGCTAATTTGCATCAGTGAAGGAAAATATTTGCAGGAAATTGTATCTGTAGTAGAAATAATCTCAAAAAGAAAAGAAGAAAAAAAGATGTTTTTTAATGTCGTAGATTTGTCTGGTGATGTGTTTGTCAGGTAGTGATAAAGAAAGGACCCAGGAGGAATGCTGATGTTTTATTCTTAGGAAGTTGTACACGTGTGAACCCATGTGTGCATTTCAACTCGTGTTTACAGTCATCAAAACGACACAGAAGTCAAAGCGTAGTCACACCACAGGAGATGAACCAAAAATACCTCAGGCTTTCCAACAAACAGGATGGAAAATAATTGTTGGTTTGTGTGGGAAAGAATAATGTGTGGGCAGGATGGTAAGACGCTGGCCTAGATCGAGATCCATAGAGTGCCATTATCCAGGTATAGAAGGAGAACCTGATGCTAGCTGTCACAGCTGATGAACAGACTTTGGAGGAGATCACTCGCCGGCTTATGCAGGGATCATCATGTTGAGCTAATTAGAAATGCTTAGCAAGATAACCCCGGGAAGAAATCACACCCGCAGGACAAGCAGAAGTGTGGGAAAAGTCAAAAGAAGTGTTTTCTCTTGTTTTTACAACGCTCAGATGTATTTTCCACATTCACTACTCCGTTGTTTGAAATAAGGAGGGAAGTCTTTATCGGCTGGTAAATGTGGTTTGAAAAAAAGATGCATTTATTCAGACTGATGTCAATTGACAAGTGTAACAGCAGCTATGTGTAATAGTCTCAAATACAAATTTGATTGTAACGATGAATTTTCCAAAACCCTAATTTACATTAACTTACATTCATTTTGCACCTTTGTACAAAGTGACTTACTTTGTTTTTTTTTTTCCTAATATACATAAATCATTAGTACTTTAGAGTTCTAATGATTTGCTGTGTTATGTAGCTGCCACAACCACAAAATACAATTCACAAGCAGAATTCAGCTGAATCATTTGTTTAGTCAAGAAATATTCATCAGTTAGATCACAGACACCTTTGTGGTCAGCAGAACTGTTTTTCAGAGTGTTGTGTGAACATAAGAGACAAAGAGTTTGGCAACATAACTCAGTGATGCTCAGTGACGCTCCTTCTTTAACGCACATTCACATTATAACGTGATGCCTTCAGACATTTCACATAAAAATAAAATGCAGCTACAATGTCAGCCTTTTCCATTACCAACCAGAAAGCCACAGCAAGAAAAAAATATATAACACAGATAAAACTAGATTTTTATCTGTCTTATAGAAATATTTAACACGAAGGTAGTCCCACCAAGCCCCCAATTGTGAATGGCACACCAGTATATATTTTTCCAATGTAATTTTAATGTTTGTGGTGGAGCCAAATAAATACATCAGCCGTCTTTGGGTGCATGAACACAGACAGACACTCATTAACACACAAGATTCACCCACTGTGGGAAACGTGCCGTGCTAGTATTGTAAAATAAATTGACATTGTAATATATTGTTTCTTCTTCCCAGGCTGTAAATGATGGCCATGATTTTCCAAAGAGCAACAGCAATGTTGATTATTTTAAACAGCCATTTCCATGCAAAATGCAATAAAACAAGCTGTACTCTGCAGAACGCAGCACTCACTGCTGCTCCAGTGAGTTTCCGATTTATTTACCTCTAGTAAGCAACATTCATGGAGGAATAAATGCAAGGCCAATGACACATCCCATATTGTTCGGCCATTCATTGCATCATTGTCATTTATGGGCCTGGGAAAGTGGACTATTTCATGAAAATTTGATGGTAAGAAATGATTTCAATCAAACATAGATAACCACATCCTGTTTGTGCAGTAGCCTCAGCTGCTCCCAATGTTCTTCCTACGATGTCGTCGAACAAGGCTAAACAGGTCTTATTCTTTATTTATGCCACTGCGTATCTTCTGGGGCAGAGCCCCAGGAAATGCTGTCTGTATTTACTTGAGATTGGATGTGATGCTGAACTAAATAAGGCTTTTAATCCCTTTTTTATCAACAACTTGGTTATCCTTAGCAGTGTAAGCCCTGTTTTGCTTTGCCATGGAAAAGTGGCTGTTGAGTAAAAAGTCAGCATGCAGCCTACATGGTGAATGAATAAATAACACAAAGCTATAGTCTGGGAAGATAATTCCATTTCTGACCCACAATAGGATTCAAGGCAGAATCAGGGAAACACAGGAAAAGCAGTAAGCCTGTACTGAATGGAGATCTTGGTTTGTCAGAAAGCAGAGACAAGGGCATCACAAAAGAAACTAGTCTTTTTGAATTACATGCTGTGTGTTTGTATGTACTGTCTTCATGTGTGTGTCGCCCAGAGGATCAGGGGTGCTGACCGGTAATAAAACCTCCCACACATTAATCAATAAGGCATTTCCATTGTTTAACATCCGTACTTGAGTGTGCCAATGATGCAAGTTAAGTCGGCCCTATGTCTGTTTTAAACAGATCCAAACAGTGTGATGGGAGAGTCCCAACATGTGTACATCTATGGATGGTTTTATTGAAGTCCCCACACTCAAGATCGAAAGATCAAAAAGTCGCTGAATTTTTGCTGTGCCTTGTATGCTGGTTTCTAGTATACTATCTAATACTAATAAATATCTGTAAATTATCTGGTGTCCGGCCATAGTGGCATTTATACACGTTAGCAATATTTAACTTCTGTAATGATGCCCTTTATACTTCAATAGGTTGTTTTATTGTAATCAAAGATGTAATGTATAGAGTGGGTGGATGCAGAGCCACTGAGATAATGATTTAATTGAAGCTGAGAGATCTGTCATCTTTCAGGAATCAGGAGTCTGTATAACCTCCAGTTGCACAGTTGCAGGACAGATAAATTATATATATATATATATATATATATATATATATATATATATACATATTATGTGTGTTTGCGTGTGTGTGTATATGTATTTTTAAAAATGAGTGCTACGTATTGGAGCACTTTCAGAAGAAATTTTTAGAAATGGGAACAGGGTCTTCACATCTGTCACAGGAGTTTAATAGTCAAGGGAAAACATCCAGCTTCTAAATGAAAGAGGAAACATTCATTTCTTTTCTTAATTAAACATGAAAACGTTCTGTCTTTCTTCTAATTAAAGATCTACTGAGCTGGCCAACTGAAGTAATCTCAGGTGTCTCCACACTTCATTTCACTCCGTTTTAGAGCCACGCAGGCACCAGGAGGGGGGTCTGTCACTGACTATTTCTCATTGCAAAACAAAAGAAGGGAACAACTAAACCATGGTACTTTGATGTTTGGGCTGTATATTTTTAGGACCATACCTGCAGTATGTGTGCAGACTGGCAGGTATGGAAAGAAATAGAAAATGTGATTCAGAAGCAAGTTGTCAGCAAGGTCAAGTGACAAATGTATTTATTTTTATTTTTATATACATATGTGAGTGTGTGTGTACATATCAACACCAAGCAGGCTACATTAATGTCTGTGTATAATATCTGATGAACCAAACCTGACCCCTTAGCTCATTGGCATTTAACAAAAGTGTCTCTATTATGCTATAATGTAATTGTTAGAACCTCCCCCACATAAACATGTGCAATTGCAAACAATTAATGAATGACTGAAAACACTGTTGTCTTTATAACACACCTCAGCACCTTGTCTTAAAGGATTCATCAAGTATTCATGCAAGCATACTCATCTTTTACAGTTGAGGTTAAAGCAGTGTGTATAAGTGAAGGCATGTTGAGTCTGAGTGTTGACTCAAAGTCCACTCACTAGATTTATGTCGGCGGATGGCGTTTGCTCAGTTGTCATGACAAAGATTTATAAATGGATAAAGAAAATACTTCATTAATTCTAATAATTAAGATGATAACAAGTAATTCATCAAATGGGATGTTTATAGGAATTAATGTCATCACTAAAAAGCTTTTACACAATATATATATAGAAAGAGAGAGAGAGAGCTGTATTTATAATCATTTATATGCATTTGAAACTGTTACATGGTTAATCATTAATACATTATTTCTTTCTTCTTAATAATTAATAAGCACTTAAAATTGAATCTGCTAAAACCACATTATAGTGTGTTATAAGCTTTTATGAAGTGTTTATATACTGATTATAAAGGCTATATATGGTGCGAGTCACCCAGAGGGACAAACAGCAGGTTTTAGGTGTAACCAGAATATGAGTGAATACCTCAGATAGAGCAGATCATGGAAGATAAAGATGTAAATGCAACGGCACTAATCATGTGAATGTGATTTAAAATCCACTGCGGTGTGATGAAGGAACTCATTTGCATTTGAGATTAATAAAGTGAATGCAACCTCAGGAACAGTAATGCTACATTAAAAACACATCCTGTTTATCCTGCTCACTTTCTCACTTCCTGTCTCTCTCTCTCTCTCTCTCTCTCTCTCTCTCACACACACACACACACACACACACGTGTATATATATATAAATACACAGATTCACACATATAATTCCATAGATAATAATAACCAATTTAAAAAAATTAAAATCTGCAGGCTGAACCTTGACGGGAAGAACTCTTCAGGGAGTAATGTGTTTGTCTCAGCTTGCTTCAGCTACACTTATTGTACATGTTTGTTGGCAAGTAATTCCTCTGTTGGTGTGGCTGTACTGCTGCATCCGTAGCCAAACCAAAATGAAACAGTTATTTGCTCCGCAGTGTTGAAATTAATGAAGAGGAAAGAGAGCATCAGATTGACACTGAGAGTATGATTATTATTCCTGGTAACCCTGTGCTTGTTAAATAGTCTTGGCTCAAAGCAGCCTCCTCGTCAGCGCTTCAAGAGGTGGCCTTCATGGCAATTCCACACATCTATTTTTAACTAAGAACTAGACTGCTCTGCTCTCTGTAACAGCAAGACAGTAAGTGACTCTTTAGTTATTCCTGGTTTATATTATCGTATCCTAAAATAATAAGTCGGCCTAAACAAATAAATAAATGACGGGCTTCCTGTACATGTTACATGCCAGCAAACAATTAACAATACTCCAGTTAAGGCCTGAGCTGTTGGATTGAGCTGTCAGTTGTGTGCTAACATGTATGACCAACAACTATAACAACTACCAGGGTCTTTGTTTATATATATTGGACCGTATTGATTCAGTGTGTCTCAGAGTGACGGTCCAATTGATATATAGCTACAGACATAATACACACACTCCTGACAGCAGTGCAACTCATTCTTTCCATTGATCGTGGTATCTCCACCGTGGTCTCTCCTTATAGCCGTTTCTTTGGTCAGTGCTGAGAAAAAACTTCATCCACTATTGAACACTGTGAGATGCAGTTTAAAGCTCTGTAAAAACTGTGAAAGCGGGCCTCGAATTCAGATTATTTTGCCAAACTTCTATCTGTGTGGTGAAAAATGAAGTTTCACAGACGATATCCAGCAGACATTACAGAGCATTCGTGACCCTGCATTAATGAGGTCTGTATTTGTCTTATACTAGCTACTGCATTTCTCACCAGGGTATTAAAACAGTACATGTAAAGCAGGTGTGCAGGGCAGAGAAACGCTCTGAGGCCTCCTGGTGGGCAGGTGAGGAACAGGTGGGTCAGCATAGACACTACTGAACACGTTTATATTACACCGACCCACATGTAGCTAAATTACTTGTTTTCGTCACGGCTGTTTCTCTGTCGAAGGTCACTTGCCTCAGCAGAGAGCAGATACTTCACAGTGGTGCTGTTTTTAGCTTTTTCTCCCAGTTCCTTCATTCTGGTGTGTTAATTTGATTCATTTTTGAAAACAGGCCAAAGGGTTCAAACAGAAAGAAAATATTAAGGATAATTGTGCCTCCGCACTTCCTCCTATTTCTTCTTTTTTTTCTCCACATCTATCGTCTGCAAGGCACACAAAAAGTTAATGAGGTGACCGGCACAATATGGTCATGGTCTTTTCCACAGTGTACTCATTTCTGTTCAATTAAATGAATTTCTATTTTAGTAAACTTGAATAAACTGTTAATTGTTAAAGCCCAGTTTTCTCAACATTGGAAGCACAGTTGTTCTGTTTTGTTCTGTTTTCACAGAAATAATCAGCTGCCTGGTTGTTTTCCAGAGAAAATCATCTTCTATCATTCATTTATCATTTTTGTCATTTATCATAGCAGTAATAGTGAGTTACTTTGTGAGGTTGCGAGGCAAACAGACTTGCTGTAGCCGCTTAACAGTCTGGTCTACTACCAAATCAGCATCATCGATTGAATATGCTGTTCAAACTCTCTTTTATAGAGTTGTTTTTCTATAATGAGCTTTTATTCATTTTCTTGGTCTCCTATATGGTTTTCTTTTGATGTTCTTTGGTATGCCTATATAGCTTTTTGCTTTTATTACCGTTATTATTTATTATATTCATCTCTACCGTGGTACAGCACTTTATAACTGTCCTTTGAAAAGTGCTAGCCAAATAAAAAAAGATAAATATGCTCAGTTGTTGTGAGGTCTTGAAGCAGAGGGAATGAAATTGGATCAGACTGTGCTCAGCCTCCGAGTGAAGGACGGTACACCAGTTTTCAGCTTTTGCTCTTCTGAGCTGGCAGCGATTGTCACTGACTGTCAGACAGCGCAGCCCACTCTGTGGGCACACTGTTTTATCTGCCTGCTCGTGGCTCAGTGTGTTATACCTGCAGGTATGTCATTTCTTTTTGAGGCCTGCAGATTTAACCCCCCTCCTCGCTCATTGGTTTTCTCTCTTTTCTCTGCCCTCAAAGTACACCTTCAGTGCTTCAATCTTTTTCCCAAACCATCACACCCGTGTTTGCAATTAAACCTGGGTTACTTTAAGAAATGCTGTCCTAATTCTCACACTGTGCATCTCTGACAGTGTTTGTAATACTGTGTCCTTAAGTGAAAACATGTTTATGCAACTGGAATAGGAAATGCGCTGGCTTGACAATGTTGCATTTGTTATTTATTGAGCGTACTCCGTGTCTGACAGGAGAATATGTAAATGCACTACTTCAAATCTGAAACAATAGAAACCTTTGCAAAAGTTTGTTACACTGAAGAAGCCCTGAATGAATATTTTGATCTATAGCTCTGCTATAATCAGAAAACATGAGGATTAATCAGAACATTCAGCAGTATGTCAGCGTGTGTTTTGTGTGAATGCAT
Source organism: Pempheris klunzingeri (assembly GCF_042242105.1). NCBI lineage: Eukaryota > Metazoa > Chordata > Actinopteri > Acropomatiformes > Pempheridae > Pempheris > Pempheris klunzingeri. The sequence continues at coordinate 8,767,443 of NC_092026.1, forward strand.
GTGTGTGATTGTGTGTATATGTCTTTGTGTACCAGCCTGCACAGGTTTCTATGCAAATTGTAAATCCCAGTCTGTGTCCAATTAAAGTGCCTCCTCTCTGCACTCCTGCTTTGTTTTCCTTGAAGTCCACGATATTGACAGCAGCAGCAGAGGAAGAGTTTTTCTCACACAGTGACTTTCACAGTTGTTGCCTTTTCTGGGAGATGCTTTTGAAGTTTCCTTTTTGTCGACTTGGCAACTTCTCAGCACAGCCATACAAGTACACAAGCAACCGCAGATGCACTCGCGCAATTATTCGAGCAAACACACAAAACACAAATAGATACATGCTCACAGACACTTTTTCAGGTTGTGTTTCAGTGGAGTGAGGAGAAGAAAGACACAGACAGAAATAGAGAAGGAGAGAGGGTAAGACAAACTAGTGTGGACGCGAGGAAGGTGGGTGAAATTACAGAGATGCCGTCTCCTTTTACCTGACATCACTCGGTCTGAGGCCACACAGGATTCAGATTCCCCAGATGGTTGTATGAGGAGTAGTGAACTGCGCTGAGTATGACCGGAGTGCTGATGGTAAACAATGAACGGGGAACTCCGAGAGAAAAGATGAAATTATTGAACTTTGACCCTGAGGCTGAAAATCATGGCACCAATAACATGAGGTCTGCTGTGCATGTCACATGTTGCTGTAAAATATCTTCATAGCTTGACATTAACAAGGAGAACGCCGTTGACTCTAAGTACTGAAAATAATATTCATCTGTAAAATCACAAAGACAAACTAATTATAGTGCTCTAGTTAAAGGTCTGCAGCATGTCATGTTAAGTTTATAAAACCTTAAAATCTGCCTCATCTATTTCATTGTACTCCTTTTATAGCCACGTTCAAAAAGATGTATGAGATTAGCCTGTTGTGGAAACTGAAAGTAGGACAAAGGTAATGCCTCACCTCTCTCAGGTAGCCTATATAACAAGGACAATGCATGTCTGACAAGTTATTTATTCATGTTTAGCTAATTAAAGTCCAGATAAACCTCATACAATGAAGCACACAGACTGAGGTGTGAAAGTAATTAAGCACATAAACTGGCAGCTATTAAGTTTGCATATAAGTTTATGGTACTTCTTACTTTTATTTCATTACATGTAAGAGGGAAATTGTACTGCTTTTAACCAACTATAAGGATCTTTTTTTCTTCTTTTTATTTGCATCTTTACCAGTAGATACCCATCCCACTACATTAACTTTGGCGGTTGTTACAGCTGGTTACTTTGGATAATGTGGTTTTATATGTAAAATGTACAGTACGTGATCAGAACAAACAATATTAAACAGCTGTCGCTGTCAAACGATAAACCAGAATTTTTGTGAGTGAGAAAAAAGGGCCTGACATTTTTTAATTCAGACCCCTCACAACATTAAAATACCTTCCTCCTCACAGTTTGCTATCTCAATAACAGGTACATTTCTTCACATGAAACATCACTTGAAATAACCACACTGTGCTGTTGATACTGTTTTACATAAGTAAACAGATTTCTGCAGGTTGTTTTGAACTCGTATTAATATACAGGATGTATACCACTGGGCTACATCTGTTTTAACATAATCTAACAACAAAATAGTTCCCTGGCACAGTCTAATTTTGACAACAGTGACTTCTTCATCATTAGACTTATTGCTTTCTTTATGTAAAGCTATGTTGATGTAATGTTGCCCTGCTAGGGGGCCCTGGGGCAAGAACAGATCCCCCAATAAGGTGCTGGATTATAGCTAAACAAACATGGGGCCCCTTTACAAAACAAGCGATAACATGCAATAATGCCGATTCTACCTTAAGGGTTATCATTTCAGCTGATGTAGTAGCTCCTGTGCAATTAATCAAACTACCCACAAATAAACTAATACACAGTGAATGTGAGGCCTTCAGGGCAGTTTCCTGGCTTTGAGCAGTTGGCAACCCAATTGTGAATATCATCACAGGATGAAAACAAAAAAAAAAACGATTAGTTCTCTGTAGAATCTCTCCAGATCAATATCAGCCTTTCCACTTCAGAGGCAGGTGTGCGGTGTGAATCCTGTGACCTGCCGACATTCAGCTGGTCGCTCCAAGAAGGTCAGGCTGACATGCAGAGGAGGTGTAACTTATGAAAATGCAGATTTTTGATGGGCCTGTGCGTGCTTGTTATTGTAAAAAAAAAAAAAAAAAACAACTTGAGAAACATCTCAACATTTCTGCTGACAAAACGAGAGAGAGGAAAACCACCGAGTTTGAGCAGTGGTGTAGTTATGTTAGATTATGCAGAGTATGTCATGTAAACTGTCCTTAGCTCTGCTGGTTCCTTTCAGCTCTCAGTAGAAAGAGATGACTCAGTCAGTTGAGATGCAGCACTTCTTTGGTCGATTGAAAGGTAAATCTGTGAGTGTGAAGCCAATGACTAGTTACAGTGATCGTGTGAGGCACAATTCACGCAATATGGGACAGTAGCAGGTCCCATGTTGTGCTCATTTTCAGGTTCATACTTGTAGTTGGAGATCCTACTAGACTTGTTTACATGGAATAATGTTCAAAAAACATATTATTCTGACAACAGACATGGCTGCTGTGGCTATTTTCAGCCTCTGTCTCAACGCTCCATTTTAGAAGAACAGAACAGTCTACGTGCTTTGCTCTCTCCTTCAACATCTCTTGTGTAACTGGGAGCTGAAGATAGTGAAGACAAAACAATGGCGGACACTGACGTGGACTGAGGATAAATAAACAATAAACTTGCTGAAGGGCTGGGGGAGGTCACATGATCAACAGATCCCCTTATGGCATCATGAAGGGAGCAAAATCTAAACTGTGTGTTTTCACACGCACTTGCTTAAAAGATGGAGCTGTTTTGCTCTTTTCTCAAAATTTGGCAGTCTCTACACACTGGGAATACATACTTATGTTGAAAAGACTTTAATGAGACTTTTAAATCCAAAGGATTTAGTGTCTCGAAATTCACGTGCATTTATTCAGTTTATCGAGATGTCTGGCTAATGATCTAGTGTAATTTCCCCTGGACTTTAGTCATGAGCTGGAGGCACTGATTTACAAGATTATTTGCATATATCTGTCATTAATCTATTCATAATGACATGCATTTCATCCGTGTTTATCTAATGATTTAAAGTACAGGCTTTCATTTTATTTGCCCACAACCCAGAAAGCTTTGAATATATCCCTCTAACATTAGGGATTGTTCACCTGTCCATCCGCACCTTGATGAAATAATTTAAATCAAAGGAAGTGCAAAATGATGAGCACGAGAAAGCTTGGAGGATGAGAACGAAATGAGGAGGAATTAAAGTGCAAATCAATAAAAGAGAGAGGAGAGGAGAGCAGAAAGGGAAACAAGAAGAAAGGCAAGGAGCGAGGCAGCGACTACAAGGGGAAGCAGGAGGAGAGTGGAAGATGTGAGAGGAGAAATCAAGGAGAAGATGGAAGGAAAATGGACAGGACCGGCTGAAAATGTGATAGGAGAGGAGGATTATACAGGACGAGGATGGGGAAAGAGGAGATAAGACAGAAGATGAGGAGGAGACAAATGCGTTGAGGGAGAAGGTGAAAGAGAGGACATGAACATGGAAATAGAAAAAGAGATGTAATGACTGTTTAACAGGGTGACAATATGCTGTAAATGAAAGGAAAAGCAAGAAATATGTCTACACATCTGATGTGTAATAATCATACACTATCATAGGCTATAGAATATCATAATTTTCAACATTTCGTCTCCCTTTCCACTGATTACACCCTTTCTCGATGAGTAGTGATTTGATGGACCTGGATTTTAATGGACCTGCAGGGCTGTTGGACTCATCTCTAGTGTTTGTAGATGTGTGCTGTGTGTGCATAGAAATATGTGTGTGTGTGTGTGAGTGAGGGGGAAAGAGAGAATATCAGAAAACATATTGGAGAGGGACAGACTTGAGAGCAACATGAATGCCTTTCTGAGCAGCTTAGTGATGTGCCAGAGGAGAGAGCTCACAGTAAAATAATTGGATTTCATTTTTGTCCGCAGGAAATAAAAAAATAAAAAACCCGAAAAAACAGATGCATGCTGGCTCCTCGGAGCTCCTGCTACAGGTATCATAAAGGCCGGGAAATGTTTAAGACCCGCGAAGAAGTCATGTGGTACAGTCCAGCCAAAGAAATAGAAAACTCTTCCTTATGATAACAGAGGAGATCCCTTGTTGCATCATATAAAACTGCCTTTCTATGCTATGCTATAGCTGCTTTTTGGGATGATGGTGAATCACCAAAAATGAGTAAAAGTGAGGTAAAAGCTGGCAACTCCACTGATTCTGCTTTATTTTTTAATGCTTCTTTATGGTGAAATCAACAGGTCCTCCGTTCTGGTGGCTAATTCATCACAATGAGCTGTTATTTGCTCAGGGACACCTGTTGTTTACTCTGAAAGCAGCATGTGTGGTGGATTAGTATGCATTGAGGATTTCTGCATTAGCTGGCACGCCATAACGATACCTGCAATGATGACAAGAGACTCTGAACTACAACATCTGCATCAGGAAAAAGTGCATTTCTATTCAAACCATCCATCTTGACTAATCATTTAGTTTATGCAGCATTCTGTTCATGAAACGTGTTGTTTTTGCCACAAAAACCTTTGTATGACTCGTGGACACATGCAGTGGTACTTCCCAAGTCCTGTAAACAGACTTTGATGTGCAAAATCAGGGCAGATCCCTTTTAACCATGACCATGATCTTTCCCCAACCTTGGCTAAGTAATGATTTTTTTTTTACCTTAAAGGGATAGGTCAACATTTTGAGAAATAAGCTTATTTACTTTCTTGCTGAGGGTTAGATGAGAAGATCCTATTTGTGCGTTAAGTATGTAACTGAAGCCAGCAGCGGCTTAGCTTTGCTTAGCATAAAGGCTGGAAACAGGGGAAAAGAGCATGCCAGGCTCTGTCCTAAAGTGACGAAGTCCGCCTACTAGCACATAGTCGTTTTACACTGGTTTTGTACAGATGAAACAAACAAGATAGAACACGTCAATTAGTGAGATTTAGAGCTGCCTCTAGATTTATTGATTCCCGTAGGGAAATTCTGGTGTTACAATAGCATAGGAAGTTAAAGTGACCACCACCATGAATACAAGCAAATAAGCAAAATATAAATGTACAAAATGTTGTAAGTTGCAAGGTAATAAATAACTAAATAAAGGTAAATAAATATAAAATGTAATATACACTATAAAAAGTACCAAATGTAATATACAGAGTAACACCATAGTGCAAGTTAAATAAAAACTGTAGTTCAAGTTTTTAAGTGCAGGAGTAACATGTTAATGTTAAATGGCAGAGGGTGCTGAGAGCTCTCTGCCAGCCAGAGGTGAGTTATTAAACAGTGTTATGGCTGTTGGCAGAAAAGATTTTCTGTATCTGTCCTCTAAGCTAAATCTCTGCTGGTTTTAGCTCAATTGTGAACATGCATACATGCTGAGACATAACCCTAACCCTTAAAGCATCGACTAACTGCTTTCTTTTGGTTGTTTAGCTTAAAGAAATTGTCGGCCGCCTTGAGAGGAGAACATTGCAACTTGCTGAGTCAGCCACACACAGGAAATATCACTTGTTAACATTTACTGATAATTATCACAAAAGAGAGAACCTGCCTCCTTCTGTGGACGGAAGTCTGTATTTGAACCTTTTAATAATATTTCTCTGCCTCAGCTGTACAGCGTGTTTCATCTCCATCTCTGAATAAATTGGCTTCTGCTGTAGATATGATGTAAATGGCATATCATAAATATTAATGTAAATGTCCAATAAGCATTAATGGGAGAGTTATTAAATCGCACTGATGAAAACGCCTACTCTCTTAAAGAGGCTCTTTTCCAGTGCACAGCTGAAGAAAAATAGCTAGTTAGAGTTATAGCACATAAAGTGGCCATCTAGGGACACACACATTTTTACAGTCTATTAATTAAAGGCTCTCAGTAACCCCAGAGGAGATTACTCCACTTTGTCTTTCAATACAGTAACTTGTTTAGTGGTGTACAGCACACTGCAGTCTCCATTGTCAGGAGGAGCCGAGCACAGAAACTGAACACCTGCACTACATTTTACAAACAGCAGAACAAAATAGGTCAAAAAGGAGGCTGCACATCTCCTGATATTGATATTGTTTAATTGGAAGCGGCATAAATATGCAACGTCCAAAATTCTCTCACTTGTTATTTTTATTCCAAAATGACAAAAGATCACTTTCTTTTTCAGCTCCTTTTACCGAGACTTTTTCATCACTTTTACACAGGAAAGCATTAAAATCATTTGTTGTTTTTCTGTCACATTTGTAATGCGGCAGGAGTGACGATACACAGATTTATTTTCTCCCAGTTTCGTGAGCAGTGGAGAGATGTCCAAATAGCAGCTGTTACTGCTGCTTTTCTTGCTTTGAGATTTCAAATGCTCACTCGCAGCGCTGCTGACAGTAAACAAGTGCCTGTGCATGCAGATGATAAAAACAAATAGTTTCCAGTCTGATCAAAGGCCAGGCGGACTGAGATGGATTCAGAGTCAATCTACTGCCAACGTCAAGTGTCTCGCAAATAGCAGCATTGTGTAATTTCTACACATTAATGGATATCTTTTGTCGAGTATACAACCTCCTCCACTGTGACAACCTCACTTAAATATGAATCCGGTGGTTCCAATATGGGTCATGGATGCTGATGTAAGGGTAGTAATGATGTGATGATGATGATGATGTTACAGAAAACAAAACAAATCACCCGAGGAAACAAGGAAAATAAAACAATGCAGCAGTCCTGCTAAAACGAAAAGAAGAATTTAAGTCCTAAAACTGAGAGGCCTGCACTGAAAGCTCGTAACTCGGACACCTGCCTGAAGATCTGTGGCTGCGCTGTGGTCCCTAAAAATAACCAAACATTCAGCAGCGTAAATGGTATCTCACAATTTTCTCACAGGGAGGCAGTGAAGAAAGGCAACCGTGGGTGTAATAAGTGTCCTGTCTCCTGTAATTAGATAAAAGGTTTTGGATCAACTGGAGGCAGGTGATTGACTTGTGGATAAACCCAGAATAAAAGGATTATAATAGTCCAAATCGGATGATTTTTCAAGATAGGTGATTGTAAAAAAAAAAATTGGCTATGATATTGCCTGATTCTAATCATCTGGTTTTCAAATAAAATGTCAGACTTTAATATTACACCCCAAGCCTGTGTAGTTGGTTTTTGAATATCAGTGGTTAAACAGCATGACTGTGAGTGAGATCTGGTCTCACATTTAGTTTCACTGTGCTGGTTTTCCTTGTTTTAGACCAAAGTGGCCTTTTAAACCAGATTCAATCAAAAAGAGCTCTCACAGACATGATCAGGAATAATCCTAGTTTTAGTTTTAGATATGAGCCTAATCCCTAATGAGATTGGATGATACGATAATGCCCTTTATACCATTAGGTGATTCTTCCATATTATGTGTACAGATACATATATATATATATATCCTTTTTATATCTCTTGTATTAGATTGTATTAGAAAAATTGGATTAACAGGATTTTGCATTATTGTGAAGAAGTGGTTTGGGTTTTCAGGCATGTCATTCTTTGGATTGCCCACAAAAAAGGTGGTTCATCAAACTCCCACAGCCAAATTTATTACATCACATTACTAATGTCACAATATAGAAAACTACATATACCGTTACATCACCTTTTACATGCAACACTCAACCAAGTAACAAATAATAAGCGTCTTAAGGTTGAAACTGTATTAAACAATATCAAACCTTTGAACATTAAATGTGCAATAACACGATGAAAAGAAGACCATACAAGGGAGATGGGAAGTAATGGTTCTGCACAAATATCTCTGCAAGAACTCACAATAATTTGTCAGAGGACCAAGATGAATAGATGACATTAATTATACATGTGAGGAGACTGAGAGGCAATTAGGAGACAAAACAATAAAACAGAAAAAAAACAAGTACAAACCTCATTTACAGCTGACATTTTGAAATGAAAAACAACAGGTGCGACTAATACCATTAACGATGGCTCTTTTCCATTTTGGTGTGCCAGCAGCGGCGAGCCAACAATACCAGAGCAGCACTACTGGCACGCACAAATGGAATAGAGACATCACTAATGTTGTTAGTTTGAAGAGTTTATCAGTGAGAAAGGTTTTTTGGGCCATTTTTTATTTTCATGCTCACTAAGAACATAAAAGACCTCCAGCTCCTTTCAAAAACAAACCTTATCATCTTGATACTTGGTGACTTTTCCCAATTTGCTGAGGATTTCTTACAAACATGATTTGAACAGATGACATGTTTCAGAAGTCCACACCATTCGATGACACATGATGCTGCTGGAATACAAAACGATAGCGCCATTAGTTTGTTTGGATTTTTTTGTTCTGATTTTGAACTTTTTTTGTTTTGTTCTATTTTTTGTTCTGTACAGAATAATATAATATGTATTTCTTTGTCTGTGCGTGACTTTTTGGCAAACAAATATTTTGTCACATTCAAATGTGCAAGCTCAGTTTGTGGGAAAAGAATATTTATTTCACAGAAATTTTTGTAAAATCTTGCAGTTATTGTTATTCTTACTCATATAACAGTGAAAGTCGGTGAGACTTCAAAATTGAGGAACCAAAGCTAATGCTAAAGCTACAACACAAACAAGTTCTTAAATGGATGGCATTCAATCCAATTGACATAAATCTGATAACACTTGCTAATTGAAAGCAAAAGTTATCATAACCCAGCTAAGCTGATCATCACTGTCTTCCATCTCCTCATCATCATCATCACTGACAACGCCAGTGGCCAGCAGGTCGATTAGAGTTGGGGTCAGGATTGTTCTTAGTTTATTTGATGGGGAATGAAGACATCTCTTCTCTGCGACGTTCATTAACTGTGTCCTGCCTCGTCTTTCCTTCTGCTGCAGAAGTAAGAACGACGCACTGGAAAAATATTCATTCTAATTTATCATTCAGTAAATGTCGAGTAAATAAATGCACCCAGTGTTACCTGAAGGTGAAGACGTTTCTCCACTGCTACCGGTCACAGGAACTGACAGGTCACAGAACATATTATAACACCAGGGTGAAGAAATTTATTTGAAAGCCACTGTTATAGGAATAATATGGAAGCCCGTTTCCGCCAGTGAAAAAAAAAAAAAGATGAGATAAAAAGTCATAATTACGAGATAAAAAGTCGAAATTACGAGATAAAAAGTCAAAATTACGAGATAAAAAGTTTGCGCATGCGCTTCAGTTGTACCGACAGAGAAAGGGGTCCATGAACGCCTCGCTTGTCCAGCTACAGCAATGACGCTATCCTGTGGTTGAAAGGTCGCTATTACAAGTGACTTCATGACTGCATGATATAGTTTTGAAATATTAAATTAGTTCATTGTTGCAGGGAGCAAAACAAGTTGCGAGAGTTTCTTTAATGTGGCTTTGAAATGATCTTCTAATGTCTAACTCTGTGGTCTTCGTTACAGTGCGTCTTATTCTTTCTACGCCAAAGGTTCTTCTTGCTTAAAATCCTTTCTAGTGTGCGTTTGCTCAGTATAATCCCATGCAAATCAGAGAGTAAATGAAGTATTTCATCCGTTGTAAAGCCCCGTTTAAAGTAGTCCTCAATGTACTGACAGTCCATTTCTGTGTCAAACTATACAGGATTCATACAAAGAACTGCTGCTCTGTCGGTACAACTGAAGCGCATTTCCTTTCTCGTAATTTCGACTTTTTATCTCATCTTTTTTTTTTTTTCACTGGCAGAAACGGGCTTCCATAGAATAATGTTCTTTCCTATAAGAGCAAGTTAGTGAAATGTTTGGCCTTGATGGAAGTTTGCACTCGCCGTTGTAAATGTTCACAATCATCACAGTAAGCTGCAAGGTATATCTTACTGTAGTCTACTCTTTTTATTGATGTACTCTGCATTTGAACCATCCATGCTCAAAGATACAGGACACATAGGAGTGAATTGTTTTTGTAATGTTTGTACTGGGTTCTCACTTTTCTTCCCTGGGAACGGCTGTGAGGAAGCCTCTGAAGGTCAAATAACCCCAAGTTAAGCCGCCTGAATGATAATAGGAGAAGACTTTTATTCAGCACATATTCTTTTGTTCCATGTTTTAATGTTTATTTTGCCTGGTTAAAGGTTTTTGAAAGTGCGGTGGAAAAATGGGGTGTTTGTGGAGTTGCTGTCATAGTTGCTACCTATGAAATACATTGTTGTCATTTTCTCACTTTAACCACTTTGGCCTTTGTGGAGGTGTTTGTGGCACAGAGATATGAAACATTCATTACTTCCAGTTCTTCAAATGGAATATTTGCTGGGTTTTTTCTGGCAAATCAAATATATTTCGGTTTCGGAGTTGTAGTCAGGCTAGAAAAAGGCATTCAAAGTCATCACCGTGGGTTTAGTGAAATTGTGCCATTTTTTTGGATAATTTTTAGATTGAATGAAAATTGAAAAATTATCAGCTGCCCAAAATATGGATGCAAATGAAACTCTGACAGATGAAAAGGAATATTGGGTAAATACGTGAGACATCAGTCAACCTTTTCAGGAGAAGTGGGTTCATTTTGTCTTTGCATTTGTCTTTATCTGGTTCAGGAGCTGGAATAAAAAGCATTTTTTTTGCCATTTTTGTCAACATAAATTCAAGAACAAACCCAAAAGGCCATTAGATGACCTTGACTAATATATTAACTAGACACCATTAAAAATCAGACATTTTGGCCTGCCTAGGAGGTAGAAGGCCAGAGTTGACTCATGCTTTCACTCAGTCCCCATCCCTTTTAGCTTTTTTTTTATTGTTTGTCAGTCCTTTTTTTTCTCTTTGCTTATCCTGCCACAGTATCAGCCATGACCACAAAACATAACACTGAAAATAAAATTCTCTAAAGAGGAATCTCCTCCTGCTTCCTTTTAACTGGCTACGGTACTAAAACGTTACCAGGAAAACAGGCTCTTCCAGCCTGCCGTAAATTGTTTTGTCAGATTTTGTGGAGAATTGGAACGGGCACAAGCATTTAGAATAACAAAATACAAACAGCCAGTCTTCTTGCTTATGCTTATACATGTCATGTAGAGGCATTAGTATTAGACTGAGGATGTTTTATAGCCAGTTAAAAATTCCTTGTAGCTGCGTCAATGCAGTATAATTCATTAATGGTGAAGTGAGAGAATGAACTTCTTCTGCAAGCATGCTGCAGCCATTATGGCGACAAGGACCTTAAATGTATAAAACAAATGCAACAGTAATAGGATAAAGCTTTTAGACAGCAGTGCTAATTAGAATGAGTTTTCATATAGCATAGTTGAAAGAGATAATGATTGTGTTGGCTGGGAGGATAGAAATCAAACAGAAGAAAGAATAAAGACTCTTCTGTAGCTACTATACTAACAGTCACATTTACATGTTGCTATTATTATTATTTATGGAGAACAACCTTTCAGTATGAGTGTCACCATGGCAGACAGTCATCTTATTATCTTATCATCCACCAGTTAAACACAAAAAAGGCCTCTTTTCATCACTTTAACACAAAAGCATCTTATTCCTCTAAGATACAAAGAACTAAGAAGTAGAATCATCCCAAAGATGTATTCTTGAGAAACGTGGAGTGTCATGAAGTTAATGTCTCATTTTTCTTCAGCATTATCGGGCAATTAGTTCCTTCCATTTATCACATAACTGGGCTCAGCAGACAATCTTGCACATAAACTCCTACAGAACTGCACACACTCTCTCTAATGACAAGTATGCATGTAGTTGTGTCAGCGTACAGGCACACACTCGCGCATGCACATACCTCAGTTCCAATAGGATTAGCATATCATTTCACAGAGCAAAGTGGAGCCTCTGTACAGGAACAGACAGTGAAGACGAAGCAGCAGGTTTGTGGAGATTAGACACATATTCACGAATACCTGAGGATTGACATCTCCTGATAGAGAAGATTATCTGGTGTAATTAACTCAGATATGGCAGTCTGTTAAGAGGTGTCTCTGTAATTAAAATGTTTGAAAAGATGAACTCTTATGTTGCCTGAGAACAGTAGATTGGTGCCTTGGCGGTTCACAACCTGCAGAGATGAAGCCTGCTGATTATGGTCACACCAAGTGATGTCTGGCACAGGCTTATGCGGTTTAGCTATGGAGAGACAGATGGAAAGTTTGGGTAGCTGTGGCTCACAGGGACTCGCAGGGGACCTAATGTTCACACCTCCAAAATCCCAGCTACCCATTATGTGTACCTTGGTTGGATGAACAGAGAAGGATATCCCGGAGCACTGAAGTTGGGCCAGCACCCAACTATGAATTAATAAGAACGCCAGGAGCAAAAGCACACAGACTTACTATTTTATTTAATTTCCTGACAGGAGTTCGACGAGAGTTTAATTTTCTTCAGGTAACTTCTTCATTTCCTCTAAAATGGTAATTTTTGGTGATTTTTAAAACATAAAAGGTTAATTCTTCCTCTTAGCTATTTGCTACTGTTCTTCCATCGTTTGTGGTTTTTTGCCAAGACTTAAATGAGAAGGTTGACTGTCATGTCTGTAGGGAAATTAAGATGCTAGTTTAATCCAGCTAGCCATTCAAAACAAGCACAACAGACACAAGAAGTGTAGAAGCAACAAGTGGTTTTATCGTCCTTCAACTTCTTGACGAACAAGAGGCCGCTGTTCACCCAACTGATTGGTCGCCAAGAAGTAGCACTTGAACTGACTTCATGGAAACCACAACTAATGTTTTTACACAGATTATTTTTTACCTTTGGACACAGCCAGGCTAGCTGTTTCCCCCTGTTTACAGTCTTTATGATAAGCTAAGCTAATTATTTTCAGGCTCATCCTCTATAATTACAATACAGACAAAGCAGTGGTATTGATCTTGTGATTAATAAGAAAATAAGTGTATTTCTCAAGATGTCAAATTATTCTTTTAAGCATAACAGAAGTAAATGGAAAATAAGAGGGAGCGCCTTTAATCATGTCTAATTAACAGCCATAAAATTATTCATTAAAGGAATATTATCATTTACATTCTCTCATCTATTAAATATTTCTGGTCCATTTCTGAGCAACTTGAGGAGAATAAATGCTGTAATTTGAATGTGAACACCATTCTACCATACACATCTCAAACATCACACCATTTTGATCACTGCAAAATGACAACAGACTGTTCACAGTGTGCAAATAATGGAAAAATCAGTACTCTTCACAGCAGAACTGAGCCAACTTGACATAATTTGCATTTCTGCTGAAGTGCTGATTGAAGATTCACCTCCTGAGAGTGCAGTAATTTGTCTGCATCTGTAATTAGTAAGGAAACAAGGGTGTGAAACCTGATAGGAAACCTTGCTTTATTGCTTGTTTCAGAAATCAGATAAGTAAGCAGAAATCAAAGTGGGGAGGATGGCTGCACCTTAATGTGGCAGATGGTGAGAAGTAATATAAAACTTTGCACATGCAAATGAGCTCCTAACCTGGCTCCAGTATCCTGGAGTGAATTCCATGAACAAAATAATTGTATAAAAATATCCCATTAAATGTTGAGTGTTGTTCAGATTTCCATTTTTCTGAACTATAGTAATAACAGAAAATGGTAAAAATAGAAAACTCATATAACATATTTGTAATTCTACATAAGGTTATGTTTAAAGGCAGTAGGACTGTACCTGAAACTGAAATCTAACATCCACTGTGATTCCAGCACATGTTGTGTTGCCTTTTAGTGTTCAAGGGAGCAGCAGGGATTTCGGCCGCCATCATGTAGCGCCAGAGGGCTTTTTCCACTCAGCAGTGGCTGAACCGTGTGGAGGTGTGAGATCTGTTTGGCCTCATGTACCCTTCTCAAAGCAACAACATTTACAAGACAAACACTCTCGGCTGGACAAGCTCAAGTGGATTATCTTTCACGTGTCTGAAATCTTATGAACTACATTTGAGACACTGAAGGGTCTTGAGCACATCTCTTATTTAGCTTTTATTTCATTTTCAGCAGTAAGTGATGATATTTTTAACAACATGGAGATTAATGTAACTCTCATGTCTGTAAGGTAAATATGTAGCCAGCAGCTGGTTAGCTTAGCTTAGCACAAAGACTGGAAATAGGGGTAAACAGCTAGCCTACCCAAATGGTATTGAGCCTGAGGTGAAAACCCTTAAAAATGATTAGACTGGTGTGTCCTCAGAAAAGGAACCACGTAAGGGTTCCCTTAATAATGAGAAGAAGAAGAAGAAAATATGGGCCTAACAATAATATATATCTATATTTTGATCATGTCCTTCCCAGCTCAGTATTGTCACTCTGCTCTTTTCAATCCTTGAATTTACAGTTTCATGCAGCCGTTATCCTCACATAAAGCCAGCTTTAAGTTCAAAACCTACAGCCAACTGTCAAGAAGACAGACGCTCATAATGACAATAATGAAGGGTAATAATAACTGTCCATATGCCCATACTCCAGCTGCTGCCCATAGTATCTGTCACCGCGAGAAGACGAGAGGAGAGCAGAGGAGAGGAGGCAACAATCGAGAATTCAGAGAGAGACCTTGGCTTGACATCCCATCGCTGAAGTCTGAGAGAGTGGACTCTTGCAGTGTACTACAAGCACACATGCAGCTCTGAAACGGGCTCAGAGGTAAATTAAGAAACACCATTAGCACCTTTATTTCTGTGCTCAGTGTTATTACATGTGTGAATACAACGTGTCATACAAATGGGTGGCTGAATGGAGTATGGACAAAGAGAGAGAAAGGGAAAGCTTTGAATAGATTTCTCAGAATCAAAACATCACCATTATAACCTGCAAAAAGGAGCCTGTCTGCACTCTTTATGAAAGATCACAGGCTAAAGCGTGGAGGATTCAAACTCTTGAGAACTGCCATTTTCAAGCGAACAGAGGCGAAGTAGTGATTAAAACTGTGTTCAACAATCTTGGTGTGGAAGCAAAGTGTTAGCCAGGAGAGGAAGAGGAGAGAAGAAGAGATGAGTGGAGGGGAGGAGCAGCAGTCAAGGCCTGTGCCAGCCGCCCTGTTCTCACGTGGGATGGCTGTAATTAATTTGGACACTTGGCTGCTGGGTGGCATCAGCGATAATGTGTGAGTGTACTTGCGTGTGTGTGTGTGTGTGTGTGTGTGTGTGTGTACGTGCACAGGCCTTTTATCAGTGATGACATATCCCCGCCCTCCTACTGTATGTTGCCCTTGAGGTGGCTATTTGCATTAGTGTCAGAGCAGGGCACATAAGCTAGCTGACACACCGGCTCACACACTCAGTCATACACACACACACACACTCTTGAATTTAAAGTAGTCAAGATACAGTGAGTACATATTACTAAGACAGTTTCCAATGTGATATTTTACCATAAAAAGACATTATTCAGTAGGATTAGTTCTGAATAAACAATTTGTTTTTAAGTCTGTGGAAGTTGTCATTGATCTTCTTCCTCTGAAAACCTGCAGTTTGAATTTTAAACATGAATATTAAAAATTCATTCATGCCTTCTCAGGGCCCCGGGTGGCTGTAGGGCCGCAGCCTATGGCAGGATACAGTGAACAGGACGCACAGAAACATCTAGTATAGGTCACGAGCCCATTACATTAGACAATCACTCACTCTGATAACTCTGAATGGATGGAACAAGCAGTTCACCTGACCTGCACGTCTTTAGACTGTGGAGAGAAAAGAGCAAGCAAGGAAAACCTCACACTCATCTCTGGCAGGGCAGTAATCACTGGGTGAGAGTGGGTACGTCAGTCACACAGCAGATATGTATTGAAACTTAATTTATTGATTGTTTTTTTTAGCTCTGCTTTGGTCTCCACCAAGCCCTGAGGGGAATATCTCATTTAACTCTTTAGCTCTTAACTGCTCTACTATGTTCACCGGGTAGCTGCTAACGCTATCATGTTAGCAATGGTGAAAACATTTCCTGGAGAGAGACGAGGTCGATGAGAGCACTGAGAGTGGCGCTAACAGTCAAGCTATGTGTCGTAAAACCAAAAGAACGAGCTGAAAGACATTAAACTTCTTTCTGCATACAAAGTTATCTGATAGCTCTGTGTGTGGAGTGACCCCGTTAAAATTACTTGAAGGCATTTGATCCGTTGTTAATATAAAAATATTCATTAGTGCAGCTTTAACTTCAGCAAGAGTTCATGGCTGGGGGCAGACAATTTTTTATGAAATGTGGTGGAGTGTTGATGACCATCAGTACAGGGATATATGTAATATAATAAGGCAATGAGAGCAGCCAAGAGCTAGCAGTGTAAACCAGCAGCAGCTCAGCACTTTGGATGTAATTGCAATAAAGCAAACTGTCACATAAACCTCATTTTTAGTGTTAAAATGTTTCTCTAATACTTAGCTGAACAGAAAGTATACTGTAACTTAGCTAAAAAACATGACAGTTGAGCTGAAGAAATATTCCTTTATGAAATCATTTTAGCAGATAAAAAAACCTTCATATGAGTTTCCTCAAACTTTTATTTATCCAGGGAAACTCTACAGCCACTTACATCTTTCCAGTGACAAATTGCTACTGTTGGCGACAGAGATGGATGTTTCAGCTGCTGGGATACTCTCAAAACTCTAAACTTTGCAACCGCAAATAAGAATTTCATGCTTTCTACACCCACTTACTTGGAGTCTGAAGCTACTTTCATGTGGGCCATCAAAGAGCAGGAAAGTCATGCAGAGTGCCTCACCTCTTACCCCCTGGGGAGCACTGCCACCAAAGGTATGATGTTGAATAAGGATTACGCAACTGCCATTGATGATTTCCACACACTGGTGACATAGGCTGCCACTAGGTGTCCGGCATGGCAGACTCCACTGGGAAATGTGTAAGCTCTGCTCCTGTGGACTCTTCCATGTGTGATGAAAGAACTGCAAAACGTCCATAAGGTGGTCCAAAACTTCATGTTCCTGCAGTTGCTGTGTGTATAGTAGATGAGATACTGTATCAGGTATAGCCAAGGTGAAGAGATAGAGCTCTTATTGTGAGACAGAAATCCAGTTTTTGTAGCTTTTATCACTCTGGATCAGTTGAAACATATTGTTTGTGTGTTGGCTGCACGTGGGCCTGTAACATTTAGGGAGACAAGGTTCAGCCACTGTGTTAATCATCATCATCAATCATCATTTACAATTTCCTGGTCGGTTGTCTTCTGTCTGTCATCCATAGGCACATATTTTGGGTAATAAAAAGAAATCTGATTTTGGTCAAATCAAGCAAAATAAGGGTATCCTGGGCTCATTCTTGGCAGTGAAAAAGGCTTTGTTATCTGTGAGAAACACTTAACCTCAAGTCACTTATCCTCTATGGTGAAAGCAGCCCGTTCAGGTGGTTTCGGCTCATCATGCAGCAGATGGCTGATTGGGGAGGGCAAACGCTGGACTCACTGGAGGGATTTCTCAGATGGCTTGAATCGTCTGAGTAGCCCAGTATCCCCAGTAATCACATCCATATTTGATGATTCTAGACCTTTTGATTTACATCTAATGCTAATGTTTAGTGCCAATGTAGGCCTTTTGTTAGCCCCATTTTTGCATCAAACGCAAGCAAAAATAAATGTATAGATATTTTCTAACTTCCTAAAACTTGCACCTCTGCAGCAGAGGATATTATGCGGCTGTTTTCATACGTTGAGTAGAACTCCTTATGATGGGTAAACTGAACACAGTGACCAGTGAGTTCAGCTTTAACCATACTTATTTTACATATCTATGATCTTTCCCTAACTTTAACCACACCGGAGATGCCAAGCACAGATATTGCAGAATGCAAGAATTTTAAAAACGCTGTATTTTTCCAATTGGGTAATTGGGCGATCGGGCTGGTTCAGGAACATCAAGAGGAAGATAAATTATTGAAGGAAGGTGCCTACGACTGAGTCCTGAACCCAGATGAATGAGTAGGTGGGCATTTTTCTCTTTGAATGATGACTCAGGGACAGCTCTCTTAGTTAGAGAGTGAAAAGACACTCTAAGTGTATGTTTGCATGTTCCATAATGGCTGTAAAAAGGACTGCAAGAGATGATTTAAACCATCAGCCCTTTTTGCAGTCACTTGAGAATAAACTGAAAAATGTGAGTAATATGAGGAAAATGTGAATATGCGCTCACTTTGTTAGACTTGTCCACTTACAGAGGGACCTCAGAATGACCTGCGTTGGTAGAAAATAATTTTGTGAATTCAACTGAAAATCTTTTCTTATTGTACCAAATACTGGAACAGGTCTGGCTTTATTATAGATATTTAGAGTGCCCCCTAACAGTCCAGAGGGAATCATCACAAGCTGCAATCGTGTGAGTGCTGTCATTATACATTCCATCATGGAAAAATTGAATATCTGCTGCAAATGAGTGAGAAAGGAGAAAAGCAGGGAGATATTAAAATGAAGATAAATGAGGAAATTTGAGATAGACAGGAAGTGGGAGGAAAAGGGGAAATGTGCATGTGCCACAGTCCTAATTAGTCAACCTTGGGCCGTCTAATGAAGGGCAAACCATCGACAGAGACAGCGCTGTGCCTGCAGGCAGCCAGAAAGGGGAACACACACAGATACAAAAATACACACACACGCACACACACACAGCTTTAATTAAATTTACAGATGTCAAATCTCTGATCACGAGAGCAAACCCCCCTCCTCTCTCCTGTCATTCATCTGTCCATCTCTCCTTGCATCCGTCCCTTTTTCCCACCCATTCGCGAACCACGAGGACAGCTCTGACTGTGTGTGACGGTTAAAGCTGTGTCTGAAACCCCCTCTCTGTCTTTAAAGCACACACACACACACAAACACACACACACACACACACACAGTGTCATGCACACATGCTCAGGCAAAGAGGGAGAAAGTGATTCCAGACAGCTATTGATCTCTCATGTAGCTGATAGGACGGTAATGAACTTCCTGCAGAACAAACAGCCGCCTGTAGGAAGAGAAGCCTGTTCCAAATGTCCCCGACACATCAAAGTTTTCTGACTGATGTTTTTATAGTCTGCAGTGACATTTTCATTTTTTGAGAGATTGTGTTTTTGCAGCGCATAATACTGCAGCACTGTCACAGTTTTGGGTCGTAATACTTGAAGTGGCATTTTAGTGATGGCTATCCTCACCAAACACACAACGGATGGATGAAATCGTAGATTATGTTTTAAATTGAACAACTTTTCTTACTTCTTAGTCTCCCTTAGATTATAGTTTGCCTGTGTATGCACCAAATCTGTATTAATTGCATTTAAGAAGTGAAATGCTAATATTGCATTTCTGCTAACATAATCATACTGGGATGCTTATATCAGCAAGTGCCTACTTAAGAGTGTAGAAAAGTAATTAACGGTGATTTAACTTTAATATTAGACATCTTTATTTCAAAACTCATCAGTTAAACCAGTGGTCCTTAACAAAATGATTTGTCAAGTCAAGTCAGTCTTCTTTACACAGCCCACTGTCACGAATGACAAATTTGCCTCAAGTGTAGCATAAGACACCCTCTATCCTTAGACCCTTGATTTGGACAGGGAACCCTCCCCTCTCAAAAAAAAAAGTTAACAAGGAAACATGGAAGAAACCTTATTAATGAGTGACGGGATAGAAAAGCAGAAACAAAATATTGCTTAACAACATCATATTTTAAGGCATTCCTGAAATCTTGGCTTTTTTGGACTACTGGATAATTTCAGGTCTTTGGGGCTCTGAAAGTGATTGAAATAATGGGAGAGGGGGGTTCATAGTTTCACAACAACCAATAAGTAAGGGGTAATGATTATTATATTGGGCCAGCAAAACAAGAATAAAATGATTTGGGCAAAAGAAAAAAAAAAATATTGTTTTTATTTGTGACTTTGCTTTGTTCTCATTGTATTTTTAACTACTATTGTGTTGTACAGTTTTACTGGTCTCTGAATGAATCATTTTGAAAACTGATAAAAACTCATATGGCTACCTGCCAGGGGGTCACATGGAAAAAAGGGTCAGGAGCCACTGAGTTAAAACAACCTGGAGGAAATTAACACCAGCTAATACCACTGTCTTTCATTATTAGGCCCAATAAGGCAGTTAAAAGCAGACTGCAGCACATACTCACATACAGTGGCTACGTGAGGATGAAGCCCCCTCTGTGTCCCGTTAGGTCCACAAACAACTTGTCATGCACTTACGAGGATGACCTGAAGTTCTGATGAGCTCCATTACACTCTCTAAAGGAAACCAAGTGATCATGAAATAACACGGTAAGGATTGACCTTGGTTCTCCAAAGAACTACTTCTCTCTGACACACTCGTCAGTGTCTCCCTATTCTCCTCTCTCCTCAGAGCTGTATCACCATTACGCTAATGGAGCTGCTAGTGAGTGTGCATGTGACAGAGATACAGAGAGAGTATGTATGCCCTAAATGCCCCTGGCACCTCAATTTAGAAAGGAGACCATCAATCTCAGTGTCCAGCTGCCACTATGACACTACAGTACGCTATCTCTATTTGTGGGTGTAAGTGTGTGTGTGTGTGTGTGTGTGTGTGTGTGTGTGTGTGTGTCCTGAAGGGACTTTCTGCTTAAGGGAAGATAATGGGATGTAATGGAGATGAGGCTTATACTGTTTTTCTCTTTTTCTTTCTTCATCCCTCCCTCACACTTACACCACAGTCTCTCCCTACGCTTCACCCTCTGACGGGCAGACAACATGCTATACACTTAATACTTCGCCCTGGGCAGCAGCTGAAGGTAGATTTTAGATATTCCTGCAGGATGTTCCGCAGCCAAAGACAGGGTTTTCAAGTGAGAGAGCAAGAATTTACACCCTGACTTCAGTGGAAAACTGAATCCAAGCAGAATTTTGAAATATATTAATTTTGCCTGTCTGCTCTCTTCTCCTTGATGATAACAAGCTCTTAATCCATTTAGCGTTTTTTTTTTTTTTTCCAAAAACCCCAGAAGTAGTTTTCAGCTTGTCAGGGATCATTCACTCCACCCCCAACAACATGCATAATCTAAAATTCAAAAAAACATGTCTCTTCTCAAAACTGTCTCCCAAGTGATAATGTGGAAAAAATAAACTCTGAGAACGTGCTCAGATAATATACAGTTCACAGAAACACACACGCGTATCATGAACGTGCACATATACATTATAAATAATACAATGCACACACAAACAGCCCCATCAACCTGACTTACACACACACACACACAAGGTTTCATGGAGAGCTTTAGAGGCTGGTTTAATAGACAGGGATTTACCTTTAGGATTTACCATAAGAGCCCTGTAATAAGAGAGACAGAGAGAGAGTAGCAAATAGAAAACTGTGAGCAGCACTGAGCTCAAGGCAAAAAGAAGCGATGTGTGGAGAGAACTAAATTATAATTTCAAACACTGCTTCCATTTATCCCCCCTCCTCCCTCTCAGTTATTCTCAAATATCATCCCTACACAGCCCACCCCCTTCTTCGCTCCGCTCCTCTACTCTCACCTCTCCAGCCCGAAGTCGAATTCATACGTCTGTGTCAGGATGTTGCAAGGATGAGGCTGGAGGATTTGATGCAACACTCATATGCCAAATGGGACGACTATTTTGACGCAATACTTGTGACAGGACCGTAACTGTGCATTTCACAGCTTGTTTTTGTCACTCAGGGTTCTCTTTGTTTATACGTTGTACGCATATGTATCATACTGGCATGGTGTGAGTAACCCTAACCCTTTTTAAAATTTGTTTCTGCTGAAAATGACAGAAGTGAAAATAAGATTTGAAATATTTTGCATTTTTTTTTTCCTGAAGCTGAAGTGCTCGACGTGTAATGACCATTAGATCCACACATTCATAATAAACTGGTCTGTTTTTTTTAGAAGAAAGCGTGAGTGATTGAATATGTAAGTGTGTTTCCAAGACGCAAGGTGTTGCAATGTGTTACATCACTCATCAGCGTATTCTAGCCATTCAATCATACATTTTTAAAAACATTGTTTAATTATGATTCAAGATCATCAAACATGACTGTCATGAGCTTGACAGTTTCATATTTAAATATTCAGCACTGAGGGTTAATAGGAGGATTTGCACCCTTGCTTGCTCACCCCATGTACAGTAATCAGGAGTAAGAGTGTGCAGCTAGCGGCCCTGTGATGCTCCACTGAGCCACAGTGGTGCTTTGAGCGAGCTTCCCGGTCTTGGCACTGGATGAGAAGTCAGAGATCACAAAAGTTATTACAATTTATCCTGAGGGGGGCATGAATATCTGTATAAAAATTAATCACAATGCATCCAATAGTTGTCAGGACATGTCACCCAAAATTACCTATATGAACTTCATGCTAGAGGAAAAGTCGGGCCAGATGTGGATCAATGTCGACAACAATTCCACCATTTTGCAGGGGTCTGAGCATCATTTTGGTTATTTCTCTCTGCAGCGTCGCGCAGTAAGACAGCAGTGCAACAACTGACAGTGATTCAAGTTTAGTGCCTATACTTAAAAAAAAAGATGACTTTATTAAGCTTTATTTTCCGTATGTTGACAAAACTGATTGTTCTGAACAGATGTGGTTTTAAGTGCGTTTTATGCCAGCGGGAGCTGAGTGTTTATGCAACACACTCAAGCAAAACATGGCCTGCAACAGTAAAAAAAGACCAAGCACTGGGAGACAGGAATAGAGTCTTTGACGATATATAATCCACACAGTTCATAGTATGCATACCATAAAATTTATTTTCTCGATAACCTCTGAACTTGTTGTCACTTGGGCAGCAGAGCATCGTAAATAATTTTCAAGTAGACTTTCTGAGTATATTCTCACTTTTAAACCAAAAAGCAGCCCTCTGGTACAAGTTCATCTGAGTGCAGTGCATTGGAAGCCAGTGTTATGCCAACAAGGTCAGTCACGGCCAACGATGATCATTTCAGAGTGCTTATCAAACACCATTACACACACCATATATCCTTTTATATGATCTGTGAATGGACTTCACTGAGGAGGATGTCCACTCTGTCCTTGGTTTAATGACAGCCTGCGCTGATAGAGTCACTGCTACACTGCCGTGACGTGCCTGATGTATCACATTCCTCCCTCTCATTCTCTTCACAGTCAAGTAGCAGCCTGTATGCTGTCAGGTCGTCACCATGACTTCACTGAGGGTTCAATGAGAGGAAACGACCCATAGACCTTGAGGTGGGGTCATTTGAGAGTAAATGATAATTCAAGCTCTTCACATCCCTCACAACTTCTGCAAACCTTCAGGACCTGATATACAAGCAGGGAGCAATGGAAATAGGTAATGTTGACAACAGTTACTGCCAGCTGTATTTTCACGATGCATTTTATTCACAGCTCTATTGTCTAGACTAGAGTCCTTGTTCTCACCTCTATAACAGGTAATCCATCTGAAAGTTGCATCGAACATTTGATTGGCCAAATACTGTTGATCTCTATTATGAAAATAAGAACACAGAATAAAGTACAGTATTGGCAAAATGACAGCAGGAGCAGAATTTCTATTAAATTTGTGGAAGTAAGCATGCGCTACACATGCGCTATACATCTGAGTAACTGCATTGAGATCATTGAGATGGAAAGATAACCCCCACCACTTTCCTCACTGTTATCTGTACTCAGCGGTGGTATTTAGCCTGACAACCCCTTCTTTCAAGGCGAATGATATTTTATACATATTCATGACTCCCATAGTGAATCCTTCGCTTGACCTTGGAACCAGTAACTCGTGTGCATCGTGAATGGTCTCGCACACACTCACATAAAGCCTTGATCTGAATAACATGTACCGCCTCAGAGCACTGGAGCCAACAAATGTCTATTTTTTCAATCAAATCCAATTACGTCTTGTGTGGCTGGTAAAGCAGTGGTATGGAAGGAAGGGCGGGGAGCAGAGAGGCATGGCATGAAGAATGATGGATAAAAAGATTAAAAGGTATCCAGAGAGAGAAAACGATGGGATGGATGTGGCCAACAGGGAACCTGGAAATGTGTATAAAACAGGTTAAGGAGAGAACAAAAGGGCCATTGTACGGTGAGAGAAGGGACAAGGAAAGGAATCAGTCTAGGAAGACAGCAAGAAAGTGTGTGTTAGCTGTGCCAGGACAGAGTAACAGACAGAACTATACAGGTGAGGAACAATAAAAGTGCACCCAATTCCACTGCTATAAAAATGGATCAAAGCATCCCGATAATTGCATCCTGTAATGTTGCACAAATAGATGGGATGGGAGGGGAACTGATAAAGATATTAAAGAGGGAATGGGGCTGGTTAAGATATGGATTACAGCTAACGCTATAAAAAAAGAAAAAATGACACCACTTCTGTGGCCAGCAGATCGTTGTGTTGGCTGCATGTTTTGATCGTCTGAAGTGAGGGAAAACCAGCCAACACAGTGCAGCCAAGAAAGCAACTGAATATCTTAGCTTCTGCTGAACAAGAGCGACGGATCGACTCAAATAAGGAAGTGATCCCTGTAAAAAGAATCTATAAAGACAGTTTGACATGTAGCAAAAACATATTTCACTCTATTTTCACACAGAACTCAAATTTTATGCCACGTTGATAAAACCCAGATGAAAGACAAGGAGCTCTTCCAGACTCTTCCAAGTCTGAGATTCTCTTTAAATTCGCCACTCTGGATGGGATTCAAATTACAGGAGGACCAGCAAGTTCACTGACAGACAGTAGGTATTTGTGGCTGTAATTATTACTGGGATGGGGATTAAAATCACTGACCAGATCATTTAGTGCAAAAAAAAAAAAATCTTCTCTACAGAAATACATTCAGTCTGAATGAGGCTTCAGAGAACAGCATGCTAGCACCTCCGGGAGGCTGCAGACACAGCGGTGCTATGTGCTAATGTCAGCGTGCTAACATTACACATAAGTCTAGCTGGTACGATTTTTACCATGTTCACATATTAATTACCACGTTAGCTTGCTAACATTTACTAAAAAACATTAAAGACGAGAATGAGAATGTCATCAGTTTTGCAGGTATTTCGTCATAAACCGAAGCACTGGACAATATAAAAATGTGACCTGATAATTTGCACTGGATGTCGGAGAATCACCCAAGTGATTACAATTCATTATGAATTCCAGTACCAAATGCACATGGCAATCCAACCAGTAGTAGTTAAGATATTTCAGTCAGGACCAAAGTAGTGGACAGACTGAGCTACCATCAGACCAATACTGGAGATATTCTGAGTGTTGATGTCTGCGTGGCAAAAAAAAAAAAAATGATACACAAGTGACAATGCTGTTTGTTCTGTGTGATATATGCACAATATTTGTGGTGTGACATATATATACCTGAATTGTCTCCAGTTTATTAATATTTTAAAACTGTGTTGGAAACAGACAAGCGACCGTCTGTGTGTGTATGTGGATCCTGGAGGGACATATTAATCTGCTGTGAGGCGGTGAGTGGAAATGTAATATGCCCGTGTCGATTTGGAGGAACACGGCAGCCTTGTTCAGATAACTGTCTCTGTCTCGGGCTGGCAGTGTCACAGCCACTTGGGGGTTTCTGTCACCCCTGATTTTCCACAGAATGCCATCCTGCATGTGTGTACTTGTGAGGAACAGAGTCATTTACATTTAAGGGGTTGGTTAAAATTTTTGATTCAAATGACTTTAACTCAGGAATGAGAGAGGAACCGGAAGCAGATGTCTCGTCTCACAAACATGAACTGCTCTCTCTCCAGTGAGAATTAAATGGGAAAGAGGGAAATAAACAAAGATATTATTTGAATTTTAGCTGCTATGCTCATAATTTCTCACTTTTTTTTTTTCATTGAACTGTAAATCAAATGAGGAAACTGTAATAACAAATAACAGCAAGTCAACGGGCTTTTAAGAACCCGACACTTTAAATAATGTGAGATTGAAAATGTAGTTTATGTAACAGATATCGCTGCAGTTTTGCCATCAATATTCACCTCAGTAGTGCTATACACATCTTAAAACTCAAATGACTTTGTTATTGCTTGTCACTTTCTCTGTTTCACATGTAGTCACAGTGCTTTAGTATTCAAGCCAATGATTGCCAAATGTTTTCATATTGAGTATGTGTCCTAAAATGATGCTTGCGGTATCTCTAATGCAGCTTATTCTCTCTAACGTTGGATTTCTTTATCTGTTTGTGTCTGAGGGCTTTTTTCCTGCCGAAGTGAGGCAGAGGGAAGCTGAATGGCTGCTGGACATCCTGTTTGTGGATATTATCTGTCGTGGGTATAATTAGTTTTACGCTGGAAACTTGTTGACCACTAACACGACTGTCCAGAGGTCCATGTGAACTTCAAATATGCGGCTTGTTGCCTTGACAAGACACTTAAAACAGCACTTGTCTGATTAATCTCTCAAATGCAGTTACAAATCGTAAAATGTCACTGATGTGAACGGGTTTGATGAGGCATGAAATCCGCAGGCCACAACAAACGCTCGACTGTTGCTGGCTATCAATACTTATTGCCATGTTGTCAGTGTTTAGTCAGTGTGCTCTCATCAAACATACTCTCATGAATGTTTCATGGAGGAGTTGCCATTGCTGTAATTAAAATCTGTTCCCTCATGTTTCACTAAATGTTTTTCAAAACGATTCATTCACAAGGGGGCTGAAAGCATGCATATACTTTTACATACGTGTGCCCCTGCTGTAAAGAGTATAGGTGACAATCTGACACTCAAGCAGATGCTATGAAAGGTTCTAGTGTTGCTTTCACGTGTGGATTTAAATTCCAAACTGACAACAGTATGGATTTTCTTGGCCCCTCTCCCATCAAATTTATGCTCATCTCACACTAAGATCTAACACATCTCCCAACTCAAGGAGAAAACTTGCTGACATCCTTGACATACTACTCAGTCCCTGCTGTTTTGGATTGACGATGCCGAGCTGTGACAGAAGGAGCAAACTAATGCTTGCCAGTCAACCGGGCTGGATAGCAGGAGACAAGTGATTGCACTGTTGATGGGGGTAATTCTGCACAGGCAGGGGGTGAAAGGAGGGAGGTCACAATAAATAACAGAATACAAATGCTGTGTGATTGATAAATACTGTATGACAGCAGTCTGTCTTCCCAGTGAAAGTCAGCCAAAGAGGAAGCCCTTCTAAATCAATGAATGGCAATAAAAACTGCTGCAGTGAAACTTTACACAGGAAGACATATACAGAGGAAGATTCTTGGCAACAAGCTGAGAAGAGAGACAGCATAACATATGTTCCTATCATGGGAACAGCTTAACATTTTGGAAAATAGACTTTTTTGTTAATTGATTGATACCAAAAGTAAGATGAGAGGAGCGAAACCACTCTCATGTTTTTATGGCAAATATGACGCTGGAGCCAGCAGCTGGTTTGTTTAGCTTAGCATAAAGATTCAAAACACCTTTGTCCAAACGAAACAAAATCAGATTACCATTATTAGTTTGACAAATGTAAAATGCTGTTTGTCTGCAGATTAAACAAATAACAAATAACTTGTAAATTAGGGAGCCTTTAGAGGTGCTGGTAGGTGGATTTTATTACCTTTGTTTCCAGTCTTTATGCTAAGCTAAGCTAACAGGCTACTAGCTACAGCTTTATACTTACCAAACAGAGGTGAGAATGGTTTCCTCTCATCTAAGTCTCAGCAAGGAAGCGAAAGCATATTTCTCAAAATGTCAAACCGGGGGGGGAGGCAACATTAAGCGTAATCAAATATAATTTACATGCAATCATTCCCTTTCACAACCCTGCTGTAAATTTAAGTAGGATGTTTTTTGCTTTAAAAATTTCCCATTGGAATGAGGAAAACATAACATTTCATTAGGTCAAACAGTAAATCACCAAACTCCGTGAGACTCCGGAACACAAATCATGGATATTGAAGCATAGAGAGCAGAAGATAGAACAGCAGAATAGTCCAAAGGCCAAATGCATCTCAATAAATAACCAAGTAATGTTTCCTGGGAATCGGTAAGTGAGAAAATGTCACTTGGCCCAGGTGGATTTCTATCTGTTTGGCTTATGACATTTGGTAGACATTTAGGTTCTCATGTGAGAGCCCCATTTTCAAATCTGATTTCTTAAGCAAAAACAGAAACCGTAAAAGCAAAAGATGATTCTAGAGGCTCCAGCTGCTTGTGGATAACCTCCTTACTTTGTACTCTCAGTTCACTTTATTTCATCACACTGCTTCCTCCTGATGTTCCTGCCTCTCTGACTTGCACTGAACAGAAATACAGATCTACTCTACATCTTTGTGAGTGAATTTAACTGTGCCAAATAAATATTATCCCCAGACTGACGGTGCTAGCTCTGCCAAAGCAGTTATTTTCTCCACGATGCACTTTTCATTTCGAGTTTCAAAGCATCAATCTCGTCTTCTGTCAACAGAGAGATGCTGAGATTATTTAACTGACATCTTAAATAGACCAGCTTCAAATCATCAGATCCAAGAGAAGGAGACTTATGCTAGATGAAAGAGAGCATCAGGATGATAAAAAAGGAAATACAGGAGGAAAATAACATGTATACAGCCGTGGCCTACTAAAACAGTAGAGAAAATAGCTGTAATGGTGTCCTTGTGACATTAGTAAGTGACATAAATTTTGCAAGCCTCAGCACCTGACTCTAACAGGGGGGTCTTAGCTCCTATCTAATACCTACATACTCTCTGAGGGGTGGCTTTAGGATATCTGCAAGACCAGGAGGTCGCCTACGGAGTACAAATGGAGTGGGAGAGATAGTGCAAGAAAAACCTTCTTTCTCTATGGAGAGTGCAGTGGTTGCCTGTCCAAGAGGACAGGGAGAGAAAGGTGGAGAGGGAGAGGAGGGAGAAAAAAGATTTTTGAAAAAAAAGGAGAAAGCACACATTCAACAGGCCAGCTCAGGTATTGCAGCAGAAATAACAGTTATCATAGTAATTGTGTTGTAGAGGAGGCTGCAGCCTTTCTTGCAAATTGAGTCAGTATTTGTAGAACAAGCAGGACATCTAGTGGTTTCTCTGTGACTAACAAGACGCTATAATCACCCTGCTGATGTAAGATTGGAATAACAGATGCTCTAAACGTGGCTTCAGTGTTTTGGCGTGACTTAACTATACAGTAGTGGCTCATCTTGTGTTGTTACTGTAACATTTTGGGATAAATACTGCTGTAGCAAAGGAACTCCCCCCCCCCCCCCCCCCCGCAACCACATAGAAAAGACACAAAGCTTGTAGTTTGCACCTGCTGATGTCAGAACCCTGCTCTTTTCTCGCTGCTATTAAATATTAAATTCTACTGTGTCTTCTTAGTTAATTTAAATAAGATGTTTATCGCCCTTAACAGGCCGCTAAAGCAAAGCCTGAAAAATACAATTTGCTGAATGAACCTATTATGCACACTGAACCAATTACCGCTGTTTTTTTTATCAGCTACGAGCAGGCTCTGTCCTTAGTTTCAACCTCAGTGACAGAAAATAGCTCATGAGCCAAAGTGCATTTGACAAAATTATTTTAGGAAATGAAATTAAAGACCTAAATTAATTTGATGTGACTGATTCTCAAACTTCCCAATGCGTGATTAAATTATAAGACCAAACAGGAGACCCAATTTGCATTTTGTATAGCTTTTTTGACCTTTAGCAAACCACAAGTAGATGGTAGTTTTGCCAGATGTACTGCTGAGGGTTTGTAGTATATTCACACTCAGCTTTAAATAAAGACAACTGGATAAATAAGGCTTTAAGGAGACTCATCTACCTCTTTTATTTCAGTTCAAACATTAGTCCACATTTAGGAGTGTAAACTGCCCACGTCTAACGCACGAAGCAGCCTTGGGCTTACCCGGCAACGGGCTGACTCTTTCCCAGAGAGCAGAGCTGCAAGAGTTTCTACCACACTCACTGGACCTTAAAGCAAGCTTAAGCACTGAGAGAGAGAAAGAGGATAAACACGTATGCAGGGAAGATTCATTCAGAGTTTTTGATCTAACTGGGAACCCAGATATCCAAGCCCAGATTCACTGTTGCATTTCAATTGAAGAACTGCAATGTAGGGGAAAAAATCAACTCCTTTGGCAAGTTACTAAACCCACAACAGCTCCAATGGAGGCAAACAGGAACCACTTTGTGTCTGGTTTAGATTTTTAAGTAGAAGTATGGTTTTTCTTTAACATAAGACATATAGTGTAAGGCAAATAAGGTCTCAAAATGGCAGATGGACGCATATATTTTATGTAAAATCTCCCTTAAACCTCAGTTTTAAGTGATTGGCTTGCAGCTATTTTCTAGTTACTTTCTGTGTATTTATGGCAATAAACTCGAAGAGACTTAAAACTAGCTAATAGCTAAGGTAAAACAGTGAAGAGTGCTTTTTGTCTATTTATTCGTGTCTTTCTTTATTAACTTGTGTCTTGCTTTCTTACGTAATTGTGTTCTAGTACAAGAAGGGACCATTTGAAAAGCCCTCCTCAGTGGTGCATTCAGGCAACCTCTGAGGTCTAAAGACTGATCACAAAAGCTCTGCACTGATGACCGCTGTGGAGTGAAATTCAGAAACCAAACTGACCTAACATTGAAATCAGGAAAGCACACTGTGGGTTCGATGCTGAAATCAAAATGCTGCGGTAGAATCTCAGATGGCAGTTTGACCTAAAATATTCCAAGAGGATGAGTTTTAACCTTCTTCTCTTCACTGTGATTACAGCGTTTTGACTCGTGTCAAACCTTAAGAAGCTGATTTTTGAGCAGGGAATCGGTCCAAAATGGTCAGCAGCAATGCAAACTGTGACTGTGATCTGTAGCCAATGGGTTTAACAATGACAGGCTTAACCACTGTTATTATCCTTTAAAATGTTCTTTAACAATGCTCTGAGGCCACATCGTTGAAGCTCCAAAAACAGACAATCAGCTATAAATACCAAATAAATATATGTCTCTATGGATCTGACAGCATTTTGTAAAAGGGTATTATCATTTAGTCTGATTTATTGGGGAACAGGTAAAATTGTGTAGTATTGGCTTACAAAACAAAACACATAACAATAAATTGGTATCTGAAAACTTCTTGGATTCCCTACAGACTGATGAATCACTGAATGTACATAATTATGCAGCTTTATAGGGAATAAGAAAAGACAGAAACTGACTGTGCCACAGTGCCTTAAATAACCTTAATAATATAAAGGTTGTTTTTTGTTTTTTTTACTTGAAACTGAATTAGAAGTTAATAATACATGTACATAATGCATGTAATACATGAATAGAGTACATACTTTCCCAAATAGTACGAACCCTCATTGACCCAAATTTTCCACGGATAATTTTGCAAATCACGTAACCCAATACTGACATTCACTTTCTTACAACGCACCCAATGCTCAATATTGAATATCTATCTTTTTATATAAAGGACTCTTGTGATTTACTGACTGACCCTCCATTAGTGCACATCCATCCATTATTAGTGATGCCAAATAATTACAGAGGGTTGCTTTCATTGGTGAAAGCTAGCAAGACCATTTATCAAGCTAAACAGCTCCTTACATTGATTTGTTTTTCTTTGCATAAGGAAGTCAGACTTAACCTCAGCCCTGGTTAATTCTTAGAATTTAAACAAAAATGTAATTCCTTGATCTACAGATCAGTTCACAGGTTTGATGTTATTGTTATGTCTTGACAGTAAACGATGATTTCATATTCTTGTATTATTTTAATATATGTACTGAAGAGATATCCATCCAGTTCTCTACAGCCCTCCAGTTTATTTTCACAAATGCTCAATAATTTCCTCGTTAATTCTTCAGCTCCGTTGGATTCCTCTTTGGTCGGCCCCGACGTTTCTCCGAGCTCTTACCACTGCTCTGGCTGCTGTACCTCTTTTTCTTTGTGTCGTCCTCTTCTGGGTCAAAATCAGCGTCACTGTCGTTTTGCAGTCTTCCTCTTGATCTCCCTGCGCTCTTCCTCGCCGTCTCCCTCTCTTCCTCTTGTTCTGCCTCTTCTTCTGCTGAGTCAGCTGACATGTTACTGTCTGACGGCTCACTTTCCTCATCGCTGAAACTTGTTTTCTTTAGCTTCTGCACTTTAGGTTTTGCAGTCTTTTGCCTGTTTGAGCAGCTGCCTGTTTTTTCCAGAACCAAGTCGCCTGCAGAATTTCTCTTTGGCCGCCCTTTGGGTCTACCTGTGCTCCTTTTCCTTTTTGGCACGACTGTTCTCTTCTTCTGCACCTCCTCTTCTGTGTCCTCTTCTGCGTTGTTAAACTCAGACTCTGTGTCTTTCTTATTGCTACTGTCCTCTGCGTCACCAGCGCTGCTTTCCCTTTCATTTATCTTCTCTTTCTTCCGTTCACGTCCAGAGCTCGACGAGTGGTAGCGCTGGATGTGACTCTTCAAACTCACGTTGTGATTGAAGCATTTGTCGCAATGCTGACACTTATAAGGCCGTTCCCCTGTGTGCAGGCGCATGTGCGATTTCAGGTGGCTCGCCTGGTTGAAGCTACGTTCGCACTCTGAACACTTGTACGGTTTCAATCCTGTGTGCACAACAGAGTGTCTCCGAAGATGATGCACATCCTTAAATTCAATCCCACAAACCCCGCATTTGAACTCCCGTGAGGCTCTGTGATTCGTCAGGTGAACGCTGCGTTCTTTACTGGTGGCAAATGTCTCTGGACAGTCAGGACATTTATAAGGATCTTTGCTATCCTGATGAGTCTGCTCGTGTTTAAGT
Organism: Pempheris klunzingeri; assembly: GCF_042242105.1. Taxonomy (NCBI): domain Eukaryota; kingdom Metazoa; phylum Chordata; class Actinopteri; order Acropomatiformes; family Pempheridae; genus Pempheris; species Pempheris klunzingeri. Next base: position 8,800,196 of record NC_092026.1, read on the forward strand.
TTGTCCACCCTTATTTTGAAAGTAACATGGCAGTATTTGCAAGGATGTTCATAGGTTTCATCGTGGATTTTGCTATGAGTTTTTAGAGACATCTCTGTAACGCATCTTTTGCCGCAAATATTGCAAGAAAAGGGCTTTATTTTGTGCTCACATGTGTGAGGCTTCAGAATATTGAAAAAACTTCCACACTCAGTGCAGAGCTCATTAATTTTGAGGCCGCCCGGAGAATCAAAATCCTCATCCTCCTCTCCTTCGTCTTCGGTTTCCTCCTCAGACTCCTTTGTGAGCTCTTCAGCCAGCAGAGAATCCTCAGTTGGATTCCATTCCACATCTGAACTCACCTCACCTTCATCACCTTCCTCTCCTTCATCTGAGGGATCACTTTCTTCATCACTAAAAGTGACAATCTCTGAGAAATATGTGCTGCTGAGGTTGTCATCTGTTGGAATTTCCTGTGAACAATGAGAGGAATGACAACCTGACAAAAAGGATGTGTAGGCATAGCAAAGCAAACGGAATGATGCATTATTCCAATTAAACTAAATGCTATTTGAGCATTACATTCAAAAGAAGTTCCAACAAACATTCTTACCATGACCTTTCAGGGTCTATGTAGTCATTATTCTGCAGGCAGAGTGTCCCGCTATGCTGCATTATGTCTGACTATTCAAGTCTCACCTGCTGGGTCTCTGGAGTTGCGTCTGCTCCTCCTGTCAGTTGTCGGTCTTCAGCTTTGGGGACACTGGCACTGACTTGGCTCTTCCACTGGTATCTGTAGTCACACTGAAGGCACTTTTGGTTCAAGACGATGAGCAGCCCACAGGTGACCTTCTCCATTTGAAGTTTACAACCGCATGACGGGCATTTGCGGCGGAACAACTGGAGGAGGCAGCTTTCATTCACGACAAACTTTCCTTTCATCTGTAGAAGTGCGGCTCTAAAAATCAATCAAAATGTAGATGTAAAGAAAACAAAAAAACGTAAATGTAAAATGTATTGAAAATAAGCTTACGTGTTGAGAACTGTAACTCACTTTTCCTTGTTCAGTTCAATCATTGTTGTTTGGCTCTGCTGAGATCCAGAGGCCACCGCATTTGAAACATCTGTTAAATATGATGCTGAGACACCACTTGGCTCAGGACTTGACTGGGAACCTACAAAATAAAGTTCAGCGCTCACATGTAAAGGAACACCTTAACAAATGAATAGCTAGTTCCTATTTGATACAACGGGACACGCAAAGTCTCTTACCTTTAAAAGATTTCTCAGAGTAGGAGGCCGGACTGTCACATGTTTTCAGGTCATCACAATCGAGAGCAACATCTGTCAGAGGCTCCTACAAAAATTAAAGCTGGTAGTTAAGCGAATGCTACAGATACACTAAAATTATGTTTGGTCTTCAGTGAGAAGGACTAGCAGCGGCATGAAGGCACATGTTTTGACTGCACAGTGTGTATACTGGCTCTACTAGCCTGTAGATGTGGCATGTATTAATCATACTGTATGTCCTGTATGACCTCAACAGCTCTATGGGGATAAGTCAGCTTGCTGTTAGGCACCTATCAGTCCAAGCAGCATTTAAATTGGGCTGCACTCGGATGTGGACCACAACACTAGCTTATGAATATTTTAATGATTTACCTCATACAGACTGCACGTTGTGTAAAAAGAAGTGGACAGTACATTTCTGTTGAATGAGGGATGCTGACTAATAGAGTTTACTGTGGTTAATCATGTTGACGGACTGATTATTGGAAATAGTTATAGTTGACTGTTATGCATCTCAAATGTGTGCAAGTATGGAACAATTATACAGAATAAAGAGGTATGTTACCTGTGATATAAACACCTTACAAACTAGTTCATCTAGACTGCTATACTATATTATATCACAAAAACAGAACTCCTATAACTATGTACATGATTTAAGTGACATTCTACCGTCATCCTGCTTCATCTCATGGACACCTTATCAATGAAAAAAAAGCAATGTTTGTGTTACACTTAATTGGGGCTCTAATTATGTATTTATTTACTAGGATTAACAGGCACTGCAAGCAACTTTTGTAAATAAAGACAGCGTGCTGTTGGGGTCAAAAGGCCAATGAACTCGCCCTTTAGCGGCTGGATTTGTTTGCCATGTAGGATCTGAGATCCGGTGATGTGCTGAGGAGGAGGGAAGGGGATCTGGGAGCAGATGTTACAGCAGACTCACCACATACTGTGGGCTCTCCAGAGGCTCCTCTGGCTCTGACTTGAGACACAGTGATGGGACAGCGCTACACTTTAGCTGGACCGTGCCAGCCACCGGAGTCAGCTTAACAAAGCAGTCCTCAGTGAAGTGTTCTCTACAAATGGTGATATCAGTCCAGGACGACTCTCTAAGTCGCTGCCCATTGACTTCAAACAGGAACTGAACCCACTCCAGCCTCCTCTCCGGGTCCTCCGGTAACTTGAACCGCAGCGCACTGCGACGCCACGAATCACATCCGACAACCGAGCACATCCTGGGTGTAAGGCCTGTCCCTCCAGCTTTGAAAAGTGGTCGGACAGCGTTAAAGTTTAATGTTTAGGAGAGCTGGAAGATGGACGCTCTGCGTCGACTGGTTTTAAATGGCTACAACAGTGAAATGCTAACGGGTAGCCATGTCTGCTAGTGGCACAGTGGTAACGGAATGGGTGGGGCTCTATGGCTGTTGGTTGGCGTGATTTTGTGACAGGAGCGTCCCGGCTTTGTGTTCAACACATGAAATTACTCTGTTTCGCTTATGCACTCATCAGCTGTTATGCTCCGCATTGCATTAAACTCTCTGTCAGCGCCGTAAGCAGTCAGAGTCGGGGATGAGCGAGGATTCTAAATCGAACGCTCCCAGACATGAGCAGCGTCTGTCATTGGCTACTGGGCGTTCGAACGCGCACGGTGGCGGCAGCGATGATTCCGCTGCCCAGCTGGAGTATCTAGGCAACACCGAGGACTCACTTCCGCTAGCTTCCTCCTTCGCTTGAATTCCGTTAGACTAAGTTTAATGAGCGTCAACTATTTCATTAAAGTGGCCGAAAAACAAGTACAAGGGTCTTATTTGTGCTTGTAGTTGCTTTCTAAGTAATTTTCCGTTCTTAGCACAGATATAACGCCGGGCTGGTGTGGTTTTTGTCACGACAGGTTCTGTAACGATGGGCTAGAATCAGTGGACCGTGTTGCTGGTGTTGTTGGCAGAGGTGTAGTGCTGCTGCCTGGAGCCAACTGGGACCATGTCATGTCACGTGAAAGGGCCAGTGAAAACAAATGGAGTTGTCAAAGTTGCAATATTGACATTTAAGGTGTGCTGATGCAAGAAAACATTTCACCATAAGTTGCCAGTAACCTTTGAGTGGTACAGTGAACTACATACATTGTTAGTGGTGTAGAACAAGCTAAAGTTAAGCAGTAAAGATGAAAATGCAGCAAAATCTCCTTTTTTGTTTTTGAACAGGTAAAAAGGTCAAAGTTTACAATGATGTATTTAAACCTAATTAGACCTCTGCATGCATAGCAACTTTTCGTCTGAATGGATGATTCAAAGTCGGCTTTATTTCCTTGGCAAATTAAATCATTTAAAACACAAGTTGTGAGCTTTCGCCTGTATTGCTTAATGGCTAATCACAACCTTCTGGCCTACTACATTCATCATCTTATAAGACATAGGTGTTTGGTAGAGCTCTTCTGCCAGCAAAGAATCCTCAGTTCCATTCCACATCTGAACTCACCTCACCTTAATCACCTTCCTCTGCTTTATCTGAGGGGCTTTCTTCATCGCTAAAAGTGACAATCTCTGACAAATATGTGCTGCTGAGGTTGTCATCTGTTGGAATATCCTTTGAGCAATGACAACCTAACATGGGTAAAACTTTTCCAAATTCTATACGACACAGATTATTATAGCCAGATTACCAAAAAGGAGGAGTAGGCATAGCAAAGCGCACATAATGATGCATTATTCCAGTTAAACTGTATCCTATATTAGCATTAAATGCATTACAGCCTATATGTCAGGGTTAACTTACATTAGCCCTGTTAGTGTAGCCTGAGATCCCACCAGCCTCAATACAACCTATTTTCTAACAGGCTATGTATTTTTATAAAAAATTACCTTCATTCTACAAAGGGGATGAGCGCTCAGGCTCTCTACCACTGTCCTGCTCTGCGTGAGCTTAGGCTGAAAACATCTAACATTAGTCTACGTTTATATTAAATTTGTGCAAGTAAAATTTGTTTGGCTTTAAGCCCCTAATAATAAGTGGCAGCGGCTGATGATCCACAGTTGTGGTCAATGGAAGCCAGAGAACCATGACAACGATCCACAGGAACCTGAGAGGTGAGAAAAGCACAAAAAGGTTCTGGGAAAGATACCAAGTTAGTAACAGACATTAAAGGGACATGTGGCATAGAAATGGAGAGGAAGAGGAGGAGAGAGGAGCCCAGTGCATCATGGGGAGTCCTCCAGCAGTCTAGGCCTATAGTAGCATAACTATGAGCTTTATCACAAAGGAAGGTTTTTAGTCTACTCTTAAATGTAGAGAGGGTGTCTGCCCCCCTGAACCCAAACTGGAAGGAGGTTCCACAGGAGAGGAGCCTGATAGCTGAAGGCTCTGCCTCCTGCACTACTTTAGAGGACTTTAGGAACCACCAGTAGGCATTCTGGGAGTGCAGTGCTCTAGTGGGGTGGTACAGTACTATGAGCTCTTTAAGATATGATGGAAGCCTGACCATTAAGAGCCTTGTAGGTGAGGAGAAAGATTTTAAATTCTATTCTGGATTTTACTGGAAGCCAGTGAAGAGAAGCCAGTACGGGAGAAATATGATCTCTTCTCCTAGTTTTCATCAGCACACGAGCAGCAGCATTCGGGACCAGCTGGAGAGTCTCTAAGGACTTATTGGGGCATTGGCATAAATGTAGGAAACACAATAAGTGCAGTCCTCCGAGGGTTTAGTCATTAACTGGCTGACGATGTCGATCGAAAGGTTTAGTTTGCAACATAAATTAAAGAATCAGTCCACCCTAATTTTTTCCTGTCACTTCCATTACATCGAAGTGGAGACAAACACCGGACTTGCATATCTTCAAAGTCTATTGACAGCTGTTACCTCAATCAATCAACCTTTATTTATATAGCGCCAATTCACAACAGCGTTATCTCAAGACGCTTTACATAAAGAGCAGGTCTAGACCAAACTCTTAAATTAGAGAGAGGCCCAACGATTCAGGAATTCAAAATTAAGGATTCAAGAATTCCCACATGAGCAAGCATCAGATATTATATTATATTGAGCAACAGTGGCAAGAAAAAACTCCCCTTTAGCGGGAAGAAACCTCGAACAGACCCAGGCTCAATGTGGGCGGCTTCTGTAGGGGTCTGCGTTGGGTGGAGGTTGGACAGAGAGAGAGAGAGAGAGAGAGAGAGAGAGAGGGAGAGACAACACAAACAGCAACCAACATACTAGCAGTGACTACAGCACTAACAATAGGAATGTGACTAACAGATTAGCAGTATGATATTATTGAAAAACATGACGAGTGGCCGACGATCCGCAGCAGTGATTCATGAAGCAGAGAACCACATCAGCAGGACCAGGACCAGGACCAGGACCAGGACCAGGATCCACAGGAACCTGAGAGATGAGAAAGCACAGAAAGGCTCCGGGGAAGATAGCCAGTTAGAGGCAGACATTTGGCTGACATGAGACATAATGATGGAGAGGAAGAGGAGGAGAGAGAATAGAGGAGCTCAGTGCACCATAGGAGTCCCCCGGCAGTCTGAGCCTATAGCAGCATAACTAGGGGCTGGTCTAAGGCCTGAGCCAGCCCTTAAATATATGCCTTGTCAAAAAGGAAGGTTTTTAGTCGACTCTTAAATGTAGAGAGGGTGTCTGCCCACCTGTGATATAGCGTTACACAAAATCCTTTCGCAGTTTTCAATGGCTTTGGATTTGGATGTCTAACTATCATAGGGACAACTGGCCCTCATCACAAAACACCTGACCGACATTCACCACATGAAAGAAAACATGTGCTTAACGTCAACCCAGTTTAATCTCATTTCACCCAGTTTGGTCCAATGTTAAGATGACATATCAGTAAACAGGATTCAAAAGTATCTTGAAATCAAAATGACATTATGTCATAACTGTAAACGCTATGAAGTTTGAAAAGACACCAGCCAAAGTGTGAACGTTTGCTTGCTCATATGCAATTGTTCAAACATATGAGAGGAAACAGTCCAGTTCTGTATGACTCACTGACAGTTTTAGATGGAGATATTTTTTTTATCTCAATGTCTCTTTACGTGTCTTCAGCCTCTTGATCCTTTCTGGGTCGTCCCCTGTGTTTCCCTGAGCTTTTCTCACTGTTCTGGCTGTTGTACCTCCTTCTCTTTGAGTCTTCTGGGTCATAATCAGAGTCACGGTCAGAATGTCTTGCCCTTCCTCTTGAACCGCTCGTGCTTGATGTCACTTTCTCACTCCTCTCCTCTGTTGAGTCAAACGACACGTCGCTGTCCGTCAGCTCGCCCTCACTTTCTTCATCACTGCAACGTGCTCTCTTTAACTTCTTTTCCTTGGCGGTCTTAGTATTCGAACACTGGCCTTGCATTTCCCCTGCTGCGCTTCTCTTAGGCCTTCCTATGGGTCGACCTGTACTTCTACTTCTTTTATTTGGTCCATCTATTCTCTCCTTCTGCTCCTCCTCTTCTTTATCGTGCTCATCTTCCACATTGTCGAGCCCTGAGTTTGTGTCTGTCTTGCTCACGTTCTCCTGAGCATCACGATCCGTGTCACTTGCAGTTTTGTTTTTTTTACCCGTGTTCTGGTCACGCCCAGAATCGGACGAGTGGTAGCGCTGGACGTGGCTCTTCAAGCTCACGTTGTGATTGAAGCATTTGTCACAATGCTGACACTTGTAGGGCCTCTCCCCAGTGTGCAGGCGCATGTGGGATTTCAGGTGGCTCGCCTGGTTGAAGCCACGCTGGCAGACTGAACACTTAAACGGCCTCTCTCCTGTGTGTACAGCTAAATGTCGCTGAAGAGCACGAGAACGGTTAAATTCAATCCCACAGATGTGACATTTTAACTGCGGGAGGCCTCTGTGGTCCTCCAGGTGGATTCTGCGTTCTTTATTTGTGGCAAATGTCTCTGAGCAGTCGGAGCATTTGTAGGGTTTTCCTTCAGTTAGGTGGGTCTGCTCATGCGTGTGTTTGTCCACCTTTGTTTTGAATGTAGTGTTACAGTATTTGCACCGATGCTCATAGTTCTCATCGTGGATTCTGCTGTGGGAAGTCAGAGCGATCTCGCTGACACATCTCTTACCGCAAATGTTGCAAGAAAAGGGTTTAATTTTGTGCTCGCACATGTGAGGCTTCCGTTTATTAAAAAACATGCCACAGTCTGTGCAGAGCTGACTGTGTTTGGGGGCAAGTGAAGGGAAATCCTCATCTTCATATTCGCTTTCCTCATCAGATTCATTATGAAGTTCGTTGTCCAGTGAAAGGTCACTCACTGGATTCCAGTCCTCATCTGAATCTATTTCGCCTTCATCCCCCGATTCCGCCATTTCATCCATGGGATCATTCTCCTCATCAATCACAGCAACAATCTCAGAGACCCCTGTGGGAGTGCTGTGGTTGTCATGTGCTGACGCTGCCTGTGAAAGATATAATGGAAACAATCGGTATGGGAAAAATGGAGCATTTTCAGTTTGTACAGCATGTATATTACAGCCCAACAAACAAATCTGTACTACTAATAACACTTACAGACCTTTTCATGGGGCTGCAACTAACGATTATTTTCCATTATCGATTAATCTCCTCTTTTTTCTTCGATTAATCGTTTGGTCTAAAAAAAACAAAATGCTAATAATAACAGCCCAGAGTCCTCTGGGACGTCTTCAAATGTCTTGATTTGTCTGACGAGAAGTCTAAAACCCACAGACATCAGTCATATATGACAAAGGAAAGCAACAAAACCTCCCATTTTAGAAACTAGAAATTTATTGTATTATTCCCACACTTTTTGGCTGACTGATTATTCTGTTATCAAAATGGTTGCATGTTATTTTTCTGTCAATCATCTAATCCATTATTCTACTAATCATTAGCGGTTTATTTTATAAGAGCCAGCACAAAAATTAACTACACAATACTGCAAAAAAGTCAAAATATCGAACAGTGTAGTTTTATTTTGAGAACTTTCTTGGATGTATAATTCTATCAAAAAGGAAGCTGAACTCTTCAGGATACGTTGTAATTTGTTGCTACCTGTTGGATCATTGGAGTCACGTCTACGCCTCCTGGCAGGCGTTCATCTTCAGCTGCTGGGACACTGGCACTGACTTGGCTTTTCCACTGGTTTCTGTAGTCACACTGAAGGCAGCGCTGGTTCAAGACGATGAGCAGCCCATAGGTGAACTTCTCCACCTTTACATTAGAGCCACATAACGGGCACTTGCAGCTGAACAACTGGAAGAGTCGGCTCTCATTCACAACATACCTCCCTTTCTTATGTAGAAGTGCAGCTCTAAAAAATAAAATAAAAAATGTGGTACAGATTTTAAAAGCTTTTCATATCTGCTGTAATTAAAGTACAATAGTTAAGATGGACTGACTTACTTTTCCCTGATCACGTCGATGTTCTCTATCTTTTGTAGGATCTGACCGTAATCATACATGAAAGCATCTGAAGCATCACTAGGCACTGGGCTTTGTTGGGCAGCTGCAAATTCAATTCAAAGTTCATTATTCACGAGAAAACATCTGAATGAACAACTGCTCCATTTTTGTTGACACAAAACACTGACAAGTTTCTAACCTGGTGAAGTTATTCCTGATTCTTCATAAAAGGAAGATGGGCTGTCATGTGTTTTAAGTTGATCACACTGAAAATCAACTTCTGCAGCTTCCACAGGCTCCTGCACAGAGGAACGAGGAGAGAAAAGGCTTGTAGTTGTTGGATAACACAGCACTACAGTTTAAAGTGGGAATGAACTCCGTCCACCCAGGCGGGTATTCAGGAGAATAACTATGGCATGAGCTGTAGCCTGTAGCGCTGGGGTTCCATGTGTGTTGGCGGAGGTGTGTACTAAGAGCAGGAGGTTGACGCTGTCAAAGATAAATCACCATGTTTTGGCCTCACCTGAATTGGCACAGGCTCCTCTGGCTCTGACTTGAGACACAGTGATGGGACAGCACTGTACTTTAGCTGGACCGTGCCAGCCACCGGAGTCAGCTTAACAAAGCAGTCCTCAGTGAAGTGTTCTCTACAAATGGTGATATCAGTCCAGGACGACTCTCTAAGTCGCTGCCCATTGACCTCAAACAGGAACTGAACCCACTCCAGCCTCCTCTCCGGGTCCTCCGGTAACCTGAACCGCAGCGCACTGCGACGCCACGAATCACATACGACAACCGAGCACATCCTGGGTGTAAGGCCTGTCCCTCCAGCTTTGAAAAGTGGTCGGACAGCGTTAAAGTTTAATGTTTAAAGGGTCCAGTGGACAGACTTCGGTGTTGACTGTCCCAAACAGTCCTCAGCTAACAGCTAACGGCTAGCTGTTTCTCCACGTCAGCGGCGAGTGGGCGGGGTTTCATGGCGGGGTGCGCCTGGTTTCTCACCCAGCGTATCCCGACTTGGGCCAACACATATTGATTGAAAAATATAAACAAAATTCCAGTGGTGAAAATGTAAATAAGCATGTTTACTTATGTACAAATTTGAAGTGCTTCTACTGTTGGCTTTTCTTCTCATATTATATATTTACTTCACTTTAATTATTTGGCAGCTTTCATCACTGGTTATGTTAGATTTTTGCAAACAAACATAATGATAAGTTATGCAAGTATATGATGGTATAAAGTCAAGAGAAATTGAACAACAGAAAGGAATATACACTCAACATTAGTCCTGTTTAATATACTTTTATCCAATTTGACCTTATAGTACATACACACATCAGGTAACAGGATTAGAAAGTATTTTAAAATGCGATATGACCTAAACTCTGGCCTACGTGTGCATGTTTTGTCTATCATGTTATGTAAATTTCAAGGACATCAGTCCATCTCTGTAAGGACATCTACTGCACCTGGCCTCTTCCTTTGCAAACCAACTTAATTCTTTACTTTTTCACACCTCTAGATTTTTCCTTGGTCTTCCCCTGTGCTTCACTAAGCTTTTACCACGGTTCTGGCTGCTGTGTCGCCATCACAATGTTTTGGCCTTCCCTTTGAACTCGCTGTGTTCTTTATCGCCTTCTTGCCCGTCTCCACTCCCTCTGCTGACTCAAAGGACGTTTCACTGTCACTGGGCTCGTCCTCCTCACTTTCATCATTTCCTCGTTTCTCTTTAACCTCTGAACTCGTTGTTTTCCAGTCTTAGTGTTTGAACACTGACCTTCCACTTGAACTGCTGGGACCAGGTTGCCTGATTCACAGGTCTTTGGCCGTCCTACCGGCCTACCTGTGGTCTTCCTTTTTTTCTTAGGCCTATCTGTCGTCTCCCTCTGCTCCTCCTCTTCTGTATCCTGTTCTTCCTCCATATTGTCAAGCCCTGAATCTACACATCTCCTGTTCCCACGCTCCTCAGCATCAGCAGTGTCACTTTCCCTCTCGTTGATCTCCCCTTTCTTCTGTCCAGAGCTCGACGAGTGGTAACGCTGGACGTGGCTCTTCAAGCTCACGTTGTGATTGAAGCATTTGTCACAATGCTGACACTTGTAGGGCCTCTCCCCAGTGTGCAGGCGCATGTGGGATTTCAGGTGGCTCGCCTGGTTGAAGCCACGTTGGCAGACTGAACACTTAAACGGCCTCTCTCCTGTGTGTACAGCTAAATGTCGCTGAAGAGAAAGCGGCCAGAGAAATTCAATCCCACAGATGTGACATTTTAACTGCGGGGGGCCTCTATGGTCCTCCAGGTGGATTCTGCGTTCTTTATTTGTGGCAAATGTCTCTGAGCAGTCGGAGCATTTGTAGGGTTTTCCTTCAGTTAGGTGGGTCTGCTCATGCGTGTGTTTGTCCACCTTTGTTTTGAATGCAGCATTACAGTATTTGCACCGATGCTCATAGTTCTCATTGTGGATTCTGCTGTGGGAAGTCAGAGCGATCTCGCTGACACATCTCTTACCGCAAATGTTGCAAGAAAAGGGTTTAATTTTGTGCTCGCACGTGTGAGGCTTCCGTTTATTGAAAAACATGCCACAGTCTGTGCAGAGCTGACTGTGTTTGGGGGCAAAAGGAGGATAAGCATCACCTTCCTCTTCCCCTTTGTCTTCAGGTTTCTTTTGAGGTTCGTTCGCCAGAAGAAAATGCTTCTTTGGCTTCCAGTCCTCGTCTGAATCCACTTCACCCTGATCACTCGATTCCTCAGTTTCCGTGGGATCATTCTCCTCATCAACAACAGCAACAATCTCAGAGACCCCTGTGATGCCGCTATGGGTGTCATCTGTTGGCGGCGCCTGTGATACGATGACATGAATAGGGGTAAAATTACACTCTTTGAAGTCGCCACAGAAGACTGTTTCACCAATTACAACTAAAAAGACAAAAGGGCTCAAGCAGAAGGTGCATTTTGGTTTATGATTCTCACTAAAAATTTGTAAAAATTCACAAACTCACACTTAATGCATACATTTTCTTGGATACACAATTCTTAAGCTAGAAGCAGTGTGTCTGGATGTGTTGTAGTACCTCCTACCTGTTGGTGTTCGTCTTCAGCTGATGGCACGTAGGCACTGACTTGGCTTTTCCACTGGTTTCTGTAGTCACACTGAAGGCATCGCTGGTTCAAGACGATGAGCAGCCCATAGGTGACCTTCTCCATCTTTACTTTAGAGCCACATGACGGGCACTTGCAGCTGAACAACTGCAGGAGGCGTTTTTCGTTCACAATATACTTTCCTTTCTTCTGCAGAAGTGCAGCTCTAAAAATCATTGAAAATGAAATGTTAAAACACCAATCTGATGTGGAAAGCGGCCAAAGTAAGCAAACATTTTTAGTTTACAGGACACTTACTTTTCCCTGATCAAATCAATATTCACATTTTCACGCTTCTGACCATGTACAAGCACAAAAGCATCTGAAGTATCAGTTGAACATGAGATGCCTCTTGAGGCTGGACTTCCTTGGACAGCTGCAAATTAAATTTAAAGTGTAAGTGAAAATATTCTTCACTTTACTTGATTTTTAATAGCACGTGATATTTTTTTTTCTTACCCATTGAAGACAGTCCCGATTCTTCAGAATAGGAGGTCGGATCATCATATGTTTTAAGTTGATCCCTCTGACAAGTGGTTTCCACAGGCTCCTACACAAAGAAGCAAGACTAAAAGCTTGTAGTTGACAAACAGTAACATAGAATAATATACAATATTTTAAAAACTGTGTTTGGATGATATCAAAGGTCCCATATTCTGCTTATTTTAAGGTTCATACTTGTATTTGGAGGTCCTGCTAGAATAGGTTTACACAAAAAAACACAATATTTTTCTCCTACAGACATGGCTACTGAAGCTGTTTTCAGCCTCTGTCTGAATGCTCCACTTTAGAGGAACAGAACAATCTGCTGTTTCATTCTCACCTCCTACATCTTGTATTACTGTGAGCTGGAGTTAATGAGGTCAAACCAATAGTGGACAGCGAGGTGGGTTCAGGGGGTTTTCAGCAGTCGGCCTGCTGAAGGGCTGGAGGTCACATGATCAACAGATCCCCTTATGACATCATATAGGGAGGCAAATCTAAAGTTTTGATTTCATATCAAAATATATGAAAGCTCTGTGTGTCCATTGACTGTAAGATGTGTTTTCTCACCAACTGAATGGTAAATGGCCACATTAGCATGTAAATATGGACAGTAGGATAACACAGGACATAAAACATCTGTTGTTGATCACAATGTTGACACCATGCTTGATTGGGTGGTGCAGGGCCTCCTGCTGTACTTTAACTCCCAAGTGGTTTACTCCTGTTATAACTAATGAGTCCCAATAGCAATTAAGACATTAGAAACCCCTTACTGTTAAATGCCTGACTTGCTTGCTTATCTACCTTATTCATCTTTTATATATTAGAGAGGAAACTTTTTTTTTTTAAACTATTACTTGACAATTATATCGTCACTTTTGATGTAACCCTCCTTTGTTAGTGTGTGTTAACTTTATTTGCCGAGTAAGCCTCGGTCTAAATACTTGTTTGGGGAATACATGAACATTTCAGTACATTTGCTACACTTGGCCCATAAGGTAGCAGTAGAACACCAAACGTAGGATGCAGCATCAGGTGATGGGCTGTGCAGGTCGGAGGGGTAAACAGATGTAGACTGTAGTCTGTGGTGACAGCCGTCAGACTCACCACACATGTGGAGCAGTCCAGATGTGGCTCAGGTTTGTCTGCCTCAGTCTGCACACACAGTGATGGAACAGCACTGGGCTTTAAAACCGCTCCGGTCAGACCTGAATGGCTCCGGTTTTCAAAACAGTCATCTTTAAAGTGCTCACTACAAACTCTAATGTCGGTCCAGGACGATTCCTTAAAACGCTGCTTGTTGACCGTAGCGAGGAACTGAGCCCACTCCAGCCTCCTCTCCGGGTCCTCCGGTAACCTGAACCGCTGCGCACTGCGACGCCACGAATCACATCCGACAACAGAGCACATCCTGGACTTCAGGTCTGTCCCTCCAGCTTTAAAAAGCGGTCGGACAGCGTTTGTAATGAGTATAAACAACAGAGCAGAGGCAGATGTCAACAGCAGCGCTCGGCTAATTTAGCTAGCCGCGCTGGCCGCTGAATGGGCGGGGTTCTACGCAAAGGTACGCACGGTTTGTTGTCCGGCGTACACCAGCTAGCTACAGCCGGTGACAGGTGGTGGTGACGGTCATCATTTCAGATGACAAAATCAATGGCCGTCGGCTAGAGATGAAAAGTGTGCTTTTATTTTCATCCGTGTTTAAACTTCCAGAGGATTTAAGTAGTGGATTTGCTTGAAATCCGGGTGTACGGTGCAGTGTAGTTTAATGTTGCTCTGTAGCTACGTGAAAGACGGTCTCTAAAACCAAGCAAACCCAAGGCATCGGTTGCCTAGTTACAATGAAAAATAGTAGCGGACAAGATGACAGCCTGAACTAGCTAGCATGACATATAGCATAAAGTGATTAGTACAGAGCAATATGACCCCTTCTGTAGCACTGGTCGGTGCTGTAGCTTTATTATTGCCATAACTAACAGAGCTGTGGGTTCAAAGCTCCAACGTTAACCTACCTAACGTTACCTGGTAGAGTAAAGTCACTCACTGATAAGTTATTAACCAGACTAATGTGAATTATGAGGCGCTTATTGGCTTCTAAATACGAGAAACAAAGTCCCGTGAACGTATCAAAACAGACTCATGGTGAGTAAGTGCAGATTCTCCAGCAGGTGGCGCTGTTCAGCTTCACAAGTGTCCTACTGTATCATAACTGTTGACACTGTTGACCTGTAAAAATCACTCCTTAGTTTTCAAAACAGTTTGTAGGTCAAACATTTAGGGGACTAGTTGGGTTTTTTTTCTCTTTTATTACACTGGAGGTTTTACTGCTATTTTACTTTACTTTTCTTAAATATCTTATTTGCAAGAGCGATCACCTGTAAAACCATACAGATTTAAGAGGAATAGTAAAAGGGGATGTGAAACAGACCAGACCATGGGATATGATTTTAATAGATAATGGGAAAAGACATCACTTGGTTAAAATGACTACATTTAAAAACACAGAGCTTTTAAAGCATGTTCCTGAAATGGCCCACAGTTAGTACGCTGTAGACTTTGAAAGTGTAAATTGTTATCACTAATAAAGTTGTGCATCAGAATAATCGAATGTCTCAGTCTAAACTCTGCTCTTTGAGTTACCAAGATGTCACCTAACTATGACAGCAGCTGTAACCTAGTTTCCTGCTCTGTGGACAGATTTCAGACATGTTAAAATACACGCCAAACTCTGCGGAGTCCATGCAAAAGATGACCGCTTTGTGTGTGTGTGTGTGTGTGTGTGTGTGTGTGTGTGTGTGTGTGTGTGTGTGTGTGTGTTAACAGATCTAATCCCCCAGGTCAAAGAGCACATGTTTTCCAGGAGGTGGAGCACATACTGTACCTACCATGCATGCCTCTGTAAGCATCTGTACTCTTGAATCCTGTCTTTTCACTGTTTAACATCCGTGGGGCCAGTTGCCTGGAGTCAAACACATGCATATTTACCGACACGTGCCACCATTTAACGGCCTGCATCACATCCTATGATACTGACTTTTTTCACTTGTATCCACTGCAGGGACGTGTGGCTGAGATATGGGCTCAGGGTCATCTGTGCTTTTAAACATATGGCCCCTGAGCAAACAGGAATGTCACTGACAACTGCAGCCTGTGTAGCAGGTGGTGACAAGTTACTCTCCTGTGTCTCCTGTGTCACATGTATTACCAATGTCCGAAAGCATGCAGGGGTTTTATGACAGGAGGCGTTAATCATGCAGGGCTTTGTGGATTTACTTACTTTGCCGCTGGGTGTTTTGAGGAATGTCTGCTTGCTGTTTATCGGACAAGTTATTGCACGTGTCCAGTGATCAGCGCTCCATTTATCTGCCCTGAGGAGACCAGTCGCTACGTCTCTCATCCCACTACGTTCATTTGTGTTTCTTTATGTGTTTACATGCTTGTGACATGTACACAGTAGCTGGTATTTCTATCTATTGGCGTGAAATTTAGTAATTAAAATGATTTTTTCTTTGTTAATGAGTGTTTATATCATATTAATCACCATACCAGTGGGAGTCAAGGACAATCTGCATTCCAAAAACCTCTCCTCTTTACTCTCTTTCTTTGATATCATCATTCACCATCAGCACATTTGCTGAATGTGCTGAAACTTCAAAGGCTGATACTTGGGAGGAATGTGCTGTTAAATTGTAAACATTAGGATGGGGCAATAAACCCGGCAGAGCACACAAACACACAGCGTGAGAAGATCATTTCCACGGTTTACACAGCAACAAACCCATTCCTTTCATGGTGAATGTGGCCAGTATGAAGTTCCCATGTGACTGAGTCGGAGACAGGAGGGAAAACTGTTCCAAAAAGTGTAGAAAATGTAATTTTCTTGGATGTTTAAGCACAATGGAATCTGACCCCTGACTCCTATTTACGTTCTATCTTCCTTCATCATATGAATTCTGGGAAAGAGCGAGCGAGAGAGCTGCAGTCGAAACATGTCAGCTGCCTTTCACATTCACAGAGGAATGTTGGCGAGTCTTCACAATGTTGTCAGTCAGTGCAGCCAGATAAGAGCTCTCAGTTCATAAATAAGATTGATGGCATCGCATACCACCGGTTCCTGCTCTGTGTTTTCCCATACAAGCCTCTCTGTCAAAAGCATCCGTACTATCTCTCCAGCTCATATCCTCTCTGCCCAAGTCCAGGCATGCTTCGGTGTTTTAACATAGTCCCCATCCAGTTATCAAACCACAATACAGCAGGATCCATTCAGCCTTTGCTTTGCTCAGTTGTGAATAGAAATGTGGCAAATGTCTCAAAGCCAGCACAGAAAATTGACCATAAATAGTTTGTTGAAGGTACAGGTTAATGGATAACTTTAAAAGATGTGTCTATTTGCCTCGTAATGCCACTCAGTTCCACCAGGAGTCTTCAGAACATTTTTGAAATGTCAAAAAATAGCTCTGCTTTGATGTACAGTGAATTCAGCAAAGGTCTTGCACACCTTAATGTCACATTTGATAAGTGTTTAGGATCAAAAGGAACCAGAAAATCAGCAAGCTAGAGACTAAAACGACTTTAATAAGGTATAAATGACCAGGATTTTTTTCTGCAATAAAGAGACACCCCACACTAGAGAAAGGGTCCCCTAACAACAAAGTTTCAACCCTATTTGACTGAGGATGACAGCTCAAGGACGCTTCAGCATAGCAGATGCTTGGTAGAGTTGGTGGGTTTAAAAAACAACAGAAATAATGAAACTTCATGAAGGGTTTAAAGGTTGGAATCTAATCAATTATTAATACAGTAGATAATGCCTTATCAGTTATAAGCACTTATAAGATCGAATTTTGGGCTGCCACATTGAGGGAGTATATATTGTAGATCAAAACAACCAAGATATTTGGAAACATTTGGTGGATAAAAACGGGAGAAGAAGTTTTGTCTTTTGATTTTTAACAAACCAAACCAGATATTTAACCCAGCTCCTCCGGGCTAAAGGCAGCGTCACTATTCACGGATCCACTCAGCTCCGCATTTATCAGTCAAAATGTGTGAAATCTCCTCCACCACGGCCATATTTCATATTTCACACATGTGTTGCACATAGTGTGAGGGGACTCTGATGACACCCTGACGTTGGCTGTCACTGTCATTGTCCTGCTGCATTGTGAAGGCTCATTGTCAGAGCTGCTCAGCTGCCCCAAACTGGTACAAGTCAATATCAGTGGCTCCATTGTGTGTGTGTGTGTGTGTGTGTGTGTGTGTGTGAGTGAGAGAGACAGAGAGAGAGAGAGAGAGAGAAAGATCTATCCTGAAACAGACACCACATAACGGAGCTCTCCATTCTCTCATCTTCATACCCGATGGCACGTCCTGGAATAGTTCATAAACACCTCTGGGTGTGAGTTAAATCGGAGGCAATAAAAGCATTCAGGCATGCAGCACATGTTTGCAAAGGTGGATGGCAACACACAGGCATTTCAAATGGCATTAGCGGCTAATCTTGGAGAAACCTGTCTTTGTCACTTATAGGGTTACGTGTCCCTATGAGAATGCGATCTATGTCAAGCACGCTCTTCATGGCAAGAAGAGAACAAGAGAGCAGGCCACCCGAGAAAGTTGAACCCAAAAGAATGCAGCTCTGGTATTCATTAATGAAGAGCACTCTTCTCTGTGGTGGAGCGAGAGGACAGGAGTGAGCAGATTGGGTGACAATGTGAGAGAGAACAGGGAGTGAAACAGGAGGGGAAGATTCACAGCATCTACCAGAAAAACTACAACCTTCCTTTTTAACGCATATTTCGAAATACTCTTTATATTGTTCAATGGAAAACAGACGTTTTTTTGCCTGCATAGATGAAACAACTCACAAGTCAGGGAGTCAGTTGATGAATATTAGAGTATTTTATTGCTTTATGAAATGTTGCATGAATTCAACTGTAAAAACCTTCATATCGTTTGAAGTTCACAGAAATGTCTGTTTGAAGTCAACACTTGGTTGGTTGTGTACAGCTTGACATGACCGTGATTGTCGGCACATAACTTACAACAAACATACATAAACTCTTTGGCATCCTGCTCAAAGCACTATTATAACTAAAATAACAATACAAACATCTGTATAAAATATATAATAATAACAATAATAATAATAATAATAATAATTAACCTGTTTGTTAGTTCAAAGCTCACAGTAAACAAAACAAAAAAAACACGGTGTAGTCCTCAACTTTAGTCCCACAGTGGTGACCAAACCAGCAGGATCACCACATCAGGAAACACACTCACATACTGTAATCACACATGCAAACATACTAAGAGAAGGAAAAAGTTATGATGAAATCAACACCATGATGCAACACCCTCCCAAAATTACAAACAACACCAGGTTTGTGTCAGTTTGGCAAAAAAAAAACACCAAATTGTCTGTTATATATGATGCATCTCACCGCTCACACACCTCTAAGCTTCTGCAGAACCAGCTACCAGGGCTTCAGAAACATGGACAGCAAGAGCATTTAAATCAGCAGTGTTTCATGTCTTATAAACTTAAATTATTGAACAGATCCATATGATGGGAATGAGGTTACGCAGACTGACGCCACATTTGTTTTTTTGGAGAGGAGGGGAATGCGGGTCACATAGATAACCTTTTACTGAATATTTACCTAGAAGAGCATGAGGCTTAAGTTAATATTTGGGGAATGTGGAAATCAGATAAGATAAATATGTAGCTTTTAATTCACTGGATTGGGAAAGGTGATAAGGGGGGGAAGCAGCAATCATGTATATATATATATATATATATATACACATACATACATACATATATATATATATATATATATATATATGTATATTTATTTATATATATTTATTATATAAATATTTTGGCATACATTCTCTGAGAACATGTTGCCCTATTACAATCCACAATACTGTCCAAGTACCTCAGAAGATTCATCTTTTCTCTTCCTGCCGGGCACACTGCCTGCAGCTGTCCAGCTTAGTGAGAGTAAGAGAGTCGGAGCGCAGCTCTGTCTCTACAATGTGAAAACAGTCCTTTTTTTTTCCGCGTGCGTTGGCCTCTTTCCACGACATTCTTGCACCCAATATTTAATCCGCTCTCTATTCAAACACTCGCACTCTTCACAGATTCTCAGAATTGCTCTTAGTTCTCTAAATGAAGATTTCCACTGCCTCTGACTCCAGCTCATCCAGACCTCTGAAGGGGTTTAAGAGCAACTTCTTAGGTGCTGCTTTGTCTGGAGAAAAAGGGGAGAAAAAGGGGAGAAAATTAGCAATTATATAAATGCTTTAAGGCTAAAGCAGTGGAAAATGTCCCAGATATAGCTCAGCTATCAATGAGTAAAGGTTAACAGATTTTCCACAGTCAAACAGACCAATGTGGTGATTGTGCTCAGTCAACAGAGCCACATTATTTCCCAACCATGCACATTCCACCAGGCCCACATTATGAACCATGACCTGCACAGATGGTATCTGATTGGCTGGTTAAGCCACAGCACGGTTAATCAATGTGAACATCCATGGAGTCTCCAGAAGGAGACTGTACTTACATGCTGTGTGTGTGTGTGAGCTTGTGAATGCTTGTTTATTGGTGCTCTGAGCTGCATGTGCGCACATCTTTTTATCATTCAAGTTTTATCCTTTAAGTTTTAGAGTGTTATTGGATTATTGGCCCTCGTAAACAAAAGCACTCATGCATTTTTGATAGATCACTCACCACTGCTGAGCTTAGTCGTGCTGGCAGCCTGTTTGGCTTTGGTTCCCTCCACCTGCCGTTCTAGCGTTCCAGGTTCAGACTGAGCGGAGAACTGATGGTTTGGCAAAGTCTGGTCATCTGAAAGACTTTTACCTGAAGGTGACAACATAAAAACATCAGAAAATCTTATACTTAAGACACTTTTTGTGCGTTTCTTGAAGTAGATCTAGAATGTAAGTGTATTTTTAGTGGAATACAGTGTGTGCGATTGAGCATGTAATGCAAGAAGTACAGCGGGCTGCTTAGCCATTGTACCACCCAAATTAATTATTTAAAGAAAGGCAACATTATGCTCCTCACCTCTACTCTTTGTGGCGCTCATGGTGGTACTGATGGAGGGAGTGGAGGAGGCGGGTCGGAGAGGTGCCCCCGCCGTATTCAGGAGGTTTGTACGGGGACTTTGCTCGTCCTTCCGCCCTTGGTCCTGGTGCAGTCGCTGGTTGAGGATCTTGATCACAGCATCCTTTTCCAAGATCTGAGCGTAAAGAGCTCGTATCCTGATAGAAAAGAGAAACATGAGAAAACACGTCAGGAGGGAGATAACGACAAAAAAAATGTCAGGATTTGTAAAGGAGAGTCTTTGAGTTTAATTAAAAAGGTATTCACCTGTTCTCCATCTCCTGATTCCTGTAGTCAGCGACTGGCAGGTCCTCGTTGAAGCTGTTGTTAGAAGAGTGGCAGGGCGAGTGGTTAATGATGGTGGTATCTCTGTAAAAGAAAATCAATCATGAAGGGCTTAGCTCAAATGAAAATGAGCTGAGAAAACGTGTACATAGGATGTCCCAGCAGATGTCACCTAAAACTCGATCCTTACCTCTGGGCAGCGGCAGTGGCAGCCACCTCCATCGCGAACTGTCTCATGGTGCTCTCTTCCAGGTACTTCTGCTCCCAGCGCACCATGTCGGCCTCGAGGGCCAGGATTCGCTCCTCACGCTCCCGCAGGCGCTCTTGGAGGGAGCTCATGGTCACTCCCGGAGGCTGGGACTGCCTCTGAAATGGAGGAAGAGAGTATTTGAAACAGATGGCAAGAAATACTAAAACTATTTTTATATTATATTATTATAGAAATGTGAAAATGATAAATTGTAGTAGCATCAGGTTTTCTGAGTTTTTTACCTGTTGTGCCCTCAGACTCCTCAGTTCCTGCTCTAGTCTCGTCCTCAGCTTCATCTCCAGGCTCTCCCTCTTCTCACAGGTGGACTGTAGCTGGGCCAGCGCACTCTGGAGCCTCTCCACCTTCTCCACATAAGCCCTCTTCCTCCTCAGCTCCTCCTCAAGCTGGCGACCTCGTCCCCGAGCTGCCTCCAGGGTCTCCTCGAGTCGCTTCGCCCTGAGGCTCTGCTCCTCCGCGGTGGATCGCAATCGCTGCAGCTCCCGCTCTACCCGTTCCCGCTCAAAGTTCTGCTCCTCGTCTGTAGCACAAGTAAGAAAGGTGGACGGTTTAATCACATGTTTGATGAATGTGGACATGATACTTAATACTTAATAATGTGGGTTGAGGAAAAACAAGACAGGACACACGTGCTCTGAGGTGAAATATGAACTCTCTCAAAAGAAAAAAAAAAGTACACATGAGCATTAATCTACAATTTCTCCCTCCTGAATCCAGCCCTAGTAATAAGCACCAGAGTTGGTACATGGTGGCCAGTGCTCCTCATTTAGCGAAGCACTCCTGGAATGCTGAGAGGAAGGAGGAGGAGGAAGGGGGAGAAAGCCGCCCTATCCCTTTGACCCACATAGCGCAGAGCATTCCTCATCAAGGCCATACAAACACCACCACTCTGCTTGAGTCCAGTTCCTTAAACAGACAACATAAATCACACTAATAACAGGTGGGGGAAGCTCATTTCTACCACTTCCACTGCTGCTCTGTGATTTAGGGCCTTTTCGCTTCCCTATGCAGAGAGGTGCATGGATTGGATTCCCTATTATTAAGCCTTCTTACCAAATAAGCTGAGGTTATGCAAGTGAAATTCCTGCATGCACGATGCCCTTAGCTACAAAAAGGGCCCCTTGCTATGCTACAATCCAATCAAGCATGTTGATTACAAAGGAGGATGCAGCAGAGAGCTGGGGAGAAGAGTCCAGCCAATCAAAATGATATACTTACTTTGTTCAAGGAGTTTCGCCATGATGTGCTGGTTATGATCGGCTGCCTCGACTTCTTTTGCGACATGTGATCTGGCATTTTCTAAGTTTTCTGTAATGCAACAAAGTTTTAAAATTAGACTACATTGTAAACTAATTCTGGATCTGGTATTATGGCAGAACACTTCAACATGGTATTATGCGTCTTGTGGCAGGAGTTCATACCTCTAAGGTCTCTGTTGAAGTCCTGCAGCCTCCTGATCTCAGCCACTAGCCTCCTCCTCAGTGTCTGCTCCAGGTTTTCCCTCTTATTGCTGCCCTGCATCAGTGTCTCATAGGCCTCCGAAATGCGCTGGATCTCCTGCTCCAACTGAAAAGGGAAGAAAAGGGCGAAAAGAAGAGGAGATGGGGGAGGATTGGAGGAGAGGAAGAAAGCAGAGGAGTAAAGGAAAAGAGGAATTTTGGTTAACCTACTTGACATGCCAGGGAGGAGCTGGAATGTTGATTCATGTTGTACATAGATATTCATACACATATGATATATGCTTGATATATATTTAGGTACATATGTGACTGTGTTTATTCAGTGCACTATGTGTGTGTGTGTGTGTGGTATTATTCTGAGAAGGAATTCAAGCCTGCACCACTCCCTGTGAGACTGATTTATATCTACATTCCTGAGGGCTGATAGCTCTAGTTCCAGGTGTGTGAGCGCACAAGAGCGCGCATTTACACAACACACCACAAAGCACAAGTTAACACACACACACACACACACAGAGGTCCGGGAAGGCTGCCAGCGGAGGGAAGGTGTGCATGCCTGTGCCTGGGTTGTGGAAACGGCAAAGAGAAACCCACCATTATAGCAGTCACACAGGCATGTTTACTCAGGGCTGCGGCCTGACGGAGAAAACTTTCCAACGCCGGCAATTATCATTCTTTAAGGCTGAGACAAGGCAAGGGCCATGTGACATAACTCCTGCAGAGAGCTGAGTGGATTTTAAAAAGACTGGGTGAGGTGTAAAATGTCTCTGAAGCAGTTTTCACTATGCAACTAGAAAATATCTTATTCTAGCTCTAGTCTGGTTAGAGAGACAATCATGAAAGGCTAAAAGGGGGCAGGATTTAAATTGGGGTTAAAAGTGAGAAGGTGGGAAATGTGCTGTTCAGTGGAAAAACAAAAGAGACCTTTCACTTTTCACGCAGCAGCACACCACCTGCTGTGGACCCCCACCCCCCCCACCCCCATCAGCTGTGCGCGTGGGTCACAACCCGATCGACCGCGGGCTGACAAGACCTAGATTACACTGAAAATCTATGGCCTCCCTGTAACTAAAGCACACACACACTCACTGGCCTCCACCAGGTCAACTCCACAATGAAAGGAGTGTGTAAACACAGTAGCAGGCTGTGACCTCTGTTTGTGCCTCTGTGGTACGGAAGGCAGCAGCTGCTGATCTCATCTGTGCCGTCCAGATGAGGGAGCGTGCCTGGAGTTGTATGTCAGGGAGACAACTGTGGACTAGAGTTGTGTTTCATAGACAGGTGGCTGAGATGGAGGATGTTGTTTGGCTTTCACTTTTAATATACAATTTGTCATCTGTAACATTAAAACCACCTTTTTTTTGATAGAATATTGAACTGTGGATGCTCTGACGACCCCTCATGAAATGTAAGAGTGTGCCTAGCGAGAGTTAAAGTACTCGTACTCTTTCAACAAAACCTGTGAGCAATGTCAGCTGTATAAAAGTGACATTTTCTCTCATGGATTTCCTCCTCTTACCTTCTGAATACGGCCGGTCTTCTCCCTGTGTGCTTCCAGCTCTTGCCTCAGCCTCTCGTTCTCCATCAGCAGCAGCTCCACCTGATTGGGCTCCTCCAAGCCAGCAGGTGGCAGGCTGGTAAACGCGCTGTAGCAGGGCACTTCTGCTGGCTGACCAGACTGGAGATACCTGTGAGAGAGACACATTGTTGAGTAAAAATAAAACGTACACTTTAATTATTTATGTGAGCGTGTGGCTGCTTCAGCTGAATCAAAACAGCTAATGTTAGACGTGTGAGAATTTTATTTTTGTGCAAGACATCCTAAATATCAGTCTATTCCTGCCTATCAGCAAGCAGACTGGCTGACTCCAGTGGCTGCAAAGAATGTAAGAGCCTATATGAGGAACATACTTCAGTACAAGCATCCAAGGCGGCATAAGCATGTGAAACTATCCTGTTCCAGTATGCCAAACATTACAAACACCTACAGGGCTGGACTTGTTTTCCTCTAAGTATTTGAAGAGGGAAATGTGAATTGATATGCTGGCTACGGTGTGACTCACACTGGTTAAGTATGTGTTAACGCAAGTGAAACGCAATGACGCGTCCTGGAAGATGATTACACGGCTGGTTCTCGTAAAAAAGCTACTCCACAGAATAATGTAATGTTAAAAAAAAACATGTCCATCAACATGTCCTCCAAAGTTGTCTTTGTACCTGTGCTGCTGTGCCTGCACTGGCTCCTGGATCTGATGAGGGATAAATCCTTGGCCCTGGATGGGGGCTGAGTACTCTGGAGGAGGGCTGCGCTTGTCAAGGCTCTGGCCCGTGCTCTGGTGGCCTTGAGGTGTGTAATATGGAAGCTCGGGGTAGCTGTGAGAAGTGCTCTTGATGGCCTCTGCTTTAGCAGCTGCATCGTTCCTCTCCAGAGATATCTGCATGCGATGCTCACTGAGTGAGCGCACATGGCTGCACTTCAGCTCCATCAGATCTGCCTCTTCATGGAAGGCCCCCTCATGCAGGAGCGTCCCCTCGTGGAGCTGCCTGACGGGGCCTGTAGGGGCCCAGTGGGAAGCCAGATACTGAGATTGTGCCTTGGCCTGCTCATAGGTTGGCAGCTCCTCCCCGTGCAGCTGGTAGAGCTGGTAGCCACTTTCTGAGTGGTGGTAGTCCCCTTGGTGCTCCTGGCCCTGGGGTTCCTGCCTCGCAGAGAGCTGAGGGAATGGAGGGTCCTCCTGGGTGAGACTCTCCAAAGAGGATCTTGGGCTCCTGCCCATGTCGCCTCCGCTGCTGGGGCCACTGTTGCTTCCACTGCCTCCACGCAGGGCCTGCTGCTGGATGGCTAGTAAGGTGCGGGTGTCTGTGGGGTTTCCATAGCGGAGCTGCTCCTGGATGAGCCGGTGCAGGACCGTGCCAGACGGCTCTTCAGTGGACGACATATCGCTTTGCACACGTTGTTATCTTCTCTTAAGACCAGTTGAGCTCTTTCTTACTCTAAAATATTTGAATAAATCAGCTGTGAACATGGAACAGAGAATAAAATTCAGTCAACGTGGGGTTTCAAGTTCAAACATACAGAAGAGGAAAACACATGAACATACTATTGATGCAGTCACATGCAGAGGGAAGGCATTTAGTCTTCAAAAACACTTGCTACACAGACTAAACGTCTAAACATACTTCTAGGATATTACATTTCTATTCAGCTCTCTGTTAATGTTTCAGTTCCACTATTATGTGAACGAACACCACCTCACCAACAGCGACAACACAGAGATGTGGACATTTTTTCCACAGCAGGCAGAAAATACATGCGCCAAAAATTCCAATCTCACGGGGGAGCAAAAGCGCACAAAAGCGCATTGTAAAGTAACTTCATCTTTGCTCTTTCAGCACAGTTCTCCTATTTAAAACACCGTAAACAGCCTTTATTTCCCTCACAACACATTACGCCGTCCCAAGCTCACACCAGAAGTTAACTATGTAGCCGCTTTATTTATTTCTGAGCTGCTTTCTCTGTTGTGGCAAAAGAAGAAAGAGTCGCTCCTCTTACCAGCTCACGCTCTCATCCTAACGAAACGTTGCTCTCGATCTCGAAGTCAAATTCAGAGTAATTCCTTTATTTCCTTGAGGTTTTTTTAATTCGAGTTAAACGCGTCTCATCTTCCTGCCCCCGGACGGGCTGCCGCGGTCCTCTCTTGCTGTGAACTGATTGTGGAGAGAGCAGGCGGCGATAATAAGTAACCGAGGAGGGACTGAGGTCGGAATGCCAGGAATGTAAAACGCGAGGTCCCTCTGGGATCAAAAGCGTAAAACCACACGGGAGGGGGGGGAGGAGGGAGGCTGCAGTGCGCTTTATGCGCCAATGTACCAATGAGGAGTTAAGAAAGAAGTGGAGGACGGGGCTTTTTCAGCTTTCAGTGAATGCATTCATCCTCAGTCAAATTTGGCTTGTTCTCTGTGCGCAAAATCTACCAACTGTGAGACTTTTCAGGAGTTTTCAGAGGCAGTGAATTCACTGTTTAGATCATCTAATAAGGCCAAGTAGACAGAAAAGTAAAGTAAAGCTGGAATATCACACTGCAAAAAAAAAAAAAAAAAAAAACTACTGCGACAACAAGCAAAAGTCCTGCATTCAAAATTGGACTAAAATAAGTTCAAGTAGACTGAATATGAAATGCAATGTAAAAGTACTAAAGATGCCAAATGGCCCCTGTCAAAGTTATTTGATCATATCACTGGATTATTACTGTTGATGCATCTATTTATATTCTAATCCATCACAATCACATCTTAGAAATTGACTGTATGTTCGCATGCAAAATCCTAATGTTAAAAGTAAATCTAGCTGTTAAATAAATCTAGCAGAGAAAAAAGTGAATTAAAATGTAGTGCAGTATAAGTGGGTACTTAAAAATTGTGTTTAAGTACAGTTAAATGAGCTGCTGCTCTCGGTTTCTTTCCACAATTGGAAAGAAGAATGTAACTGATTAATGAGACAAAAGTCTTTTAGTTTAGGCATATTTGTTGATTTCGTTGTTGATTAAATATTCATTTATTAGTTATTATTAGAAACGTTATTCTTCATACTATAGCCTATCTGCTTCTCTGTAGACGAATGTCACATTTTTACATGTTCAGCTGACCTGCTGTATACTGACTTAAGACTCTTAAGGCTACACTAGCAATGCATTTGAATTAAACTACTACCAAATGAACATGCTATCTAGAGTTCATCTATTCTATAAACCTCTGTAGTTTAACCTTTAGTGTGAGTTTCATATTTTATAACCTGATTGCATATTTTGCTGTTAGCTGTTTGTGAATGTATTGGAGTAAAAAGTGTAATCTTTCTCTCTGAAAAGTAGCAAGTATTAAGAGGCATAAAACTGATATACTCGAGTAAAATAAATCAAAATTGTACGTGAGTACATTACTTGGTAAGTTTCCACCAATGAATTCATTAAGTGTCTCTGTAATGTCTCTCTATTGTGTCGTTTTGGAGGAATTCAAGCTCTCAGCATTCACTACAGGACACTAAGTAAAACTCTTGTCTGTGAAAGTGCGTTAACACTGTGCATGCCTTAGTGTGTGTGTGTGTGTGTGTGTGTGTGTGTGTGTGTGTGTGTGTGTGTGCGTGTGTGTGTGTGTGCGTGTGTGTGTGCGTGTGTGTGCGCACGTGTGGTGTGTGGCAGCTGTCCCCTGGAATCTGAGGTCTGTGTATGCCCCATTACCACAAACACAGTGGCTCTTTGTACCCAACATCACACTACATGGTGCAGAGCAGAGCCTGCAGAGTGCCACACATGGGCGCTCCTCCTGCGGATTTACAGGTTCAAATGTCACACATGCAGGGGTTATCCTCTTGCTGGGACAAAGTCACGCACAGAAGCAGAAGACATATGGATGGATAGACAGTCAGGATGAGGGTTGACCTCCCTGCTGTCACAAATTAGGTCATTTAATTACTCGTAGCTACGTTTATTTCTGCGTCTTTTCCAAATGATAGACAAGACCACTACACGGTTAGACACGTGTCTGTTACAGGAGTTGAACTTCCACTTTTGTTACCTTGAAGAGATAAATTTCCCATCCCACGGGAGAAAGCAAATCTTTATGGCTTTTTTCTGTGCATGCCAAAAGACAAGACAGAGCTATTTATTATCTGCTTGGATCTAACTGCTGCTATATTGAGGACTTTAGACAGCAACTCTAACTTTTACTGTGGGCCCTTTAAATAGCAGAGATTTCAGTCATAACAGACTAATCATGTCTTTGGGCAGTGGAGGGAGAGAAAAAAAAGAAACTGTGGGGGTGGGGGGGGTTACAGATGCAATCCTGCTTCTGCATAATCCACATTTCCCCTCAGCAGCCTCCAGCAGCAAAAAAAACACATGCAAACTCTAACTGAATCGGTAACGAATTGGGTGCAATCAAAGCTCAACAGGCTTCAATTGATTGTTGTACAGTATGTGGCCACTGGCCTCAGGCTGATTATCTCATTAGACCTAAAAATCTATAGGCCCATTGAATTGGTATTGAACTGCTGATGGTATGTGTGCACAATCATCTCTCTGGCTCTTTCGCCCTCCTTAATTAAACACACACACACACACACACACACACACACACACACACACACACACACACACATTCCCGTCATGTTTCAGATGCAGTGTATTCTTAAACTGGAGCAGACGCTGCGTCTCCGTGGGCGGCACTCACATGGAGGCGACTGGTCAGCAAAGTGAAACATGTTTGCATTTCCCCTTCAGATCCACACTGTGAAGCAACACAGTCTCCACCTTTTTAAAAGTCTGCTCATGTCATTTAACACCACCTCACGACTTCCTCTACTCCGTGTGTGTGTGTGTGTGTGTGTGTGTGTGTCCTTGCTGTTGGTGGACAACGCCTATGGCCATTTTGTCAACCATTGTACCACACTTCCTGTGAACTTCCAGAGGAATGCAGGGCTGACCCTTTGACAATTATGGATGCTTTCAAAAAGTCATTACAGGAGATGAACATCTAAAATGGCGTGCCACAAAAATTCCTCTGTGACTGTCTGTAGATCCTAAAGCAGACAAAACTTACATTTCATGAGTTATTCCTTGTTTGTACAAAGAAGAGTGGCAGTGAGGAATATCTGAGGACGAAATAAAACACAATTGTGTCGTTGCTATACACAGTAAAACCATATTGCTCCTGAGGTTTTGGTTGGAAACATGAGCACAAATGAGGCAACAGTGAGTGAAGTCAAACTACCAGTTACACAATTGGAAACAGTCTGACTCTAAATTTACTCATGTGAGCTGTGTGTTAAAGTCAGTATAAAATTGCCTTTGTCAAAGGGAGGGAGGCAGGAAGACAAACTGTGTGTGTATGTTAGCGGAGGGGGAGCCCTTAAAGGTACAAACCACTATTCCTGTTACTGTAAGTAAGTTCTTTGATCAATCAACTTCATGAAACTTTGCCTCAAATTCATGAGTGTACCTCCAGTGCAAATTATGACATAATATTACTAATCATAATGATAATCAATTATAACACACACATTGTATGGCTACAGTCGTTTTAGTTTGTGACTTAGAGACAAATTCAGTTATTTTGCAGCTGTTGGATGGGGAGATTATTTAACTACTTATTATCCTGGATTTCATTTAAGAAAAGCAACCCAAAAAAATGTGTTACTTTTCTTGACATGAATGTAGGTAAAGACAAACCTATTGTGTTGTTCTGTATGGGTGAGAGTCAAAGGACATAACTTAGGATTTGAAGTGTAGTAGATTTGATTCTATATCCAATACCACACCTATGTTGTGATAGCGTGTCACAGCTGTGAACTAACTGGATTTGTTTCCTTCATTATTCTACTCAGAGACTCTTGAGAGTGGCATCACCAATACTAAAGACGACCCCTTGTAGTTTATTTAAGGGATAGTTTTTCTTCAACATGACCAACTAGTGGCCAGAGACACCATGAAACATGTGAAAGGATCAGAAGATCATTTAACTGCAAAGAGTCAAAGCTGTTATAAAGTCAATTATTTGCCTTTTTCCCAAAGGCTCACAGGTTTATCACCTCTGTGTGTGTGTGTGTGTGTGTGTGTTGTAAATAATGAATTAATCACGCATGTCTGGACTTGCACAAGCTAGAAATAGAAATATTTTCTATTTCCTCATTCACCTTTCAGACCCATTAAGATTAAGTATGTACAACCCAGAAACAAATCCATTTTTCTTCACCCACTGTAAAATGGTTTCATTCATTCATTCATTCATTGTTTAGTAATTGATTGACTCATTCATTTTTAGAGAAAAGGTGGCACCTCTATGTGAAGCATGTTGTTGGCAACAGAAACAAGCGACAGCACACATTATTTACTCTGAATGTCAAATGTCGACATAAATGTTGACTAATGTTGCTAATCTGAATTGTCTGTGTCTGTATTTAGTTCGATGCTCATACATGTGTACAAAGTTATGTATAGACCCACAATATTTCAAAAACACTTGCCAACAGCACCATTAGAGTATCAGGTAAAGGCAGCATCATGTGTCATGATTTCATTTCAGGCGTACGTTCACAGTTTTCACAGCAAACCTGTAAAGTCTTTGATGGCCGGCCAAACAATCGGGCACCTGAGCTGATGTTGTCAGGTTACATGTTAGAAATAGTGTAACAAGATGACTGGCTGTAGTGCTCAGTCTGCAGACGTAAAGACGTTAACGTTAAGCTCACACACACTAAGAATCATACATATAACTGTACCATGACACTTACCTAGACTTACCTAAGACTGGCCAACTCAGCTGAGGCTTTACATGCATAGATATATTACATGATTAAGAGGAGCAGTTGTTTAATCACATCAAGATACTGAAGCCGATGCTTCCTCCACACAGGGGTGACAACTACTCAACAGTAATATCACATCATCACATTGGAATAAGGATCTATTTTATATATATTTTATTCTGGGATGGTTTAAATTAGTTGGTTTATATAATTTCGGGACACACTTTATTGGCTGAAGGCCACCTCACTTGTCATAGTTTAGATAAGTGATGATATGAAGAGAGATCTGTGTTGTTAGACTGAAGACAAAACAACAAGATTTGACCCAGTGTCTGTCTTTGTATCTCTCTTTTATCTTTCTTTTGGTTCCCATGTGCATCATAAAGTCTGTAGATTACTTTGGATTCATCAGAGAGTAGGATATCGGTATCTGGCTTGAGACAGAGTTAAAGGGACAAGATAGAATAGGATGCAGGCTACAGAGACGGGCTGTGTGGGAAAGAATGACACAGAATAGCAGACGAGGTCATCTGATATGGCAGGATTGGTGAGGAATGTAATTGATAGTGTTGGAGGGAGTGGGATGGATTCCTCTCCTTAGCTCTCACATCCATGGACGGCTTCCTCATTCACACAGCACACAATAGACAAGGACAAGGTGCGCTGCACTCAAGTGGTATCCTGTTCTCAGGAAACCGCTGACAACGAGCTTCCCATGTATTCGTGTTTCGCAACACCTTGGATTGTGATGCCAGCGTTGATTTCCAGATGAAATTATGTCAAGGCAAGCAGGCAAGCATTATCTAACCTAATTCCTCTGTGACACCTGTTGAGAGCAAGAGGAAATAAAATAAATAGGCTATTGGTTTCTGGAGTGAAGAAGTCTCTGCATGTTGCAGCAAGTTGAGCTGCATTCAAGGGAATTTCCAGACATTCACAACAGACTTCAGACATGAGTCACAGGAGTTGAATCTGTTAAGTGTGCATAGATGACAAAACAGATGTGTAGTTCTGTTTGCTGAACTGACTTCCGCAGCTGATTGAAAGGAGATGAGGGTAATCAGTCATTATGCTGTGCACAAAATTATGTCACCTAAACCTTTGTAATGTGGCTGGTGTCGGTGGAGTGAGCAGGCAACATGGGCTAGTTAGCAGGAGCCTTTAGGAGAGTGTTTTTCCTAAATAGAAAAAGCTTTTCAGACATGCCTAAAAACTACAGCATTTAGTTGGTTAGCTTAGCTTAGTTTAGCTTAGCTCAGCTTAGCTTATCTTATTTTAGCTTAGCTTAGCTTAGCTTAGCTTAGTTTATCTTATCTTAGCTTAGCTTAGCGTAAAGACTGGCAAAAAGTTTGAAATAGCACACAAATCAACATTTAGCACTTCAATTTTTGCACGTATTAAACAAAATTAGTACATTTTAGAGGAACTGATGAGCAGATTTTGTTACCTATGGACAGAGCCAGGTTAGCTGTTCCAACCTGTTTCCTGTTTTTTTGCTAAACTAAGCTAAGCTAAGCTAAGTGTCTGGCTGTAACCACATATCTATGATACACACATGAGAGCGATATATATTTCTTTATGTCACTCTCACTATTAAAGAAAACAAAAGCTTATTTTCCAAAATGTCAAACTATTCCTTTAACTTGACTCAGTAATATTACACATAACCATGTTTTGATAACACAAATATCATCATTTAGATTTAATTTGCTTCAATTGTCCCCAACTGTGATGTTCAGGTGTGTTTTCAAAGAGACCACATGTACCCAACCCCATCTGTCTGCAAAACTGGAAAATCCACATTTTTTCTCCTCAGTCATGATATCTGAGAAGTCTTCCCGTGCTTTGCTGTGTGAAAGTCATTGTTACCAGCATTCAAAGGTGAAAGGAAGACTAAAATAAGCAAAACTCTATTTGACTAGAAGCTTTTACAGTAGCTATAATGCTGTCAGAAACCTTTATTTACCTTTGTTGGCAAGTGAATAACCATAACATTAACCAACACAACACACCTCTAGAACAGGGAGGAGCCCGCAAGCTAGTAAGAACATATAATCAACTGAAATGTCTGACAAAGATGTCAAGCACTACACAATAAATGCATGAAAATGTCATTTATGCTCTGGTTTTGCAAAGTCAGGATACAAAAATGTCATGTGACAGTGGCCCACACCCACACCTTTAACCTTGTTGATGGGCAGCAGGACATTTTAAACAAAGAATATAGTTTGGTTTATGAGCCTTGAAAGACAGAAATCTGCCAGACCTGGTCTACTAATAGTTGAGGTATTCATCAACAACCCTATTCAACATAGATTTCTGTGTCACTGGGTAATAACACACCTACATGTTTAACACATGAGATCTACATATTGACATGTTGACATGGCAACTTAACTGTTTCTTTTAGTCTCAAAACACTCTGAATATTTAGCCTCTGCTCTCAGACGAATTACTCACACAGCGCTGAGGGCAAATAGCTGAGTGTCACTGTAATGATGTTCCCTTTTCCATTTTCTTCCCAGCCCCTTATTTCTAGTGCCTCTTTTCCGTCAGTTCTTTTTCAGTTAATGGAGCACTAAATGCATAGCTTTGCCTAAGTTAACTGTGTTTGGTCACAGGTATGTGACTGAACAAGGGTCAAATGTCAAGATGGAAAACGAGTCATAAAGTTCTACAGCAAAAGCTTTTAACCACAGGCTAGCAGCCAGACGTTTGGTCATTTCATAGAGTGACTGACGTTTCAGTCTCAGGTATACTGATCGTCAGGGTGAAACTGCACCAAACAGAGCACCGTTATTCTGAGGCATGTCTGAGGCCCTTTATAAATACCAGCCCAAGCTGCCCTTTAGAGGTGTGAAATCATTTTGCAGCCTTCTACCCAGGAGACAACATGCCTACCGCAGACGAATGACACAGCAACAAGCCATGACACCCTGTCCTAAAACAGCCCTCCACCCCAGCGGTCGGCTGCCATCCTGGGAGGTCACCAGAATGCCAGTCATTCATTCGGGGCCCAGCATGTGTGCCCCCAGCAAATAGCTGTGCTCCTCTGCTGCTGAGGCTGCACATAGCATGTGATCTGATGGCTGGCTTTGGCTGGCGGCACCGTGGAAAGAGAGAGAGAGAGAGAGTGAGGGCTATGTCTCTGTGTACGGGCTCAGCAGCTCTGAAAATGTACCAGGGGCTTTCCATGGTCCACAAGCAATGAGGGGAATGTGGGCCGGGGTGGTGAGTGGGGGGGCGTGATGGGGGTGTGCGTGAGGGTTCATTTAAGGGTGAGGGGACAGGGTGAGCAGGTAGGTGATGGACGTATAGGCTGGAGGGGGTCGGGACATGATGGAAGGATGGAAATTTGTTGGAGGCTATTTGAGCCCTCAACTCTAAAATAAGCATGAAATGTGATTATGATGTTACAGATTACAGTATTCCCATAGTTTGGCAGTATAGATGTATTTCCAACAGCAGGGCGTGTACTCAGTGTGTGACATGTTAAACTGTTTCTTAATCAGGGTGTTTACATTCAATCTGCAGGGGAAACATGATCTACAAACATTAATCTGTTAGATAGTATGTGTTTTTACTTAGTCACTGCACAGCTATTTGCCCTCCTACAACTATCTGCTGATATTGTGCAATGACACAGTTTTATTAAATGATGCAATCCCCATGGTTATATTGTGCAATATCACATAGTCAGCCATCAACCTCTGTCACTGGGTACTGGCACTCCACATACCTGACTTCAACCTGAGAGAATGCACAACATTTAGAATAAATGAATGGTGGTCACCAAATATAAACCCAACTGAACACCTACAGTACAGGAGGCTTCAGACTGGTGAGCTTTCTAATACCTTCATCAAAATGCCAAATGAGGGAACATCTTTTGGAAGAACTGTGTTCGTCTCTCCGGTGGCGTTCAGGAGACTTGGAAAATCTGTGTCAAGGAGTACGATGGCTGGTCTGGCAGCTCAGGG
This sequence comes from Pempheris klunzingeri, assembly GCF_042242105.1. NCBI lineage: Eukaryota > Metazoa > Chordata > Actinopteri > Acropomatiformes > Pempheridae > Pempheris > Pempheris klunzingeri. Next base: position 8,834,878 of record NC_092026.1, read on the forward strand.
TGGACGTCATCGTGTTGATTTTTCCTTTAAATTATCACCCATCTGTTTGCTTGTTTTACTCTTGTAACCTAATTTTAACATTAAAGGTCGCCCGCTTATTATTTTAAGATGTTTTTGTAAAGCACTCTGGCATTACTGTTTTGATGAGTGGTATGTAGATAAACATTACTGTTACAGTGCTTACTCTGTTTCAATCAAAAACACTTTTGAATACCTGGACTACTTCTACTCATCCATCTTTTACTTCAAACTGCTTGTCTCTCACTGTGAATATACGCCTGTTACTGAATAAAAAGTTTTAGGCTTTTAGGATTGATACTATAATAGTAGGACTTAAATGTATTACTTATTTATTTCTTTTATGTTATTATTGACTTGTTTTCAGTACTTCAGTACATTGGAACGGCTGATTCTATAGAGCGATGTTGTTTTAAGTGGAGGGATGCTGGTTTAAAGACGTTTATCTCACAAAGACATTTTCCACTGATGTGTCGTTGTCAATATGCATATTGGTATCGGCCCATGTCAGAGCCATAATTACTAGTATTATTTTGTCTGTCTGCTGTACCTTAACTTTTATGTTTTTTATATCTACTAGCATTAACTAAATGATGCCCTTTGATGTTGCTGTTATATACTATCTATTGGTTATTTTTGACCAATAACATTTTTTGTTAATAGTTGATTCCCCCTGTGGCAGATTGTTTTTCCGCTTGGCTTGCTGTGAGTCTATTGTGTAAATCAAACAATTTCTAAGTGTCAACTGGAAAAATCCCTTATCTTGCAGATGACATCCAGCTTCAGTGTTAATACCAGTAAGTGATGATGATTCAGCTGTGAGATATGTTAATGGTTGCAACTCAAGGTCTGGACGTGTCTGCTGACACACAAAGACCCTATTGTGTCGACTAAAAGAAGCTCATTGTGTTATTTTACACAGACGGTCTATTTTTAAGGCTTCGGGGGAAAAGTCAGGGGGAAAATATCTATTCTGAGATAAATTCAAATGGTCAATAATACGAAATGGAAAAAAAATCATTTGAATCACTTTAAAGTTAATGAAAAGACGCATTGTGCAGTGACCCAGATAGATAAAGCCGTCAGTGGATCAGCTGTGCAGTTCGTGCTCTTGCAAAACTGGCAGAATTAGTTACATGTTTTTGATAGAAAGTCATTGCATCTCTCTCTGTCTCTATTATCTACTTGTTTATAATGTCTGTGACTGATCTGATATTATCATTTGACCAAAAACATACCCTCAATCTTCACACAAATTACATCTTAATGTAACTTTGTTCTGATGGGGAGAAAAGGTCAAAATCTCTTTCAGCCTTGAGATAAAAATAAAAACACATTCCTCAGTGTTTCAGCTATAAGTGCTTGAATTTGATTCTGAATGACACTTGAGGAGATTGTTTTCTGACAGACTCAGAGTTAATAAAAACTCACAACCGACACGGCTTTAGTTTCATTATAGTTCACTTGCTTGGAATTACTCTGAACAAATCCATTCACTGTCCAAATGCACCATGGGACGTGGGGGTCACTTTTGAGTTGTTGGGTGCCTGGCTGTACCAGAGATGTTAAATGAAAAGTCTGTAGTAATCATATAGAGATTTACTTGTATTTACTTAAATTATGTTCATTGGCTGGGTAAGCTTTCTTGAGTTTTACATTAATAAGTGTTTGAGGAGTTAAAGGCAGCCATAATTGCTTTTTTGGCCACTTGAGGGCATCAGAGCAGGCTGAAAACACAACAGTCATATTTCCACCTCATAAAGATGAGATAGCAAAAGTGCTTGCAAACACATCCAGCAGACATGTAGCAACATTGCTTTGTCTGGAGTCATTTGTTTGACTACTTAGCAAAATGCTAAATCCAACTAGGTGCTAACTGTCTGCCTGTCTACTGTTAAATAAAAACTTCAAACTGGAAACAAGGTTTATGAGAATTGTGACACTGAACCAACAGTTCAGTTGTAGACCGTAAAACCAAAATAATGATCTGAGAAGATGCTAAAACACTGTAGAGCTGAGGGGAAATGCAGAGTTGGTGATAATCATCACTTGTGGCTTCTGTTTAGTAAAAGTTACATTGTTTGTACAATCTTTACTGGCTTTATCTTCTATAAACTGTATAAAATGATGTGATTGCATTAGACTCAGAAGAATAAATATCTACTGTATTGCAATGACTGGCTGTTCCTATGTCACCGCTGTCTGGTTCACAGTGTGCAGGGAGATGCTCAACATCTGCTAGCCTCCTCATATAATTCTCACTCGGGGCAGGGTAGTGATCACAGGAGACGCTGTTAGCGCTGCTGCCCCAAAGCAAGAATGCAAACAGCCGAGAAGCTCTTCCAAGAATTCCCAGTTGAGGACCTTTCTGGAATGTCCTAACGAGCCTTCTCCGCTGTGTTTACAGTTCCAGGCCGATGGCAACCCTGCAATCTGCCCCGCCAGCGTATCATTATCTGGCCTCCTCAGGGGACACACACAGAAACAGACAGAGTCACTGGAGTTTTCTTCTCCCTAACCAGAGGTTTAGATGTTTGTCTTCAGAGCTGACCATATTACTCTAAACAGCACGGGAAAGACAGAGACAAGAGGCAACCACAGACAGTGACTTCATGAGTTTTAATAAATTGCTCTAAACCACTTTAAATTAGGGAGATGTCTAGACAAATAGCTGGATGCTGGGGACGTCTTCTCTGATTAATCTTGTTGTGTTGCGGTTACTCAGTGTGATGGCTCTTGGCTGCACGGTGACAAGAGAAAGGCATTTATTCACTGTAAAGCCAAGCAAAGTAATCACTGTTTTTGACTTACAGCCCCGCGTCAGGTTTCAGCCTGAGCATTACTCAGACCAAGAAAGAAAACTGACCTTGACATTTTACTAAAAGTGGAAACTTTTCATGTCAGGAGAGAAAGGACAGTAAATGTTTCTTGGCCGAATGGGAAAAGCATGTGACACAGCTGTGTTGGTGGTATGTGTGTGTGTGTATTTCTGTGTGTGTTTCTGTGTGTGTGTTGGCAGTGTGCTCACCCCCAGCTAACAGTATGTTCTGATCTACTTCAGTGAAATCAGAAACACAAATAAGAACTCAGACCTTATTGACTTCAGTCCGCTCTTATGTAACCCAGGAATTTTGGCATTGGACCATCTCACTAAACCAAAACGTTTCAAAGAAAACAGAGGTTGTAATCTCAAATATGTTACACTATCTCTTCTCAGATATGCAGCAGGAAAACATTTAAATTCACTGTAAGTCAACAAATACCTCTGAAGTTAATAATGTTCAGTTTTTTGAAATACTGGATTATTTTGCATGGCGATGATGATGTTATCTTCTCTCCCCTTGCAGTTTTGTTTGTTTTTTCCTTTTGAGCTCCTCTAGCAGTACACAGTACACAGATCCTTTACTTGAAGTAATATTCACAGTATCCAAATATGAAAATACTCCACAAGAAATAAAACCTGCATTCAAAATGTGTAAAGTATAAATGTGTTATCTGCAAAATATACTTGTAAGAGTAGTCACTCAGCCCCTTTGTTCTATTGAATTTATGCATAAACAGCATTTTAGTGTTTAAGTTGGTCGAGATAGAGACATTTGATTATGCTATATACTGTTGGGTACTTTCAACTGAAACAATGCAAAATATTTTTAGGAATATTTCACATTCCAAAATAGCACATGTTTATAGTTCTTGGGAAGTTACTATTGTATATGTAAAAAGAAGTCAAATAAAGCCTTCTGCAGCCTGCAGCAGAGGGAGCTGTGTGAAATCTCATTGACCACCTGATGTCATGTTCAAGGAGTGCAATGCTATATTACAATGCTATCTTAAAAAGGTACTTAAGCACAGTACTTGATGTGTAAATGACATGACTCAACATCACCTAACCGGCATTGAAGGTGGGATGGGTATCTCTCTCCATCAATATCACTTTTATTAACTGTTATGTTTAACTCCATTACTCTCTGTAGTCTAAATACCTGGTAATCAATTTCACGTCACTATTGCTTGAAAGTTTACAGCTCTCTGTCGATAGGTGCAATAAAAATCAACCTGAGATGACTGCTATAAACTTAAGTTATGCTGGAAACAACTTCCAGAGTCTCTGTCAGTGCCGTGTGCTGTTAATACTCAGTGGTTAAAAGAAGTAACACTTTCTGCTCTGAAACCTTGTGCCCTGACAATGGAGGGCCTCTTCCTGCCCTGAACAATAGTATTAACAAAGAGTGAGGGGAAGTCGTGCAGGCTTCACCTCTCTAGAAACCCTCAGACCAGCGGTGGCCCAGCAGGGACACAAACTGGAAAGTTGCCCGCACTTATGAAGTGCCAAAATATGCGAAGAGCGGATGCCCAAAGCGTGGGAATTTAACCTACTATATTTTTCCAAACATTCCAGGCCTGTGACCAGCAGGGTCGTAACAGGATGTGTGTGTGTGTGTCTGTGTGTGTTTGAGGAATTTAACCTTGTGATTTCACACTTGCACAGAAAACTTGTATCTGTCTTACTGATGTTGTGATTTTTTAACTCTTGCTCACTCATCTTCCACATATGGCAGTCATCTGAGAAACACTCCCAAAATATATTTAGAAAGAAAAAAAAAATTTGTTTTTATTTTCTCTTCCAGTTACCACATAGGAATCTGGTGTATTGAAGCCTTTAAAGGGACTGTCATTTTAACTTTGAGGGTTTTGTGTGGATTAAACAAGAGAGATGTAACATGTTAGTGAGCTTTTGAGGTGCTGTGGTGCTTTTTTAGCTTTGGAGAGAGCCAGGCTAAGTGTTTCCCTCCATTTACAGTCTTTGTGCTAAGCTAAGGTAACTGGCTGCTGGCGGTAGCCTCATATTTATCGTACATGTCTAACTATTGGCAAGAAAGCAAGTAAGCATATTTCCCAAGATGTCAAACTATTTCTCTAAAGCACCATTGGGTGAAAGTGTGTACATGGTGGCCAAGGATTTACACAACACACTGCTCATGCTCCTGATAACCTCTGTGACATTTCTGCCTCATTAGAGCTCATATAGGAATGCAGTGCGGCAGGAAATATGATATGTGAGATTGGACTGAAGATATGCTGCAAGTGAGGTGATGAGCAAGAATCAGACTCCCAACACAGTAAACCTCTATTTAATGCCTATGTCTACAAATATCAATGTGATTCTGCATCAGATTTCAAGACTTAGCTGCTGATGTAAAGTAATCATCTTACATTGTAGTTATCTAAAGTAGTGTCACATGGAAATTCTCATATACAGTAAGGTACAATACCTCAAAATTGTATTTAAGTATTTAAGTAAATGTACTTAGTTACTTTCCTACACAGGCCTGTGTAAAGACTAAAAGATATTTTTCTCTTGTTACAGAGTTTTTGTTTCATATAATCCATTTGTGTTGGAAATAGTCATGACAAATTCCTTTTGGTCTGATAAAATCTGGGTAATTTCCACTTCTCTACTAACACAAACATTGTTTTGTAAGACAAACTATTTCCTCTTATCACACTGTGATGGTTACTTGAGAATCCTGCTGCAAGTAGTACACTTGACTGGATTGTACACTTTGACTGACACTGTTTCACTACATCAATCACAGATGGACGCCACCTAGTGGTGAGAAGGTGTTCTTTGCATATGAAAAGAGAAGCAACTCTGGGGATATTTTATCAGTTTTTCCATGTTGTCTCTCATGCGGTATGCGACTAGAACCAGCAGAAAGCTGTGTGATAGTGAAGCAGGAAGCCTGACTGAGACCCACACACTGAAGGAAATACTGGGAGTAAAATTGTGATATCCCCACAGCCAAGACTGGCTGGAGAATTTGGACACGAATTTAAGACAGGCCGTGCTAACTTACTGCTGTTCACACACACCTGGACACCACTTTATGTCAGATTTATCTCATTGCATGAAAAGTTCTCCCTCATATCTTTGATCAGTTTGCTGCAAGGACACAGAGCCCTCAAGTATGCAGGATGTTCCGCGAACCATTTAAAAAGTGGATCCATAAACAAACAGAGACACACATGCACAGATACACACACTGGGTCGCGCATGTTTCTCATCCTCAGTTTTGGGCCTGTAGGAGCTGGGAGCCATGGCAACCAAATACAGAGGGGAGAAAAATCTGTGCGCTGCCTGGCCGAGCTCCGTCCCTTTGGCAGTCATGCTAAAACTCTTGAATCCCATGACAAAAACAACATTCCACATCTAAGTGATAGTCTTCAAGGAATTCCTGTTAAACAGAGGCATTTCTCAGCGTGCATACCTCATCGTATTGAAACCATCTGGTCTAACGTGTGAATGTGAATTTTTCTACAGATCCACACAGCAAGAGACACATTTCTTTGTCCTTCTGCACATGTGGAACATTGTCTTCTACTGTATGCCACTATAAATGTATGAGTGCATTTATTTGCCATGAGGACACACCAATTTAAATCACCCTGATCTCAAACTGTTAACCAGATAGTTCAACACCTCCTCCAACAATTTTGATCAGATATTATCTTGTCTGTCAGACTAGTGCTGGATGTCCCCAAACCTTCTCCTGTTAAATGAAATCTGAAATCATTCCTCTGGGTCCTCCAATGTTTATCCCCTTAAAAAAAGAAAACATCCTGACTCCTTGTCTACAATTGTCAAACCTGCAGCCAGAAACCTGGTTGCAATATTTGACAATAAGCTTTCATTTGAAAAACAAGTTACAAAAGTATTTCAATCATGTTTTTATCAACTGAGCATCTCAACAATCAGCGAGAGGATCATTCATTCTTTTATATCATCTTGGTTGCATTACTGCAATTCATTGTATTCAGGGCTAAGCCAAATAAAACTAGCTCACACCCTCAGCTGCTCTGTTTTTGACAGATTCGAGACAACATCAAATCAGCTCTGATTTAGCCTGCATGTGTCTCTGGGCTTCCAGGGTGACAGTGGTGGAATAATGATGACCTTAAAGAGTGGAAGTCCTATATTTTTGGGGCCAAGTTAGTAAAAGTCTGGCCTCAGTAGAGACGTCCAAGGCGCACTGGCACCCCTGCCACATCCTACTCAGCCATGGCGTGATGCTACACAGACAGGAGAGTGACAAGGACGGTCAGAAAAACCTGAAGCTGTTCCACCTTCCTAATGTCCCCTGGTCAGAGAAGACATCCTCTAAAAAAAAAAAAAGGTACAAGCTAGCTAGGGTACAAAGACAATTATTGGCCCCAACAGGTTAATTGCATGTCAGTTGGTTTACCGGCATTATCACCTTATTTTTGCAGGCATGCCTGGTAGAGGGGTATTTAGTAATTGGGTGTTATTAGGAGCGCTGGAGCAACAGATTGGACAGAGGGCAGGAGATGGACGGTCTGAAGAGGCTGACAGCACGTTTGGCTCAAAGACCTGCAGGGTAACACATCCATGCATTGCAGTCACATAGACACTCCCCGGTAGATGTCACAGATTTCATTTCAAACCAGTCCAATGGTAACTTTACCACACAGCAATTGCATATTCTAGCATAAAAACCAAAATGACTTCAGTTATCTTTTTTTTTTGTTTGTACATGAACTCACAATCACCTCCTTAAAATCTGTGGCTTGAAAAGATGCAATGAATTCACATAAAATACAAAACATGTTAAACTATTCAAACAAATACCATATTCAGTCTAAAATCAACCACTGCTAGACATTTACTGAAGGTACAGTACAGAAGGACACAAGAAAATAATCTCCACTATATTCAATGATCTCTGTTTAATTAGCTATGTTCATTTCATCGTTGTTACTTTACAGTTTTACTTCAAACTGTGAGAGCTCGGTGGGTGAGCGCAGATCATTGGTAGCATCCTTGAGAGTCTGGAAGAGGCCGAGATATGTTGTGGAAAGCCCACTGCAAGATGCCGTCAATGGAGCCCTGCTGAGATACAAACAGCAGGAATAAAACAACGGCAGCATCAGAAAAAAGACTCCTGCTGGCATCATTCGGCCACTGTGTGCAGTATGATGTCAGTGACAGCGATGGTATCACACAGCAAAAAATCCGTACCATATTATTTATCAAGGTATGAAGTTACACAGAGCTGTATCAGGTTATGCTTTGAACATTTTCATCATTTTGCTCAATCTATCAACACATTCGCATTTCCTCGATGTAAATTCTAGAGGAGTCGACTGAAAAAATGCAAACCAGGACAAAAAATGAAGTATTCCCTTGATCTGATTGTTGTAGTTTATAAATATGTTAGAGATAAGTATTTGAACAACAAAAATGAGGATAAGATCTGTATGAGGCCATCATCAATCTGCTGCTTATAGTCATAAATGTCCTTTGAGAGCAAAATCTTTTTAACAACTAGAGGGTAGTTAAAAAAACATATAGGCTTTGTTTATATAAAAGATAAACGCTCAAAGTAAAAATATTAATAATACACTATTGTACATCTCTTATAGAAAATATCATTAAATAAAATATCACTTCCCATCACTTGTGGTCTGGTCCTCAAGATAACATTTTACTGTGATTACTCAGTCCCTGTCTGTGTGGTAAGCTGTGCAGCCATCTTGTGTCTGATCTGATGTCTGCATCTGTGGTATCGACATTGTAACTGAGCCTCACTCACGTCTCCCAGGATGGAGTCCAGTTCATCTTTGTGGAGGACGGGCTCAGTGACGGAGGAGACCTGATCATGATTGAGGGTATTTTGAACCACTGGGGCGACCTGGACACACACACACACACACACACAGGACAGATTACACTTTCTTTAATACAGATAATAAAAGTGTATAAGATGTCTGTACATACACAGGCCATTTAAACACATGCGTGGACACACCTGTAATTCTCTGAATTCAGCCTCCTTCTCTGCAGAGCTGCCCCAGAGCCTGGAGCAGGACACACAGATGGATCTGCCTCTACCAAACACAAGGATACTGTGAGTGAGTGAGTGAGTGAGTGAGTGAGTCAGACTGTATTCTGTGGTGTATAATGATACTGTCAATCAATATATGACTACCACCAAGAGGATTACAGAGGAGGAGGTTCAGACCTGTTCAGATGGTGAACTATAGTGTTCAGATAAGACATGAGCTCTTTGTGTAGAACATATTATTCTAAGATTTTCTTTTTTAGATCATTTGTCATTTACAAAACACCAAAAATACAAAGAAAGATTTGAGGTAATGATGATTAACATCCTACTAAACATTGGGGAAGGAGATCTTAAATTTCTCATTAATATATATCACACAGAAGCACACAAAACAGTCAAATAAGTGGTGCTATGAGAGATTATCACATGGATTTATTATCCGTGTCTCTGGAATTGTAAAATCATTGGTCTTGGTTTATAGTAGTATACATTATACTGTGTACCCTGCTGCAGCTGTCCATTTGCAATATATTAGTCACCGTAAGCACATATCCTTAATGCTCACTGTTGATCAATAGTAACATCAACAGGAATCCACAGAAAGTTCTTTGCCAGCAGGAACATTTGTATAGAGATTAGCATTTGTCAAGTTTGTGGGAAGTATAAACACGTCGTCGTCTGCAGACGTCTCATCACGAGTCTACACCAGCTATCACACAGTGGTAGAGGAAGTTAGGAGTGGACGTCTTACTTGGAGAAGTGGCAGTGTAGGTGGAAATGCTCCAAACACTGGAGGCAGTGACTGAGGTCTCCTCCTGCGAGGTGGCAAACGCCACACACCTCCCTCATGCTGACCTGCTCTCCACCTGAGCCACACTGGATACACATTTTATATATTTTACCAATCAAAAGAGCGTAAAATTACAAAATGCTAAATGTGCAAAAGGACTAAAAGCAAAGTTATCATTCAACAAGTTTGACAAAATGGGATGTAAAATCAAAATCATCAAGTCTTCACCTGATTTCCACCAGTGGGCCCATTCACAGAGGCTGTGACGCTGGTGAGGGTAGAGGATGATAGCGAGGAGAAAAAGGGGACGTCTATGATGGAGTTACTGGAGCTCGTGTTTGTGTTCAGTTGAGCAACGAGTGGCTGTGATATAAATATTAATGATAAAATATAAACTATATAATAAAAACTGAGCTTTTCAGACTGAACTCTGGTCAAGTATTGTCACATCATGAGGATTTAAACAGGAGGGGAGCAATGTCCGCCATCATTTACACTGAAGAAATTACATTTACTATAAAAGAGGTTTACCTTAGGAAGCAGATCATTAGTAGTTATGTGCATCACATCAAGTCATAAGTCAGTTATTAATATCAAAACAGCCACTTTAATATTTGTTCATGGCTTGCAGAGATTTGCAAACAAAAATGCAAATTAAAAAACTGAAATATATATGTAATTTATATGTAAAGTCCATGCACATTTCCTTCCATAATCTTTCTTAAGATGCTTACTTGTAAAGGTAGTTGGGCTTTCTCTGTTTTCACTCTGATGCCGCAGCACCACTCACACCGCCACGGCCCACTGCAGATTAAAAATGTAACCTGAAAAACTTAGTTTAAGAGCAAGAGCTGAACCAACAAGGCGTTATTGAACACACGCATGCTAATAAACTGAACAAATGACATACGGATGGATGAACAGATAGATAGATAGATAGATAGATAGATAGATAGATAGATAGATAGATAGATAGATAGATAGATAGATAGATAGATAGATAGATAGATAGATAGATAGAGAGATAGATAGATAGATAGATAGATAGATAGATAGATAGATATTATGTTTCACCATGGTATGGATGTGAGCGGAGGGTCCAGGCAGGTGAGATGAAAAGCTTGAGGACAACCATCACAACAGATCAGCTCCCCTCCATCCTTACACACCGCACACTCGTCATCATTATAGTGAACCTGCGTCCTCACAGATACAGGGCACACGAGATAAGACAGCAGATATTCACATGTTCAAAAGGACAGACAGGTGACAGTACATGGATGGATCATCTACCGTGCCTGTGGTTGTCTCCATCTTGTGGTGAAACGTGTCGCTAGCAGCTTTGGACTTGGATCCTCCATTTATCTCATCAGACTGAGCACAAGAGTAAAAGTCTCCACTGGCTTTTATGCTCTTCCTGGCAGCTCCTGTTGAATGACAAAGACTTATGATGTCCTGTTGATGCAGGATGGGTTTACTGACCTTTGTGACCATAAAAGAAGAGGGGACAGGCACTCACCCAGTGGTTTACCTTCTGAGCCAAACACCTGCTTGATGTGGATCTTCTCTCTGGCCTCAGAGGAGGAGGAGGAGGAGGAGGAGGTCAGACTGACTGGTGTCTGGACTGAGGAGGACACCGTATGAACACCTGTGTCAGAACAAAGGTTAAGTGTGTCTGCAGTGTTAAAGCATTGTCTGTGCATTGTAGTTTTAAATTAGATTGACTTGTAATTACTGTTTCCAGATGTTAGCTGTGGGGCTGCAGGTTCACTCTTCACTCTGTACAGCTTCACTTTACCCCCTGAAGAAAAATCATTGGAGCACATTGAATTATCATCAACCTTTATTACCAGCACTGCCTCAAAATTAAGTTGTCTTATGATTTAAATTTTTGTTTTGCCACCAGACAGTGCAAAAAGATACACGTTTTTGTCCTTCCTTTCATTTCTTATTGCTGAAACAGAATGAGCTGCAGTGGCCACTGTGATATTGTTAGGAGACAAAGAGTCAAAAGAGGTGTGTCATGGGAAATAACCTGGGCCATCGCTTGTCTTGGCGTGATACCGTGGATTGTGATTGTGTGCGGTTGTCCCTCTGTCCTCGTGGCTCCTCTTCTTGATGTGAGGTGTCTTGTGGCCTCTGGAGGATTTCCTCTCACTGCCAGAGCCTGCAGCGTCCCATCCTACCAATAAAACAGAATAATGAAGACTAAACTCAAAATCCCTACAAAAATGCCTTAGATAGTCGCAGAAAGAGAACTCTGTCCTGAAAGTACAGGAACAGAAAATGTAATAACAGAAATTGTATTATCTTGAGTTCACAAAACACTGATGTGTTATCCTAAAAATGCTCAGTTTGTAGATTCCTATACTATGTAAGATCTTCTGTTAGAAATGAATTAAAGAAGTGTTTTTCTTTTTCACTAATATTAGCTGAAACACACCAGCCAGTAGAAAGAAATATGATGGAATCTTATTTGTTTTTTGTTATTTATTCAGTTAAGTGGCACTGCTCACACATGGGTTGACTGTGGATTTGTTGATGGGCATCTCAAAATAAAAGTGATTTGTTTTCTTAAAATATGTTAAAATATGACCTCTAGAATGTGAAAATGCCTTGCCTTGGATATATTTATTTTTGTTATGTCCATGTACTCATTTTATTTTTATTTTTCTATGCACATTTTTTTCACATTCCTCTTTCTCAATATAGCCCTGCTGTGTTGAATACGCGTATGTTGAATTGAGAAATGCAAAATCAATATTCTTCCTTGAAATTGTAAATTACAGAATTGCTCTAAATAAAGAAAAATCACTTTTTCACTTTTTAATTTATGATCAACGTGGCAGAAAAATCGATTTGATAAGTAATGGATGATAATCATCAGTATCCAACTCAAATCCTAGACAGTTCTGTTGGAACGATTAAACAGACATAGTATAAACATTTCTCAAAACAATTTGGTGAAACTTTGATGTAACATACTGGAGTGCAGGTTAGTGAGCAGCGTCTGCAGCTTGGGGTAGCTGTCGAGGTTGTAGTCTTTGGACAAGTTGCTCCAGAAAGCCTGGATGGTGGATCTGCTCTGCTCCAGGACCCAGGACAGGAGAGAGTACATGGCCTTGTGGATCCCCTCTCTGCCCTCCCTCTCCAGAGTGTCCTATGAAAACAGCAAGAACCACACATTCCTGTAGATTAGTCTTTTTAGAATCAATCAATCTAGAATCAGTTCCTTTGTGGACAACAGGGGGAAAATTAAAAGGACATATATATGGTCCCACTCATCAGCGCAAATGCTTGTGATTTCTTACCTTCAGCTGTTTGTCGGTGATGATGCTTTTGTCCACCAAACCATAGACGAGAGGGAAAGGGTCATCTACAGCCATAGCGATATCAGTCCGCAGCTCCCTCAGCAGGGATCGAAGGTTTGTGTCCCTGAAAGCTTCCACTCTGGACATGATCCGCTTTGTGTGTAAATGAGGTCTAAAGTGACCCAGACCTAAGAGGACCTGAGATCATACCAGAAGTATTTTGGATTGAAGAGGTGTGTCCTTCTCAGGGAAGGAAACATTGTACAGATGCATTGTTTCATGCTGACTTAGGTGTGGGTTATCTTAAACCACTTGTCTTTAAACTCCCCTTAATGTCTTTTTTTATACACTCCAGTTTTTCTGCTTTTAATCGATGTCCAGCGTATATTTATTATATACCATCATGAATGAGGTTTTCAGGAACTCCACATTCAAGGTTTCACTCTTCACGCCAGGCCACTGTCGTCCTCTTGTCTCTGTGGAGTTCATCTGTCCACTAACAGCACTAACTGCCTCCATCTGCCTGGTGACCCTCATGGGGATCATATGACATGCTGTCCATCTAGGGGAATACCTGTCCTCTTACATCAGGAGAGCTGAGTGTAAGCGACCTGACACGTCACGGTGACAGTTTCCTTCTTAAAAGGTTCTTTCCACCTCAACTTCCCCCTAACTAACAGGTTTTCAGACACTGGCGCACCGACGGGAGCTACTGCAATAACTATGACAGTGTGATAGGCAGGAGAAAATTGACACTGTAAACAATAAACTGATTGGCAAATCAGTTAACTCAAATGTCATTTCACTATTTTATTTTGTTTTATTCTATGACTTATGTCATATTTTTTTTCACTGTAACAGTGGTATTGAGTTTGCCTAATACTGATTCGATTTTATCTCTGTTTTTCATGAACATTTAAACATAACACACGACTCAAATCTTGCTGTAACGTCTCAGTTAATGTTATTTCAAGGCTAACAGTTAGCTAGCACTACTACAGTTAAAGGGGTATTCAATGTTTTGAGAAATACGTGCATTTGATTTCTTGCTGCCAGTTAAATGAGAAGATCAATTTTACTTTCACATCTGTTCAGTCAGTATAAACCCAAAGCCAGAAGACGCTTAGCCTAGATTAACACAATTGGAGAAACAGCTAGCCTGGTTTTGGCCTTCTCTAAAGCTAACAAATTAGCATTTTACAGTATAAAACTTGTTTGTTTAATTTGTATAAAAGTGTAAAGCTGACAAGTTGTGGTTTTACTGAGCTGTGACCTCCCATCATTATTTTGTTTCTGTGAGACAGAGGCTAGCTGTTTTCCCATTTTCAGTCTCTGTGCTAAGCTAAGCTAACCATCCCCTGGCTCCAGCTGCATTAAACAGACAGATATGAGGTTGGTTTAAGAAAAAATGACCTCTCACTTAACTCTTGGCAAAAAAGCAAAAATGTGTGCACTTAAAATGTTAAATATTCCTTTAACTGTCTGTTTTTTAGCATAGGACATAAATGAATTGAACTGAACTCTATAGTTATGGCTAACTGTTAGCTAGCCAATCAGTTAAAATACACTGCTAATGTTAATCATTAGCTAAAAATGTAAAGCTCCCTGTGACGTAAATGTAATTTGAATATAAGCATTTAGTATAATGATGAGTAATGCTCAAAATGCTCTAAGTGAATGCCCTCTCATTGTTAAAAGATGAAAGATATTTAATTTCAACAAAGTAGTTCAGCTAACGAATAAAGCTAGCTAACATAAGCAATATCAGCGAAGCAGGATGATGTGTGGGTTAGCCGCCATTATACATGTGTGCTTTATGTGTAACATTACATAAAGCTATTAAAGTTATTTGTGAAGATGGATAAAAACATGCATCTTATAAAATTATAGCCAATATTGTTTTGTAGATTACCAGAGGAATACTGTACTATCACTATCACTACGAGAGAAGACATTTCCTATATCCTATTTATTTTCTAATTTAAAACATGACTTTACAAACGTGCTAAAATGTGAAAAAATATAACTGGTGTTTGAGGACATAACCGGTTTGTGTGAAATCTTACCAAAACCTCTTCGCTTTGTTGATTGGAAATGCCACATGATTGCAAAACTGTGTGTGTTAACATTTTTAGATTCAAAACCAGAAGTAAATTAACATAGAATAGAGTACACCATTTTGCTACCAGGTTAATGTTGATGGTTAGGAGAGTGAAGCCCTTTAATCTGTAATTTATTAATCATTAAACATTATTACATTATTCATACTGGTGAACAAGGACCACTTCTACAGAGGGACGTTCACAACATACATATTACATTATTATATACAGTGCAGTGCATTACAGTGGATCGTTATACGTGTATTACCGGGATGGTGGGATGGGGAGACTGGGAGGAGAGAGGGTTAGCGGAAAAGGAGGAAAAGGAGAGGAGTGGTTGGAGGGAGGGAGGAGTTGTGATAGTGAGTTGTCTTTTTATTACTTCTTTTTTTTTTAACCACAGTACAGTTTGTTCTATAAAAGTTAAACCCATAGAGAGATAGAGTGCCACATTTTCACAGCTACTGTTAGGTGAACCTACTGGAAGTTGACTCTTGTGGGAATATCAAATGAGATACATTTTGTCATGAGATGCTATAGAGAGATGCTATAAAACATTCTAAGATAGTCAACCTCCTTCCAGAGTTCGGAGACCCTGGAGGGCAGGCCAAAGGTCAAAGGTCAAAGATCAGATCAGCGTGCATGCGTGCTGCAGACATTCAGACGTGTTCGGCCATCTTTCCAGATGGCCGACCTCCCCACTATTTCTCCTTCTATGTTTAGGCATCATTTTTGGTGCTTTCCCTTTTTATATATAAAAAATACAAAACATAACAGCGAAAAGAATTCCGTTGGTTGTCCCGTTTTTCTCCTTTTTCATTTTTCCAAAACTGTTTTTTGTTCATTTTCATTTCAACATTTGTTTTGTGTTTTTTTTTTCACTTTTCTCCTCCAGTCACTTACATATTGACAAAGTATACAATATTTTACAACTGAACAAGACTGAAAGATAACATTTGATTTGTCCAATCAGATACAAGGCCCGCATCCTATATCCAATTAGAGAAGTCAACTGGAAGCTAACCAGTAGTAAGCAACACAACAAGCCTATGGTGTGAAGGGAGCTGTCCGATTCCAGCTCTGCATTAACATGAGCACCCGCCCTCGGGGACAGTAGGCTCTGCCGGTTTGTCCAGCTTGATGTCGATCACTGGGAATAATTTGGTTAAGGGAAAGTCTGATGGTCAGATCATATATTATGACCTAACATTTCACACTCAAATAGTCGTTAACTGAGTAACTTAGTAAAAGAAAAGAAAATGTCCCTAAAATGAGGACTATCTTGCCATAAAATTCCCTACACTGTATCTTGTAGCCTGCTGTACCTGTAAACAGACATTGGTGTGTAAAATCAGAAGAATTTGTTGTGTCATTCACACAACAATTTTATAGCCACAGTTTAACTTAATGTTTTGCTCCCAAGAAACAATAATGCTGTATTTCATTTTAATGTGTTTGCAATGTTACGAAGCAATAATATTACTGAAACCCATAACTAATAATTAGATATTAAATTTAAGCAATACTGGCAGCAAGGTGTCATTTCTAGCTCCTCTTAAACACTGTTGCTCCCTCCTACATTCCTTGTACATGTTTGTCCATAATTGGTACCCAGTGAGTATTTTATTGACCCTCCTTATATACTAAATAATTGCACTGTAATTTTCAGCTCTAAAGTCAAATACTAGCTGGGTATCTATGTTTAAATTGCAAAACTTATAGAGGAAGCTGAGTCTTTTCATGAATTAATTCACATTTATTGATACACGTCTGTCTTTTCAGTCACTCCCTGACCCTCTTTAAAGATCCATCCACCATTACACATCCTCCCAGACAACCACTATGTCGTGCTCCACCTGTGCATCCACACTACCTTCCTGGCTCTGTGCATTTCCTCTCTACTAAGCAGAAAAGCTTTAATGGCTGATGCCTCAGTAGACAGTAGGCTGGGCGGTCTGTTTGCACCCGTGCCAACAACCACTAAGAGATTAAAAATAAGCTGCCTATTTCTTGGCTGTTTGGCTCTCAGCACAGTGAGTCACAGCGGCTGTAAAGGATACTTCCTTCAGGATTTGCGTCGTCCAAGCTTTCCATTCCAGGTAGGGCGGCTGCAACCCGACGAAACAGCTAGAGGGAGAGAAAAGGAAGGAGGAGGGTGGTGATTAGAGGAGAGGAGAGAGAGTTAGGGATCAGGACGTGGAAAAGAAGATGTACAGAGACGACAGTGAGAGTAAGGGGAATGAAAATGTGCAAAAATGCTTCTAATATTTACCCTGCATGGACTATAGCCCTTTGAATGAAAATGTGACTGGAGCAAAAATATTATCTGCAACATGTACCCAAATTATCAAAAAAAAAGTATTCAATGCAGAAAAATTACTGCATTGAGTGATTATATTATATTATTATTGCTGATGAATATGAAAATGACTTTTTTCTTTTATAGTTGGTTTAAAAGATTTAATATACTGTTGAGTAGTTTTATCTTTTGCAATGCATCATATTTTATATGTGCATCTGTTTTCTATCTAAAATCTTAATTTGTAAAATAAACAGTAACTAAAGATGTTAGATGAATGTAGTGGAGTGAAAAACCCACTAAGCCTATGGAGTAGAAATATAAAAGGACATGAAATGGAAATACTTAAGTAAAGTACAAGTACCTCAAATTTGTTATGTATTTAGTTACATTCCAGCACAATTTTGTGGAAATTGCAATGTTCAGTGTGCTTTTGCTACTTTAATGCTGCAAACACTGTGGCTGAATGAACATACTATCCACCTCACTCCTTCACACATTTGCACTAAGAAACTGTACTCATTGTCGTTGGACAATGAGTACAGTTCCTGGAGAGACACAGGAATAGCAGAGAGGCTGAGAACAAGTGACGCCCATAAAATGCTGTGAAATATGGTGAAACTGCAGGGATCACCTGTTTGACATTGCAGCCCGTCTTGGCACTGGTCTCAATGAACATGACGTTCAGCTCTTTGGCTCTCTGCTCGCCTTCCTCAATCATGATTTGCCTGCAGAAAAATCAGACCAGACTCAGCATCATGATGCGGAGGGCTAATTTATTCAGTACTGACATGTTGCTTGTAAGGACGTGCTTTCTGCTCAATTAACCAAACCAAATGTTACAGTCGATTATGAACTCTATCTGACAAACCCACCTCTTCTCTTCCAGGTCTGTTTTGTTGCCGACTAGCATGATGATGACATCACTTCCTCTCTCTGTCCTGACATCGTCAATCCATTTGCAGGTCTGCTGGAACGAGTTCACATCTGCAGAGACCAGAGTCCTTGTTTATATCCAGTGTTAAAGGTGTTAAAATCCCATGTACAAATAATGCATCAACACACACAGAACAGCTAGCACAGCACAATTAGCATGTTGCCATGTTGCTGCTCACTTGTAATGTCATAGACGACCACGGCTACTGTAGAGTCTCGTATGTAGCTGGGGATGAGACTCCTGAAACGCTCCTGTCCAGCAGTATCCCACAGCTGCAGCCTTACCTGCATTTACACACACACACACACAGAGAAACACACACACAAACACACACACACACACACACATTGAGTAGCTGCTTCAACATTAATCGTCATACTACATGCAGACGATACAGATGTAAGGGCCTTGTAAGTATACATCAAAAGGGCTAAGCCAGTATCAGCTTGTGTGCAGGCTGACAGGGCATAATATCCTGACAAAGAAATAGTATTAATACTAGCTAAAGTAGATGATCCATGGGAATGGCTTTGACTTCTTAGGACTAGAAAAGCCAAAGCACCAGAAATAACCTTAGGATAATCATGTTAGTCTGTGAAGAGAGCAGTAATTAAGCAAATCAAATCAAGGATTAGTGAAAACAGAGTGGAAATTGGGACATTTCTTACTTAGGTCGACTGGCTAAAATGGCACGAGTACAAATACATTCATTCATCTTTACATGTGTATCTACATGTGAATTTTAAATGACAAGGAAGGCTTCCTACTGTTCGGTCTTCCAGGTACATTGTCTTTGATAGGAAGTCTATTCCAATGGTCGCCTGTGGAGGAAAAAGAACAAAAGAGGGGGAAAAAACATCAGTATTACCCAGACTTTAAAAGCTAAATGTCTCCCTGCACCATCTGTAGTTCCTCACAGATTGACTGTTGTTTAAATGAAGGAAAATAAAAAAAAGCTGTTGAGAAAGAAAAGAGCCAATAAGCACCAAAATTGAATCAGGCTAAAATACTAATTTAATTTGTATAGCCCTCAAGGCAAACCAAGAGTCTCTTTTTTTCACTATCCTAATATTGCCATAATGACATTACCTTTTGATAATTGCATTGACAACATTCAACTTAGGACATAATATACCCAAACTTATTTCACACGGACCCTGACCCTGATTTTGTAATTTCTAAATCAAGTTGTCATTTAAGGCCAAAAAGCTTTCATTGCTATTCAGTTGTTAATCAGTCACTATTATGCCATAGTATAGTATATTATTATATTGTACATCTGCAGTCTGATTAATCCCATTATTCTATCTATTCAGATCTAACATTGGTGGAAGACAAGCAGAGAAAACATTTGTAAAAAAATCACATGAATAGAAAAGTGTTAAAGGAGTTTGTAGAAGGAGAAGCCCCACACAGCCATCACCTCATAAGTATGGCGATTGGCCCTAGTCAGTCATCATATCATGCACTAATTTCTTCAGGTTTCTATGTTTTATGTTGCTCTTTTTGGTTCTGAATCTGGCCTGAGTCTCACCTGATATGTGTTGTCGAAACTATCGTACATGAATCTAGTGATGAGAGATGTTTTCCCCACTGGAACAGAAAACAGAGGGTGAGTTTTAGTTGGGTGTTATTTCATATAAGATCACAAAGAATCATAAAGAATCTCCAAACACAGAAATACACAATTTATGAATAAATTCAGCATAATGATATGAAAATGGGAGTCCATTGTCTTCTTTAGTGTGACAAAATGACAGTAAATGACAGTCAGGAACGTGCAATCCAACATTCAACCAGAGTAACTACCAAAGCAGCACTTAAACAGACATAAAAATATCCAGATGATGAGATGATGAGCAGAAACAATTTGAAGAAAAACCAAAAGCCACCTCATTTAAATCTGCAGTTCAGTGTCACCTCCACAACTGTAATCGCAAGAGAAAATGGTCCAAACATGAAAGAAAAAGGCCCAAACAAAAAATCTTAATATTCACAATTTTGCTTCTCTAGGCTGAATTTCTCTAATGGTAACATCTGTGACAATTAATCGAGGAATAACTGGAAAGTCATCAACTTTTTTGCTTCTGAGACAACAGATTACATTTCATTGTAAAGTAAGTAATCAAAATTAGTAATCTACACAAAGAAAATGATTTAAAGGACAAAGAAATTCATTATAATCAGCATCAGTATCTGGAGGCATGAGTTGTAAATGTTAGTTGTAAATGTTCATCACTAACAAATCAATACAAAGGAAATGTATGGAAATCAACAGCGCCAATAATGGGAAACTGATGCATGTTTGAGTTTGAAACAATCTAAAATTAACTTTTGTAATAAATTGATTTATCATAAAATTGTGTGAAGAATGCTTGTTCCAAGTTGTGAAAGACCAATGTGATGACTTCATATGTCTTGTTGTGTCTGATCAACAGCGAAAAAACCCAAAATTTATTAAAATATATTAAGTTTACTGCGATACAGAACAAAGAAAAGCAGCAAATTGTCAAACTGAAAAAGCTAAACCCTCAAAATATTTGACAGTTTTGCTTAATGTAATGATATGAGCGATTATCACATTACTTTTATTGTTATCGTTATCATGATTATTATTATTGCATCATCATTTGTGTGCGTATATCTATAAAGAGCCATCTAGGGAAGCACATTGCAATCCACCACAGCCAATAAATGCTGTGGTATGTGGCATCGGTCCATGCTAAATACAGTACATAAATATAAACATTATTAAATCAAAATCAAAACATAGTTATTGATTTCCTGTCGACCAACTGATTGATTCTTGGACTCAGAGTTTTAGCTAAGTTCTCCTTCATTCTCTGTTTATTCTTTTACTGCGAGGAGGGAAAAACAAATCTAATAATAAACAATAAAGAAAACAGAAGTTGTGTCCAAAAATGATGCATGATCACTACAAACGCAACAAGGCCATCCTTAAGACACAAAGCACAGTAAAATATGAAGCAGCTGGCTGATGACTGCTCAGAGGATCAAGGTGAAGCCTAGCGAGCTCGATTTTTATTTACATCCCACCCAGCACCATCTTTAGCACCATTTTACATCGGATCCGCACACGGGGTGAGGACAGGACCTGTCCAGCAGGCCCCGGGGCCCTCCTGCAGAGTCCTCCATGCAGACAGCAGTGGCTGTGGAGCCAGCCATGGGCAGTGGCCACACCAGGCCTCAGATTCAGCACCACGGACAGCAACATTGCAGCACAGGCCACACAAACACACAGGGAGGCTTTGAGTCGACACACAGCCTTTCTCATAGACATGCAGCACACACACACACACATATGCACACACACACACTGGAGCATCACCATGTAAGGCACAAACACCAGTCAAGCTGTTGTCATATTAAACCTAATTATGTGCATCCTGCTGCTGTATTTTACGGGATATGAACTCCTCCGCTGCCACTCTGGATGTCTGATGTCTGAACACGTATTCAGGCAGCTTCACAGCGCTAAACCATTATCGATCAGCACCTCCCGATTTTGTGCCATCACGCCAAATCACACACACACACACACACACACACACACGCACACACACACACACACAGCCATCCCCACCCCGAATAGATGGATTATTAAATAAACAGTATACGGTTGTGTCGCTGTCAAGCCTGTTTATTTGATTATTTACGGGACCGATCCCGGAGACTGCGAGGTTTGGAGATGCTACAGACATCGCCAGCCTAGGGTGTGTCCCGAACTGACACATGGGGGACTGTTTATTATCCTCCCTATAATAATAAAAAAAAACAAAAAACAGACACAAGTGGCGGACGAAACATTAGACACTGTCAGTAAATGGAAGAAGGGGTTGTTAATGTGAGAAATAAGCGATGTGAGTGAAATAAACCGGTTATGTGAAAACAGGCTGAGCATTTTTGTCGGTCACTGCAGCACATCAAAACATCCAAATTCATATCGCCTGCTACGATGCGAATCATGACAATTTGCCACAACTAAACAACCATCGAGGAAATTCAGTATATTCAGCAGATATTTTTCACTGATCATGATGGTTGTGTTTAATCCGTGGGTGCAATTTATATGCATGCGATTTTTTTCGTTCTCCTTTTTTTTTTACCCCCCCTTCCTTGGTTAATCAAATTTTCTACAGTCACAGATTGTGCCAAGAGCTTCATGGGCGTCAGATGAACCAAAGCCAGCCAGCACATCCTCTAGATGCAGCTAAAACTTTTAAAATCAACCAGGATTACATACATGGCCTTCAACGTATACGCATGTTTGGCATTAAGGGAGGATGACCCAAAACCTCCCTAAGAACTGACTCACCGCTCTGCTCTCCCAAAAACACGAGTTTAAATTTCCTCAGGGGGTTCCCCAAATCTCCTCCAGCTGACATGGCGGCAGATAAAGAGCTCAACTTGGATTATTTTATATTTTTCTTGTGTTGCTCGGCGTCTCCTCCGGTGTGGCTGCGCAGGGGGATCCTCCTCTCCTCACAGAATGATGGGAATGCAGCTCAGCGTCCTCCTGTCAATTTAGGGAGCTTGTGCGCCTGCGCGTCCTCACCTATTTCAATCCGTCACCTTTCTGTTTGACCTGAAACAAAACCAAAAGTCCTTTATGTCTCAAATATACGATCGTGAACATGTGCATGACTGCTATAGAAATACAAAATAAAGCTTTGGTCGACTACAGTGACAGTAGATCATATAAAAGTACATTTACTCCGGTTCTGTAGTTCACTTATACTTAAATACAGTATTTCCAGTCAATGCTGGTTAATACTTCTGCTCCAACCCAAAGTCTAAGAATGTTGCACTGTCTATGCCACTATCTCCACTTGACAGACTTCACAGATTAAAACACACAAATCGTTAAAATCTGAATCGATAAGTCGATCAACTGAAAATTAAAATTTGACTACTTTGATAAGTGATGAATTGCTGTTGATTGATGCTCCCTTGTTCCACCTTCTGAAGTATAAGGCAGCTTGTCTTTGTCATACATGAATATAAACTGAATATATTTGGGTTTTAGACCGTCGGTCGGATAAAACATGACATTTGAAGATGTTACACGGGCTCTGTGACATTCTAAAAACCAAACAAGCAATAGATTCATTGAGAAAATGATCAGCATGTTAGTACTTTTACTTAACTACATGTATGCAGTACTTCTAATTGTAATAGAGTATTTTTATATTGTAGTCTTGTTACTTTTATCTGAGTACTTCATTAATTCAGTGTTAATACCTGTAATATTCTCTCCACTCTAACTTTCTTTACATTCCCAAACATTAAACCACCAAGGAGGATGGCTGTAAGTATTTCAATTAGTATTCAAATTTAAATTTGATATTGAATTTTCGTTGAGTTGGGGGTCTTGACGGAGGCAGATTACAAAAAGAATAGTCCAAATTAATGCAGCAGAAGCAGAAAAGACCTGACTTTTACTCCCTTGTATTGGTGAAACTTAAGGAAAATCCTGGATCCTACATTTCCCATAATACAACTGGACGGCATCGTTCATTAGATCCTCTGTCTGCCCCTGACTTTTAAACTCCAAACCCTCAGTTTGTAATGCAGGATAACCTGTGATTACTTAAACCTGCAGAGCTGAATCTTTTGTCTCCCCCTCTGGCTGTAATTACACAAACACTGTAGACGCATACTGATGTCATACTTCACCAATGGTTATCTGTGTTTGTGCTCGCCATCGACCCCTTTCTATTTTTGACTGTGATCCTTCCTCTGATTGTCAATTTCCTTTTTTATCTGGAGCATCATCATTTTCTCTCTGACCCCTCTTAGGTTTTTCCTCATTGAGCTCCACCTTTCTCCAAGCTGCTTGTGGCCTGTAGCTGCTGTAGTCACTCCAGTTGTTCCTCCCTTCAGCTGTGGCAAATCAAAGACAACAGAGAAATTTACCTGGTGGAGATGGGTTTAATCAGCATCTCATTTGGTAAATGTTGGAATGTAACAGATATTCTAGAGTCAAGTTGCCACATGCTTAGTAGTGCTTAACATCAACGTTTAACATGATCTGCGAATTTACTTTAAAAAAGAACATTGCCCCTTTAAGTGGCATTAGAGGGCCATAAAATTACAATAATCCACTGTGATTTTACCAACTTAATGAAGTTACAATAGTATAAAATATTTTCAAATATTATAACATAAAACTTTGTTACATGGAAATTGTGTCAGTGATGGGATGTGAACAAACTGGAATTAATTTTGCAATAATTATGCAGCAATGGTGCATTCTCAACATAATTGTATTAATATCCCATCAATTAGCCAAGCGTAACACACCAACATAATCATCCTTTGGTGCAAAATTTGTCAAATTCAACCTCAGTGTTCAAAATCAAACAGCTCTGCCTCCTTCTCTTTCCAGAAAGCGAAGCTGCGGTCAATATATTTACAGATGTCTTCGTTGTTGAAACAGGAGAAGTCTGTGTCGCTGCCACACTCATCTGGAGTGGCAGTTTGAACTATAACTTTGGGTACGAGTCTGGGATCTGACAACAGCGATGATGATGATGATGATGATGGACAGCGGCATGATTTCGAATCCCCAAAAAAGCGAACTTTGATGTCCTCGAAGCCGTCGGTCCACTGGCGCCCCCCAGCCTTGATCTCCTGCAGAACGGCCTTGTGGAAGTCCCTCACCATCTCCCAGGGGAAACTGCCGACATGATCGAAGACTTCGAAGCAGAGCAGGTGCCTCATCTTCCTCTCCTCAGGCGATAGCTCTTGCTCTAAAATGTGGAAGTATCCCAGCATGAAGAGGTCGAGGGTCAAGCTATCGTGGCTCACTGGAGCGCCGTCCACGTCCGGCAGGAATTGCTCTGGGGAGTAAGTTACTCGAACTGGTGGATTTTGAGAGGCGCTAGACGAGGACAAACAGGACATCTGTGCATCTTTGTGTTCCAGTTTATTCCTCCAGGAGTTCAGCATCTTGTCCACAGCACCTCGCTGTTGGCAGAATTGAAACATGGAGGTGATTTTCTGCTGGGGTGATGCTCCCATCACTCTCCCTGACACTTCTTCCTGTCCCTGTCTCTGCCTCGCTACTCTCACTGAAATAGCATATGCAGATTTCTTCCAGTGGCTCAGGAAAAGCACTACTATGCGCTCTTTCCTCAAGCTGGTCGTCTCCATCACAGGGATAAGTTTTTTAGGAGGATTACAGGGACTCACCTCACAGTTGAGGCCTGTGTTGGCATTCTGGTTGTTTACCACTGAAGCTCCAAACATTACTTGGCCTCCTCTCACAACCCCAGCGAACGGATAAATACCACCAATCTGACCTTCGAAGTTGGATCTGAGGTTTCTGACCGACACCCCGGACTGCTGGATCTCCCTCTCCACTTTCTCCCTCCGTGCTCTGCTGTAGTTGTTGGTCTCCAGACGATGGCTAAAAGCTGACGCCATCCCTATGTGAGGAATCCTACATCCACCAGAGGTCTCACTATGTGCTGGTGTTGTCTCATGGCCCTGTGACATCAATCCCTGGCATGAATCAGTTCTTAAACTATCTCTTACACCCTGCAGGCCCTTCATCTCCTCCATCATGCCCTCCGCTGTCCACCTCTCACCCCCTTCTTCGGTGGTTTGGGTCAGGTTAGCCACCAACAGTGACATGCTCCTAACAATCTCTGAGACACGACTGCACCACACTGGCAAAGTTGGGTGCATTTTCCCCTCTGTGTCCATCTGCTGCAGGGCCTCTTTGTTAAGGGAGATGTTTAAAATCGGATCGGGTAAAATCATCCTCAGTTCCTCGGTCAGCCTGGTCAGCTCCAGCTCATAGGCCTGGCAGCGCTTCTGCAGTGAAACGGTCTCAATCTGCTGCTGCAGGTACACCAGGTCCTCCTCTGTGAGGAGTTCGCCAAAGGGCCCCAAAACTGCGTTGTGGGTTTGGGAGTATTTCCAGCCGTCCACTGGTGTGCATCCATTAGTCATGTCCTGTTAGAGGGAAGAAGAGATTTTAGCACATGACCCTGACAAATTGTCCGACAGTCTTTGTGCTATGCTAAGCTAACTGGCTACTGGCTCCAGCTTCACATCAAAATGTCAAACTATCACAACAAATTTGTCTTTGAAAATCATCTCATCGTAAAAAGAACAATTATATACATTGTATGAACTAAAATGAAATATTTCCCTCACTAGATAGACTCACTAGATAAACTGTGTGTTTTTGCCCTCAAGTCTTGAGGACTTTTTAAATTGATGGACTGAAAAATAAAACATTTTATCAGCCAACACTTTTGGGAAAAAGAGTAGCAAAACATGAAAAAGGAACTTCATGAGCTGCATTTCTTTTCTCACGGATGCTGCTCATTAAGGTCTGTTCTGCAAAACTGTGTTTATACACCAAAGTCGTGAGGCTTGAGGGGTTTCTTGTGGTTTCTTTATACTTTGAATATGAGCGACAGTTTTTGCATTGTGAAAGATGCTTATTTCTTTAAAGACACTCCACTTTTTCTCCTCTCCCGCCCCCCGGTGGACCCATCCCCTAATTCAGTCAGTCTCTACTTACTTTAATCCTGCCAAATTAGATTGTGTAAACAAAGTGTGCTCATGCATACACATGAATTTACATATATCACTACAATCAAACACAAAACAAACTAGTACAAAAGTGCAGAACAAAAGTACAGATGTGTACCTGTCTCCTCTGCTCTTCCTCATCCTGCAGCCTGACCTGCAGCTGCCGCACCATCACCTGTCGTTTCCACTCTGCTATGGGGCGGCCGGCTTCGTCGTGAGTGGGCACCAGGGAGTCGATGTCAGCCAGGATCACATCGACGATTGGTACCTCCTCCAACAACTCCTCGCTGTCAAGTTTCTGTGAGCGTTCATTCAACAATCTAAGTGTCAGTGACGCAGAAATCAAGCGCAAATTTAAAAAGCTTTTGCTGGGTTCTCATTTTAAAAGGAGTCAGCTGGACACATCCAGCACAATGGTGCTAAGCAAAGGGTTGATTAGCGTAAATAAGTGTAATAAGTACAACAGCTGCATGCAGGGCCTTTAAAGCGTGTGACAAACCACATCATTTTTACAATAAAACAAACCTAACACTACTTTGTTCACACTTTGTTAATTATTCCCTATTTTTTCTGAAGGGGATAGAATCAGCCACCATCTGTGTTATTTTCTGCACTTTTTAAGGACTTTCTGTTTCTCCTGAAGGCCAGTCTGATCACCGTTTGTCCAGTGAAGACTGCAGTGAAGCCAGCCTGCCTCAGAGACTTAATGGACTTCATGTGGGACATCAAGGTGACATCCCTCTCTGGAGGCCTCAGATGGTTGAACGATGTCACCACTGCAAACACGCACATGATACAGTTTTCAAATGAGTCAGTATTTTCAATATTTCTTCTCTTGTTTTAAAAAAGTACCAGTTATGTGTAAAAATACATGTTATGTGTTTTTGAATACTGTGGATAGTGTTGGTTCACTTTCAGTAAAATTACTCAGGTTAATTCGAAGTTCTAGTATTCACGATTAAATAACATGGCTGGCAACATTAGATACTGTTTACCCTCAGTATCTAATGATTGTACTCACATTCCTAATTACTATTTCAATGTACGTAATGAAATCCAAACATGTATTCTGTCTTTAATCACCTGAGGAGGCCATCTGCACGTTCTGGATGGAGCCTGCCGTGTGTGTCTTTGAAGTGACAGCGGGGGTCACAGAGGGAGAGGTCACAGGAAGTGGAGAGGGGTGGCGCGGCAGGGGGAGCACCTCCTTCACTGGCTGCTGGGGACGGACGCACACACATACACACACACAAAGCGGGGGTGAGCCATGCTTAAAGGGACAGTTCAACTTTTTCTTTTTTACACTTGCTGTATATAGTATGTGCAAAATGCTTTTACTTCATATGCTCACGTTGTATGATCTGTGCCACCGGACCCTTTAAAGTTACACATTATTATTATTATTACACAATTATTTCCAAGTGTTTTTATTCATCTTTAGGCATGAAAAACAAGGTTTTTCAAACCATATTTTATAAAGATATATTTACATGTCCAGTAGTTGAAATATAGCTAGTGATGTAGGATGTACAATTCAGTGGACATGTGATTAATCATAATTTCCTCCCAATATAAAATCAATACTTGGAAAATTTAGCAATTGCATGACTCATTATATTTTTCTTACCTGCAAGGGTTTCTTTTTATAGAAGCTTTGAACAGAAAAAAATGAGCAACTTGGTGTTTCTGGCTGTCTGTCGGTCATCTTGATTTCACTTGCCACTGGGTAGCAGTGTATGAGATGATGCAATAGCATCCACTGTAGCGGCTGATGTGCCATCAAAACTCATGCATATACAAGAAAACAGCTTTTGAATAGCTGTACACTGCAGTGACCTCTATGCATGAAAGGGTTAAAGAGATCCAGTGATTCAGTTTTGTTTTGGTGCCTACATTGTTCACCTTTGTTACGTACAGGAAGCTCAGTGATTAATGAGACATCGCAGGAAAAGCACATGTGTGGTTGGTAATATTAATGATGGCTAATGATGTGTCATTACACACTCTGCACTGATAATTGGTCACCTTGCTGTTCTCCATGTTGGCTCTGCTCATTCACAGTCCAGAGTTTCACAGCAGCCGGAGCTCCTTTTTCTGAAAATAACAAGAATTATAACATCACACAGCAACAATAATCAGATAAAGTGAACAACAGAAGGACCCTTCCAGGAGAGAAATGCGACACAGAGCATCACACAGCAGTAAGTATAAGGAAGTCCAAATTAATCTTCTAAGAGACTGAGACTCCCTTGATGGCACACACACACACACACACACACATGCTCAGTGTAAAGAACAGACGACGACGCTCGTAGTACTTGGAACAAAAACAAGAAGTGGTGAAACAGGACCCCTGGTCAGCGAAGGTAGCGTAGCCCACACAGAGTGCAGGAGAAAGTGTGTTGGAGTTGGGAGAGACATGATATCCTGCTTCAGGTAACCTTGCTGATTCATAGGACTGTTTGACAGGCTCCAAGCAATTCAATAGCCTAAATACTACACAGGCAATTACAGTGTGTCTCCCAACTAACTGCACACCGCAGTGTAAGAAGTCAGATGTCTTCTTAGTGGTAGCTCTGTAAATGCATTTCGCACACAATTCCCTAACATAAGATTTGAAGTTAACTACATTTGTCATCTAATTTCTGGGGAAACTTGCAACATATTTGATGTTCTTATAAGCTGATTACTGCCAATTGTTCACAATAAACTAGCAGCTAAAAAATCTGACATTTGTCTGGTGTTGTCATTGTTATTGCTGCCAATCTTAGCCGGGACATTCCTGAGAAGGATTACATTTTTCTTCTCTCAATTAGGCTTTCCCCACTTAAAGAAAGGTTGAGTTAAAATGTTGCCTGTCCATAATAAAAAAGTACATAATTTTGTGAGTTTTATCCAAAAAAGTTGTAATGATGCAAATAGCTCAACATAAACCATAAGTCTATATATCACTTTTCTTACCTTAAAAAAATGTCTTAATTTTACATCATTTCTTATTAGATCTGGTATATTTCCAATAGTCATCATGATATCATATAAATGCATACAGCATGCATGCAGTACTTACAATATGGTCCAGAGACAGTAGAATCGCCAACAATGTGACAGTGGATGAGAGCTAGAAGATTTTAAAAAATTAAAAAAAAACACTAAAAATATAATAATAGTGGAAAACGTATAAATAATGAGGGATAAAATCCAGACGCTGTTGTCTCTTTACTCTGGAGCAGCCAATAAACAATAAGACCAAGGAGCAGCATCACCTGGACCCAAACCTCAGATGGGGGGCCTTCTTAGTGTGCATAATTAAAGAAGTGGGATAGGGTGACCTGCACCTGGAAGTATAGGACAATAGCTCTGCGAATGTATGTAGGAGAAAACATACTGTACACTGGTGGGGCAGCTGTGTGTGTGTGTGTGTGTGTGTGCTAGAACACCCCCTCACGTGCTCAGATGTGTGTGTTCACACTTATGACACAAAATGACATCCACGGCTGCTTGACCAACACTTCCTGTAGAGTTACTGACTTCTTGTGACGCAGAGATTTGGGTTTGAAGTCACATGGAGTTTTGTGTTGTAAGTATATTAATTATTCTGGCAGGAAGTGGGTTTGACTCTATTTTATTTATCTTTATTTATTTATCTTTTTTTACTTTTATTGTTACTACAGTATACGCTAATTTTTTAAAATACGGTGTTAAATTTCTTATGTGTACTAATGTTGATCTTTCACTGGTGATATTTTTGTTTCTTTGTATGTTTTTTTCTCCGCATTAGAGACAATCCAACTAATTTGACTCGATAGATCACTTTCCTTTTTATGTACTATTTTTGTAAGTGGTATCTCATTTTATCTTTTCATTAAATGTGTTTTTTTTTCAGTGTCACTTTTTCACAGCTGTTTCCCTCAGAGGCCAGCAGCTGCCGTCTTCAGCCTTTAGCTCTCTGTACAGCCGTGCGCCTGCAGTAGAAACATAGTGAGAGCAGGTAGACAAGAGATATGGAAACATTAGCACAACACATGGTTAAATATTCAACATTCATCACATAGAAAAGGACTACAGTTATGTTACCAAACCTCATCAATAGTCTGCTGTAACCTCAGTGCCTGATGGGAGGCGGCTGCCCCTCTCTCAGTCCAGGTCCTTTGTGTCGATCCTAGTATTTCTGCCTCTGTTATTAGGGGATTAGTCTGACTGGCCCTGCTGCAGCTGAGCACACGGTGAGAGCATAATCAATAATGGAAGGCTGCACAAACGCAGAAGAACAGTCTCACACAGACGTGCACATGTGTTCACCCTGAGCGAAAGTACAGTACAAAGTGTTATGCAACAGGCATCCATTAACGGTCCTTTTGGGGTCATGTTTTATCAGACGCTGTTTTCTCTCCTTACACATTTAACCTGATGAGATTGGGCAAAGCAAGAACAGCTTCATTTACAGAAAACATCATCACGTGTCAACCAGGAAACATAATGTGGTGCAGAGGAATGGTCACACCAGGTTTACCGACCTCTGCCTGGGACAAAAGACTTTTACTTCACCCAAATAAGTGACTAAAGGCTGTTCTACTGTAGTTATATGCCAAAAAAATGGACTGTTTGAATCTGATGATACCACAAATAAGCTCAAATAGCTAGTTAGCTGCACATATATTCTGAGCTGCAAAAACATCAAAGTAACAATAAACAAAACTTTTAGGTTACGAGATTAAGGAAAAGGGATATTATTCTAAGATGGAGGGACAGTTGGCCGAGCACAGTGATTTTGTGGAGTCTTAATCTGACTCTTAATCTTCAGTTTTTGAACAAATTAAAGTGAGATGCCACGTGCTAATTAATGAGCTTTAGAAGTGCTGGTAGGTGGATTTTGTTACATTCAGACAGACTGAGGCTACCTGGCTGTAGCTCCATAGTGAACAGAGAGATGTGAGAGTGATATCAATCTAACTCTTGGAAACATAGCAAATATGTTTTGCTAAATATGTTTTGTTTTTGTGTGACATTTCTGTATTTTATCTGTTTTCTTGCAGAAAAGATATCTGCATTTTAGTGAGTCACTGGGAAAATGTAATCCAACAAAAGTCCTAAAAGATGACTGAAATGGTGCATAACGGTGATACAAACTTATATTCAGACAGTGATGAAGGCAACAATCAAACACATCACACTAAGATGTCGCATAAGTTTCAACACTCATTTATTTATTCGCCTTGTTTTTTTCTTGACAACTTTTGTTACGTGTCCACAGACATGAGAAAGAACCCCAGAACACTTAAAAGATAAACGTGAGCACTGAGATTAAGACTTCATCACAGGCTGGGACCTGTTTCTGCTTCTGTCAAGCAGCTCAGAGCCAGAGAGCAGACCTGGGATCTTCTACCCGGTCCGCAATGATCACGTCACCCGCACTGAGCTGAAATGTGCAAATCTGATCCCCGATCAGCCTTCTTTACTCTGGGGCAACACTTGACGAAGCAGCAGGCCAGTTATTCTTATTCATCATGGTATACAGAGGAAGAGAGAGTTAATATCATCTGTGTGATGAGACCCAACACAGAAAATCTCCATTTATATACAAGACAGAGCCAAGAGGAAGGTTTCCAGTTAGTCATTACAAGGATCATGAATGACAATACTTTACAAGCAGCACTTCAGGGGGGGAAAGCTGTTGTCATTAGCAAGCCGTAAGGCAGGAGAGAGGGACAGAGTACAGCAGAAGATAAGTGGACCTGCATGCTTCGATCCAGAGCTATGACGGTTAAAAAGCAGCCAAATATAAAATAATCAACTCATTTACCTTTCAACAGTTATCGGCCGGTGCACTAACACTGCCTGACAAAGTGGTTTTTTTAAACATGAGACCCTTGAACTATGAGGGCTGGAAGTATTGCAGGTTATCTGCAAGTTATAAACTAAATAAAAATCAATGCAATTTGGTGCAGTGTTGTTGGTGTTTTGATTGCTGAAGCAAAAATGGCACAGTTTCAGAATCTAATCTGCTCCTCCTCCTCAGGAGAGGGCCGTAATATTTCTTAAACACAAACCAGTCTTTTGCATACATTCTTAAAACAACGTCACACAAAATTATAGTAAATAAAGATGCTTTGTGCATGAGTGCAACATATTTTAAAGACATAATCCATCCTTCAAAACCTTATAAATAAAACTTTCTATTTTTCTTCTGTTCCAGCAGACAACATACAGGATACATCTATAAGCGTTTCACAAGACAAATAAAGGTTTTTATACCAAGATGACCCTAAGCATTCAGAAATAAGTTACGTTATCCCACTCAGTTCTTTGCTAACAAAAAGAATTTCATTTTAAAAGCCACGTAGCTATAAATCTAAATTAAAATGTAAAACATAAGGTTTGTATTAGTCAGATTTTTAAAGCATCAGGCTGCTTTGCTCGACAGGTTGGTTGGCCTGTGGCGTACAGTCCTGAATACTTTCTGTTGACTGATTGTGATCATAACCAGTCAGACAAGAAAACAAGAGGAAAATGGCAAAGACGAAATGGTTGGCTGACCATGTCTTTGACAAATATTTACAAAAGACAAAGGTGTTATTCTCTAGAGTGAAAACAGATATAGATAATAACCCTTTAAATCCAAATAATACAGTATAAATTAAAAACTATGTCTATTTTAAAACAAAAGCAACGTATTGTTTGCTTACAATTTTGCTCCACTGATTATATATTTTTTCAAACCAACATTTTAGGTCATCTTGTTATAGTGCAAAACAAAAGACGACGGGTAAAAGCAAATATAAACCATCCCTGAACATAAAAGTCATAACAACACGAAGCTAATTATACTGCACTGGTTTCTGACACAAGCATCGGTCTGTCAAACATCTAGCAGCTACAGTACAAAAGCTAAGAGGGGCATTGCTTTTAAATGCAACATTTACAGTAAATGATGATGAGATAAACGCTGTACTGTACTGTAACAGGCTATACCAACATACTATATAGCATCAGTGATAATATTCACTCTCCAAAACATTGACATAGACCATTAATATAAAAAGAGATCCAAAGCATCTACTTTTACTCTTCATAAAAGCATAATCTTGGACACATGTAACTAACTTTAGTGTTCATGTCAAAGACAACGATGAAGGAGGGAGAGAAGAAAAAGAGGTGAGGAAAGGGAGGCACTATCTGGTGCATGGACAACGCTCTTGCCCACTCAAAGTAACTGCCTTCAACAAATTGCAGGTCCGTAGTCAACTACAGCTTTCCATTTAGATATTAAACAAGACTTAAATAGTAAACTTAAGTAATGCAGCTGGCCCATAACAGACAGAACAAGTGCTTATTTGATTAAAGTAAAACTACTCACAAACTGTACATCTTAGATTAATGAACACATTTTTCATTAATTTAAAGGATCAGTTCAACATTTTGGGAAATTCAGTTATTGGCTTTCTTGCCAAAAGTTAGGTGCGGAGGTAATGCATGTAACCAATGTTCCCTGAGGGAGGGAAACTTCGCACAACACATCGGTATGGGGATTGCGTCCTCATGACAATGGTACATTAGATTAGATTAGCGAAGAGTGGAAATGAGGAAAAGGTTAGTGCAACTTCTGTGTGAAGTCCACGTTATATCTCATTTATTATTTAACTCTCGTTTGTCTCTTTGTCTGTTTGTTGTGGAAGTCGCAGCACCTGGCCAAGAAACAGTCCAGCACAGAACTCCTTGTAAAAACTTGTCATTTTTACACCTCAGATTACAAACACATCAAACAAATGAGATATAATGTGTTATCAGTGAGCTTTAGGGGTGCAGGTAGGTGGATTCTGTTGCCTTCAGACAGAGCTGGGTTGGCTGTTCACCGCTGCCTCCATTCTTTATGATAAGCTAATGTAATCGACTGCTGGCTGTAGCTTCATATTTACCTTATAGACCATACAGAGTGGTATCGACCGGAAGAGAGCCAATAAGCATAATTCCAAAAATATCTATTTCTTTAACATCCTAAATGTCTACTATCACAACTGCACAAGTGGAAAATGATTTGAGACAATTAAAACAAGAAGATTACGCTTTGGTTAGAACAAGTGAGTAAATGATACAATGATACATTAACTCAATAGAGACAATAAAGTGCCATGCAACTAAAGTGTTCAGTGGTCCAGTCACAAATACAGTGCAGAAAACGCATATACGATAGCAACAATAAATAACATTATGCATAATGGTTCTACGCACAAGGGATCATGTAAAAAATACAGAGAACAAGGCAAGCACATGAGTTATCTCTCCTGATAATGGATTATTTTGCCTTAGTCAAGCCAACAAACTCAGCTTTCATGGAACCAAGAAAAAAAACAACACAGGAACAACAACTTACCCTTTTGTCCTAATAAATCCCTCATGCTACTTCAGTGTTTAAATGACTGATCTGTTTATCATAGTGTTTATGCAGTGAAATAAATACTCTATGCTGTAGAGCACCAAGCCAATCCAAACTGAGGTAATGTCCAGTACATGATGGATGTGTGTGGAGCTTTCGTCCCTGCTCTGATCACACGGAGAAACATCTGAATTGATGTTTTCATTTTCCCCCTCACCTGATGCTGTTTTTCAGAAGTACATGAATGGTTGGTTTTAAAAGTGGGAGCTATTTTCAGTTATTATGAATGAAGGAGATACTGACCACATACTAACTTTCTACAGGGAACTGGTGGCTTCACACATGACAGATTTCTACATGAAAACTAATCAAAACTAGTCCCAATGCCCAGCAGAGGTAAGTTAATTAACGGGTTTGGGTGTTTAGTTTGTCTATAGGTCAGGAGGGAGCACACCATGCAGGGTTTTGAGGTGTCGAAAAACGGAGAAAGGGCGGTTTTGGCGGTTTCAGGATGAGCAATAGAGTGACAGTCATCATACAGAAGGTTATTTAAACGGTTTTATGTATAAGTTTGAATATATGGTCTATGTTCATTAGAGCAGGATGGCGCATGGAGCTTTTAGATTGTATTGTTTTGTTTTGTTTGTTGTTTTCCATCAGGCCGGTTCACCTCTCACATCCTCTGAGCAGACGGGGCCGACTGGATCGACTTTCTCCGGGAGAGCTTTGATCTGAGGAGAGGAGACAGAAGAAAGGGGAGGTAATTTTAATTTGGAAAGCAGTTGTGGTCATTTTGCAGTTTCTGTAATTTATTAATAACGTCTGAGAAAGTTTCCTGACAAGAACTTCATAACACTCACCTGATGGTGCCGGCTAACAGAGGGTTAAAAGCGTACAGCCAGTCGTGCATTTCTTTGTCATTAGTGGCCTGCAGCAGTATCCCACGATGCTCAGTGCACACAGCAAACGTGTTGGGAGTCTGGAGAGAATAAAATAAAAAATTAAGCTCACAAAATCATAAAATCAGTTGTAATATTGAGCTGAAGCTTGGTCGTACCCGCAGTAAGGTCTGTTTGTCTTCACTGTATTCCACCTTCGCAGACGACAGGTTGATGACAGCTCTCTCCACGCTGTCCCGCTCGCTGCGGTACAGGTAGACGTAGGGCCTGCGCACCACCACGTAACGCTTCACCCAGCCGCTGGTGTGGGGCTCCAGGAAGTGCAGGTAGCCTTTCTTTGACACAATGGGGCTGCAAGCAATGAAAGAAATACTGACGTGAGGACAAAATGAATAAAACTTGACCACAGTCTCTCTTAAATGATACCTCATAGGAACAGCAGCTTTTGCAGTTTATAGATAAAATGGTAACTTTATCCACAAAATCACGTATTGTGTGTGTGATGTCTGACCTGACACGAATCTCCTGTATGTCAGGAACAAAGGTGCATCCTTTGAGAGCTTTCTTTCTGTCCACAGGGCTGTACGGATCCAGATCGGGCGTAGAAGCTCCTGAGTTGGGTTCAGTGTGTCTACACAACATAAACCAAATGCTCGTAATGTGATAAAAGGAACACGGTTTACCTGATCTAAAGCACAATGCCTAAACCTGTTCTCCTGACTAACTCTTCTTCTTAATTCACAACAAACTTTCTAAATTATCATTTTACTGTGTCTTAGCAATGAGTGACTGCAGTATTTTCTTTATATGCTACTTTATATTTCTTCTCCATTACATTTCAAAGGGAATATTGTACTTTTTACTGTACTACATCAATGTCACAGCTATACTTGCTGGTTTAGATTACGATTTTTCATATAAAACACAACCAGCTTGTGAAATATGTACTATGAAAAATTTTAAATCCAGTTACAACAATTACATTACATTACTTACATGTTACTGCATCAGCAATAATAATACAATAATATGTTATACATAATAATAAAACACTAAATTAAACTAATGCTGACACTATTCAAGAGTAATTCAGCATATCTGAAACACCTATGAGGACATCCTACTTCTCCAGGAAAAAAAAAAAGGCTGATTGCAAAACCACCTGCTGTATCAACAAAAAAGGCTCTGCAATCAAAAGGCATTTTCAGATTATTGGTTATCAGCTGATTATAGCCGATGCTAAATGATCTTAAAACACAACATAAACTTTATTTATCTTCTCAGGCGCAGTGGAACGACATATCTAAAGCAGCATGTAGTTACATACCTAATATCATAATGTCCCTCGACCAGTGAGGGGCAGGTAGAGGACGGAGTGAGCGTGCTCAGTCCAGACGAGGAGGAGTCTCTCATCAGTGACGCAGACATCTCAGAAAGCTAAAAACACACACATAGCCACACACAGAACAACATTCACAACACATCATGCAAGGAGAAGCACGCACACACACACACATACATACAAGACGAGTAGGACAAATACAGATACAGACAAAACATACCAGCAAACAATTAAGCACGAACAACACAGACATGCATTCAGAGAACAATTCAATCAGACAATTTGTCATTTTCTAACAAAGTACTGCAGAACCATCTCTGTACCACTGTAACACAAATCCTCATTATCTAAGAGCCCCTCGCTGTTTAACATGTTAAAGAGGACATGCAGGAGTAACACTGGGTCAGTGGAAGCCTCGCAGAGTCTAAAGAGGAGGGACAGTGAGGGAGGAGGCCGGGTGAAGGAGAGAGGGAATCTATAATAAATATTAATGTATGAAATATGGATTCATGGGTTTTGGCAGACAGAGTTAAGAAGTAAGACTGATTCAAAATCTTTGGATTATTTGTGAATAATATTTAACTCAGGTCCGCTTAGTGGTTAAAGATAAAAGATATAGTCAGACAAAGAAAGGAAGAAAGAAATTTTAAAACAAAAAGTGCCAAAAAATGATAGGATAATGAATGAATGCAATGGCAGAGAGTGGTTGAATTGCAGGGCTTAAATATTTAGTGAAGGTAAATGCTAAAGGTTCAGAAGGATTAACGGGCCGGGTTAGAGGGCCTAGGCTGGGGCTCACCTTGCTCTCACTGGCACTGCTGCTCACCTGGCTGTACTCCCTGTTGAAGGTGTGCATCAGCAGACGCAGACACTGCAGAGAAAACAGTGAAATGTTCAATAAAATCAAAAAAATAAAAAACAATAGTTGACGTAAGATGAAAAGTTCTGGAGGCCTCAGAGAGGAGCAGTCACCTTGGCAGCCAGCTCTCTCTGCCTCTGGCTGGGGCTGTCGGGGGCAGGGCTGCTGCCGGGACTGTGGCTGAGGACGGGGCTCTTTGCAAAATCGCTTATGTCGCTGTTCTTGTAGAGCGCATCCTGTCCTGCCTGCAGAGTCGCCTCCAGCTTCTCCCTCAGCAGCAGGTAGTGCCTCGTCTTCTCCACCTAAAGCCACCAGTGACAAGTTTAATGGCAACGGTTGTGGTCCAGGAAGCGTCAAAGGGTGCTATAAAACCGGTGCATTTTCTCATGAAAAGGTTTTTGTTTTGACAGGACTGTCTGGTTTGTGGTTGCTTGTGGCTAAACTGAGCTGGAAATCTTAGTCTGACTTTGTAAAGCTCAGTCAAAATAGAGTAAAATGCACCTTTGCCG
This sequence comes from Pempheris klunzingeri, assembly GCF_042242105.1. Lineage (NCBI taxonomy): Eukaryota > Metazoa > Chordata > Actinopteri > Acropomatiformes > Pempheridae > Pempheris > Pempheris klunzingeri. The sequence continues at coordinate 8,873,750 of NC_092026.1, forward strand.
GTAAAAATACTCCCCTAACTTCTCTTTTTCAGGTGTCATCTTTCTTAGAAACCTCTTCAGTGCACAAACTGACCTCCTGCAGTAAACTGAGTTTCTCCAGCTCCCACTGGTGGTCCAGGATTAGGCTGTCACTGCGAGGCCTCCATCCAGCCAGGTTCTCCTCTCCTCGGACGTACGCCACCGAGGTGTCCAGCACACGCCTGCGACGACGCTGCATGCCTGCAGAAGAAGAATAAAATGGTCAGTGATTGTTGTAAATGAAAATACAAACCCCAGTTAATAAGAAAATTTATTTTCTTCGATTTTGGTCTCACCTGGGCTTCCATTGTCCGCCACATGGCAAAGGGTGACTTCATAGACTCCAGTGACACGGTTACTGAGAAGGAGAGAGAAGACAGTAATTAAACTACCAAATAAATTACAACTTTTATCTAATATGTTTCTTGGATAGAGAGAATCAGACTGCATGAATCCATAAATCTTTACCTTTCAGAGGGCCGGAGGCAGCCGGTGCTGAAGAGGTTTCTGATGGAGCGAGAGGCCGGCAGCTTCGCGTCACGGGAATAAAACACCATGCAGAAATCTTTGGTGATGACTGTTGGCTGAGTGCAGTTCTCCATCTGGTTAAAATGTACAGTAACAACTCAGAATCCATTCATATGTCTGCAAAGTGTATAATGTGTAGTATGTGAGTATAACGTGGCTGAATTAAGGCTCTTAAGTGGCTCTTAAGTTTTCATTCTCGAGTGTCAACAAAGAGCAAATTGAGTACAATTAAAGTTAAATTAAACGTCGTCTCCAGTACCTCTAAATAAGCAGAGAGGGTGATGTAGATCTTTTCCCCATAGGGAGTGACTCTGTTCAGGAGCAGAGAGTTGTGCATGGAGCTGTCCCATGCTGCCTCAAATCGGTAGAAAGTTCTGCAGTGAGACAAACAAAAACGTTATCGTCCATTTGGATGATTTTCTAAAAACGGAAAGAGTCAACCTCATGAAAAATCCTGTGAGCAAATGGACATTTTGTTATCAGAAATAATAACTGAGAAGATAAAAATGATTGTCTTTTATACCTATGATCAACTCCCAAGGAGACGCTGCCATTAACAAAGGATAAAGAGAAACAGGACACGCGTTAGAAACTTTTAACTGCAGCTGTTAAAAGTTTGATCTCCGCAAATAATACAGATCCATGCAAACAGAAAAATGCTTTGAAGCCAAATCATATCTGACTGTGAAAGGCACATTGAAGCAATGTCAAAAAATTACTAAGCAAAGCAACTGTTCTGTCTGTATGATGTATCTGTCGGTTTGTTAACAGCTAAATGTTGAGTATCAAGTAGTAAATACAGAGAGAGAGAGAGAGAGAGAGAGAAAGCATTCAGTGAATTGAAACTCTGTCTAAAAGTCATACTTGTCGTTGTGTTTTGGCCAGAAATATCCAGAAGACAGGATGTTGAGAGAGAGGATGTTTGGGTCTATGATAGTCTCATCAGCCTCTGGTGTGTTTCGAATCCGACCTGATGAGTCACGAGAGAAAAACTGCACTTTTAAAAGATTTCTTCCCCCTCAAATATACCTGGGCCAAGGATGTTTTTGAATTGTCCTCATCACTCACCAATAACCAGCTCCTTCACCTCTTTCCACTCAATATCGTTTCCTGTTTCATGAGCAATGGTCACTGTGATCCTCCTCTGAATGCCCTGTGGGGTCGAGAGTAAAGACAGGAAGGAAACACACTCAGATAAAAGAGCTGAATTGATTGAGTTTGCTGAATTTGTTCACTTAATTGTATTTCTGGGTGTATTTGTTGTGACATTGTCAGACCTGATGTAAGAGGAACGTGCCGTGGCAGGGCATCCCGCCTCTGTGGTCAACAACAGCTGGGATGTAGCTAGAAAACGGCAAGCAATCAATGTTTAAATGTTTAACTGAGATGACTTTTATGTTCACTGCAGAAATAGAAAAAAGTGCTCTATCTGCATATACTCTACTGTGTGCCTCGCTGCATGGTATTAAAGTGGAAAAACAGGTCATAAAGGGACAACTCACTCTCCGTTAGATTCCAGCTCACAGATCTCAAAGAAGACCATGAGGTCATATTTGGCGTGACAAGGTCCTGCGGTGGAGCGAGTCAGAGTGCTGAGCTTCGTGGCCGGCACTGGAGGAAAGACGAGTGGACAGATTAATGTGTGACAGAGTAAACTGGACTGCACCAAACTGAACTGAGCTGACGCTGATTTGAGATGAAAAACAGGGCCGGTTAATGTGTGGTTAAAATACCCTCTACTGTAAAAACAAATTAACTTTTGCTGAACTGTCAGGCACATTAAATGTCACTGCTAACCTGGTTTGGATAAGGGCATCACCCTGGGGAACTGCCTCCTGGAAGGTCTCAGGGGACTAAAAGACAAAGAAACCAAATGTGAGGAAACATTTTCTAAAAATATCAACTCACAATTAGTCATCAGCTGCTGGAAATTAAAAAGGTCAAGTGTCTTGCCGACCTGATCAGGTCTTTGCAGAGCGGAGGGAAGGGCTGTTTCTGATAGTGACCAAACACTTCAAAGACAATGGGCTGAGTCTTGATGTATTCCACGAAGGACTTTGTCACCTCCACTGTGATCTGAGAGGAAATATAAATCAAATACATAAGTAATAGATTACTAACACATTGCAGTGGTAGTAATCAGGTGGTAATGATACTGTAGGTTTGAATGCAGCGTTTGGTGTTTACGTTTTGAACATGGTAGAAGCCCAGCGGAGGTCCTCTGCCTGTGTTCTTCAGCGGCTCAGTGGAGAAAGCTTCGTCATGGCGGTGGATGAAGCTGAAAAAAGTAACGTCATTATATAGAATGAAAGCTGCCTACACACATAGTGATTCTTTTTTTAATCATGCTCAAACCACAAACATTTACAATCAGTGAACATTTTAATATTCTAAATTAGAAAATGCAGTCAGTCAAATTTTAACAACAATTTGGTGATTAAATTTGCTGACTGAGATCATTTTTCAGATTATCTAATGATGAAACAATTTGGTATGAGCTTTAACAAAAATTCACATCATAGATATGTAATGCATTTATTCGGCCGCTCACAGAGATAGCAGACAAGCTGACAATTGTACGGCATATAAAGTATAGAAACATTAATGAGACAATATGTTTCTCATGCTTGAACTCACTTAAACTGGCAGAAGATGTCGGCGTACTCGGCCGAGATGCTGGAGGCCTGTAAGACGGTGACTCTGAAGGTGAAGGTGCTGCCGATCTTCAGGTGGGACAGAGCTTTCACCGGGGAGAGGTCCAGAGGAAGATCCAGACCCAGATCTGAACTCTTCACTGGGCTGTGGGGAGCCTCCATGATGGCTACTTGGAATCGAGGAAGAGACACAGAAACACATTTATCTGCTGTTTCAGATCATTTTAATTTAAGAGTTTATTTTAGCATTGGTGAACCGTGATTATCAGCTGGGGCAGCACTGAAATATGTAAATGAGTGGTGCTCATTTAATGTAGTAAGAATTTGTTGTGCATAAAGGGACACTTAACGGATTTTGGTTGCTTTTCAACAAATATATGGCAGTGGAAACAAACACTGTTACAAAAAAGACAGATTTCGCCACTAATGTGCATTGAGTTGTGAGCAAAAGCCAAGTTTTAAACACAGCATGTCCTTTTAACTCCTCCCTCATCCTCATTCAAATTCCGGCCGGCAATGAAGATCTTTCAGTGCGTCATTGTCCACAGACTACGGGGCTGCACATGTGCCACCTCACCTGGACAGGTGTTGTTGTTGACTTCGTCGGCAGAGATTCCTATCTCGGCGGTCTGTCCTTCTCCCTCCACAATTCGCAGCTCCTCCTGGGAGGTGTTGGAGTGGGAAAGATTACCAGGACACGACTCAGTCTGGAACTGGAACGAGACAGAAAACCATCAGCCTGGACTTCAACTACACTGAACATTAACATTCAAGAAAGAAATTCAAATTCCAGCAAGCCTTCTTTGATCTCAACACATCTAATATTCGTGGCAACATTAAATCTGACGTTTACTGGCTGTAGAGGACACATTCAGAGTACACCAGCTGGTCAGTTAGTACCTTCTCAAACTGTTTGTCTTCAAAAGAGATCTTGGCGGTGCCTGACTGCCTCACACCTGAGCCATAATCAGGGGCCTCCTCATCAGCTGAGACAAAACAAGCAGACAAGATGTTAAACCAGTATCACCAGAACAGCTACACCGACATCTGACTGTGATGAGACTACTAGTCAGCCTTTATGTGTACCTGAGATGGCCTGTACGGCCACTCTGAGGAAGCCTTTCACCTCTCCTTTCTCACTGACGATGGCCACACGATGTACCAGGGGCACCGGGTACAGCAGGTTACTCAGGTACACAAAAGCCCTGAGGGGAAGGAGGAAGTGGTTTTTTACGAGGGAACATTTGCTGTCCAATAAGAGAGCAGGATTTAAAATCAATAATGCCTCTGAGGAGGGAAAGAGCATCTGTTGCTGTTTAGTCTGTGACGGACCTGCCGACCAGACGGAACCAGGGGAAGCGGTCGTAGAAGGGGTCGCCTCCGGTCAGAGCGTGGTCACAGTCCTCCACAGCACTGCTGGGGAGCTCTGCAGCACGGTCGTACATTTCTCTCATCAGGTCCAGCCTCTGCCTGCAGGGGGCAGTATAAAACAAAGAAAAGACTCAGTGAGGGCCTGCCCATCTTTGGTGTTTGTGCAGATGTATTGATCAACAAGAGATTCCTCTGGATTGTATAGTTGTTGTGGTTCTTTTAAAGCTGTTCTTTTTTAGTTTTTGGATTTTATATTTAATCTTGTGAATCTCATGTATATTTTCTGAAGAAGCATCAGATTGTAATTCTTATGATTTTATGGCGGAATAAACAGACCTGTACCGTGGAATCAGCTTGAAGCCACACATTCACTTTTCTTAATGACAAAACCACTGTACCTGAGTTTCTCTAGAGTCCAGTAATGTGTGGCTCCATTCTTTTGATCTTGCACTTCAACGGCTACAATGGTTCGGGGGAAAGGTCTCCGCTCTCTCTCTTTTGCCACACTCGGGGGCAGCAGGTCGGGGGGCAGGGGGGAGTAGAGAGTGTCTGTCAACAGGACAAACTGGAACTGCACCTGTGGACAGCATGAGACATAAAACACGAGTGACTGCTTGTTTTATGTCCTCCTGCATCATATCTTCAGTATCAAGACAGGATTTAACTTTTCTAAAAATATAATTACGACAGCAGTGAACCTTCTATCACCACACCACTAAGACGAGGTCTGATATTATAATATTTGTCTTCAATCATCTGTAACATGTTTAGAAGTAACACAGATGAAAGTCAGGCACTGTGAATTGCTACAATTGTACAACATCACAAGGATGTCTCAGCCGCAAAGTAAGTTCAGCATTAAAGTAAGTTTGATCTTCTGCTTTTTGTAATACAACATACAGCTGGGGGAGAGTTTGAAATCAGCAACTGAGTGAAAACAGGTTTAATGGGCAAAAAAAGTGGAATTATGTTTCATCATCTGTATCTATTACTAGCTGGATGCCTGAACTCACATTCAGTATGCAGCACTATGTATTACATTGTGATGATGCACTAGAATAAACCAATAAGCCAAGAATTACCACTGACAGACACTTTAAAATCTTCACTCTGCCTCCAGTCTGGACTGAAGAGAAAACTCTTTATGCACCAGTATCATATCAAAATTATGCTCAATTTGCAGTCTGACTGTAAAGTAGAGAGAGGGACAGCACCATGGCAACAGCAAAAAACAGATCTGAGTAAATCTCAAGACATTTACAACATTAAGTGCTGTATATGGAAGTAGATTTGGATTATGTTATTCATAAAAGTCTTTTTTATGTTTACCACAAAAATTGAATAAGGATAATTAATGTTTTATACTAACAAACACCTTTTTCTTCAGCTCCACACTGATTGCATTGGCCTCTTTGAGGAAGATGGCGTTGCCCCAAAGCAGATCCCTGAGGGACGTAAACTGGTAGAAACGCCACTTTCTGAAGGCCCACAGAGCCAACTCCGTCTCACGCTCCGTCCACGGCACTGGAGGGCAAGAACCATGACATGTGAGTACATTCTGACCAAATAAAAGCCTGATTCAGAGATGACTGTTTATTGTGCCAGCAACAGTTAAAAGTGACAGTATCACCTTCCTCTTCAGGCTCCTCTTCTTCCTCAGGAGACTCAAGGTACCGAGAGTCCACTTGTTTTTGAAGAGCCTCCAGTTTACTCTCATAGTCCTGAAGGAAAACACACATTTGAACTGATCATTTTTATCAGGCACCTTAAATAATTAATGACAGTGTCAGATGGAGATGTCACTCACCAGCCTCTGCTGTTCTAGCAGGTTACTGGCTTCTTCTCTTTCTTTGCGGTACTGATCCTCGAGTTCCTGAAGCCTGACAGGGATTCAAAGCTAATGTTAAAAAGCTAATAGAACTAAATGTAAGTATATTATTTTTAGTAGTTAGACCACGCACTCTGACACAGCAGTTTGCACACATGTGAACAGAAATGGGCATACGTTATACAAGCAGACAGATACTGTTAGTATCTCTGATGAGGAAAGTATGCATGTTTATGTTGCAACCTGTTTAAACCTTACATTTCAATCTGGTGTTGATGTTAAGGCGGCCAAGAGTGACGTGAAGGTCTCTTTGTGGTGTGAATGATGAATGACATTATGGGTATATATGTGTGGCAACTTTCCTACTGCAGCCGCAATGTCTCATGTGCTCCTCAGTTGAAGAATTAACTAAATTCAAAGATCAAGCTCAACCTTTGGTGTGCGTCTGTGTTTGGACCTGAAAACTCTCCTTTACAATTAGACGTAATGTGGCAATCCCAGTCAACATACTGTCTTCTCCACACACCTTTGCTCCATCTCCTGCTTCATGTCGATGCCTTGTTTCTCCAGCAGCTCTCTCTGAGCGAAGGCCCAGTCGACGGGCTCCACCGGCGTCTCGGCGCACGGCGTCCTCTCTCGCTCCAGGCGAGCCTGCTCCGGGTCGTTGAAGCGAAACACGTGGCTCTTTCCCATGATGATGCGGTTCCCTAAAAAGTGCACATGAAGCCATGAAAGTTCAAATGCTTGGGCATAAATAAATGACAGTAATTACACATTAGACCTGCAATATGATACATTCATATTATCTCATGTGAAGTTTTCCACAACGACTGGAAATCTTTGGTAGCTATTCAGTAATGTGGCACAGACTCATCATTTCCTCCCTATACATTTCTTTGTTTACTCTCAAGGGACAGTTGCTTTGTTCTACATCTTTTTAAAACAAAATAATGTGGAGCTTCACACATACCAGAGCGCAGAACAATGGGAGAGGTCACTCTCTTCCCGTTGACGTACGTCTCTGCCCCCTCACACGGCTCCAGGATGATACATCCTGTTCAAGAAAAGATTATATAGCAAAGTATTCAGCACGTACATGCACAATATAGACCAATGGCAGCCAGCCTTTACCTTCTCCCTGTGGGCCTGTGGTGCTGCTGAAGGTGCAGTGTTCGTCTCTGATAAAATGGCCACTTAGAACGATGTCTTGTCGAGTCTTGGCATTTTCACGACCAACCCTGAAGGGTAGATAAGGTAAAGCAGTTGAGGCAAATTCCCAGAAACAGCACACCATCTGGATTAAATCTCAAAATTGAAACATATAAAATCCTTACTTGGTGGTGCCGTCTTTGATGTAATACAGCAGACACTCTGACATCAGTGGGTCTTCGTTCAGGTTCACCAGATGAGGCGTCTAAAAGGGCAGGCATGGCAAATATGGCTTAGTGTCTCTGTGAGTTTAGACAGAAGTTGTGAATATATCAAGATATTGTGTATCACTGACAAACATCTTACCTTTTTTGGGGAGAAGACACCCACGGTGCCTCCATCTTCTCTCATGGCAACACCCATCTCAGCCAGCAGGGCCTCTCTGCAGGAAGAAATCGCACAGCTAGAGTCAGAACATACGATTTTACACAAAACAACAGGGTTAGAGTTATTAGAAGTTGTAATTTGAGGCTGTTTTGGCCTTTGATGTTAACTTTATTAACCTTTTAACTCCCTCAAGATATCTATATCATTCACACACAGCTGCTACTATGAAAAGCTACATGACTATAAAAATCCAATATATAAGCATCATTAGATTAGATTGTGCTCATTTTCTAAAATGCAAAAATGCCAAACTTGTGGTGGCGACAGGGAACAAGAAACGTAAGAGGATCACCAAAGTCTTCAGGATTCATCCTCTCGGGACCGTGAACGTTTTTACAAACTGTCATGGCAGTCCATCCCTACAGCTGTTGAGGTGTTCACTCTGGATCAAAGCAGTGTGTGGACCAGCAGACAGAAAACCTGATCTTTCCATCCTTAGAATATCCAATCCCTAAAATACGGTGTATTCCAACTATAAACTTCATCTCAGGGGTCAAACAATTAGAAATAGCGCATTTGTTTTAATTTTGGACCAACCCCAAAGGTCGTATACAGTATATTGTAAATTCATTGGGTGAGAATGATCTGGTTGGATGTTGTTAAAACTGTGATTCATGCATGAACATGTTTGACGCACCTCTCCATACGGATGGCCTCAGTACGTCGCAGCTTCTCTTCCCACGTCTCATTGAGCTCTGCGATGATTTTCTCTGTTTCCTGTTGGCAGAATTAAGACAACTATCTAAAAAGTCTATAAACTAAAATAGGATATTTTTCAATTTGGATGTATTAAGAGCCTTTGCCTGACACTTCTTTGCATTTTCTTTGATTTTCTCAAATTTACTCATCTTATTTCTGCCCCCAAGCTCATATCTAACCTCCTATTGACCACCTCTACACCCTGAACAATTTCACCATCATCCTTCCTACCTTGAGCCTCTCAATCGCCTCTTCGCTGGCCGGGCTGAAGATGCGGTCATGGAGGTTGCTGATGGACCCGGCGCGACTGGACAGGGCCGAGAGCGAGGGGGAGGGACTCATTCCTGTCATGGCATTGGTCACTGCGGAGAGATCACCCCTTTGATTGACAGCCTGGCGATTATTCACAAAGTTCTTGTAATCGCACAGGTCTGCCAGAGAGAGAGGCGTTGCATGGAAGTGAGCAAGGAAGGAAGGAATAAAGGAAGGAAGGAAGGACAGAAGGATGGAAGGTAGGTGCAGACGCCGGGTAATTAAGGAAAGACATTAGGGATTGAGAGGAACACGCAGAGAAACGGATAAAAAGGAAAAAAATGGGGGAACAACGGGGAGGAGTACAAAAAAAGAAGAGAAAGCTCAAATAATGGATCAAAGAAGCAGAGGTCATTTGCTTACCAAAGCCATCGCAGAGAGAAAAGAGCAAATCAAACTGATAGAGCACAAAATGCCAAATGGACTTTTTTCTCTGACACTGAAATACACGAAGACACATTCAACAAGCTCGCAAGCATGAGAATGTTATGAGAAAGAAAAACCAAAATCATATACATCACTACAATGCATACTATATGTTGCCTGAGTTTTTTCTTTTTTCTTATGTTTTGCATGTCCTTATGATTCCAAATGGGTTAGCACAGCCTTTGGTAGTGATGCAGGCCTGTAAGCACCTGACTCACAGCTTCAATTAGCTCCACACACACAGAGAACCAGGATGCAAAGAAAACAGTCTAAAATGGCGTCCTCCCAGTCAGTCCTTTTTTTCCCGTGGTCACTGCATTAAACAGCATGTTTTATGCCAAAGCTGGCTTTAAACTCTGTCTACAACAGATTCTTCATGAAGTGCTGTAGGATCACAGTGCAAAGCCTCGCGGTGAAAAAGAAAATTTTAAATGTGTTAGGAGGATGAAAGTATTAAGAGTTTCCAGATTAAACAGGAGAGAAATAGCACATATTACCATGGAAACCACGACTAATGGAAAGAAAAAAGGAGGCCATTTTACAGAATTGCTGAGAAAAGAGCAACTTAGCACAGCGACAAAGTTTAACCTCATCGATTGTTTTTGTGTTGCTCTTAATCATTATTATCTTTTACTTAGTTTATGTCTAGTCTGACTTCACAGTTAGTGTCTCGGGATTGTTAGTTAGGTCTCTGGTGTGGTGGAGGAAGAAGGCCAGCTCGGGGTTCATGTCTATTAGTTGCAAAGCGCAGGCTTGCTCGAGTTATACACACATTTCAAACCAGCGATGGCGGGGTCGGTGCACCGATACGCTGATAGGACAGAGGAGAGAAGAGAATGAGTGTGAGAGACACCCACACTCCAAGTAAACTGTCATCCTCTGTTTTAATCTCACAGTCAGAAAAAAGCTGCACAAAAAGTCTAAATTCAGGTTTGTGCGTGTATGTGTTCGTGTGCCTAAATATGCACGTTTTCTGTGAATGAAAGTTGTGCTTCCCTGTGCAACACTCACTCTCTATGATGTCTCCCAGGCCCTGCGCGTACAGCAGGTCTTTGAGGCGAGCCACCTCCTCTTTCAGCTCACGCACCAGCCGGTTGTTGGGATCCTCGTTGATCACAGCGTTACAGCGGATCTGTTTGGCACGATCAGCGTACCTGCAAGCACGGAGGTCATTGACATCATGAAGCCATTAAGCTGTGAAGCATGATTCTTCAGGCTCTGCACACTGAACTACAATGACCAACTAATGACAATATGAGACAATAAGTTGCAAAGGTCATGAGGCATCTGTAAGTAAATAATTCCACACTACTAAGATACATGAAGTCATTTTTCTTATTAATATGGAAATATAAGCAGCAAAATGCTCCAAAATCTAATTAGTACATCTATTCTACAGGTTGAAGCTGTGGTGTAAGTGTGACTTAATCTTCAAAATGCTTTTCCCAAGGAAAAATGTGTGATTTAATGACCTTTAAAAAGAAAGGTTATTGACGTTTTTCTTTTCTTACCGGAGGGTACTGAGAGTCTCATCGTAGTTAATGTCAGCAGGGCTGAGGGCAGCCACCATGGCTGTGCGAGAGTTTCCTCCTAAAAGGCAGAAAATGAGACAATGCGTGATTAGAGACAGAAAATGATGTTACTGTAGTAAGAGCTGAGGTTTATTATCACGTGCACATACCCAAGTTCTCCCTCAGTAACCAAGTCAGGACTGAATCTCTGTATGGAATGAAACTCTCCACCTTCTTCTTTTTCTTGTTCTGCACACAAAACAACCACAGTTTCTTATCTAATTACGTCTGAATCATATCTGAAAAATACATTCAAATCTGACAGCTGGTAATACTGACCTTGTTTGGTGCTGAGTCCTGATAATTGGAAGAGGGAAGTGAAATGTCAACATTTGTTTCTTTGACAACATAAATTAAGAATTTGTAACATCATTCTTTTGATAAAAAGTGTAAAAAACACACCTGTTCAGCAAGAGCAGAAATAACTTTCCCCAGCGTAGTTAGAGATTTGTTGATGTTTGCTCCTTCCTGCAAATAAAAAGAAATAAAAGTCCGTCTCATTTAGTGTTAGTGAATCTATACATGAGCTCATTTTAAATGTGAAATGCTGCTTTGAAGCAGTCACTATTACGTTTGTTTCCATCTCCTCCATGTATGCAGAAATAACATCACCTTTAGTCTGGTTCCTTTCGCTCCAGTGGAGTCGGCTCTCTCACTGCCAGCCAAGTCCACCAGACTGATCTTGCTGACCTGTGATGATTAAAACGATATTTTCAAGGCAAGATGAAAAAGATTACACATCCACTACAGCTTACACATTTCACCTGAAACTGCACCGGGAGAGCCGGCAGTAAAGGTTACATGTGGTTATCAATCAATACAACAACACATTCATCAGTTAACAACACCACTGATGGCATCCACTCAGGTCGTAAAAGGTAATAAAATCATTTCTTCCTTGTAGCATCTCCTTTATGGCTGCTGTGGTCAAAGAAACACCAGAAAACTATTCTTCCTGTTGGTTCGATTGTCAGAACAGCATCATCACTGTGAGCTGAGCTTGATGTCAGGACCTTTTCCGATGTGTTGTCTGTCTCCATGTCGTGTTTCTTCTGTGTGAAGATGATGTTGAAGACAGCGTGGGAGCGGCTGCTGGTCTCGTTCATGTTGGTAGCAGCCACAGTCCTGAAAAAAGGAAAAAATGCTGTATTAGGTGACTCATGCCATTGTGTTCATCTATCATTATATTTTCCAGCAAACTCATTGATTCATTTATTCATGCATCCCTCTTTCCAATCCGATCATAACGCGCAGCAATCTAAGGCGTCCATCGCCATCTCTCAGTCTAGCTCTGCTACCTGGCCTTGTTTCCAGAGTCCATCAGGTCCTGGATGTCGTTGTATGAAGTGACGGCTAGTTTGGACAGATCCTCAACGTAGGGTCCCATCAGAGGGTGCTCTCTGACACGCAGGTTTCCTTTGTTCTTGGGATTCAGCAGGTCACGCACACGCTCACAGTAGATCTCCATGTAACTCACCTGCAGGAGGCAAAGAGCCGGTTATGTTGTAAAATGCTTTTATGAGTTATCAAGCTGTTATCATTACTGCTTAGTGGCTCCTGGGGCAATACCGACATAATAAATCAAGTGAATTAGCTTCTGCTAGTCTGATATAATAATATAATTACAACATCAGCTGCTACTCTCAACTATGTTATCTTTCCTATTATTTATCTGACATCTATGCCGCAAACATTTTGATATTCATGGTTTTAGCTGTTCAGACTTTCACACAGAAAAGGACAAAAAACAACATACATGAAAAGTTTGGTAGAGTTTGTCATCACTCACCTCCACAGAGTAAGACATGTTGTTGTCATTATTGCTGTCACTGATCTTGGTAAAAAGGTCCTCACACAGCTAAAAAACACAAAGAACGTTGTGTCATCGTCGTGGTCAAAATTACATCTTTGAAATTTTGATTCAAGAGAAGCTTGCTTTCTCAACAGGTATATGTACACTCTTTGGGATTTTGTGCTCAATTATTGGTCAGAACTTTATTCTGTGTTACCAGAGGTATGATTCCTTGCTGGTCCTGCTCCTGTCGTCCCATCATGGTGTAGCTTTTCCCTGCTCCTGTCTGGCCGTATGCAAATATGCACACGTTGTAGCCTTCAAAGGCATGAAGCAGCATCTCCTCACCAATGTCCTTGTACACCTGCATCTGGGACGCATAGTTGATGTCCTCAGGCTGCAGACAAAGAGGGACGCAGTGGAAACAAAGGGAACAGGGAACAAAGGGAGAGAGCAAATACGCTGTAATAGTCATCAAAAACACATTCGGTGCTGAAGGCAAACAAGGTTCTTCCACAATTAAGTTAAATAACAACATTTATATCAATATTTTTTATCTGTTATTAGTGACTTGTTTAACAGCAAATGATATATGTTCTTATCTGACTAGTAGTGAGTGTGTTTAGTAGCTGATGCAGTGAAACTCACCGTGGTGTGTGACCAGTAAGAATAGTCAAAGTTGAAACTCTTGTTTTCTTTGGGCTGTTTGGGGTTCAGGATCGCTAAAATAGAGCAAAGCGGATCAGTCAGAGGCATCAGAAACTGCATCACTGCATTAACCTGCATATTATACATATATATTACATATTCTTCCATTTCAGTTTTACATGAGCTGCAGGATGCAAACTATCAAAACATTTAAATTCATCATCAAATATGGCTACATCTTTCAATGCAAAACACTCGATTGGTCTCCCCGCACCTTCATGGACACACTGCACATGTGTTCATTCTGTTTAAATTAAAGCATGTGCTGATCTGTTTATTTGTGAATTAGTGACCCATCCTTTACATCATGATTCTGAATTCGTGGTAGCAGGATTAAAGCAAATTTACAAAAACTCATCACCAGAGAGATGTGGCCCACACACCATGTTACAGTTAGTATCAAAAGCAGCAGTTTTTGATGCATCACTTTGTAAAGAGAGGAGGGGTGAAATGCAGGTTGAATCTGAAACAGGAACTGAGCAGCAGCAGATGCTCTTTTGGTTGTAAACGGACTCGGATGCATCCCCCTGGTGGATAAGTTCAGTATAGCAGCAGCAAGTCCTGCTGTAAACTGCACTCAGAAGCAACACGCTGATCATCCATCCATCAGCCTTTAGCAGCCTGCGGGGGTAAGTGTGACTATGATACTGAGATATAAGAGGACAACTGTGGGAAACCGTGAGCAGTCGTGTTCAGAGTCAGTAATCAGCTGAAATAATGCAAGTTTGGCTCTAATGAGGTCATTAAAAACCCCGACAGGCACAACAGGCTGATATGCTCCCTCTCTCTCTTTCACACACACAAACAAGCACACAGTTACATCAGCTGACCCTGTGTCTGGGCTCAGCCAGAACAAGGAGGTCTTTTTCGTCCCTGCAGCTCGTATGATGAGAGCGGAGAGCTGCGACGGTCGCTACATCCCACACACACTGACAAGGCTTCAGGCCTGACTGAAGCTTTTGTCTCCTTCTCTAGCTGCCAAGATGCCGCATACTTCTCTACCCACTCTGTTGTCACTGGAGGGCAAATCTGCCTACAAGACAAATAACTGAGGTGAAATGCTAAACATGGCTAAATGTAGGTCACAGGAATATGATCAAAAACAGCAGTAGATCATCGCTGCATTTCTGGGTGTAGCACTCTAAAGCCATGAGTAAGTCTTTAGATGATACACGTCTCGCCTCATGCATGACTTCATGACTGCTGCATCAGATTGCCTCAGTTATTTATATGATGACATGAACAGGTTGTGGTTAAGGTTAGCAGACTGGAAAACCTGACGAGGAGTCTTTCAAGAATGTGTCAGCACTCATCAGTTTGAGAAGTTTCGTCATCTGTGCATGTTTTCTTTGTAAGCGCTCTGTTATCTGACATACAGTCAATCATTAATCCCTCATGGGGCGTAAAGACAAAGAATCAAAGACAGAAATGACTATTATATTCTTTATAAAGGAATGAACACAACACTACAGATTGTTACGGATTCTATGCAGTATGCTCGGTGTGCTGCATGTGCACGATATGTGCTGAATGAAAATCTAAAAATCTGCTCCTCCAGCACATCCTGCTTTATTGATCTAACGTTTTCTTGCCTTCATCAGGGTGGAGCCTGACGCCCTTTCTGGTTTCCTTACATCAAAACCTTGATCTGTCATGTGATCAATATATCTCCATAGATACAAAACTCTACAGTTATTTTCAACGTATCAAACGTACCATTTTCAAATCAATTCATATTTATTGCTGTTTCTCTGGTGTATTGGCTGTTGCATTTTATGTATTTTAAATTATGTCATTGTAAATTAGCTTAGGCTAAAAATTATGTGGTGTGAGGCATTGGTTTATGATACACACTTGTTCCTATACAATAAACATTAAATAAATACCAATACCTTTAGAAACATATCTTTTAGAAAACTTTAAAAAATAATAATAATAATAATTATAATATGATTTGAATAATTGTTTACTTCTGATATAGCTTTGCCACAAAAATGTTCATTTCCCTGAGGGAGAAATTAATTTTTCAATATTGATCATTTTCTCTACTGCTCTGGCAGTATAGGTTTCTGATCTGTCATGCCAATGAAGCTTATTTGAATTTGAATTTGTATTACATTACAATCAACTTTTCCCCAACAAATAGACTTTTTCATTTTTGCCCCTTAAATCGGGAAAAAATGTATCTATTTCTCAAACAAGTAAATTCATTCTGTATCCTTTCAACCCAAATACCTAGAAAACAGTGTATTTAAATCACTTAGTATTCATGAATAACTCTAATAAGGTCAAAGTCCACCCACGTTCGAGCTCAGCACATTTATCCTCGATCACACTTCCAGCTGTTAATGGAGAACAAATGTAATCCAGTGTGAACGGCTCAAAGCCCATTCATCATTTCACCAGGTTGGGTTCAAAGTTAGAAATCTGAATGTTCTGATGTTTCCTGTCATTCTTATAACTGATTCTTTCATTCTTGTTTTATTTCATAATTATGTTGCTCTGTTTTGCTGATTGTGTTTTTGTAAATGTTGCTTGTTCTAAGAGCTCACTTGGAAAAGAGATCTTAATCTCCATTTTCAAACATTTTACAGAACAAATGATGGATCGACTAGTTGAGGAAATAATTGGCAGATTAAATTCACAATGAAAGTAATCATTTGTTGTTACCCTACAGGTGTTACACTTTCCCCCTTCAGCAGATCTATGGAAACTTCTAGAGTCAAACTCTACATATTTATTACTCCGAACCTTGAAGTAACACCCAAGTGAAATAAGAATAAACAAAACATATTGCAAGTCAGTCTCCACTGAGGGTTCAATGTTGGCCTCAACCGAAGTAGGAGAAAAATAAAAAAATATAGTAATTTAAATTCCAATTCCACATCCATCGGAGTTAATAAAACTTTTATAGCCATATCATATCAGACAGCTCTGCAGTCTGCGGTCGCCAACAGATACACTGAAAAGTGCTTGAACTTGTACTCACTTGTGGTGTTTCCTGACATCTGAATGATGCACTTGCTGTCCTTCGCCATCTCTCTGGAGTTGAAGGGACGGACCCTCACAGCCACCTTCACTGAAGCCGCAGCCATGTTGCAGGTGGGTGTGTGAGCGAGCAGAAGAGCTGAAGATCTGTGTGGCTACACAGACACACACCTGGCACCTGCGCAGGTAGACGATGAGAGGGATTTAAAACCAGTGCAAGCATGTAGGACACAGACCGACCTGTCAGGTGGAAACAGCTTTTTTTCTGCATTGTGAATGAAGCACCATACATTTCAGTATACTTTTAGTAAGGATAAATACCTACAAATATTGGTAATATCTACAATTTGAATCCATGGTGTGTTGTTGTTATTATCATTACACACTGACACTAGGGGCTTGTTAGTCCAACCTCACAGCTACGACTGTGACACATTCTCCATTTCCAGGCCCTGAATCAGTCAGTTTGGCCTCAGTCAGAGACACTAAATCATGCTGCCTAAATGGCCAGGCCATTATTTGGCAGGGGGATCATCAGCATCCCTGCTATTCTACAATAAAATGGCTGCTTATTCTTGGGGCATCATCCCCTGGCTTCATCTCTCAGGGCTGAAGGCCTTGTGATCAAATTGTTTCTCCTCACTGATTCACCCCAAAGAAAATAACATAGGTATACCCTAATGTAAAGAACGCACTGCTGTCTTTCACTGGTTCTTTAAAAGGAATTTGCTTCTTTCTACTGTTGTTTTTTTCTACATAATTTAGGGCGATTTTAAACGGTTGATTTGCTTGAAAACAGCGCGGAGCATATCCATCTTCTCAGCTGCAAACGATGAGAAACGCAATTCCTGCGCATCTTTATGACAAGCAATTTTTACAACAAGCCCCCATGTGCAGGGTAAATGCGAAAACACACCCACAGAAGATTCGAGAGGACATTTAAATGTAGACCATGTAAATATTGTCTCCTCCATCTTGCCTTGCCTGCCGCACCTCAAAGTCAGGCCGCGTAAACAGAAACGGCACCAAATCGTCAAACACTGCGTCAGAAAGCAGGTCAGCACACATCAGTAACGCTGGACTAACATTTACAGCTTACACGAGCTCAAACGTCTATCTAATTGATTTCATTTCATTTTTGAAAGGTATTTTTAAAAGACAATTGTTGACAGCAGCCGAATCAAACATCATACATCCTGACGCAGCGTCCTTATTTATAACCTCACATGTACAAAAAGGCCTCGACATCACCGACACACACACCGACTGTCCTCATCCAAGGCCTATAAGCCACAAGCAGCGACGCTGTGCCGTGAAAAACATCTAAGAGGAGCCTTTTCTTACCTCAGCAACTCAGACTCGAAGAGCGCAGAGGGTGAATCCTCTGCCCATTCAAAACAGCGCCAGGATCCGCCGGTGCCTCCCTCTTGAATCTCCTCAGCAGCTCCGTATTTTCGTCTCTCTCTCTCTGTCTTCGGTCAGCCTACAGCATCCCTTTCCTTGGCGCATCCATACATGGAGAATCCGCCGGGGAAAAAGAGAGGGATTCAGCCTCAGCCTCAGCTTCAGCAGCAGCAGCAGCAGCGCTGGGTGGGATGGAGCTGAACGCAGCGGTGCGTCAATAAGACACGAGAGTGGGAGACGGGAGGGGGGAGGAGCGAGGGCCAGATGGATAAACAGGAGGATGGATGAGGGAGGCTCCAGGGGTCCGCCAGTCGGTCTGAAAACAGGGAAAATGGCGGTGCTGCTGTGGCAGGGATGCTGGGAGGCGGTGATGACATCAGCAGCAGCATCATCATCATCAGCATCAGCAGCAGCAGCAGCAGCCATGAGGCAGGGCGATGCAGCACACAGACACAGCTTAGAGGGAGGAGAGGCCCAGAGACGGACTGTAACAGGCTTTAGGCTGGGAAACATGGGTGGAAATAGGAAATTAGAGGTTGAGCGTGAGAGTCAAGTGGACTGAAGAAGAGTGGCTGAAACACAAATCACACAACAGTCAGATTTGGCTACTAAAAACTAAAAGCTACACATGTACCAACCAATGAACATCTGATGTGTAGGAAACTCTTGCTGCAGAAATGTGAAATTGCACCAACAAATGAGCTCAAAGCCTGAGTTTGGACCTGAGAAACATCTCAACTCAAGGTCCACTTACTGGCTTGTTCTGGAGATTTCAACCATATTATAACAATTTGGTTGTCATAGACTTGTTTTAAACTTTCCATTAGTCTGAGCACTTTTAGGACTTTGTTTTGGTTTCAGAGCTGGATGACCAAGTGGGAAAAACAGGCAACTGTCCCAGAGCCCCTGTCCCCCAGGGGTCCAGCAATGTCTGGCAATTTGAGTAAATGTAAATTTGTTAAGGACTTTAAACCACTAAAGTACAATATTATATCTTATAATAATATATCCTGCTCTATTACTATACAGGAACGGTGTGTCAAAATGTAGTTTTATTATATTTGTTCAAATTGTGCACACTAGTTACCACAAGCTATAAATTAAGTTTTATTCCTGCACTTAATGAGAACACAGAGGCAACAGATGTACAAACACATTACACAGAGGGCAACAGCACATTTTTAGCCCAAGTGTCCTTAAAAACTGAGATCAGCTTTTATGTTCAGTGATGGGAAACGCTATGTGTTATCATGTCATACAGGCGAAAGCTCTGGAGTAAGTAATTTAGAAAGGCTTTCAGCTGCTCTCGCTTGGACTATCGTGGTAGTCAGAGGTAAGTAAAGATACATGATAGATGCTGTCTGATAAGTTTTGACTCTTCTGATCTGAAGCTCTGATTTATTGGGCCAAAACAGCACCGTGACGACATCATAAAATAAAGATGCACTTTCCAAGTTTGACCCAAGAATGTGGCTGTTTACTTGAGAAAGAAAAACTGGTCAACAACTTTTCTTTAGTGTCATCATAATCCAGCATCTTGATCCATAAGAGAGCCCATTTCTAAAGCATTTATAGTTGCACCACTGGAGGTTTACTAACTGGTTAAATTGAAAACAATTTCTTTTAAACAACTGGCTAAATTGGCCATGGCGTTGTATACAATATCCCATTTTGTGGCTTTTGCTGCATATTTATGGCATCATACACATTTTTATGACGCCCCTGCAGATATAAATGCCCCTTTTTCTGTCTGTCTCTCTCTTTCTGTACACCCATCCCCTGCTCCTCCTCCTGCTCTGTTTGGGCACATTTTGAGTGTTCAGTCCAGTGCAAAGGCCAGTGACAGCCCCATTTATTTACCTCAGGTGTAATTATTTACCCAGCCTGCCTCAGACATGGGCACCCTCTCTCAATCTTACTAGCTGACAAAACAGTTTAAAGGCTGGGGCAGCAGCAATATAACGTTCTGAACAATTACTGACAAAAGGTAAAGAATAAACGTTATCCATAACACGACAGTAAATGTTTGACATCAACATTTTGGAGTTTAAGAGTCATTCTGACTTCTTTCAATCTTTAACCTGCTTAAACACATAAATGTAATGATTTCCTCCACTCTCTGCTTAATAACTTTTCCCATATTCACAAGAACTGGCTGAAACTTAGATTTGCATGGTGTTGAACTAAAAGGTTTGTGTGTTGTCGGCTTGACCCTGAGCATAAAACTTAAATATCAAAGTTTTCCATCTTTAGTGACCTACAATAATGTGCACCTGCAGCAGAATTCAGATACTCAAATCACAGCTCAAAATACAAATCACCTCAAAGGAAGTGAGGACACAATACGATCTGATCAGTCAGACGTGGTCAGAGACTGACAAGGCTAGGCAGATATTTTACTACAGGTGCAACATCTCTAATTTAAATTGAGAAAAATCTGTTTTGTTTTATTAAGTTTAGATGAACACTTTCTAAAAATAAAATCAAATTTGAGATCCACGCTCATGTCTGGTGTGAGGTGCCACCTGTCTCAGCTGGATCTGGACTCATCTGTGTTTCTACACACATTAAGTTTAATCATTTTCTGCTCTCGTCGCCCTTAATGTGTGAGTGAAAACCTCCAAGCCCATTGTGTGATATTTTCCCTGATTTGTAATGACGTGTGTGTGTGTGTGTGTGTGTCCTCTGAGAGAGGAGATTGGCTCTCTGAGAGGAGACTCCTCTTTCCAGACCAAAAGCTGCTGTGACTGGAGGGACAGGCAGAATCAACAAACCACCTGCAAGCTAACCTGAACCGGTTAAAAGCAGTTCAAGAGTGAAGTGACGTAGAGCAGGACTGAGTCTCAAAAACCAGTCAGGGTGGATTCAAACTACCAACATGATAAACTCTCAAAAGTCTTTGCGGTGACAAGACTTCTCTAAATAAAAAACCTTGGTTGTCACATACACGTTTGACATGTGGTTACTGTATAGGAGGGAGAGTAAAATTATTCACTATGATTTTTCATATTTCATCATACAGTCTCACCTGAATGGGAAAAGGGCCTTGATAACCACCTGCTTAGAGGTTGTTTGAGTATTGTATAATTTGGACGTTTAAAAAGTTTTGAACCTTGAAATGTTAGTGCTGTATGAGGAAGTTAGCCAAAAATCTACAAGATAGACACGTTGTCCCATTAACTCTACAATACTTTGATGTTTGTTATTGTGTCCCTTATTACCCTAAGTCAAGGGCAGGCTTGGCGATGAGGGCAGGCACACCGCCCCGTGGCCAACAGGTCAAAGACCTGTTTGTTTTAAATCTTCACCCAAAACTCACAGTCAGGTTCAGTCCCTCCGTCTGTCGGTGGTGATCCCAGTCGGTGCAGGCTTCTCAGGAACCAGGACATCAGCCGTGATGCAGCGGGCTTTGTTCAGGAGGAGCGCGCTGCTCGCCCAGCAGGCGGCGGCGGCCCTCGACGGTCCGCTGACCTCCAGGAGCGCGCCCCTGCTGCAGAGACTGGACCGTTCCATGTCCTCCGTCTCCATCCCGCCGCCGGCCTGCATGATGCGTCCGCTGGAGGCTCCGCAGCGTTACCTGTTCGGACCGGGACCCTCAAACGTCCCTCCACGTATCTTAGCTGCAGGGTCCAGGCCGATAATTGGTCACCTGCATCCGGAAATGTACGAGGTAAATGTTTAGTTTGACACCACAGAGTTATGGTATAGAGTCAGATCCAGTTACTTTGGAGGCCCAGTAAGTTTATTAAAACTTTGAATAAATTATTACTTTTAGTTTAGAGCAGTATTATCACATCTAAACTTTGGTGAATACTTTATTTTGCTTAATTGGTTACATCTTTTTCTTCCACCAGTTTTATTAGACCAATTTTTACTACAGCTGTTAGTATTACCAATTAATTTGCTACTTTTTTCAGATTTCATTATAAACAGGCCAAATCAATCTTTGCATGGGGGTCAAAGATTAGTAGTTTGTCCGTTATTAAACTTAACTGCGCATATTCTGGGCACATACTGTACAGGATCGTATGCCACCAGACACATTAGGCTAAGAGTTGTTTGACGTTTTCATTGTTTCTCAGATCATGAATGACATCAAGAGAGGGATCCAGTACGCCTTTCAGACAGAGAACAACATGACTATATCTATGAGCGGCTCCGGCCACGCAGCCATGGAGTGTGCGGTGTTCAACACGGTGGAGCCCGGAGAGAGCGTGCTCATCGCCATCAACGGCATCTGGGGAGAGCGCGTCGCAGAAATTGCAGAAAGAATGGGTACGTCTTTACGCATGGTTTTACGCACGCATCCATTGGGTCTCCAGAGGATAAACGAACGATCTATCTATCTATCTATCTATCTATGACTACAAATGTTTTTAATCTTTAGGCGCCAATGTACATAGGATGGTAAAAACACCTGGAGGACATTTCAGCAATAAGGAAATTGAACAGGTAGGCACAATGTCTCTGAAGCAGCCCATAATTTACTAAAATAAAACAGTTGGCTGAACTATTTTGCTAAATTCATGATCAGAACATAATCAGTTACACTGCCAGCAACAAGAAAACATATGGGATTGAACTTTTTCTTTTCTTTAGGCCATTCAAAAACACAAGCCCGTCCTGTTTTTCCTCACACATGGAGAGTCCTCTGCCGGCCTCTGTCACCCAGTAGATGGTATTGGAGACATCTGCAGAAAGTGAGCCTGGAACACACCATAAGACAAACTGTTTCATGTGATTACCAAGTGTAATGTCACATTTCTCGCTGCTTACTGTCTTAATTATCTCCTGCAGACATAACTGCCTCTTCTTGGTCGACACAGTTGCATCTCTTGGCGCGGCACCAATTTTTATGGACAAGCAAAGTGAAACATTCAGAAAGGATTAAACCTTGTCATTTGCTCCCATGTGCTTGCCTGTGTGCGATATAATCTGCCTCTTACTGTGCTCCCAGATATCGACATCCTGTACACTGGATCTCAGAAGGCTCTGAATGCGCCTCCTGGCACAGCACCCATCTCCTTTAATGACAGAGCATGGTAAGGAAGGGGTGCTCCTGCATGCATGTGTCCATATACGAGTCCTAGATTGTCACAATTGCATAAAAAGAGAGACTGAAAAGTCATTGAAGCAGGCATCTGTTACCCCTCACAGCCACAAGATGTTCAACAGGAAGACAAAACCAGTATCCTACCTCTTCGATATGACACATTTGTCCAACTACTGGGGATGTGATGGCAAACCAGCCAGAATGTGAGTCCATTATTATTCTCTTCATACCACCTAAGTCTTACTTTAAGTGATATTGTTATAGTATGTTGAAATATTCAGTGTTTAGATTCTATTTTTTCATTTATTTCAGATTTTAAACTACTTGTAATTTTAGTGGCATCGTCATGA
Source organism: Pempheris klunzingeri (assembly GCF_042242105.1). Classification (NCBI taxonomy): domain Eukaryota; kingdom Metazoa; phylum Chordata; class Actinopteri; order Acropomatiformes; family Pempheridae; genus Pempheris; species Pempheris klunzingeri. Next base: position 8,897,048 of record NC_092026.1, read on the forward strand.
CCACAAAACGTCAGACCACAACACCAGTGCTTGGTATAAGAATGATATTTAATCATGTGTGCTCTGTGTTTTAGGTACCACCACACTGGTCCAGTGTCTGGATTCTTCGCCCTGAGAGAGAGTCTGGCCATTCTTGCTGAGAAGGTAAAGGGCCACTTCACCACTGTTTGTAGTTACCTCACTTAAAGACATTATCAACTTCTATCTTCTTCTATCTTCTGGGTTTAGAATTATTCTTTATGCCAACAGCGTCTCCTCGTCACTTTTATTGGCAGCAACATGTCAGCTTATTTGCTTAAACCACCAATGCATCTGAAGTCAGCAGGAGGAAGTGTTTTACTTTTGCTAGAAATTGAACATAACTCTCACAGGTTTTTTCACTGCTTTCTGAATTAGTAGTGATGAAGTAGTTTTGAGTCCCCCCTCCTAACCTGTCTGATTATAATGTAACTCCACTGATCTTTGTCTCCCTCTAGGGGCTGGAGGAGTCCTGGAGGAAACACAAGGAGGTGGCAGCCTACTTGTACAGAGGACTGGAAGACTTGGGTGTCAAGCTCTTCATCCCTGACCGGGTGAGGAAGATATGAAACCAAATAATATGCAGAATACCTAATGCGTTGTGCAGAAGGACAATGAAGAGCTTATCTGCAGGAAACAAAACAAAATTGATATGAAATATATTTTATAACAATCATCACTACAGTAGCACTGTATATCACATCTATAAGATGCAGGACTGTTTATGTTGCACTACACATGACCAGATTTATCGAGACACCATTTATAATCAGTGTTGCCCTGTTAGTGTATTAGTGTTGACAGTCTTTTTTGACATGTCATGCAGGACTTGAGGCTCCCCTCTGTCACCACCATTGCCATCCCTGACGGCTACGACTGGAGGGAGTTGCTGGTCTACATCATGAAACACCATCAGATGGAGATGACAGGAGGCCTTGGCCCCTCCATCGGCATGGTGAGTTCCTGGTATTTCAACCCTGTAAACTTGACAAAATGTATGTATGCCTTTACCATAGTGGTCATGGTCATCAGTTTCAGCATCTTAGCTGCAGTGGACGATGATTTAAAGGGGAATTATTTTTCCTAAAAAGGATACAAACAAAAGGATACAGTCCAGCGTATAATATAGTGTTTCCATGAGAAATAATAGCCACCCTCATTCCATCTATAACACTAATTAAGGCAGACATTCAGACCAAACCAATTTCGACAGTTATAACAGAAGCAATCTCATCAGTTTGGTGTGTTTACATCTTTCTGAATCATGCTGCTGAGTCACTGCAGGCTCTGAAGTACTGTACTGTTTCCACCTCTCTTTTCATTAGGTGATGAGGATCGGATTGATGGGATACAACTGCGAGAAGGCTAATGCTGACATGGCACTGCATGCCCTGGCAGACGCTCTCAAGAACTGCAAAAAGAGCAAGGCTTAAGAGACCAGCACATAAATTCCTTTTGACTGCAGAGATTTTATAAAACACAAACCATGTGCCTTTCTTGTATTAGTAAGCCTACTTAGAGTTAGTTTTGAAGTAAAGGAGCAGATATTGCCATATGGTTCGTGCTGAGTGCACTGAAAGATGTCAATAAAGTGTGCTTTATTTTATCAAACACTTATCCCGCCTCAATGTGTGGTTACAGTATGAAATGACTTCAGAAATAGCTGCAAAAGTATTCAAATGTTAGCCGCTCTTATACATTTATTTGTTATTTTACATTTCTGTGGTTCTTAGCTGTTTAAGACTACATTTCCCAAGATTCTCTGCTCTGATTGGATCATCTATATAACTACGTCACACCATATGCGCACTGTCGTAGTCTATTAATTTGGTGACATTTAATCTTATACTTCCGGCTCATTTTATGCATTTATCCTCACTTGACTGCGGTTTGATTAATTGATGGCGTGTCCTGTGAATCACGCAGGTATGTGATGGTTATATTTTGAATTAAGAACAAAAAAACGTTGAAATAATGTCGTCTGTATCGTCAGACGGTAGCCACAATGTCACGGTGACCACATGCTAACTCTGTCTCCTCTTAACAACGTTACTTATTGACTTTAAGTTAAATAATTTACTGAGAATTATCTAAGTGCGCACGTAAAATGTGTCCTCGAGTCTGTGTTATCCATTTTCAAAGAAATGTGGTGCTACGAATGTTTCCATCTACGTTTAGGTTAAGCTAAATTAAGCTAGTTTAGCCTTGTTAACGTCCCTGAAGAGTGAGTCGTCATGTTTGAGGTCGATGCTGAGAAAACTGCGTCGTGTTTCATAAAGTTACGAGCGTGATGTGAAACAGTCACCTTCCTCTGCGTTTCCTGTACAGAATCTTCTTCTTCAGGTTTCTGCCAAATGTCGACCTTACCGAGACTTTACTGCCACCCACTGTTTAAAAGAAGAGACCAACAATCACGGTGCATTTTAATTTTAGACCCCCTCATGCCCTGATTTACCATCTCCTTCCCCCGCAGCCGCAGGAATATGTTCTTTGTTCTACTCAGTGAGATTTACAGCACAATAACACACTTTTATTATATAAAAGAAAAGACAAGCTGGAGAACAGAAACACTTTAAGGAGTCTGTTTTTGTTTTGTCACCCTGGTGTTGGACAGTATTTGGTGGTGAATTTGTATGTATTTGTTGTTCTTTTTTCTTTTCATTTGCCGTAACTCTTGCAAAAAGGAGAGATTACGTGTTTGAATTAAAGGTTCTATGTCCACGTTCTTGTCGAGAATAGGCTCTTTTCACTGAAGACATTATTACATGTCACTGTTGTAGTAGTAAATAACAAAGGAGGTGATGGCTGAGCTCAATTTAGCTGCTTCAGTTTCAAGGTCCTGGTGGGACGCTTGAATAGAACAGAGACATTGTTATTGTCATTATTATGTTGGCGTACTTTTCCTGATATGATAAGTCAAATAGCTGCTGTGATGCTTTATAATATTTACAGATAATCATCGTCTGTAAGGTCAGCTAACTCATGTATTTTTCTGTCTCATGATTCAGAATGTTTTATATTTTTAATTATATTAACTTCCTGTTAATGTGAAGAAATGTCAGTGTATTTTTTGGAATTGGATTAAAATCATCATTTGTAGAACCACCTCTCACCAACTCAAATGGAATATTTTTTTCCATTTTCATAATAATGCAGCATGAACTGTTTGTGTGTTTTACCACCAGTGGAGTTGAACCCAGGCCTCCTCCCTCTGGACTGGCTCCTGGGTACCTGGGAGTCAGATGAACCCGGGGAGGGCTGTTTTCCCACCATAAAACCTTTCCGCTACACGGAAACGCTGAACTTCAGCCATGTGGGTCAACCAGTCATCAACTTCATGTAGGTTATTCTGTGAGCAATCAGACATTAAAGATTAACTTAACACCACATTTCAAGACCATTTCACCTCCAACCACACCTGAATTGAACTTTGTTACTCCTGTTACCACACCCAACTGTGCACGGCAGCGAGGTGAAAAGGAACTGCTGCAGGTTGGCAAAAGCAGGATTTTCAGGGGATGTTACTCTTCAAAAGGCTGGCAGCAAACACTGCATAACAGTGACAGTGTTGGAGAAGAGGACTCATTTTACTTAATTAGTTTTCATGTGTGCTGAATTCGCTGGGAAAAGAGGTTTTAATCGAACTTTATGGTAAATCTAGTCCCCACAAGGACCACCAGCAAAAATTCAAGCAGAAAAAACACCAAACTAAACAAACAAACAAAGACTTAGTGAAGGAAACACTGTGTGTCCAGTATTCAGCTACATTTGGGTGACTAGATGTATTAGTTTATCTGAACCTTAGTGTACCTGAACTGGATTTGCTGTTAAGTTGCAATGTTAAACTAATGTGTGTGTTTGTGTGTGTCAGGGCTAGAATAAAAGCTGTTCCTGATGCCTGTTTAGACTCTTTGTTGACAGGCTTCAGCTGATTCCTCGCTGTGTTCAACAGGTTCAGTGCCTTCAATGCAGAGACCAAGAAGCCTCTGCACAGGGAGTGTGGCTTCATTCGAATGCAGCCAGGGACCAACAGAGTGGCATTCATCATCGCACAGAACTCAGGTAGTCACATTCACTGCAGGTTTTTATTACTCAGGCTCCTGCTTGTATTTAAGGAATATATTGGGATTTTGAAAGGGTCAATCCAGATGTGCAGAGGTTGGGTATGCAAAGCATTTTCAGAGGGAGTCAGTCTCTTAAATAAAAATTTCGGTTTGTTTTGTCATACGTTAACTGTCTTTAGTTATGGATTTTGGGTAATAAATTCTCATAAATATTTAGATTTTTAGATCTTATTGCCTGGATGAAATATAGCTTTGTCCCATAATGAGTTTTTAATGGCTACCTTACTGTCTTGTCTGCACAAACACACACACACCTCACACTTGGCTTGAGTCCTGTGCGTGTTTCTGTGCAGGCCTGGTGGAGATTGAGGAGGGAGAGCTGACAGCGCAGCAGCTGAACCTGCATAGCCAGGCTGTGGCCAGAATCTCTTTCGCCAGGGAGCCGCATGTACAGCAGGTGAAGCCGATTTTCTAATCATGCATCATGCACTCAATCTTCAATTTTAATAATTTTATTTACTTGAAGTCCAGTCTGTATAATATTACTGCCCACACAGTCCACAACGCAGAACTTATTTTAATCAATAAACTAGCTTTGTGACCACGGCTGCTCTTTTCCATCTTTCAGATTTCTAGAGTCTTTCAGCTCCGACCAGATGGGAGGCTGGAGCAGACAGTTTCCATGGCAACAGACAACCAAGAGCTGATGCAGCACTTGCACATCACCTACCGTCGTTCATCTTGACCCAACAGGCTGGCAGGCTTCTTTTCCATGCAAATACCTCGGTCAGGAAAGATAAATGTTGCTAAAAGAGGCTCAATCAATAATCACAGCTGAGTCAGAGAATCATTAACAAATGTACAGCAGCTATACTGTGGAATAATCCTATACTGGTGTGTGGACAGTGGTAGAGGAGTTCTGGTGTCATTAGGTAAATCTCACAGTAATATATCAAACAGTAATAACTGGGCATTGTTCAGGCACTACAGTGGGACAAACGTACCAAGAGTTAATGTTGCAGTGAAATTCAAATAGTAAAGGGACCCTGTGGAGGTTTCTTGGAAACAAACAAAAGTTATCTTTACACTCAGTGTTACTCAACACAACACGTTTGTGTGTGTCCTTGAGGTTTAAGAAACTTGTCAAGTGTATTACCTTCCTTACAAAACATTTGCAGTGCCAGCGTTTTTAAGTAATTTAAATTTAAATATCGGACCGCCGCTCAACCTCACTTCCAGTTTTTCCCAGTGGTCACTCGCAGCCCAAAAAGCTTTTTTTGAGCCATTGGTGTTAAATCTTTGTAAAAGAAGGAAAAATCCCATCCGTGGCCACAACTGCGCACATTCAGAAACCTTTTTGGTGTATGCACCAGATGGGTAATTCTCACTGGACTGAATAGGAGCCATCTTTACCTTCACCATATGACTCCATAGCACTTCTAGAGGTCTAAAACTCCACAGGGAACCTTTAATCAAAAAAATCTTAATATTTATTATCCAGACATTTAGTCTTGGAGCTGTAAAACTTGAAATGCACTGATATATTAATGTCAAGTATTGTGTCCTCATGTTTAACTTTCATTGCACTATTATGAGAAAAGCGACTGCTGCTCCCTTTGGAGTTAATGCACTGTAGTCAGTGTTTTTTTTGAGTGTAAAATTAAGCATCACACAGAGTTGTTCTGGGTGTTTTTGTGATTGTGGTTATGGTTTAAACCGGTAAACACAACCCTTCAGAATGTCAACATTTGAGTAATGTCTGTCGACAGGTTCATAGGTTTACACATGTGATGGGCTCCATTAACAGAAATTAAAGTTGTTTCACCAATTGTTTTTGCTTTGTCTTCACTTATTTTCATATTTTGACGTTTTTAAGCGTCTTGTTCCATCCACATGGATTTCATGTTTTATGTCAAGTGTTAAACATGAATGATATAAATGAAATTCACCTGTTTTATTGATACTCATTTGCATCACAGTTTAACGAATTAAGGGCATGACTGCAACAGGAGTCGAATTTGATTTTAGCCAAAGGAAAAGCTCATTGCTTTTTAGCTGTCAATATTATCTCATAATAAAGCTGCCTGCCTCAAATTAGCGAGACAAAATATAAAATAATGAACGTAATATGTACACAGGTGAAGATTTTGTGAAATTTATTTGGGATTTTTAAAAAAATGAAAACACATTCAGACAGATTTATAAATTAACACTGTGAAAGTGACAACCATCAGGCATACCACACAATCATCCTGTCTTTATACTGCAGCGGCTTTAATTGTTAAAGTCTTAATCAAAATAAAATCATAAATAAACTATTTACAAATTAAAAAGGAAAACAACACCACCAAAATATGTGGATGCACTATGTATCATTCCTATGTCTTCAAGGTCTTTGGCCAAAAATGGGCAAAAATGCCACAAAATGTCTCATTTTGCCCAAAAACATCTTGGATCATATTTGGAAAGAGACACTGTCTGTACTTTGGTAAAGTTCATTAGAGAAATACCACCTTCGCTTCATCAACCCATACGAGTCCTTTTCAGACTCAGAAAACAAGACCCAGCCAGCTGAGCATCAATCTTCATCACAAGCGTTACTTTCCACCTTCATTACGTGTATGGGTATATTTTCAGAGGCAAACATCACATGAAAGCACACAACAGTTTATCTTTATCTCAAGAGTGCAAACGACCTCCGACTGTTCACATTCAACCTGAACACCATCGTACATCACAGTCACAGCACTGGAGAAGCATGGTTTACTGCACCGGTGTAAGCAGTGTGAGAATAAGTAGAAGAGGTGGACTGATGCTCTTAAAATATCACTGTGACTACTCTTTGGATGAAGGGCAATCACGTACAGACTTTTCTGACACAAACATGATGCTGATGAAACATTTGCTGATGGTCATTCAGCGACAGACCGATATCTGCACAGCAATATCGGCCTACGTCTCCACTCCATCGTTTATTGACAAGCCTGAGATTTCCCCCTCATGACAAACAATGATGACGACTCCCGTGCGCTCCGCCGCAGCTGCTCATGGCTCCTTCATGACGTAGACGTACATCGTAGTGAGGAGGTACTTCAGGGACTCGATGGCAGAAGACAGCCAGTGGTGTTCGGGGGTGAGATCCTTCTTCACCACACATTTCGTGATCTCCATCTGATAAAAGGAAATTCTTATTTTACTAACTTTAATGTATTTATTTTTTTTTGCCAAATACATTCCAAATATCATGAGAGGAAGCTGGTGAACGTCTCCAGCAAAGAGTTTCAGTTTGGTATCTCTGCATCAGAAAATAAAAGTGTTTGTTCCCTCAAATTAGATTCAGGAAAATGGCAGCACTCCAGTTTTAAAAAAGTCCAGCAGCTCTGTGAGGCTTAGTTTAGTATGTTAGCATGCTAAAATCTGCTAGTACAGTACAGCTGAGGTTGATAGGAATGTCATTTGTTTACAGACAGACAGTTGTTAAGATATTTCTGTCTGTGGTGGACAGTGGTGGAACACATGAGTGATCAACATCATCACACACTGACCTTTACTGCTAGTATGGCTAAAAATATACATTTAAAAAAAAAAAAAACCTGATGAATAATCTCATGTCATGATAATTTTGTGTGAATTTTACATATTCTATTGCATTCTCTGCTTCACACAGATATGAATTTGTAGATGTATCAGGCTGTTAGCTCTAAATAAAAGGCATGAGGTTAATCTTTCCCTTTATTCAATCACTGGCCTGCCGTCGTTCTTCTGAATTTGCTTTGAGGAGACGAACACATTCCAACATGTCTGACTGGCATTTATGAAGTAAAACCGTCTTATTTGAATCAAAACACAACAAACCTTCAGTAAATGCTGCACCTAGATGTGCATGTTATTGCTCTCTTTTAACAAACAGAGAGCCACTGAAACATATTACTACTGCAAATCTTTGCATGAGATCAGCCAACAGGAAGCTACAGTGTGTCAGGAGGAGCTTTTATGTAACTCCCCTCTAACTCTATCAGAGCTAATGAAAGCAAACTGAGCTCTGATCCATAAACAAGATAACATAATTAATCATCTAGCTCCAGCAAGAGTAAATGTAGAAAACCAGAATGTTGCCGGATTTTATCTCAAGAGAAACAAGATGCGAGAAGTGCTTCCCATCCCTCACCATCTCAAATGTCAAATTGTTTAAATGTAATCTTTCCCCAAAATGTCTCATGTTTCACAGCCATAAGTGATCTTGATCATCAGCACGTACAGCAGAGGACACTCACCCATCCTCCCCGTCTCTTCAGCCACTGAACCAGAAACTTGCGGACAAACTGGCCCAGACTGTCCACTAGGATGTGAACTGTGGTTGGATGACCTTGTCTGACACAATCCACCGCCAGGGCTCCGGCTACTGCATACATGGACACCACCTTACCCCACGTTATACCTACAGCCAGAAGAACAGACGTCACTGGGTTATGTTTCACGTCTTCAGTCTATGGATGAACCTGCTCGTCATTCATGTATCATTAAAACATTGTTGTCAAAGTTCCCCTCAACTCACAAATGTGTTGAGGTTATTGTTACTTCATTTGGAGGTTTGTGCTTCACTGTGCAGAATGAGGTATGTGCAAAAGCTGGTTTCCTGAGCTGCAACGATTGGTTGATTAATTGATTGGTATATTGACAATATACAATTAATCTCCAACTAGTTTGTTAATCCATTAATCTGAAATGCCAAAATTCTGGATCCAGATTCTCACATATTAATATTTCCTGGTTTCCTTTGGCTGTTACGATTGTAAACTGAATAGCTCTGAGTTTTTAAGACTCTTGGTCAGGCAAAACAAGACATTTGAAGGCGTTACTTTGGGCTTTGGAAAACTGTGACAGGTAATTTTTCATATTAATACAAGAACAATCTGCAGATTAATCTATGGTGGAAGCTGTTAGTTGCTGCCCAATCAGAGTTGAAGACATGCGCCACAGTATGAGCAGGATTTTGTGACGTTACAGCTGGTTTGGAGACGATCTTAGTTCAATATGCAACTTTTGCATATATGTATAATATTTTGCTGAAACTTAAAACCTCTGGTGCACAAACACAGGGAAAGGACCTTTCAGTGAAGTAGGAAACATCTTGTGTCCAACAGTCTAACTTCTGATCTTATTAATATATAGTCTGGGTTTATCAATGAGGGAGAAGGAAAATATGTATTTTTTATTTTTTTTGACAACGTAATTGAACTTTTATGTGGAAAAAGCATATCAGACACAAATCAATAGTCAAGCAGAGCATTCTGACATGTGTTCAGCTGATATTGATCCTGTCCTGCTGTCACAGAGCAGCTGTTTGATAAGTGAGAAGCTAAAATCACATTTTATCCACAAGACTTGAGCTTCAATCCTCCATGGTGGCAGACTTTCCTGACCTCAATCGATACAGTGCCACATTTATCCCACCATGAACACTCCTCTCCTGTTCTCATGGGTGCTAATCCCAGTTTATGTCGAGCATTAGCGTCCATCTCTGCTGTGGTTTCTCTTTCCTCAAAGCCTCAGGTTACATCCTCTGTGACCTGACATGAGGCACGTGGGGCAGTCGGTGGACCTTGTGCTAAAATAAATTGTAAATACCAGGTTTAAGTCAACAAACCAGTACATTTGTGTTGATGTAGCTGATAAGAGGGCTGTGCCAGCTGTAAATTAAAAACAGTGAGACTGTGTTACCTTTGCTTAGAGGGGGGGTGAACGCGGACATAGTTGCTAGTGGGGAAGTCAACATGCTCAGAAAATGAAGCAACTAAGAGTCATGAAGCCGAAAAAGGCCAATTGTTTGTCCTCCTTTCTACCTTAGAAATCCAGTCTGATTATTAAAGGCATCCGGCCATTTCTAGGTCTTTCCAGGGCAGCAGGGATAGTTATAACAAGCGTCGGTGATTAAGTGCAGGGTCTAATGACATTAGCCTCCTTCAGGCCACCTTGCATTGTCATGACTGTTCCTCAGAGCTGACCTACAGTGTCTGACTGTGGCTATAAGGGGATAGAGCTCTGGGTAAGCTTAAATGAGATAACTGTCCACGGAAGCTGTCAGAGTACATCACGGCTCACTCCCTACTGAGAAGCAGGCCAAGAATAGAGACAAGATCGTCATGGATAAAGCTGGAGGAGAGGAGAGGAGAGCGGAAAGAGAAAGAACAGAAGTGGGAGGCAGGCGAAGATAGATGGAGGAGAGACAAGCCATGTTGCCTTTACTGAGGGAGACCACAGTACAGATGGCCGCCAAACCACTTCCAAAAAAGTATGTGGTTATGATATGTCAGATTCCCTGGACATATCATTCCTCACTGGTCCCTAGATTCATGTTGGGCACTTGGAGGCATATTAAGGAATGACAAAAAGCTAAAGAGGTGGTTATAAAACAAATTCTGGCCAGCAGGAAAAACAAATTGGATACATTTTTCTATTTATATCCAGGTTTCAGCCCGTCCCAGAAGGCTGGGGCAGCCTGAGTTCACCAATTTGTTATTCTTCAGGAGGAATCCCACGCTGTTTCCAAAACCTGCTCCCGTGTGACGTCAAAACAAGCAAAAGCTTTGCCAGAAAACAGGAATGAAGATTATATTAAGCGAGTCTGTTCTTGATCTTTCCTGGAAACGTGCCAAATTGTATTTATGCATCACGCAGCCGCCAGACCATCTAATCTACCCAAAAAGGATCATTCATAGTCTTTTTATTTGGATGCTTCAAAATGTCAGTGCTGCTTTTAATAGTTGACAAAGCAAATCTGTTGTCAGGACAACTTAAAACAAGCCCCAGAGCCAGCACAAACAAGTTCAAGTCTAGACATACAGTGTGTGTGTGGGGGGGGGGGGGGGGTTACCCTACTGTAACCACACGAACGATTTACAGCCATGCTAGCAGCTCTGTGAGGCTGTAACTTTGGCACAGCAGCACCTTGAGCTAAATGTTAACTTTAGCATGCTAAAACGCAATCAGTGACAATGTTAACATGCAAATCTTTACCATATTCACCATTTTAGTTTTGGGTGTTTAAATGCTAATATTTTATAATCAGGCTGATGGGAATGTTACTAGTTTCGGACGAGGTGAAATTTTGACCTGATAATCGTTCTGGATGAAAAGCCAGGCGATCATTAAAGTGATCCTCTGGGAACCATGAATGTCTGCAGACACTTCAGTCTGGACAAAGTGTTGGCCCGACTGACCAACGGACCGACGTCACCGGCCCCAGCGACAACGCTTTTCAACAAACCCCTACATGGTCACGGTCACGACACAGAACCATGAGGGTTATGACAAGTGGCAAAAACCAGGATTAAGTCCAAAACCTACAAAGAGACACTAAAACCTGATTAAAGAATATGAGTGGGCAATTTTCATTTGTAAGGACACAATATCTACATCGATGCTTATTCATTAAAATATAGATCAGAGGAGAGATTTGGGATCTAAAAGTAATGGTATTTCATCAGAACATTACTATCACAGTGTTTCTAGGAACATCACATGATAAGCGGGTGTTGCTTGTGCCACATGATGCCTAAACTCAAAGTAAAAAAAAAAATAAGTAAAAGGAAATAAATATTCTGTTTCAATCCACTATTCAATACATACCAAACTATAAACTAATCAGTGCCATCTGCTTAGGAAACAGCCGTGTCTAATCGTAGTGGCTCTAGATATCTGTGGGAGTAATTATGCGTTTCAGATGAAGTCTCAGTCCACCTACGTATGATTCACACCCACTCACACTCTCTCACTGGGAGCAGCGCCCGGCCAGCACAGCTCGACGGAAACGATGGAGTCACACCTGTTTAATCACAGTGACTGTCTCCACCATCTCCATCATCAGCAGCCTGAGACGCGGTCAAAGTGTAAATCACTTCTTGTGCTGGCTGAGGTCTACGAGTTAGTTTACACTATGGACAGTATATACCGTGTTACATCATCATCATCATCATCACCATCACCCTCATCTTTAGGAACGGCCGTGTACCTGTTGAGAAGATCTCTGTTGATACGCCGATGAAGGCATCCGAAACCATGTTCTCCATGGAAACAGAAATGTTGAGCTGCCGCGCCACGTTCCTGTACAAGCTGGGCTGTATACACTCCAGCTCGTCGCCTTGGTAACAGAGGGAGAGCACATATAAAATAAAACAAAAAACAAGAGTCTGTTAGGAATATCACAGCTCATCTGAATGAAAAAGACAGAAGTCACCACACAAATACAGTTTAAATCACTTATTTAAACGCTCTGGGTTACACAAACTATCACACAATTCAACAGTTTATCCTGCTCTGCTGGTGGAGGGTCACTTCAGCCCTCCGGATGTTAAAATAAAACACGTAGGCCTCTGCTGGCATCTCTTAAAAGGACTCTGGGCACTTTAGCTGCTGTCTTAAGTGAGTCAAGTCCTCCAGATGTAATCACTTGGTTTTCGAGCTGTACACACACACACACACACCTGAACTCGTTGCCCCAGTCACAGCTTGAAATACACCGAATACAGTCTAGTATGTGGATATCATTAGTCCAGTCTGAAGACTTATTCAGTCTTAGGTTTCATGTGTGTCAGTCATCTCTTGTGGCTGAGTCATCTCCGCTCCCAGCCTACTATCATCTAAAACTAGATCAGACTCTGCTTTTTACACCCAACAGCAGTGATCGTATCGCTGTTGCTGAGAATTTTTTGATAGCTTTGAAAGCAAAGTATTGATCGGCTTGTGTTAGATTGCAGAACATTTTATTTTCACTGTCAGAACTAATTTTGCAGTCTTGAGTGAAAATTTAGGTTTAATCTTAATCTCCTTTGTGAAATACACACGATAAACTAAACGTGAGTTTGTCTTTTTTGGTCTCATTAAAGCACTGCTGAATAGATTCTGCTTTTTTTGACTCTACTCGACCCAAACGAGCTTCTGCAAAGTCTCCAATGGAAGACTTTCATTGATTATAGCTGATAATGTGTCTGGCTCCTCTTATTTTATTGCACGCTGCAACAGTTCCTGCCTCTACCGAGGAGGGTATGTTTTCAGCTCTGTTACTTAGTTTTAGTGGAATATCTCAAAACACAGTTGGCATATTTCAAAAGGAATTTGATGGAAAGTTAAGCCGTGATTAGTTATTGGCACAGATTGGCACAGATCGACGACTTTTTAAAAAAGATTTCTTAATATAACCAGATGATGAAAATATTCACAAACAACCTACTTTCTCATGAACTACCGCATTTAGAAACAGGACAAAAATCTGGCACATTTATTCCATCACTGCCCTTCACTAAGAGACACAAGACCCAAATGAGAAATACAGAGCAGATTAAAACTGTCTAAACATTTTCTATCTTTATCTTTCTATTAAAAAAATAAAGTTGGGGGTTAAGACACCGACCATAAATGGCAATATCCTCTGACTGAAACCTTTGCTGCATCTTTGTCCCTCATTTATGGGGTTCAAAGTACACACAGAAATACCGATGGTGGCCTTGAATGTGCGATTTCGGTCCTTATTTAACTAAAGTCACAGTTGTTCAGGCGTCTCTTACCGAGACAGAGAAGCACCATAGACACCTCAGAGAGCGCTGTACTGGAGGGAGAGAGGTTGAGTTCAGTTTTGGACCATCCCAGCCCGTTCTGGTTGAGTCTGGACAGTATGTAGTCTCTGCACAGAGCTTTGGACTGGGACACCAGCTCCTTCTCAGTCAACGACCGGTCAAACACGTCCAGGACCTCTGCAGCAAACACAGAGGACCGCCGCAGGACCTCCATGTCCTCCTGCAGGGGATCTGGGTCAGAGAGCGTCTGACCTCTTTGGATCAGCAGTGTCTCAGCGTGTCCTCTCCTTATCCCAGACGGAGTTTAACGGTGAAGACAATATGGCAGCTGTGAGGAAAGAAACCCCTTCTTTAGAGGCCGCTGGAGATAGATGGTCGCGTTTGAAAGGCATGAGTTACATTACTGAATCTTAAAAGGTTTCCATCAGATGGGGAGAGAGACAAAGACACTCTTCCTCAGCACACTAGTGTAAAAGAGTGAGGCTGCCTGAGAGATTAAATTAACCATTGCTGCTGTAATTCCTGCTGATAATACACCTTTCTTTACATTCGCAGGGGCTGTGGGACATTGAGCCTCTAAAATCAGACCAGAAACTTACATAAGAATATGATGGAGGCGTTGTTGTTGTGAGTCACATGGTGGGATAGTCAAGATGTTGCTACACTTGTGAGATTATGCAACAGCAAGCTGATACCACAAGATGACAAGATGAAATATGTTGCTGCTAACACAGCAACTGCACTATCTTGATTTGAGATAAAGATGCACAAAGCAACCTGAAGTAACCTGATAAAGAGCACAACATGTATGTATGTTTGTATTGTAAATTTAGGCATGCAAAGAACGAGTTTACCTTTTAAAGTTGAGTCCACATTCAGGTGTCCTCTCCACTTAATGAATCAGGGAACCTGTCAGCTTGTGTCTGCGCTGTTTCCCAGACAAAAGAGCCCCAAAGTCTCGAGAAAACACCTCGTCCACTCTGAAAAGAAACAGCCTCAGACCACTAATGAGGAGCTGTGTCTCAGAGCTCATCTCCTGCAGAGCCCATGGTCTGTTAGATCCACTTGTTCCCCTGAAATGCACCGACTGAGCCGCAGCCAGAGGACGCCTACCTGTTGCTCCACCTTCCCATTGACGCTCAATGGATGCGTTGGTTTTATTCATAGGAACAGCCCGGAGGCGGAGTTTAACGCCAGCCTCCCATCCACTAACACGGACAAACCCTCACCGCGGTGCACACAGAGACACACATCAACTGCATCCACAGTTTCATTCACAAATCCGTGCAGATTAACCGGATGTAGTGCTCTGAAAGGAGTTTTCTCGTTTTATTTTTGAATTATTATTATTTTTAAACATTTCATTCATCCGTGTGAATCAAGTCCTGTGCGTAAAAGCTTTGTTTTTTAAAGGTAGACTCAACCATTCTCCACACTGATGTATGGCCACATGTGAGCGACTAAGATGAGGGCTCCCAGCACAGGTGTACAGGTGTGTCACTCCTCAGTTGATCTCCTGCCAGACTTTATGTAAGTGTTCCTCTCCGAGGCTAAAAGTGTCGCACTTTTAATCCCCTTCACAGGGGATAAATACAGGCGTCCTACGCAGCCGCAGCACTGACACTGCGTTTACTGGACCTGGTGTCTTTCTTTCCTTTCTCTTTACACTTACTCTTTTTTATTTTTTATTATATCAAAATACAATGAAGTTACACCTCTGGGCGCTCCAAATATCTTATTCTAAATATAAAGAAAACACAGTCAGCCAGAGGAGAGAGCCTGTTATTAACAATACCCTGTTTAAGAAATCTTTTCAGGTAATTCATCAGTTAATTTGTGCTACCTGCCGTAATAATATGACAAGCACTGCCTCATTCTGATACGTGTCTGCATATTTTATCCCGGTAACCTTTAAACTGACAAACTATGACTGAATATATCTGCGTTTGTTCAAATACAACAGTCAGCGCCAAGATGACCACAGTTATATTTTCACTGGAGGATAATGTTATAATAACACTGACTTTATTATAAAGGTAATATTAAATCCTCTCATAAACAACAGTTCCATCCTCTTTTTGTAGTTAACTCTGTGGCCGCTGAGTGTCGCTGTTACATCTTTCTGTTGAGGTCAAACATTGTTTTGAGCCTTTCTGAGTTTAAGTGACTATTTCTTCAAGACCAATTTGTTTCCAATATATTCCGATATATGATATATTAACACAGAAAAATAACATTTGCAAATAACAATATATAAAAGCCAAATTATTACCCTCCTTTCCCTCTATCGATATGACAACGACAGGCTTGACACAGATAATGAACAGATTAATAAATCTTACACTTGGATGATCCATCAATGAAAGTTAAAATTAAAGTTGGCACTAATACCTGCTGATATTTCTTCACAAACTTCACAAACCACTTTAGTCACCGACTTCTTTAAGTTTAGAAATAATACATTCAAAACTTAAAACAGTCATGTTGAAAACTTCACTCCTGTGTTCTTGTGGAGACTGTTGGTGTTTCAGTAATCTGCCTGTTAATCTGTTCACCTTTATCAATTCAAGTGAGAAACCTGAGCTTTCAGATATGAACACACAGGATCCTGTTTCTTATCTGTCAGATCCACAGTATATAACGGGCTTTAGAGATGGACACTTACGTGTTTTTGGTCAGAAGGGTTGTTAACATGTAGTGAGTGAAATTTAGCAATGTTGCAAACTATGAAACACAACACTTATCTCATTAGAGTAATACTATATCACCAAAAATGGTAATTATTTCATTAGAATATCAATATATCACAAAACATAATACTTATTTCATTAGACATCACTGCTTTCCACACATGGAATCAAGTTTTGTCTCATTACAAACAACACAAAGGCTGACAGAGCGGCAAATTCCATACATTTCAGAAAGGTGAATTTATGAGCTCTTGTCTCTGTCTCTAGTGTTGAGCAATCCTAAGGCTCTTTCATAAACTACCACACCAACAGATGCTGTCCACATTCTTGTTCGTTGAGTCCATTCATTCGTTTTCAGCAGCCGCGCTCTGACTTTCACATCTGGGTATCTGTCCTGTCTAACTTTTCATAATTGGCTAATTGAGGACGACCGGTACGTCTCGAGGACGCTGAATATTCTCAGGATACACTGTCAGACAGAGACCTAGGCCACGGACAATGTTGTGTTGTTTTGTGGTTTGTAAGCTTCATTGTGATAAATTCTCCTATTGGGCATAATCTAGACTTAAGCCAGTGTTAAACTGTCACAAGACCGAGAAGAACAGGGAGTCATTGTGGTGTGTAGTAATGTGGCAGCTGTGAAAAACAGCTGACTGTGTGGTTAGAGACAATGACACCAACTTTCACATTCAGTCAGGGCCAAAAACATGTCTGAGTTCAAAACATTGATTGCTTTGGTCTTTTTCTGCACATTTTTGCAGCATAAACAGTAGCAATATTTGTTAGATGTCGTTTATCCAGGCTTTATCATTTTCCCAGTCACTTACAGATGAGGTAAATGTAACTATCCAGATCCATAAGGCTGCGTTTAGTGACACCAGCAGCTTTACAAGAAATGCTTCAGTGCAGTTTCTCCTTTGCAGAAACAGCTGCATCCCCCTCTTCAGAGATCAGTGAGTGAAACTGAGCTGTTTAATATGTTAACGAGTTTCTCTTCCATTTGAGATTTGGTGACCTAAGGCAATTGAGACTGAGAGCCACACCTTAAAGTGACCATTTAGTAGCCACAGATTGAGTTTTAGGCCTCCTCTGGAATATGCATCTCCAAGAGTATGTACAGTCAGAATGGAAAAGTCGCATAGCATAGCATCAAATGCTATAACTGTTGTTTTCTTCCCACCGGAATTTGCTTTGTGGCAACTCTTCCGTCCTTTCCCTTTTCAGTGTCATGTTTGCAGTGAGACTTCTGTGCATTAATCGCACCTTTAATAATTAAATGTAGATGGTTTTCATAGCTGCACGTCACTGAGGAGCTGCCATGTGCCAATCTGTCTAACGCTATGTAAACAGTGATGATTCCTCCCTCCCTCTCTCCATCTCTCTCGTGCACAGATTCCTTTCATTCCAGCCATCGTATGACATAGGACATTTCAAGCTTCATTTCAAGCTTCATTCAGATCTTACGTCCATGGTCACCAGCGCTTGGGGAACAGGTAAAACCAGAGGCACAGGAGAGCTCGTCACAGCAGCAAGGGTTGGACGGGAACCCAGCCTCTGTGCTCCAACGCAGGAAGGGATGGGCAGCTCAAAATGTGACATCAGGTTTTTCAATGTGTGGTATCTAATTTCACCTTTAGCCTAAATTCTTTTAAGCTTCGGGAACATTTTTGCCAGTATTTTGAAATTATCTTTTTAGATTGGCACAGGGAGCAACTTTATTTTTAAAGTATTCACATATTATTGATTTTTAACCTGTAAATTCTTTAGTTAATATTTGTTTCACAGTTATTTTTTTTTATTTTTTTATCCTCATGGGTTTATTAATTGGTTTTCGCCCCCACACAATGGAGCCATCCTCCCCTGGGCCTTGGTTCCTTTAACCAAGGCCTTCAACAGTTTGACTCCATCCCCTTCACCACCACTGAAGTGACAGTCCAATCACAAACAGGCTGAGTGAGAACAGGAAGGTGGAGCCTAGCATTGAAACAGGGTGTGGTCCTGAAACTAGCAAGGTTTGTAGTGGTGCTCACAGGTTTAAATTGAGTTGAATGATCCCGGTCCCGTAGTTATCATAGCTGGCCTCTCAGTTTTACTCATCTCTCTCTTACTCCTTCTCTCAGTCTCTCCCTATTTGTTACCTGTGAGACTTTCAGGTGGATTTTTAGCAAAAACTTATTAGAAATTTGAGGATACCTGGAGGCTGCCACCTGTGGAGTAGCTTTGCATGTACCTGGTTTTCACCTGATCTCTCTGCTGCTTCTGATCTCTGGGTCGAGTGCTGCCTGCCCCGGCTGTGCAGCTGCTTTCCTCACTAACAGGAGTGAGTGCTGAGGACTTGTGCTCAGAGGGTGAGTCACTTGTTTGTAATTCAGCAGCAAGTATTTTAGCAGTTTCAACGAGCTGCGGTCATGTTTTATTTGTGTCTGTGCTGCTCCTGTAAAAAAAAAAATGGTTAGACTGGTATCTCTTGCTACATCCAGACTCCACCTCATAGTGCAATAAGATTTCTCTGGATTAGGAAATGAATTCTGAAAATCATTCATTCTGCTGCCTTAGTTAAATGAAGTTCTTTTGTTCTGTTGTTTTACTCCCTGGATATCCCTGATCTGCTCACATCTTGGTGGCTGAGTTGGTTGACTAGGCTGGCCGTAAGGGCCAAGTTCTTTGCCTCACCTGTTTGACTTGCTCTGTTAGTCAGCAGGAGAGTATTTTCATTGTTTTTAGACTGACAGCGGACCTCAGATGTTTCACAATCCTTCATAAGACATTCATAGATTTATTTTTTTTGACACTGAGGCACTGTTTTCTTTTCTTCCGAAAGAATTAATAACTTCCTTTTTAATGAAGCATGTATTTTTTAGCATTTTTAGCTTGCATGCTACACTTTGGATTGGGCAGTGCTGGGAGCGCCTCTGTATTTTTTCAAAGCTTGTACACAAGGGCACTCAGGAGTGTTTGATGAGACTGTGCAGCTGTCCCATGTTTGTTCAGTCTGCGGGGAAGCAGGCGGACAGGTCGCTTTGTAGCTCACCTGCCCAGCCAACCTCGCTTTCAGCTCCGCTTCATCTCTCTCATTGTCTTTTTCTTGTTTTTCCAGGGGTTCATTAGGAAAAGAAGCAAGCAGTCACCATGCTGCGAGACGCTGTATCAAACATTTTAAGATTCCATAATTATCTACAAATGAGAATCGGTAAGTGTCTTTGTCTATATAGATTTACACTTCTGCTGGTATCAAAATATAACAAATAACTGGTGATGTAATAGTGAAATATTTTGTAAAGTTTTAAAAATACACTTTATTTTGCCTAAACTACCCCATGAATCTGCCCAAAACGTGTGTATAAACTACATTTACTGCCCCAGATCTCTGTATATATGCTGAGACAATGAGGAGTGTGTGTTTTTGTTCCCCCCCAGATGCCCGAGTCAGAGACTACCCCCTGATGCAGGGCCCCGTACAGATGACCACCATCCTGATAGCCTACGTCATCTTCTCACTGTACATTGGACCTCGCCTGATGGCAAACCGCAAGGCCTTCCGTCTCAACACAGCCATGGTCATCTACAACCTCGGCATGGTTTTACTGAACGCCTACATAGTGTATGAGGTAAGATAAATGATTGACAGCTTGACTAAAATCACCCGTGGCGCTAGCTGTGGAGACGTTAATAACAGCTGCTGATGTGTTTCTGACACCTAGTTCTTGATGTCGGGATGGGCCACCACCTTTACGTGGAGATGTGACCTCATTGACACCTCAGACAGCCCACAGGCTCTTCGGGTAAGACAGTAAATTGTTCATTTCGTCTTCAGAGCAGAGGAGCTCTCCCTCTCTGATCCAACCTGTTGGGTCTTAAACAGACTCGATGCAGAGTTTAGCACTGCTCTGAACACTCAAGGAATAAGGATTAGTGTCCATTGGCGATTGTCCTCAGTTCGATATTTAAATATGACATCACTTCTTTTCCTTCCCCCAGATGGTTCGAGTGGCTTGGTTGTTTTATTTTTCCAAATACATCGAACTCCTTGACACAGTAAGCGATTCCATTGCTCAAAGCACTTTTGTTTTTTTGGCCATTCAAGTGACTTTTTAATCATCTTCTGTGCACGTTAACTTTACCTTGTTCCGTTTAATTTCAGGTATTCTTTGTACTGAGGAAGAAACAAAGCCAGATCACGTTTCTGCACGTATTCCATCACTCCTTCATGCCCTGGTCATGGTGGTGGGGCGTCACCTTGACTCCTGGTGAGGTTACACAACATGCAAACATATTCTACATAAACAGAGGATTTTAGACCGAGCCTTGAGGGTACAAGGCCAAAACATTAAACTTGGGAGATCAGTTGCATAAAAATGTCTGATGAAACGTGTGTTTTTTGTTTTGTTTTTTTTTTCACTCTCAAGCTGGAGGAATGGGCTCCTTCCATGCCATGGTGAATGCAACCGTCCACGTTATCATGTACTCCTACTACGGACTCTCTGCTGCAGGGCCTCGCTTCCAGAAGTACCTGTGGTGGAAGAAGTACATAACCGCCATCCAGCTTGTATGTTCCTTTTTTTTAAATTCTTTATTTCTAATGACATAATATTGCATATTTGATTGCACAATGGCTCTGAGTTAGAATTTGGTTTTTAATACCGATATCTGTCCTTTCTCTGCTCTACAGACTCAGTTTGTTTTGGTCTCCATTCACATCAGCCAGTACTACTTCATCGAAAAGTGTGACTACCAGGTTCCCCTCTGGATTCACCTCATTTGGATGTATGGCATGTTCTTCTTCCTCCTCTTCTCCAACTTTTGGATACAGGCGTACGTAAAGGGCAAGCGGCTCCCTAACACACAGGACAAGTCAAAGCAGAACGGCTCCACAAGTGAACCCATCACCGTGGTGGCCAACGGCAAGCACATGGAGAATGGGAATGGGCACCACCACACCAACGGCAAAATCTTATTGGGCAAAGTAAAGGAAATCTAAATCTAGTGACTCTGGAAATGAGCAGTAGATATACAAGGAGGCTCTACAGAGCTGCCTTAAATGTGTCATACACCACATCTAGAAGCATTTTGGAATGACAAAGATTTCAATATGCTACTTTTAAACTACATGAATTTCTATCTAACTCTTTCTCTTCCACACACTTGTTGGGATATGAATGGCGTGTTGTGTTTTGCTGGTGATCTTACCACATTGTTAAATGTTAGTTATTGTGAAAACTATTAACTGTGATGAACACTGTATGAAGATTGGTGCTCATTTTCTCACTGATAGTATTCTTCGACTCAGGCCTGACCCACACAAGCTTGACCTACACTAACTACTGTTTACCAGGTATGACCCTTGTTGCTTGGGGGGGATTGTACAGTTTCCACTGAAGGCTAGCACAATGAAATAACTGCCACAATGTTTTCAATGTAAATGTCAAATATATATAGTTTTTTTTCTGTTTTTTTTTTTTTTAATTTATCTTTTGAAATAAAACAAGTTTTAGGTAACGGTCTGTGTCATTTGGAAAGCAGTTATGGTGTGCACTTTGTAAGAAACATAACACACCAGTTTTTCAATTTTAAGAATTGTAAAAAAAGAGATTTTATACTGTATATTACAGTATTGATGCTTTTGCAATTTTTGCATAATTGGGTAGTGACATATACACTAATCTCTATGTGTTAATGTCCATATTAAGCCATTCTGCATTTTGCAAGTCTGTATGGTCAGACAATTGGAACTGAATAAAAAGTACACTGTAGATGGCTGTTTCTGAATGTCACTGCAGAATGTCTGTACTGATTGATAAACCTACCAGTGTTTTTACTGCTGTTGTTGATTACACATGTGATGACAGTGGAAGGATGAGCTAGTTCTGAAGCAATGCTAGCCTGTTTAAAATATCTGACATTTGACACAAAAATAGATAAAAAGAAATGTTTAGATGCAGATGCTCTGCATCTAGGAGCTGTTTATATGTTCCAGTTAACCCTCACAATGTGCAATAGATTTACCTGTTTCTGACTTAAAACAGAAATAAAAAAAACCTCTAAATGTTTTGTAATTTTGTTTCCAAATGTTTCACCAAAAAAGAAAATGACCAAATTGCTATTTTTATAATTGTGTACACCACATGGGTCCAACTAGTCTAATAGAGGCCCATTGAAACACTTGATGATAAAAATGTGCACAGGCATAAACACACCTTTAGCTAAAAATGACACAAAATAGAAAACACAAATGAGCTGGAGTTGTTCTTTATGCTCTTGCTACCAGTAACGCACTGATAAATGAAGTTTCCATCCATTTATAGTTACAATTTATGGAGACTTCTGATCCAACAAATGATTTCACTGATAAATTCACCCTGTGGTTTGATGGTGGACCAATCCATGACACTAGTTGCACAGGTGAGACTTACGAGTTAAAACTCTGCACACGACGGAACCTCCCTCCATTTTAAATAACCTGCAAACTTTCTGTATTCAGTACTGATCACATATACTAATATTCTGCAATGTGATGATTTGCAGCATAGACACATATAACTTGATTATGTCAGATCATAATCAAAAGTAAAAAGAGATCAAAACTTCCCACCCGATGGTACATCTATCTCAGCTAACACAGGATACTGTAAAATGTACTAATGACAACAAATGGCATATCAAAAGGAAACATTGTGGATCTAAATCTACGTGTTAATATTTTATCCTGAGTAGCAGTTTCACTTTTCAAAATATCAAAAGGGGAGAGCCAACAACACTGTCTTTACACAAAGAAACAGTCGGATTGTTGTTGTGCCGTCACTTTGAGTCAGCATCTGACTAAATCTGAACATGGAGGGGTTTAAAATGCAGCAGAATGCCACCTCCAGATCAACACGGGGAAAACCAAGGAACTGGTGGTGGATTTCAGCAGGCGCAGATGCTCTCCACCCACACCAGTGAGCATCCAGGGAACAGACATAGAGATTGTACCATCTTACAAGTACCTGGGTGTTCACCTGAACAATAAACTGGACTGGTCAGACAATACAGATGCTTTAATTAAAAAGGGAAACAGCAGACTGTTCCTACTCAGGAAGCTGAGGTCCTTTGGAGTGCAGGGCCCTCTCCTCAGGACCTTCTATGACTCTGTGGTAGCATCTGCCATCTTTTATGGAATAGTCTGCTGGGCCAGCGGTGTCACATCCAGGGATAGAAAGAGACTGGATACACTGGTGAGGAGGGCCAGCTCTGTACTAGGATGCCCACTAGATTCAGTGGAGGTGGTGGAAGACAGGAGGATGATGGCTAAGCTGTCCTCCCTGCTGGACAACACATCCCACCCTCTCCAGGACACTATGTTAGCACTAGGCAGCTCCTTCAGCAACCGGCTGTTCCACCCACCATGTGCGAAGAAAAGGTACCGCAAACTCTTCCTGCCTGCTGCTGTTAGACTGTACAATCAGAACTATTAATTCAACTGGACTCATGCACAAAATATCTTATCCTCATTGAAGTACATGCAATACTGTTTTTCTGACTGGTGCAATAATTCATCACTTCATCCATTCTACTACAGTGCAATCTCTTTGTTATATACTGCATAGCTTTTTTATTCTATTTATATTATACAGGCACCTGCTTAACTTATCTTTGCTGCTGCAAATTTCCCCAGTGTGGAACAAATAAAGGTTTATCTTATCTTATCTCATCTTAACTGGACTTTGTTGCTGTCAAAACAAACAGGATCAGCTGGAACCAAGTGTCTTAGCCTCCCACAGCGGGCGTGTCATACAGCGTACTAGGAGAAGGTGTGTTTGATGGGTTCCCTACATGCACTGAGGCAATTAAATTCTGTCAAATATGCAACAGCAGCTAACACAGAATCAGTGCCAATTTGCTGTGTCGCATTGAAAAGAACATACACTAAAAGTTTAAGTAAAGTTCTGAGCCATAGAAATCTGTCACACTGAACTTTATGATAAAACCACAAACAGTATACAGCAGGTTTAAGGTCAACCTCAGATACAGTGATGTTTACAGGAGTTTTTCTTCTGTTGGTTTGGAAGGTGTCACGAAGTCACTGGTGGACATCAATGTAAAAGGGCTCACTGTAAGCACACTTTGAATTGATCTTTCAAAGCCCCGCATACCATTTAATTAACACAAGCACAGGGTAGAAGGGAAAAAAAAAAAAAAAAAAAAAGTAAGTCATTCAGGGATCAAATCAAATCATAATCCAGTTCACTGTATAGGCTACAATGCATCCCGATTATAAAAATCAAGTGACTGTCATAAATACAAAAAGAAAAAAAGTATTGTTTAAAAGCCGAACACTCATCACTTTTACCACATTAGCAGACCTGTATGAAAAGAGAGTAACAACCATTCTTCTACCAATAGGAGCAACAAGTTCCAAGTATGGCTAAAACACTGGGTGGAAATCTTTATTATGGATTAAATAAAACATTTGCACATCTCTCATTCAGCATAGATCAAAAGAGGAGATCTCAAAGACAAAACCAATTATCTGATCGACTGATGAATGACACTGCTAGTCGATTTGACCAGCCTTTCTTTGGCCTTCTTCTTAATAGGATCCACTTCGAAGCTCTTCCACAGACGAATGGTCTCGTCTCCGGCGACCGTCGCAACAGTCGAGCCATCTGGGCTCAGAGTCAAACTGAGAACTCTGTCCTCGTGGCCTAAAATAAAAAGCATTTGTTTAGACCAGCAGAGAGCATGAACAGTAGTTTGCAGTTCTCAGGACTTTTGTAAAAAAAAAAAAAAAAAAAAAAACCACACACACAACAAACCGTGTTAACATGTAAATTGCATGCCTTGTCATCACCACACAACTTACCGTTGAGCTCTGCAACCTTGGTGAGAGACGGGTACTTCCAGATGACAACATTGTTGTGGGCATATCCATGAGCAGAGACCAGCTCTTTGTAGTTGGGTGCAAACACCAGTGACGAGATCTGAAAAGCAGTTATGTAGGAATTTGAGGAAAGGTCCATGTTGGGTGTAATTTAAAACTTAAGTACATTTTCAACTGAGTCTGAACATTGAAACAGACGTCTGAAAGTGTGTACTGACCTGCGACTGAGTGTCAAGTGAACTGATGCAGGAGCCACTGTTTACATTCCAGATGCGAACGTGACGGTCACTGGTACCACCTCCAGATGCAAGGATGTTTGGCTGCCATGGACACCAGGCCAAAGCCTAGAATAATAACATCCAAAGTGAGTTTCAAACTTTACACCGTCAATGCTCAGGAAAAACAAATTCTGTTCATTAGCTCACATATGAAGCAACTCACCTTGACAGCTCCTTGATGTTCACTCCAGCAGCGGACTGCCTGGCTGTTATTGCTGACGCTGCCCTCCTGCACACGGGGCCAAACACACACCAGGTTGTCATTGCCTCCACTGGCCAGGTATCGGCCATCAGGAGACCACTGCAGCCCGCACACTTCCTGCGAGTGACCAGCGAGTGTGAAGATGTGATGGTCTGCCACCCTCACATCATGATGGTGGATGTGTCCTGACCTCGACCCACTAGGGAGGGAAACATTACATTTTAGTACGACCACACAAATCTACTTTTTTCCTTTTTGTATCAGACGAGGAAACAACCATACCTGGAGAGAACATGGTCATTCCAGCTCAGGCTACTAACTCTCGCTGTATGGCTGGCCATGCTGCGAAGACGCTTTTGGTTATCAACGTCCCACAACTAAACCGAAAAAAAAAGGTTCCATTAAATAAAAGATAATTCTTTGACTTCCATGTGCTGTCATGAAGTAAGGCGGCGTTTCCATCAGCACACTGACCTGAACTTTGCAGTCACTGGTGCCGATAGCTAGGTAGCTCCCCTCTTTGGTCCAGGACAGTGAGCAGATGTAGTCCTCGTCACGCTCCAACTTCATGAGAAGAGTGATGTCTCCTTGAGTGGCATCCCACAGGTAAACACTGTTATGAAGCGCCACAGCAAGAACATTTCTACTGCTCCAGTCAAGTAGATTCAAATCTGAGAAAAAGATAATGAAATCAATGGTTGCTAGTTAATCAAATATGTATGAATCTTTATATGTAGTATAAAGACCAATTTAGGGATCTTTGATAAATATTACTGTGAATCCAAGACGTGAAATTATGCAAATATTGTCATTATCAGAGATCAAACATGCGTGATTGTTATTAGGGAAAAACCTGTAGAGAGCCAAACTTACAAAAATCATTGCGCAGCTCAGGAGCATCTAAGATTCTGTCAGGAGTTGAGGATATGTATCTCGTCTTTTTGACTGATGCAGGAGTTGTAGCCTGACTGTAGAGGACTTTCAAGTTGTTCTGATAGCCTGGAAATTAGAAAAAACTTAAACATAAAATTTACTTTCTTACTATGCAATAATCTTGCCGAGCACCATGTCAGCACACCAACGTACTTACCTTCTGGTGCATTCAGTGGCTTCCCTCCAAGGTGCAGGATCTTTGCATCTTCAATGTTGTATCCATTTAGTGACACAGACCAGGCTTTCTGGCTTTCCTTTAAAAGACAGATGCACCATAAATTAGTACAATTCTTAAGTTTACAGATAGGATCATAAAGGGAGATTGTTAAGTTAACTTACTGCTGTTCCTGCTGGGTTGTTTGTGTCCACACACTCATTCTCCTTTGTGAGCAGGAAAGTTGCCACATCCATTTGTTTGGAGTTTCTGGTGGGGATGAAGCGATCTCCTCCCATCTTGGAGGGTGTTTGCTTTTTATTTTTGCCTTCAATATAAAAATAGAACCCAGTGGTTAACATCTGCAGAGCATTGTTAAATCTAAAGTTGCAGGACTACCACAGGTACACATTACCTGGTGTTTTGCTGGGCGTCTTGGATGAGCTCAGAGACACATTGGTAGATTTTCCAGGCGACAGCCCATTCAGGGCGGATGTGTTTGATGAGCTGGCCTTTCTCTGCCACCTCGCCATGGGAGCGTTTGTGATGGGCATGTCCAGCTTCAAGATGCTGTGGATGTCGTTCTCAAAGCCAAACTGCGCCATTTTCTCAAGGTTTTAAAACACGACCTGCACACCAGGGAAGAGAGAAACAGCATTAATGTAACGTTAGTGAACAACAATAGGTGGCCAATGCTAACGCTAAGATCCCAGGGTTAATGTTAGCACCGCTTTAGTGGCTGATGTGAGCCAGTTAACACATATTTTAAGGAAAACAAAGGAGAAAACAAGGAATAGTTTCTCGTTGGCTAAACCACCGTATTACTAGGCACCATATGATAGTTAGCTGCACGCTAAAATAAACCAACACAAGATAGCATTAACCGCTTTTAGTTTAGTAACCGGTACGTCGACAACTGAACCCTTAACACAACCCGGTTGATAACTGACTTAAAAAGTGACACTTTAAACAAAAATGCCTCACCAGTTGAACAAAACGTGGACCACAACGGGTACAGCCTTTCACCGTCTCTCTGTCGCTCTCTGGATTTTTGAATTTCGTCAGGATGACGCCACACGGTTTAAATGCCACAATGCGCTTCTACGATTGGTTCGTTCAAGGCGCTGCCGTTATGGGCATGGCATTGTTATGGCAACGCTTATGAATGCGCTCATGTGATTGGTGGAAGAAAACTTCCGGAGACACCAACACCGGAAGACATCCCCCTGCACCCCCCCCCCCAAAAAAAAAAAAAAAAAAGCTCAGTCGCCAACTACAGGCCAAAAGATGCCAGCAGGGCTGTGGTTTAGACAAGCGAAACATGAAAAATAAAAACAGGGAAAGCAACCAAAGACTGTATAAAAGATATATCAAAAATATATGAAAGATTTATACAGTCTATGAATATAACACAAGTCTACACTTTCTGTGAACAGATTTAGTGTAGGTTGCCTCACCTTGAAATGTTAGACAGACAGTTATCAAATGTTTGTTTTTTATTTTATCACATTGCAAAAAATGTAATGTGTCGTTGGTGATTTAAAATAAAATAAAATATATGATATGTGATATGATACGATATATTTTAAGATCCATTTATAATTAAGTTACCCTGGATCTATTTATTCAAAACAGACATATTGACAATTAATCACTTGGTGATTTACTGTCAGATCTTCAGGAGAGTGTGTGAGAAATGGTTAAGCCATTCACAGCCCATTAAAAACAGAGTGACTTCACCCTGAGTAGTAATGTTGACATAGACTCTGCTGTACTTTACATGCCATGATTATCATATAGTTGATTAAAAGTAAATGCTCTTGCCATTGTGATGCTAGAATCAGAGAAAGTATTTGTTTTTTGCTCTTTGATCAGAAGCCAATAGTGATTACATGATTAAGTGTAATAAATTAGATGAATAGGATTAAATTATTGATCAATTAGGTGAAAATTTCACCTCATGCATAATATGGATGGTCTCTAAGGAAGAGACATACAGTGACAAATAAAATGATGGCTGTGTGAATAAACAATCATTATCACCTGAAAATACTGTAAATAAGACATTCTCAGAGGACTTCTACTAAACGTCTGTTGATATCTTAAATCTGCTTTTAGATATAAAGTGAAACTAAAATGAATCAAGTGAGCACTTCATTGTTGATTAACCTTGACATCCAAAGTTTAATCTGACACAGCTATCTTGGAAGCACCATAAAGAGACAAATGAGATGCTGGCTCTACACGGACTCCACTCAGCAGCTCAAAGGGAACATCCTGTCTCTGACTAACCCTCACCAAAAACTATCACATCTGGTCCATCAGTGTCTTGAAGGACTACAACCCCTGGCAAAAATTATGGAATCACCAGTCTCGGAGGATGTTCATTCGGTTGTTTAATTTTGTAGAAAAAAAGCAGATCACAGACATGACACAAAACTAAAGTCATTTCAAATGGCAACTTTCTGGCTTCAAGAAACACTAAAAGAAATCAAGAAAAAAAGACGTGGTAGTCAGTAACAGTTACATTTTTAGACCAAGCAGAAGGAAAAAATCATTCAGTTCTGAGGAAACAATTATGGAATCACCCTGTAAATTTCCATTCCCAAAACTAACACCTGCATCAGATTAGATCTGCTTATTAGTCTGCAGTTAAACAGGAGTGATCACACCTTGGAGAGCTGTTGCACCAAGTGGACTGACATGAATCATGGCTCCAACACAAGAGATGTCAATTGAAACAAAGGAGAGGATTATCAAACTTCTTAAAGAAGGTAAATCATCACGCAATGTTGCAAAAGATGTTGGTTGTTCACAGTCAGCTGTGTCTAAAATCTGGACCAAGTACAAACAACATGGGAAGGTTGTTAAAGGCAAGCATACTGGTAGACCAAGGAAGACATCAAAGCGTCAAGACAGAAAACTCAAAGCAATATGTCTTGAAAACAGAAAATGCACAGCAAAACAAATGAGGAACAAATGAGAAGAAACTGAAGTCACCGAACTGTAAGAAACCACCTAAAGGAAATGGGATTTGCATACAGGAAAGCTAAACGAAAGCCATTATTAACACCTAAACAGAAAAAAACAAGGTTACAATGGGCTAAGGAAAAGCAATCGTGGACTGTGGATGACTGGATGAAAGTCATATTCAGTGATGAATCGCGAATCTGCATTGGGCAAGGTGATGATGCTGGAACGTTTGTTTGGTGCCGTTCCAATGAGATTTATGAAGACGACTGCCTGATGAAAACATGCAAATTGATGATTGAGTCATTGATGATATGGGGCTGCATGTCAGGTAAAGGCACTGGGGAGATGGCTGTCATTACATCTTCAATAAATGCACAAGTTTACGTTGACATTTTGGACACTTTTCTTATCCCATCAATTGAAAGGACGTTTGGGGATGATGAAATCATTTTTCAGGATAATGCATCTTGCCATAGAGCAAAAACTGTGAAAACATTCCTTGAAGAAACACACATAAGGTCAATGTCATGGCCTGCAAATAGTCCAGATCTCAATCCAATTGAAAATCTGTGGTGGAAGTTGAAGAAAATGGTCCATAACAAGGCTCTAACCTGCAAAGATCTGCAGGTTGATCTGGCAAAAGCAATCAGAGAAAGTTGGAGCCAGATTGATGAAGAGTACTGTTTG
The DNA here is from genome assembly GCF_042242105.1 of Pempheris klunzingeri. Taxonomy (NCBI): domain Eukaryota; kingdom Metazoa; phylum Chordata; class Actinopteri; order Acropomatiformes; family Pempheridae; genus Pempheris; species Pempheris klunzingeri. The sequence goes on from NC_092026.1 coordinate 8,927,476, forward strand.
TCACTCATTAAGTCCATGCCTCTGAGACTGTGAGCTGTTATAAAAGCCAGAGGTGGTGCAACAAAGTACTAGTGGTGTGTTGAAGTGTTCTTTTGTTGTTTGTTTTTTTCATGATTCCATAATTGTTTCCTCAGAACTGAATGATTCCATAATTTTTTCCTTCTGCTTGGTCTAAAAAAGTAACTGTTACTGACTACCACGTCTTTTTTTCTTGATTTCTTTTAGTGTTTCTTAAAGCCAGAAAGTTGCCATTTGAAATGACTTTAGTTTTGTGTCATGTCTGTGATCTGCTTTTTTTCTACAAAATTAAACAACTGAATGAACATCCTCCGAGACTGGTGATTCCATAATTTTTGCCAGGGGTTGTACATGTGCCAGGAAAGCAGGAGGATAATCTGAGGCAGCTCCTTTTGCTTTTGACCATTATTTCCTTCTTTTTCCCAGAGATTTGGAGCAATCATTTCTTGAAATGAACCAAATGAAAACCCATCATGAAAAGTATCACAAACCTGAACACCAGTGTTCTCAAAAGTCTTAATATTGATGATATCACTCATTTATGAGGCAGAGCACAATACTACAAAGAAACAGTTTATCACCGAAACTTAACTTGTACAATCTAAATGCTCTGAAAAAGGCTTTGTGCCGAAATGCATAAACATTTTCCTATTGTGATGTAAGCCAAATAAACAAGAAATGTGAGTATTTTGTTCCTCTTGACTTGGAAATTTAACATGTGCTACCTTTTTACATCTTTTGGAATATACTGTAGTGAAACTCTAATATCTAATTCTTATACCACAGATTAAGGTAGCCTGACATCAATAAAAAAAAGAAACTGCCAAAAGAAAATAAAATGTGACATAGAAATCTCTTTATTTAAAGTCAATTTGATATGAATAACAAAAACATACAGTGCCAGCAATGTACAGTATCGCAAAGAAGTATGAAAATATTTATCCATAAAGGATGGCATCTCAAAGCACAGTCTGGCTCTTTGGATACATTTAGTCCATCCAGTGTTTGGCAGAGTTTCAGCGTGATTAGTCTATCAGTGGTTTAAAAACTCTGTTTCAGAAGGGCTTTATCTACGGACTCAAAGACAATTTGTGACATAGTCTGTTTAACTTGCATTATATACTATATTATATGTACAATGTTGAAAACATTTATCATACATTTCCATATAAAGTTGTTTACTTGAGTAGCTTAGTCCAGAAACTATGACTGGTGAAAATGTCTGCACCTACTGTTATTCATTGTGCAAAAGGAACCTTGTATATTATTGCTTGTACGTGAATATATTTATGTTATTTATATATTCTTGCAGAGGCCCAAGTATTAAGTGAATTCAATAAAAGCACAATACAGTGTAAAGTGTGAACATGCATTAAAGTGCATAAAACAATGTGGTTTAATCCAGACCACACACACGTTTCACACAGCGAGCTGTTGGTTGTTCAGCTGTTGTTTGGTTACATTCATGGAGCATCACTGTCCACACACAGAGGGACAAGTGTTGAATCAATAAGTGGACATTCAATAGAACTGGAGTAGGGATCTCGAGCACGAGCCTGTTAATCAGCTGGAGATTTGAATTATAAGGTTCGGTAACCGCTGTCCTTTATCTCTGGAGCCATTTCAGTCATGTCCTTAGGGTAATGTATAATTGAGCCAATAACACCTGTGAGGAAATCAAAGAGCACAGATTAGGACGACATTCATGACAAACAAAAAAAAAAAAATGCTGTCATCCTTATGTCACCAGATGACCTGGCAATTGCAGTCATATTCAGTCGTAAAAAGTGATTCACATTGTGCATTTTATATCACTGAGTGAAGCAGGACTGTCAAAACCACATGACTGACACAGCAATTACTTGAAAAAAAAAATGACATGCTCATCCTAAGGGTATGTGGTTGAGTTTGTCTAATATTTAACTCTTGGTCAATCTTCTCCCTTGACTGTTAACTGAACGGTCTACGGTGACTGAGGTGGAAAACATAGGGATCGTTGTTTTCTTACCTCCAGGGTGCCTCAAACCTAGGCAGAGAGTGAGAAAGACAAAACACATGACTATGCTTTATATTCCCGTGAGTATGAGGCTTCATACCAAAATCATGTGACAGGCCACGTTTTAAAATAAACCAAAGTTATGCTGCACGTCATGAGGGTGAATGAGCTATTAAATGAAAGCAGATGGGGAGATTGAACTGATGATGCCGTTCGCTGACATTATGCAGCACAAGACTGTATATTTCACTCTTTTATAGAAATCATTTTGCTGCATCATGGAGGCTGCTTTCGAGTTAAGTATGCAACAGTGGTTACAGGCTGTTTCATCATCGTCACCCAAATGTAAAAAGAAAGTCTCCATTTACTCACCCGGGTTTTTGGAGATAAGGAGGCTGACTAAGATTAGTCCAGTAAATGCCAGGGCTGCCAAAACTGGGATCAGAAACTGAGGCAAAGGAGTCACTGGATCTAGGAAAACATTCCAAAAACTGTAACCCGACTGCATGTCAACAAAACTGGGAACTTCTGGGAAATCTATGGATACTGTATGCGGAGGTGGACTGTAGCCACCACAAACTCATGTTTTACCCCAATATAACCCTTGTATTTTCTAGCACCCCTTGTGTCATATGACTCAGTCAAATGCCATCAGCTGCCTCTACACTCGACAGCCACCAGCAGTATTCAGGCTTTTCTTCCCTGATTTTCAACCCCAGAAACAGTGAAAACTACTAGACAAGTACAGTTATGGACCCAGAAATGGTGCTATCTAATAGTGTGATTAATTCTATCCGTTCTCTTTAACATTACAATGAAAATAACAGTGAATAAATAACATAGAATGGGTCCTGCCTTGCAATAAAGCACCCGATCATTCACATCACAGGCAGAGAACTAAGTGAGAGCATCAAATAAGACCTGAAATCAAAATGCACTTAGGGACGAAATTGCTGTATATTAATTTATTTTAAGTATTATAATTGCTATAATTAATCATTTTGCACCATAATGCTTGCTCCAATATAATGTATAGTTAAAAAAGGTAAAGTTAATATCAAGCCATTTGATTGTGATGCTGGAGTCCACAGCACAATACTGTAGTATGAAGCACTACTTTGTGGGTAACATGCCCTCATTAGGTTTCACACTCTCAGTTTAATGGCCGTTAAAATATGAAAAAATTTCCCTGTCATGGGATGAATAAAGGAATATCTTATCTTTCAAGTCAGAGAGAACATATACCTGACTGCTCCTCAGAGAGCCTCAGTTCTCTTATCAGCTTGATGCATCCCTCCTGAAGGTGGATCCTCTCCGTCTTGGTGCGCTCCACTTCCTGGTCCCACAACACTTTGAGGGCCACTGCTTGCGGCACGTGGGCTGTCCACACGTCAGTGTGGTCCAGAGTCAGATAGACCTTCCCATCACAGAACACGCGGTCAGTCCAGTGCAGCTGAGACCCCTCCAGTATGCATTCACGTGAGCGAAGGACAGTGTGGTTTCCTAGGGAGTAATATAAAAAGGATATTAACAGACCGTGAGTTGATGTTTTGGTTATGTCCATTTTCATGGTGATTATGTTTATTACTGGTACATGATGATTTGCTTACTCCACTCTGACGTCTGGTTGACAGACTGGAGGGCTGGAAGGAGTGAATCAGCTGACATGGTTTGAATAATGCTGTCAACCTCTTGGCTTGGGCCAGTAAGAGAGACTCCATTGAGAAGGACCTGCTCCACCACCCGCTGAGCACCCACCACTCCCCACTGCTGGATCTGAACGATGATGGTATCTAATGGGAGACAACCAAAACACAAATCCCTCCTGTAGCAATGTGTTCAGGTTATATGACAGATCCTCCATAAAATGAAATTTAACATGCAGAAAATACTCAAATCCTTCAGTAACAGCAGCAACACCTACTAATTTAATATTTTACTTTGCAAAAAATAAATATAACTAAAACCATTAGTATGAGCACTTATTCTGATCATCATTTTCAGTGTGCTAAATTATTAGTGCTTTTACATAATGTGAATGTTGTAATGTTGGTAGAAATGCATTGTGCATAGTGATTTTTAATCTGTGACATAACTAGCTGATGCATTTTTAGTGGAATAAAAAGCAGTCTACACTGCGCCACCAGCTTTCTAAGGCCCGGATGTGCAATCTAATGCAATCCAACACAAGAGACCTACAACTTTTTTTTTTTTTTTTTAAGTAATTAGTTTTTGTTGGCACGATCACAAACAAGCTCATTTAACTTCAGGAGGCGTTTCCTTGTACATAATAAGATTGGCTGATAAACTAAACTCTCAGTGTAATTCAGTCTAATACAACATTCACTCACACTCTTAAATAAAACTAATGACAGTGTAGGCAAACACTGAACTCTAAATGTCACATAAATGATTTACAGGGCTGTTTGTTTAACATTCTGCAGGTGTTTAATGTGTTTGAGAGTCAGTTGTGTCTGTGAAAACTACAGATAAAAGTACTTAAATATGTATGAATCTCCTCTTGGCGTCAACTGAACGATAGAGTGAATGAAGAGCAGCCATTAGTCTACAGATAGTACAGATTACTATATGCTTACAAAGGCTACCGTGCATTGAACAGTTTTGTCGTTGATGAAACAGTCCGGGTAGTTATAAGAAATGCAACACTTCTTACCTACTGGAAGAGGGAAGCCCACTGACAAGTCGCAAAACATTAGCACAAGAAAACCAAGAAAATGCATTTTCGGCGTTGCTTGGTTTCCGCTTTAAATCCAGTAGTTGTTGAACCGTCAAGGAAGGACACAACTCTCCAGAGGCATAAATAGCAAGGATTGTTTTAAGCCATTTAAACGCATCCAGTGCAGTGACATTACATCCCAGACAGGAGCCAAAGAAACACTGACAGGTCGGTTCATTTCAGTTTCGCATTTACGATTTTTTTTTTCACATAAAAAGACATAAAAGGACGCCTCTGATAGGCTGGTCTTACTGCCGCTGGGCTGGGAGGTCCTCACAGATCCTGTCTATCAAGGTCCCGACCCGGGAGGAGTGTTGGAGGGCTGAGCTAGCTAGCTCACCCCGACCTCAACAGGTGCTAACAGTTAGCTCAATCAGCTCACAGAGCGTGGTCCCCGTGGCAACGACCGAGCGCACAATCACCATAGAAACAGGACCGAACCCCAAGTTTTAGTGGCATTAAACCACTTTATGTTCAGATGTTTAGGAGGTTATTTACATCCTTTACTTCAGTGAAATAAAAAGAGAAAACAAATGAATGAGTTTGGAGCACACCTAGGACATGCCAGTTGGTATGAAGGATTTTTTAAGGTTTCTATTTTCTTACTGTTATTTGTGTTGTTGGTATTAATCATGGGAGAGGTACTCTCAGCCTTTACCTAAGTAAGAGTAGTAATAACGAAATGTGAAAATACATGATTACAAGTAGACCTGCGTTCAAAATGTTACTTAAAATACACAAGTGTTGTCTGACACTGACATGCAGAAAATAGAAATAACTCAAAACTGCATGAACGGGTAAACAGTTTTCTAACGTTGTATTGGATTTAGATTGAGCTCATTTTAACTCAGTAAAAGTACTAATACCACACTGTAAATACTCTCTGTCCTGTATTATTAAATGTTACTTATGCCAAAGCGTGTAAGTATAATCAGTTAGGTGTATTTAAAGTGATGAAAGTAAAGTTGTAAAAATGTGAAAAATGGTCCCTGTTACTGATTATTATACTCATGCATCAGTGTAAAAGCAGGATTTTGCTGTTGTAGTTAGTTGAAGTGGAGATAATTTTGAACTGTTTTCTATACAACAGCAACTGGTCTCATGATTATTTTCATTTTGATTAATCTGCAGATTATTTTCTCCATTAATTGATTGCTTGATTTTACTATCAAAATAGTTGCCAGTTAATTTTTGGTCAATGGACTATTATTCTAGCTTGGGGGTAATCGAATTTAGACTATAACAAAGCATCATATTTTATAAGCTCTTATTATGTTCATTTATGCAACAATATTCATTTATAAAGTTACTCCATTCATCCATCTATCCATTATCTTCCACTTATCCAGGGTCAGGTTGTGGTGGCAACAGGTCAAGCAGACATCCAGACATCCCTCTCACGAGCAACACTTTCCAGCTCCTTCTGGGGAATCCAGAGGCGTTCCCAGGCCAGATGGGATATGTAATCCCTCCACTGAGTTCTGTGTCTGCTAGTAACTCTACTAATAACAGAGTCTACTAGTAACTATAGTCTACTTCACAGTTTACAGTTTTACTTTACTTGAGTACTTCCATTTTGGTACTTGTAGACTTGTACTCCAACACATGAGCAAAGCGAAACACAGCATGGTATTTCAGTTTAATTTTTGATAAATAGGGGTTTGTCACTCTTTATGCAAGCTTCAGTGTGACAGTGAAATAGTGCTCTGATTTTAAAGCCTGGCTTGTTTTTGTCTGGTTGTCAGTTTGTCTGTGTCGACCAGTTTAAACATGCCAAACTGTGGCCCCTGAGCCTGTATTTAGTTAATGTCTCTCTCAGATCACTCACTGTGCCCAGATATTATCCCACTGTTTACTGTCTATTCAGAGTTAAATAGCAGTGAAATTTACTTTAAGTGTTTGTAGTAGTTATCTGATGGTGAATGCACCTTCCTGCCTGTAATTTGTTCTATCTAGTTTAGATGAGAGCAGTGCTGTTTTAGGGTTTGGACGTCTCTCCATCTTCATCATGCTGATGACCATCTCAACAGGACACCGGTCAGACACCATCGGACCACCAAGGTTCACTGCTCTCTGCCTCGCCAATGTTTCTGTGACATGCAGCTTCCACAAATATTTAACCGGATGCCTAGTTAAGCACGTTCCTCCACATTGTCAGTTATTGCTCATTTCAGAAAGTCAGATTTTCTCTCTTATCATTATCCTTGCTCATACAGTTTGGTGTTTCTATCAGTCTGATAGTGAGGAACACTTTGTTCTTCATCTCTGTCTCCCAGTCTGCTTATCTACAAATATTAGGTCATATATGTATAAGTTTTGTGTCCCTATCTGATTCTTCACATAAAAAGTTTATGTTATCACAAACAAATGACATAGGAGCCTACTAATGATTAGATTTCTCAAGCAGTATCTTCTGAATGGCTGTGTATTTTGCACATTTAAAATGTTAAATGTTGAACTGTGTTGTAACTAAAGAATGAATATTTAGGCACTGATGTCAACAGCAGCCCTTTGTGCCTCAAACTTTTGCAGGCGTATTCTTAAAATGGAAGTTATGCAGAGCAGATGGGAAGTGATTGTATAAACAATCTGCTGTGAGAGACCAGAGGACTCCACGGAGGGAGGGGGCTTCCGGATTACTTAAAATACACGTGTGCACTTTGCTCTGACTAGCTTGTGATCCTACTCACTCCCTTCTTCGGTTCGTTTTCTTCTTTTAGGTCTCTTGTATGTATAAGTATCTTCCTTATGTAGCTCTTATATTTATAATCAGCTATGACAAGGCATAAACCTGCATTGGGGATTAAACAGGGTAGTTGGTATTGGACACAGTAAATGGTCTGTACCAATCAAATAAAAGCAAATGACTGAGTTTGGGGCCCATCTAGGACATGCCAGTGGGTATGAAGGATTTTTAAATTTTGTATTTTCTGTTCTTATTGTTATTCTTGTTGGTATTAATCATGGAAGAAGTACACACAGCCTTTATCTATGTAAAAGTGGTATTTAACAGTGTAAAAATACATGATTTCAAGTAAACCTGCGTTTAGAATTTTAATCAAAATGCACAAGTTGCTCAAATACTCAATGAACTGCTTTATACTGGATGTACATATGCGCACTGTAAATACTACTTTAATCAATAAGAATGCAACAAATTCATTTGTTTATTACATGTTTTTTGTATGTAAAAGCTCATCTTCAGAATCAGAATCAGAATTCCTTTAATAATCCCCAGGGGGAAATTGCTTTTTGTTACACACAGCTCCAAAAGAATAAGAATAAACTTCAAACACAAAAGTAATAATAATAATGATACAAATAATACCACTACTAAACTTATTAAATGAAAACAAAAATACACTTTATATACATGTATATGTATACATCAAGGAAAATTTCTATAGGAAGTACAGTACCTTAGCAAAGGTACGTACTTATTTTGCACCTCTGCTAGTCTTATGTTATTGTTGAAGTGTTTACAGTAGTATATAATAGCATTTATATTACAATCACAGTGTTACTGTGCACACTGTTCGCTCTCAGCAGGGTTCAGTGTGGGGAAGTAGCGCCCCCTTGTGTCTGACTGCCGTGTGAGCCTCCTCCGGATTGGCTGAGCGGTTGTCAGGACTGTTTACAGGAAACATGGCTTCCCGGTCTGTTGGAGAGCTTCAGGAGATGGAAGGTGAGTAAATATGTGAAGGTACAGCCGTGCCATGGTTGTATTAGCTGGGTGAGCCGGGATCCATGTGGAGAAACGTGTTAATTTTTATATGAGCACATCCTGCGGTTTGTTTTTCTTGTTACTAACCAGACCTTCATCCTTGGCTTGCTAGCTAACATGCTAACAACAACCCTCGTTAGCTAACGTTGTTCAGTCAACGTCAACTCACGCTGTCTTGCTAATCGACGTTTTTCTGTCTGTGTTGTCTGGTCTAATGGGCTGACATTCGATTTTTTGTTTCACAGAGCTGGTCCGACCATATAACATGTTTCCAGTGTTAGCTACTATACATATCTACTGTGGTTCAACCAGCTAGCGAATATGGTTAGCTATATTTAGCCTGTATGTTAATGAGTGAAAGCTAACTTTAGCGAGCTGTGTCCAATTTGGTCAGATTGGAAACACAACTGGAATCACATCCACTGCAATTAAAATCGATTGAATCTAGTGATAGGTGTAATACCTTTTTTTTTTTTTTTTTTTACAATTTTCGCGTGTTGCAGGGTGCAGAAACATGATCTAGTTTAAAGCCTTGATTTTTCCAGACACAGGCTGGATGCTCTACATGACTTCACCCTCAGCGAGCAAGGTGGAGTTGGGCCTAGTCTTTGCATCAAATTACATGTGCATCAGCCAAATGTGTCACTGATGCATAAGGGGACAACAGCTCTGCAGCTGTATGGTGACAGTAAGCTCTTTTCTTGCCTATGTCTGCTGATTGTAGTGGATCGAAGGGGTGAGTCTGAGGAGTCTGGTGATGATGAGACCAGGAGGAGGAGTATCAATGGCGATGTGGACCCTAATCAGCCCACCACCACAAGTAAGCCATCACATATCCAGCACTGCCACATAGAAATGGTCACAAATCAGGCGACGTGAGCTGTGATGTAATTTCAACACCAATAATTATGTATGACACAGCGATTGGTCTACCAACATGACAGCATTACCTAACTCCTTTGTCTATATCACGTTCATTCATACCTTACCTTGATGCAGTGGCCAAATTGGTATATCTGATTTGTTCTTGCTCCCATTAAAGGTAAAGAAGAGTCCCCTGTTGACATGGACACCATAACCTTGGACCCAGAAGAAGAGGTCAGAAGAAGAAACATGACTGCTGTTGCAGCTTTTATGCTTTTTGTGAAATATTCTTCATCTCTAAATTTTAGAGATTTTATTCGTGAGGTTGGGAGTGGCAACAAAGTAGTTCAGTTGTAATGCAGTTTTATCTTATCTTTTGATGTCTGCTAAGTCCATGTCTGGACTGGGCACTTGTGTGTACATGACACAATAAACCCTAATAAGTGCTTCTTTCACTTATAGACACTATGTCATCCTAAGCTGTCTGTTTTCTTTCTAGGATGTTGATCTTGTTCATTGTCGTATTGGAAAGATTGAGGGATTGGAGGTGCTACAGAAGGCTAAAGTAAGTAACGTCAATAGTAGTAGTGCCAGTGTCTGTGAGTGATGAAGTAATGGTAGCAGCACGGTGTGCAGAGTCTTATTCCTCAATTTTTCCTTACTAGACAGAATTTGTGTATTTCTCTGTTAATTATATCCGATAAAAGAAGGGTTCAGAATCTATAATAAATTCTAGCTACTGAATGTATTTGTTAATTGTTGTTGTTTCATCTCTCTCTTAAAACAGACACTCTCCTTACGTCAGAATCTCATTAAAAAGATAGAAAACCTCGACAGTTTGAGCTCACTGCGGGAACTAGATCTCTATGACAATCAGATCCGCAAACTGGAAAACCTGCATCACCTCACAGAGTTGGAGTAAGTCAGAAGAAAACAGAAGGCTTTGTCTTTATTGCTTCAGCATATTAGAGATTCCATCCAAAGACAGCAAATGTCAAGTTATTTATGATTTCCACACACCAGTATCAAGTCATTGTTGGGGTGTAGAAGTTTTCATGTGACTGACATTATAGAATAAAGAACATCCATCTCAGTTGATTCCAATAAGCTTTTTTTTGTTTGTTTGTTTTTTCCACTGATCCACAGGCAGCTCGACGTGTCCTTCAATATCCTGAGGAAGGTGGAGGGTTTGGAGAAGTTGACTCGGATGAAGAAACTTTTTCTGCTTCACAACAAAATTAGTTGCATTTCCAACCTGGAGCACTTCATGAACCTGGACATGCTGGAGCTGGGCTCCAATCGCATCCGGGTATGACATAAACAGTCTCTTGGGCAATGAGAAGTTTAAAACGTGCCAAATCTACACTTTCCCTACAAAAACATGTTTTTTCAAAAATATTGGGAGGAGATTAGTGAAATAATTCTGAAATCATTTTGCTGTGCTTATTCGTGTCTCTTTCATTTTCTTGTGTTCACAGGTCATAGACAACCTGGACACACTTGCATCTTTGCAAAGTTTGTTTCTTGGCACCAATAAAATAACTAAGCTTCAGAATCTGGACGGTTTACACAACCTGACGGTTTTAAGCATTCAGGTATTCTCTCACAAATTCTCTTTAGCACTTGTCTGACTGGTTCACAAGAATGAACTTTAAGTGTGCATATCGAAACATTGGTTGATAATTGTGTGTACATCTATTTGCAGAGTAACCGGATTACTAAAATTGAGGGTTTACAGAACCTTGTCAGCCTGAGAGAGCTCTATCTGAGCCACAATGGCATTGAGGTCATTGAGGGCCTGGAAAACAATGTGAGTTATGGAAGTTCCACAGCCTGTTTCTGAACGGACTGAATGCCAAACTGTCCATCATGTATTTTGCTTACTGTGCAAACATGTACAACAAAGTTCTGTATGTTTGTTCTGACAGTCAAACACTGTTTTTGTTTTCCCTCACAGAAAAAGCTTACAACCCTGGACATTGCAGCCAATCGAATAAAGAAAATTGAAAACATCAGCCATTTGACAGACCTGCAGGAGTTCTGGGTAGGTATACTTTGTCAAGTTAAACAACAATGTAATATCATGGTCTTTTGTCATATGTTTTATCGTGCAACATTGTTACAAGGAACATGACGCCCTACTAACAGGCCTTTCACAGCTGACACTTAGAATAGCAGGAAAAGCGCAGGTGTAACTATTAATATTAACATCTCCGTTCCCTTGAAAGTCACACTCAGCCATGCCAACGCGCCAGCATTCACAGCTGTTTTGGCAAACACTATCTGCCAATTTTCTGCCTTTTTGAAAGCTTCGAGGCTGCTAACGTGGGCATGCATCTTCAGCAATTTCAGATTACAGCCACTGAGAGAGCTTTTAATACTTGCCATCAGTGCTTCAGTTTTACCACAAGACCCTTAGAGGCACAGATCGTAGTGACAGTTGAAAAATGGCACACCGAAAGTGAAACAAAATACACTTTGAAATCCAGAACATTTTGTTTTACTTTTGGTTTCCTTTTAATTTCTGAACATTCTTGACCTTTTCAAAACTTTGCATTTATAAGCATTATATAAACATTTGATGGTTTAAAACACACTATTATGCAGTATTACAGCAGCTGTGAGGACATTTCAAATGTTTATTAATGTACAGTAGCCTGGGAGCCAGACGAATCTATAAGCTCATGTTTTATTTGCTCTAGCAGATGCGTCTGGCCATCCTCCTGTTGAATCAAATTTTCAGACGACCTGGCCCTGGTCGGGCCAATCACAACAGTTTATCAAGTACGGGGTGGGTTTGATAGGAAGACTGGCAGTGAGGCATTTTGGTAAATAACCAAGATGGCTGCTGCTGATGTGGCCGCTCTGTTGAATCTGTTATCCTGAGCAACTGGACTTGTCTAAAAGAAGAACAACTGCACTTACAGTTTTTGTTGATAACAAAGATTTGTTTGCTGTACTTCTGGCAGGATTTGGTTAAGTCTTGGTCACATTTCACTGCTCTGATTGGTTGTGTGTTTCTTTGCCCATTGCTCCATGGAAATCAAAAACAGAAATCTGTTCTTATCACAGCACATTTGCGAGTTACACTGGCAATGCCTGGCTAAATGTACAATATTTTTACAATTATTTCTTCAGTGTATTACTGCATCATTGTTCATTATTTGTTAATACACCAGCGTCCGGTTATTATTATTACTAATTACATAATAATTATTATTATTATGTTTATATGTTGCTAATAAATTCTAATTAGGGGGGCTTAAAGTAATGTGTCACCGTTCAAATTATTTATAATTTTGATTATGTTTCATTTTCATCAGTGAAGTAACTGCCAAAACTCGTGGTGCAATATTGAAATTGAACACGATGAAATCTCAACGATTGATATTGATCATGATGTTTTTTTTTAAAAGAACTTAGTGCGGATGAGTGCAGATGTCCGCCAACCTAACCTCAACCTATAACCACTACAAACTTTTTTTATTACAGCCCTTGGGGAGTTTGTAATTGGAGATTCAAGCTGTGCACACTGCGTCTTAAACTTGCACAATCAGATGATGCCCTCATCAGTTACATGTTTGAAGTGTTTCCACAGACGTATCTGACCTCAGTTGAACAAGTCGGCACACATATTCAACACTAATCGTTGACCATTTGTGCTGTAATGGTCTCCACATCCTCCAAACTGTATGTTTAGTGCTTGAAGTATGTCGTCTCTTTGTCACCGTTGTCTTTTAATCTCTCCCCAGATGAACGATAATCAGATAGACAACTGGTCAGATCTTGATGAGTTGAAGAATGCCAAGTCTCTGGAGACGGTCTATCTTGAAAGAAACCCTCTACAGAAGGACCCACAGTACCGGCGAAAGATCATGCTGGCGCTGCCCAGTGTACGCCAGATCGACGCTACCTTCATCCGCTTCTAAACTGCAGTGTACAGTCCACCTGCCAACTTCAGTGTTCGCCCTCACCACCCTGCCTGCCCCACCCACAAAACAAACTCCATTTTGAAACACACTGGCCTCACTGAATCATATAGTCACTCCATACACAAATATGCATTCCAACATTAAGCTCACCCATGGCTCACTCAACATACATGTATGCATGTATGCACTCATTCACACTGCGATCTATGCTATTGTGTGGAAGCTTATTTATTTATTAAGCTGGATATGAACTGTGAAGGTGGTTTCAAAAGGCACCCTATGCCCATTTCCTCATTTTTTTCCCTCAGCACTTAGATTTATTTTATTGTTTAGCATGTGGGATACACTATGGAGACATCATGCAGCACCCATCAGGAAAAGGAGAAATCGGTCTCATTTATCAAATTGTTAAAGTTGCACTGCACATGTATGTATGTCGAGGAAAGGTCGACGTTCTTACTATTTTAGGGATTTTGTTGTGGGTTTACTCCCTGTGGTTGGACAAGATGAGACTGTTCTCATGAGTAAAAGAGCAACTAAACATCAACATTATAGTCCATAATAAGATATAACTTACATATTTTAATCTTAGACTTCTGCTCATCTTCTCATTCGGTTCTAACACGCTTCAAAACTGTCCTGAAAGAGGCACCGAACTTTACAGAAACATCTCAAATTAAGACAAATATGCTGTAGTGACACCATTCAGATTTAAACCAGTTCGGTGAAGTTGTACCTACTTTAATTTGTCTTTATACGAACAACAGCAGAAACTGATGAATAATTTTAATAAAGTGGTTTCATTACCGACAAAGGGCAAATTTTGATGTCCGGCAGCCTTGTCTATTCCTTCTATTAAGTCCAGATATTTTACAGCTCATAGGCCCATTTTCTGATTGATGAGACTGACCTCAGCAGTAAAATAAAGCTCATGACAATGCTAAATCATTCCATGTGTCCATATTAATAGTTTTATAATCAGTGGTACATCTTCTCCCCCTTTTTTTAACCTTGATCTTGCCCCTGATGACAGCCTTGGTTCTGTTTTCATTCAGTTTAGTAACATGTAGATGGTTTCTGAAGTTAATTTTCTTCCTAATGGCAGGACTGGTCTAAGTGTTGTTAACAAATGTAAGATAAATTACCTAATGCTCAGACAATTTTTTTAAACATATTTTGAGGTTTAGAATTTTCAGAGGTGTAATGACACCACGGTGGCACATTCTGCAATATTCTCATTTGGCCTTCAGGATTACTTGAAATATTGGTGTATATCTGAGATGACCTATTCTCACTGTCCCCTGTATATAAGGCTCGAGTGCACTTGATTTTCTCCCTGTTAGAATTAAAAAGTGATGCAGCTTTTATATGAGACTAATTTCCCATCTCAGGGCTAAAAGGTCACGTGTGGACACAATTCAGACACGTCAGATTTAACGCATCGCTGTGTTTACATGGAAAATGCTAAACTAAGTGCTTTCTGTGCAATAGATATAAGATTTTGACCATTGTTGTCTAATTCCTTTCATCTGGGTTTATAGAGGCCCTTCAAATTGTTAAAGTGGCCTGAGTTAATATTGACCATAACTCAACCGTAGAACATTTATGAGCCCACATCAGACTATCAGCAGAACTGAAGGACATTGTGCGTTACTGATATGAATGTGATGTTATTTTATATTCAGCTTTAACTATGATTTCTTTACATTGGCCAGTGGGATTGGAAGTGTCACTTGGTGTATTTGTAAATATGGTTTGGACATATGATGTAGAAAGTCAGTGCCATCACCACCTTCCCTTTGTAAGTGAAATCCTTTTTTGTTCTTGTTTTATGCCAGGCAGCACAACAGAACTGTGTGAGATACCTTGATTAAGATGACCTTGATTGGCCACTGAAGGAGCAGTTATTCTAATTGCTGGTCGGTTGTTGCTAGAACTGATTCTTCCGGTTTTGGACATGGTTGACGCTGTTTTCAAACTGAATGTATTATGCAAATAACAATAAAATTACACTACTAAAAGAGCAAGTCTATGTAGTTTTAATTTATCAGGTGTGATAATTGTCATGACTATTAAAGTACAAGTTGAAACTGAATAGTTACTTCATGTAAATATCCTTTAAGACTTTACGTAACCTTTTACTTAAACTTTATTTACAACAACTGATTCAAAAGTAACAGAAAACAGACGTAATTAAAGGTCAAATTTATTATTTCATGTGTTTGATTAAGGTAGCTGTCCGTGTAGATTTGTGTGTGAAATTTACTTATAATGATCAGCAACTGAATCATACAGGAATTCATTTCTTCCCAGTAATAAAAAGCTAAAACATCAAGTACATCAATCTGCACATAACACCCATTTCATACATATTAAACACTGCATATGAAAAAGCTGAAATTCTGAATCTGCATCACAAAGAAACTCAAGCATATGCCTAAGTACTCTTCTACATTTTTTACAATACTTCTATTACCGGATACATTTGATGTAAAATGATCCTTATTTGATTTTATTACCACTGCAGCATTTTTGGTGATTACAGCAAACATGTTAAATTGTACACCACCCAGAACAGAGAGGACCAAAAGAAAAAAGTTCTGCTCCTGGAGATGCAACACAGTTTAAAACATTTGTGATGTGTCTGCACAGTTAAATATGAATATCAATAAATACAATAAAAAATTAATAATGTGAGTCTCGATTAAATTTAAAGTATTTGAAAACTGAAGGTAACTCAATGGAACTGCATTAAAAAAAAACTATAACGTACCCTCATTTTTTGAAGGGGTTGTGACTGCAAGTATCACGCCGTTTCCGTTTACTGTACTACATTACCCACAATGCAACATAGTCCTCTGGTGACGCATGGGGCTCGCGCCGCGCCAGGCAGGGGAAAAGGACGGCGTAGCGCATGCGCCACATTTATGTTGTTGTTTGTGGCGGTAAGATGGCGGCGCTCGGAGACACCTCAGCTCCGGGGGCGAACGGGTTAATACAACAATTCACAGCAATAACAGGTAAAAATAACCTTTTAAATCACGTTTGATCTATTAAATGGGTTTGGGTTAACCAACAGCAATACCCCCCTTGTGTAATAAACCACGAAATTAGTGCGCAGGTAAGAAAACGGACGTTAAGTGCTGCTCTGGCCCCTGCGCTGTCAGTGCTTTGCAGAGGGAAAAAGCACAGCCAGTTATCTGATAAACTCAAGCGAAAGACTCAGAAAAAGGCCCACAAAGCCACTAGCTTTTAATATAATCTTCCACGGCCACTTATAGATGTTTTATTTTCTCTATGGTGCCTATTATAAACAGTATCTCGGCAGCCCCGGGCTGGTTCCTGCTCCTCTTCGCTCTGCATGTTGTTTGATATTGTGGAATGGACGTCGGCTGTGCAACATTTCCCTTCTTCATCACCAGCCAGGCTTCATGTCGTGTTACTGTCATCTTCACCAGGACTGTGGTGTTAACCACACCGATGAGCACGCCGTCTGTCCCCCAGTGGTAGCTCTGAGGTCCTCGATAGTTTAAAAACGTGCTTTGACATGGTGGCCAGTGTTTTAGTTTTTAAGTTATTTAACGGAGAAAAGAGGAGACTCAGTTCTCGGGGGCTGCTGCTAGACTTGGAAAGTGAAACGGACATGCGCAGTAGGCTACACACGGAAAGACTGGCCAAACGGCGCTACACACTTAAAAAAGACTGAAGTTAATCCTCAGATCATCTGTTTTCTCACATGCTAAATATTTCCACAGCTTTGTGCACTGTGGTCGTTCATCATCTTTAGATATTTATGAACAGTTCTGGTGTTTCTGCTCGTTTTAGCCGAACAACTATTAGCCTGTACCAGCTACATTATTACCGTTTCCCAAAGCGTACCGTAGCTTGATTAGCAGCCTGGATGCTTTTCTTCCTCCATTAAACTTTTGGGCTGTTGTTTGACTTTCATTCATTTCAGTTCAGTCTTGCAGTCAACTTACATAGACGTTTTAGAGATATAGTAATCCATACTAATGATTGAGCAAATCACATTTTTGCTTTTCATACCTTTACATTTTAAATCTCCACAAATTGAGGATATAATTTAGGCAAAAACAACACTGAAGACGATGTTCATATTGCCTTGGTATTTGACAAGCCTGTTGTAATTGTGTGCAAGCATGATTTGTGACAAAATAGTGAAATGAATGAAAACTGGTGGTCCTTTTTAAAGTCAGAAAATGGTCGTCAGTATGTAAACATGATACGTAGGAAATAGGTTAAAACATGTATAAATTAGTATGGATTGATAGATTAATCTGCCACAGAAGAGCTCAAACATCATATTGCACTATGCTCCTGATGTTGAATGTGTAGTATACCAGCCAGTCTTACCATTTTGCACATGGGCTATAGATAGACAGATAGACAGATAGATAGATAGATAGATAGATAGATAGATAGATAGATAGATAGATAGATAGATAGACATACTGTATTTATGGTCTTTTAGAAACGGTGTCCCTATAACGTAGTTTGCTGCCCAGAGAGCACTGACAAGTTAATTTTCCAACTGTTTAGTGTCCTCAGTCGTACATGTTTGTGGCTCTTTAATAACCAAATCACTGCATCCCTATCAAACATGTTTGTTTATATTAAAAACAAATATTGGCCAATATATCATAGGACTTACATTATCAAATATTGACCTAAGAATCCAGTATTGGTCAAGCAAAGGGTTCTCTTCAAGGCAAGTAATTAAACAAAAAAAAGACGAGATGCTTTGAAAACATAACGTCATGTGTCCATAATGTGTACTAAACAAGCTCTAACATGCAGAAATCAGTGTAGTCCTTAAAAGCTGGTCATTACAATATAAATCACAGGATCTGTGAACATCAAACTCTATTATGTTACTGATGATATATAGCTTTCCATCACAGATAATATTTTCCATGTATAGTATAGAGTTTTTACACACACGTGCTTAACAGTTTTGTCCGTATGTCTTTGTCCAAAACTCTTTTAGGGGCCACAGAGAGTGTGGGAAAGCATATGTTGGAAGCATGCAACAACAACCTGGAGATGGCAGTGACCATGTTTCTGGATGGAGGCGGGATAGCAGAGGAGCCCAGCACAAGCTCCAGTTCAGCAGCTTCAAGCAGCAGAGCTCCTCCTTCAGAGTAAGCTGATAATGTTTCTTCCTAAACGTTTGTCAGACAAAAGTTAAACAAAGTCCGTAGACTTTCTCTTAAAGATTCACTCTTGGATTTCTTTGTAGAGCTCCTATATTGCTCTCCTGGTTTAGTGTTGTTGAGGTTTGGTATTGAAGGTACTGCAACAGAATCACAGTGTATCTTAATAACTTGATTGATTGTAGATGTTTTGCTCCAGAGTGCTTTGCTTCTTAGAATTATATTATATATGTTGCCTTGTGTCTCAGTGAAGTACGAGCACCCATTCCCCAGAAGCAAGACATATTGGTGGAACCAGAACCATTGTTTGGAGGTATTGAACTGCTTATTTTCTTATTTGACCTCCTGCAAACAAATCGTAAACTAAATTGTTGTTACTGGCTGTGTTGTTTCAGTAATCACTTGAATTTGTCTGTTATACATGCAGTGCCAAAGCGAAGAAGACCTGCTCGATCAATATTCGATGGTTTCCGAGACTTCCAAACAGAAACGAGTGAGTAAATTCAAGCTTTCAAAGCGTAAAGAATCTGGTCAGCAACAAATGTGGTGTAGCTTAATGCTGCTTAATTACAGCCAACAAGACAGTCGGCCACTTTTCTCTCTGTCTCAACCTTTTTCACTGTAATTTCTTATAACTATGAATGTTTTCTTTTCTTAGTTCGCCAGGAACAAGAGCTGCGTAACGGTGCAACAGTGGATAAGAAACTGAGCACCCTGGCAGACCTTTTCCGTCCCCCCATTGAGCTCATGCACAAAGGCAGCTTTGAGACGGTGAGAAGTCACTCAGTGGACATTTTACACCACACGTCTTTATTCCATTTATGTGAACTTTCAGTGAAATTTCAGAGCGTGACTGTGTAGATCACAGGTGGGAAACCAGGTGTTCTGTGTATGGAAGCACAGGAGTCTGCAGGTTGTCATTTTTGATGATGCGTTTTCCCTCTCTGGTTGAACCTGCACAGCCGCCATAACGTGTGAACACATATCATGCAGATGGTTATTATTGTTCTCTATAAGGAGACATGTTTGTCTTCCATCAAGCTTTAGCTTAACCACATTCTGTTTGCCATGTTCGTCTTCATCCAGACAATTTAACAGCCTCATAATTCAGCAATTGACTAAATTGCTTCTTTTTTCCCGTGCTTACAGGCAAAAGACTGTGGACAACTGGAGAACAAGTGGCTAATGATCAACATTCAAAACGTTCAGGACTTTGCCTGCCAATGCCTGAACAGGGATGTTTGGAGTAACGATGCAGTGAAAACCATCATTAGAGAGCACTTCATTTTCTGGCAGGTATGCAGTTTCTAATCCCAGAGTCACACATGGTCTGTGATGCTGTCATGTTCTTGAAAACTTTGTGTTGAATCTTTGCAAAGATCCCACTGCTGAACTGATATGACAGGGAGGTCAAGTTGAACTTTATTTCGTCTGTTGGCAAAAACAGAAACCAGTAGAGGAACAGAGGTGAAACATAAAGTAGTGCATAATGGTGCATAGCAGTCCCCTTACTGGGTGAAGTGGAAAAGTTGGCATGTTCATAAAAAGAAGAGAACCTTCATTTTCTTGTAGTCATGCACTCAGCACATGAAATCCAGCTTTGTCCTGAGGTCCAAGCCTGGTAACGCTAATATTCACATACACATCCCCCCAAGTCAAGTAAATCTGTTGTGAGGTTCATGTCTGGATTGTATTGTGTGTTTTCTTTTATTGCAGGTATATCATGATAGTGAAGAGGGACAAAGATACATTCAGTTCTATAAGCTGAACAAGTTTCCCTATATTTCCATTCTCGATCCCCGCACAGGTGAGTGTCTTAGTGGCAGCGTATCCACAGTTCTGTTGCTTGATCTTCGATGACACCATATATCAGTAGATTTTCTGGATGGAGTTATTTGCGACAGGACAGCATATCCCTCCTGCATGCTTACCATTTAGAGGACAAGACAACAGCAGCAGGAATGCAGAAGTAATTTAAAGCAACACCATCCTTGTGTAATGGTGTGTGACTGAGATCCCTGTATGGCTATGTGATGGGGTCAATACAGGCCATAGATTTTTACTAAATGAAAGATGAATAAATGTGAACTGCATTGTCATCCGTGTAACCATGTAAACCGTATAGAAATCATGTCAGTGAGCAGATGTCTCATCCCAGCTGTTTCCATCTTCAGAGTAGTTCTAAATCAATGCACCGGAGCACATCTGCTTTTGCTGTCTTCTGTATAATTGATTTTGTCTTTGACCTGTGCTGTTTAGGTCAAAAAATGGTGGAGTGGAACCAGCTGGATGTGGCATCGTTCCTGGAGCAGGCGACCGGCTTCCTGGCAGAGCACGGGCAGCTCGATGGGCCATCCTGCCACGCACCCCCTGCCAAAAGAGCTCGCTCTGTGGGTCTCTCATCTCCTGTGTCACCTCTAATACTCTTTCTTTTTCTGCTCTAATAAAAGCTCTCCTCTCTCGCTGGGACTATGTTAGAATTTCTTCACTCACAATTCAGAATTGGTTAATAGTAGAGCAGTTATCTGTTTTTTGGTTGTGTTAGGTCGTGGTGCAACTTAAAAGCTGCATTACAAGTAAAAGACGGTACTATCTGTGTTAAATGAAAACTGAATGCTATTTTAAGCATACATTTTGTTGGTATCACAAAGCCACGGCTAGAATATTAAGTATTACCACATTTCCATGCTGTTTTTCCCTGCTCTTTGACTTGTTTTCTACAGCTGCGCTCTGTTTTCTGTTCTAGGAGAGTCTGATTGATGCCAGTGAAGACAGTCAGCTGGAGGCCGCCATCCGAGCCTCCCTCCAGGAGACCCACTACGAGTCCTCAAACGTCCCCGAAGCCCCTGATTCTCCCCGATCAGAAGATGAATCAGATGCAGAACCTTTCTCTGACAGCGAGGGTCCCATCTCGGTCGATGGCTCAGACAGCGAAATGCCACTAACCCATGAAGACAAAAGTTCTACTAGCAAACACACCCCGATGCCTCCGGCCTCCGTGGCCCAGCAACGCCTACACCCCGATAGTTCCACTTCTTCCCACAGAAAGTCTCCATACAAAGAAAACAACCACAGTCACAAGAAAGAGGAGAGCAAAAAGAACCACCTGGAGCCCTCGGCTGCTGGTTCTCGTCATCCTCAGCCTGAAGCAGATTCTGGAGGGAACCACTGTACCCCAGCAGCGGAGAGTGCTGGACCTTCCAAGACCCGCACCCCCCACACCTGTGAAGAGGACTGTCCTGATGATAATGGTACATCAACACATATTTCTAGACCTGAAACAGTTATAGTGAGGGTTATGGTATGAGTGTGTTCGAGAGGGCTTGTCTTTGAGTTTGTCCTCAGCCTGCAGGTAGACAGACCCCTCTCAAAATGTTTGTTAGCCATCAGTTAGCTGTCACCTAGTGTTTACCGACCAAAAGGGTGACAAAATTATAAGGTAAAGCACAGTTACTTTGCTTAACGTATTGGATAGAACAACTGCATCATTTCTGAAAGATATTTAACACCATGTTTTGTTTTTTTTCATTTAGGTCCCAAAGCCAGGTTGATGCTCCGTTACCCAGATGGACAGAGAGAGCAAATTTCCTTGTCTTCTAAAGCTAAACTTTTGGTGAGAAAACAACATTATAACTCTGTTTTAAAGGAATAGCTCAACCTTTTGGGAAATACGTGTCTTTGCTTTGTAGCATAGAGTCAGATGAGATGATCAATGCGACTTCATGTCTGTTCACGAAGAATGGAGCCAGGAGGCGCTTAGCTTAGCTTAGTTTAGCATAGCATAGCATAGCATAGCATAAGAACTGGAAGCAAACGACTAACTGGGAAGTTACTGCTTCTTGTCATGAAATAGACCCGTCCAAAACAAATTTTTACACTTCAGTGTTTATACAGATTAAATAAACAAGATGTAGCATGCTAATTTGTACTTTAGAGCTTTACTTTAGAGGTGCTGGTAGATGTTGAACTACTTTACGTAGAATAAATGTGAGCATTTCCTCTTTATGTCCAGTCAGCAGTGAATAATATCACATTAATGTTGATTGATACTTACAATGTCTCACCTCTCACTTCCAAGGCACTGGTAAGACACGTCCAGTCCAAGGGTTACCCTAATGAACGCTTCGAACTCGTCACCAACTTTCCCAGAAGGAAGCTCGCCCACTTGGACTATGACATCACGCTGCAAGAGGCGGGCCTTTGTCCACAGGAGACTGTATTTGTGCAGGAGAGGAACTAGCCTTGTCAGACACACTCACTTTTGCTTGTCTGTATCTCTCTGATAGACCTCACCCTTTCACCAATGATCTGGGACGATGTTACCGGCCTTGATCCCATAACCTTCTGTTCTACTGGAATTAGGCCCCGTTTTTGCCAAGACAACTCTTAGTGGATGGACTACTTTCCCCGCCACTCAACTAGTCTGAATACTGACGTCTCTACTGACAGCCTAATCCCTTTTTAGTGCTCCACAATTGGCCAGTAAGGTGTTACAAATGCCAGCACTCTTTGATTTTTTTTTAATGTGATTTATTTGTTTCTGATGCACATCAGGTACATCAGGATAGATAATATAAAATATAGCTCCTATTCAAATAAAAATAAAAACTGAATAATTGTTGATGAGGCACCAGGGACTTGTACAAAAGACTTTTACCTTCCACAAAGGACATTAAATGTCAGAGTTTATTTTCTAGCTCCTCTTGTTATTTTCTGTACCTTGGAACAGGTAAAAGGAGGCCTATTCTTTATTTTTGACCCAAATTTGGTCTCTCACACTGTGTAATTATTTGGAAAGCAGGGGCACTAAGAGAAAAGGTCCAAAAATCAGAAAGTCAAGAAAGTGTGTCGGACATCTATGACACGCTTGTGTAGATCTGAGAAGATTTGGATTGATCTGCACATTTTTACTCAAGTTTCTATCAGCTAATTAGAGACTCGTAGATTGTTTTTGGTGTTCAACTTTTGATACAGAAGGGAATGAATGAAGGGTGGTACATCTCATCAGTCGGACCTACACTGTACAGAGATGGCTTAGAGAGACTGATATTTAGCTGTAGTCATTGTTTCCTTTCTTTTTTATATGCTGCCAAGAAAAATATGCTGATGTTGAAATATAACCACCAAAACCAAGGGAGATTGTGCTTGATCTTTTGTTTTTTGTTTTTTTAATGAACAGGTTTGTTCTTTAAATGATCTTCACCGCCGTGATGTGATGAGACAAATATCACAGGGTGCGACCTAAACTAATATCCAAACAAATACAGAAAAACTGTTAGAAACATAGAAAAGCAGCAGCTCCTGAGAATCAACTGCAGCAATTAAGAAAGCACATACACAGGAGGCAACACAAGTGTGCATTTAGACCTACATCTGTGTAGCCGGGATCTGGAGTGATGAGGGCTGGAGCACATGGTTGTACTTGGAGCGTTTTAATAAGATACCACAAAGGATTTCATAAGATGACATATGGACAGTTGGTGGCAGTAATGTGCCTTTTAAATAGCAACAGTTCATCACTGAATAAAGTGAAAAAGAGCACTAACCAGTGTTAATTCTGAAGCTTTAAATGAATGAATGACAAACATTCACAAGAAAACTTCACAATGTACCCTTTAAGTTGTTGCAGTTGGTTCTGGGGGTGGTAACTGTTTTCTTTTTCTATTAAACTTTTCTATACATCTTTTTTTTTTTTTACCAAGCTCTCCAGCTCACTGTTATCAGAATAAGCCACGTGGTAAATAGCCAGCTTGAATCACATGATATTCAAATACATCTTTGATTACAGAGATTCACAGGTGTTTTAAAGGATTTATTTAAATGCTGTGATTTGGATATGTCTATATTTTGCCAAAACGTTTTCATCATGTGAATAAGCATGACTATAAGCAAGGGTGTAACTACTGATGGCAATATCAATAACTGAATTACTTGATAAATACGCAATTGTAATGAATACATGATTGAATTTTACACCTGTGACCAATTTTTATTGGTAATGTGGATAAACCGTTCTTAATTTGGAGTTAGAAATAGGGTCATAATTTCTCCCTCTCGTCTCACTGGACAGGTGGAACAGGAATTGGTGTCTCTTGAAGATCTACAATGAGAAAAATAAGATGTGGCCAGTGCTATGATATTTAGAAACCGTGGATCACATTTAAAAAGATGTAATTATGTAATTGGGTCGTATCTTTAAAAAAATGTTTATATTCCCCTTTGAGGCCCCAACTGATAGTAACAGTGCCTGTACGGGGCAACGGTCAGTGCTGAAAGAAACGGACTTGCAGCTGCACAAACAGATGAGGACAGTGACTCTGCTCCCCTGTCCTCGCTGTGTGGGTACTACAGTACATGAAGGGCATTCCTTCACAACCTGTCTTCTGGTGTCATGGACAAGAGGAGGGTTGTAGTTGTAGTAATAGAGC
The DNA here is from genome assembly GCF_042242105.1 of Pempheris klunzingeri. Taxonomy (NCBI): domain Eukaryota; kingdom Metazoa; phylum Chordata; class Actinopteri; order Acropomatiformes; family Pempheridae; genus Pempheris; species Pempheris klunzingeri. The sequence continues at coordinate 8,952,349 of NC_092026.1, forward strand.
TTTGTTTCCCCCCTCGACTTCAAATCACAATGTTGTATTTGCCCTGGATCAGCTGCCTGAGATACAGAGCTACAGGCCAGACAACTCTGGTGAAGAAGATGATAGAGATCTGTAGGTGTTCTTTGCACTGTAGCATCTGGTATTTTCAAATTGTCATCTTTAGCTCACTGAGCTATCTACATCACTTTGCTGTGGAGTTTGTTTCCAAGTTTTGCTCATTTTGGAGCTCAAGGGTTTCAAACCCAGCTGGAAACATGAGCTAAAATGAAGGCTGATCTAATTCATTGAAAAAGTTGAGGAGAAGCTGAGGATGTTTCCACCTGCCAGCGATGAACAACCTGCATTTATTTCACTTGATACCTAACCGTGTTCATCAGTGCTTTGAGGTTGATGAGGTAACCAGGATGACAGTCGTCAGACGTGGCCTGTTTCAGGTTTTGTCTGTTGCATAAAAAGGATGATGACCCCAGTCGGTCCAGTCGTGGAGCGTTCAGCTGGTTCTCAGTAAGAAATCAATCAAAGTTAATGTGTGATCAGTGAGCTATGGAGGGGCGCTCCACCGATTTTTACACACAAGGTTCAGTTTATTTGTCAGGAAGGAACAGGCATTTTACTCAGCCTGTGAAAACAGTTGTGTAATGTCCTCTGCACCTCTGGGGCTCTCTGAAGTTTGAAAAATGTCATCAGGATTGTTTTATTATTTTTTTTGGGGGGGGGGGCCTTGAGGTATTTTTATGTTACAAACTGGAGGTGTGGAGTTGTGAATTTAAAGGAATGTCTTATCTTAGAAAAGAGTGGGCAATAAAAAGGCCATTGAGTTGCATCATGGGAAATGTAGGATCCAAAGTTTCTGGAGCTAAAAGTCAGGATATCTGACTTCAATTTTGACCGTTCCTTTTTTTTTTACCTGCTGCTTGTGAGTTCCCTGACTTTATGGCAGTTCAATACCATACTGCTGGAGTATCTGTAATACACACAGATGACAGGAGCCTGCAGTTTAGGGTAGACGATTTGTCTCACCAGACTGTCCAGTAATATCTGTTTGCAATCTGTCCAATCCTGCAAACACAGCTGCGTGTAAATGTTAATCAAATAGGATCCCTTTTGTACTCAAAACCCAGTGCACTGTGTAAAAGACCTAATGAATCAACTGGATTTTGAGATGTTTTAATGGGTTGATGAAGCACCTGAACCAGATATAAAAAGGAAGGATACTCACCAGTCTGGTGGAAAGTAACTAAGTACATTTACTCATTTATTTATGTACAAATCTCAGGTACTTGTATTTAAAACGTTTTATGCTACTTGAGACTTCTCTGCTGCATTTCAGAGAGAGAAAATGTACTTTTCACACATTTAGCAGCTACTAGTTACTTCTCAGATTCAGACTGTCCATTACAAAAAAATATGATATGCTTATGAAATACAATTCATTATTAAAGATTAACAATGGGGTTCCCAACTTTTTTTATCTTGAGACCTTCGACAAAAAAGCAGTGTCTCTGAGTTGTTTACTCTAAAAACTTTAAGTACGATAAATGTTAGAAGCCCAAAGAGGTAAAACCATCCAATATTTCATTTTAAAAAAGCATGAGAAGAATCAGAGAACATTTCAAAAAGGAGCATTTGTTTGGCAGAATTTAGGGTGTTTCTCCTTTCGTTCTCCATTATTCATCTCATGACCCTTCAGATTTATCTTGTGACCTACCGGACTAAGCAACTGAATTATAAATAAAGTTGTTACAACTATCTCCACCTCCCCCAGCTACAACAGCAAAATACTTCTTATGCAGTGATGCATTAGTGTTTGCTGATAATACTTCGGTGCGTTTACTTTAGTAGGATTTTAAATGCAGGGTTTTAACTTGTAATTGAGTATTTTTACTTTTACTGAAGTGTCAAAAGGTGTGTCAAAAGCTCACTATTGCTGTCACTGTGACTAACATGATGAACAGCTCAGTGTATTTCCTGATTAACAAACCAGCTGTGTTTTTCTAGAAATTATCTCATCATCATCATGTGATTAATCACCAGCGACTGAGAATGATGTCTTTTTACTTAAAAGTCGTTTCACTCAACTTTTACATCTTAGTGCAAAATACACAAGTTTTCCCTTGACAGCACTTTCCTTTCATGTAGTAACACATTTGCAGGTACCTTTGTACAATATTTTATGTACATCTAAAGGGGTAGTTGCTTATATGACGTAACGAAGTCCTATCTGCAAAGCTTACCATAACAAAACTCATTACAAATTGTTTGTCATGTACCTGAGGCTCAGCATGCCACACAGAGCCCTGCGTCACAGGCTCACGGCTTGTTTGTGTGTAATGTCCAACCTATAATGCCTTGTTAACCCCCTGCTCTGCATGTTTCAGGAGAACAATCATTGATGATAAGCTTATCCGCTCAGATTTAGCTCAGTCAGGATGGCCTCCTGGACTGTAATCGCGGTCAGTCACAAACGTCCCAAAGGCATTTCAGAAAGCTGGATTACAAAATTCTTCAGATAACTTACAATGTGTAAGCAATTATTAACAGCACTAAATACTCAGTTTACTGCTACAAATATAAATCCAAAACGTCAAATTCATACAGCCAGTGTTTTTCTGTGGTGCCTCCAGCGAAAAAAGAATACATGTGCAATGAGTAGAGCACAGTAATGTTATTGGCTCCCCTGCTGTGTTATCAAGAGGTGTCATTACAGTAATGCTGCTGAGTGAAGTGTCAGCACAGATTGACAAAGGCACAGTAATCTGTGAGTGTTCAGGAAACAGGCACAGGGATAAAAAGTCAGGCAGATAATGACATCAATAATACTTTAAAGACAGCAAACAAAGCCAGTGGCTAAGGCAAGCAGACAGATCTAAAAAAAAAAAGGCAAGAGGTCAAACACACAGATCAAAAAGTGGGCTGGAAATAAAGCAGCACAGACTGCTGCGTCTGACGACAATAACTGGAAACAGGTGTGAGGGGAGGAGACCCGTCACGTGATGAGCTACAGAGGGAAACGCTCTGAGGACTACTGGTGGACAGGTGAGGGATGACAGGAGATGCTGGAAACCGGAGTAAGTGGAGAAACTCCGTGTCAAGCTCAGCATTTGTTTTCAGCCTTTAACATGAAATGAAATACTTGCTCATCATCATAGTAAACATGTTCATACACTCCACTACACTGTGCTGCCATCTGTTTCAAGTATGATGTGCAGTGCAGTCCTTGCACTCCTTATGATCTCCAGATAGTCTATAAACAATCTGTTGACAGTCTATGCCACTAAAATGACTAATGTGACAAAAAGGTTTATGTATGCGCAGTGTCTGGGTTCATCTCAGTCAACGGGGTGAGCCTGAGGTCATGGTCCACTTTATTGGCATCTAATCAACATTCAAATAAGTGTTGCGTAATGTGTGGATTCCCTTTTTTTTAATCCAAAAATGTGCTGCTTTGATACTTTGATACACTTTTAAATGACATTTTCTTGTTTCTACCTGTGGATGTAGAATACATAAAACTACAGTATACTACTTAAATATACTTACAGTTCGGCCCACAACCTACTTATTCATATCCCACGCTTCCTCTCCTTGAATATCTTGGGTATCTATGTTAAAAAATGAATAGAACACCTTGGGTATGGTCCCAATAATGCTACAGCTTTCCCTTTTTAAAAAATGTGCTTTCATTTAGTTAAGATTGAAACATTTTTTCAAGATTATTACAGGTTTTAATGAATTATCTTACAATTTAGCTGTATAGTCCACACTGACCAATGTCTATACAGCAAATTATCTGAATATTAATGTCACTGGTTCAGTGTTATCCCATTAGACATTCCTGATAAGCTGTGTGTTTGACAAAGTTTGACCACTAACGCAATCTATTTTCTTTATGTTGACAGGTACAAGCAGTATGAAACCTTAAAATCAGAGTAAGCAGCTGAGAGTAAAGTATTAGTGTTCTGCAAAATAAACCACATCTATAAATTTAAGAGCAGCTTCATCCTTAATCTGGGGGCTGAGACACAAGCATGTCCATATGCACAGAATTCAAGAATGGGAAGTTTTCGTGACTTTTGGTTGAACTGGCACAATTTTCATTGTGGGAAACTCCACTCCATCTGCCACAAGTGAATCTCTTTCACACTTTTATTTAATACTGATTTACATTCTTCATTTTATTTATTTATTGACTATTTACTCTATAGTGAAGCTATCTATTATAGAGAGTTTAGGACAGAAAGTTGCAACACAATAGCGAATAAAATGTGCAAAAATAAAGATGGACAAAGAACAATACGAGTAGAAGATTAATGAAAGATGGACAAAGAGAGCTATAACAAGGAAGTGGTGAACAATAAAAACAAAAAAAAACCCGCCATGGGAACAACACTTTTATTGTTTATGACAAAGAGTCTGGGTTTGGATGCAGGATGCAGTACTCCGATTACAAGAGAGGGCTCTGGATAATTGTACTGAATTGTACTTTATCTTTGGCTCCTCTTTCCATAAATCCCTCTTTTTTTATTGAACGTAAAAGCACAAGGTGGTTAGGTTGGGTTACATGATGGGTAAAATGCAGTGCTCCTTAATTCTCCAAAACTGGACCACTACAGGCCTTTCCTGAAACCCGAAATCTTTTGTGAAAATTATGGGGTGATATTTCCAATCTTGGTAGATGGGAACAAAGAAGTAGGTGTCACTGGTTCAATTTACAAACCAACATAAACCTTTGCTCTTGTGTTGGGTAACACTGACTCTGCAAATATGACTCTTATGTGGGTCAAACTGCAGCTTTTCTGTGTAAGATACTTCTCAGCTTTTTCCCTTTTTTCCATTTTCTTCTAACGATCATGTCATGATAACTAAGGTGACGGGGTCATTCAGCTTTCTGCCTGAAGTAACTTCAGGTTTGGCAATACTTCTCCTCGTCTTCCCCCCAAAAAACTACATTTTTCAGGCCATTCAGACGAGCATTCATTGTCAAATAGTGTCATTTTAGGATACAAATATGAAGCAGCAGAGGAAGAGCAGACAGCATAAAACAGGTTTGTTGATGCCTGTGGTGGAATGTAACCAAGTACTTTCACTAAAGTAGTGCTGTATTTAACTACAAATTACTTTTTACTCCACCACATTAATTTGACAGCTGCAGTTAGTGGTTAGTTTGTGAGTTAAAATGTTACATTCAGAAAATATATGATGCTAGGGTGTAACTGTATATAAAGCAGATATGATTAGCTTCTCATTGACCTAGTAAATGGCTAAAATGCTGCTTACACATAAATGAAATAGTGGGCTAATACAATAACATGCCATTTAATTATACAACACTGACAGGAGCCACTCTTTTGAGTAAAATTTGCAGCTAATTGGCCTACTGAACTTTTACCTTGGTAAGATTTTAAAAGCAATATTAACGCTAGAAAGAATAGCAGATTGGTGGGATTCATTGCAGTAGGACCGTGTTTTAAACTCACAGCAGAAATTCACTTCAACACACTTTCTCATGTCTTTATGAATCTATGCAGCCTGATGAACCCTTACACAGAATAACACACATAGTACATGAGCACACCATAAAAATATGTACACATAGAGCGTGAATTAGTAGCCCATTGTGCATGTCCTCATGTTGCCACTGGATTGAATCAGCCTCTGCTTTGTGAAATGTACCACATCAAACTGTGTCCAACTCCTCTAAATGATCTCAGATAGTGCAAACAATGCTTGGACACTTTCGGAGGAGCGTCTGTAAATTTCCATTATGGTGAAATTTCGGAAAAGTCATGTCATCCCACACACACACACACACACACACACTCCACAAAAAAAAAGCATACGTGCACGCGCACGCGCGCGTTAGGAAACCTGAGCAAACGGAGCCCAGCCGGAGGTTGGCTATAAAAGCTCGAGCTGCCCCCCTGGACGGCGCTCTGCTGACATTGGAGACCCCGCCGTCCAACATGAAGCCTCTCCTCCTCGTGGCGCTGCTCGGATGCCTCGGTAAAGACATGTCATATTCTGCACACACACACACACACACACACACACATGCACACACACACACACACACACACACCGTAATCGTAGATTCACTGAGCTCTCCTGTCATTCATCCACCTGATTTTGCAGCCTCAGTGGTCGTGGCCCAAGCTGGCAAGTTGAAGTGGTGCGTCAAGTCAGATGACGAACTTCGGAAGTGTAGAGACCTGATGGCCAAAGCGCCCATCTTCAGCTGCGTGTCGAAGCCCAACACCCTCGACTGCATCATCGCGATCAAGGTGAGGAGAGACACATCTGCTAAATGAGCTCAGTGCGCAGTTAAATAAACATGTCTCTGCAGCTTCTCTGTTAATGTTTGGGTTCATCTTTTAGCCCATTAACACTGATGATCAATGGGTATTGGTGGTCAAAATTAAAGTTTCTATTGATTGATTTAAGCAGTGGTGCACGAGGGATTTATCAGTGTAAAAGTATCAGTACCACAATGTAAAAATACTTTATGACGAGCACTGCTTGCCCTGCATTCAAAATCACAGCAAGTAAAAGTACAAAGCATTACCAACAAAATAAATAAAAAGTGCTCTCTGTGCAGGATGGATCTTTCCAGACTATTACATTAACATTTATATGCTATTTTAGCATTATTCATAAAATCACATGTAACCAACATGGTTTAATCAATAACAGTGCACAATGCACTATATTGTAGAACATGACCATGTTTTATATGCAACATTTTTTTCTGCAGTTACTACAGCAAAATGTAGTGGAGTAAAAAGTGAAATATATTTGTCTGAAACGGAAAATGGAAATACTCAGGAAAAATAACTCAAAACTGTACACTAACACTTGAGCAAATGTACTTTCTTTCACCACTATTTTAGTGAAAACACTAAAATAACAAAATAAGAAATAATAATGATATTAAAGTATTGTGTAATATATAATAATGGTATACACATATATGAATATTATTATTACTGATGCATTAAGCAGCATTTTAATGTTTTAGCTGTTTGAGGTGGAGATGCTTTAGTGTTTGTAGTTAATCTTTAAAATTAAATCAAATTTTATAAACTGATCACATGTTTTGTTAGTAAAATCTTGTATGTGAAATGACTCTGAAGTACAATAAGTGTCTTTTAAATCATTTTTATCAGGCTGGTGAGGCAGATGCCATCACTTTGGATGGAGGGGACATCTACACTGCTGGACTGAAGAACTACGACCTGCAGCCCATTATTGCTGAGGACTACGGCCCCAGTATGGCTATTTATCAGTTGTCTTACTTAAGAAATTAGCACAAGAGAGAGAATGTCTGTCATTTTGCATAAGCTACATGTTTTAAGTTTCTGCTCGCAATTATTCTGCACACATCCAGCTTCGGACACCTGTTACTACGCTGTTGCTGTGGTGAAGAAGGGCGGTACATTTGGCATCAGGGACCTCCAAGGGAAGAAATCCTGCCACACTGGGCTGAAGAAATCTGCAGGCTGGAACATCCCCATAGGAACCCTGTTGTCCATGGGCTTGATTCAGTGGGAAGGCATCGACGACAAATCTCTGGAGGAAGGTGAGTTACACTAAATGTTAAGCACAAATAAAAATAAAAGTTATTGCATCAAACCAATTGATAACGTTGAGGTTTTTTGGTGTCTGGTCTTAAGGAGTGGGTCAGGGGTGTGTGTTGAGGGACTGGGACATGAGAGTTTCTAAAATCTTTGCCACGGCTATGCTTTTTGTGTCGCAGCGGTAGGCAGTTTCTTCCATTCCAGCTGTGCCCCGGGAGCAACAGTGGGTAGCAAACTGTGTCAGCTGTGCAAGAAAGACTGCTCCAGGTCCCACAACGAGCCTTACTATGACTACGGCGGCGCCTTCCAGTCAGTATCAGTGTTTCTCTGATCCATCTCACTTTTACTGTGACTTTTACTGTCCCCTAGCAACCTCTACACATGTACATATGATAAGCTGCCACAGCTCGCTCCTGTGATCCTGTGACATGTTTATCTTTTTGATACTTTCTTTCTTAAACTCGTTCTCTCTATGGAAATATACTGTTGGTATCAGACGAACCTGTGATGTTGATTCACTGTGATGTTGGTCTGCTTAATAGGTGTCTGGCGGATGGCGCTGGAGAAGTGGCTTTTGTGAAGCATCTCACTGTACCAGGTCAGTATCACATGATTATTTATTCTATTGTGTACTGAATAATTGACGTATAGTAATATCATCAAAGTAAGCTGGTCAGTTGTTTTAAACTTGTATGATGAGACTATAAACCACAATTTATTATTACTATTATTTGATATATATATAGCATACCACATAAAGAAAAAACAGCTCCCATTTTTATTGTTCATGGTAATGCAGTTTTGTATTTTTGTCCATCGTACAATCGAGCCAATTATCTGTTGTATCTTTTTGCCACCTGAATGTACAGTGTGCTGTGTCTTAAGCCTCTGCCACATGCTCATATGAGGCTCAATGACTTTCACAGCTAAGATTCTCGCTATAACTGAGATAATACTTATGGGATTGTCCACTATGTCTGTAAGAGCAGCTTACTCCTTTGCTAAACCTCACAGCAATAAAATGTGGTAATGGGAGGATAGATTTATTTAGAACTGGAAGAGAAGAAGAAAAAATTCACTGTTGTGGCCCACTTTCAGATTCAGAAAAGTCCAAATACGAGCTGCTGTGCAAGGATAACACCAGAGCGCCTATCGACAGCTATAAAACCTGCCACCTGGCCAGAGTAGTTGCTCATGCTGTCGTCTCTCGCAAGGACCCACAGCTGGCTGAATATATCTGGACAAACCTCACCTCAGTACAGGTATAATACAAAATATTTATAGAGCCAGTAGTAGAAGTTGACTGATGCTGGAGAGATTTGATGAAGCAGTACAATGAGTCATGATATAAAAGGATTAGTCACGTTATATTTCACTGCTTAGATAATGAATTTGCTGACTTTTCTTTCTTTTCAGGACTTTGACCTCTTCTCCTCTGATGCCTATGCACCTTCCAAAAACCTGATGTTCAAGGATTCAACAGTGAAGCTGGTGCGAGTGCCCCCCCACACCGATTCCTTCCTGTATTTGGGTGCTGAATACATGTCAATCGTCAGTTCTCTTAAGAAAGGTAGTGTAGACATGAGCAGATAAAACACACGTATTAATATATAAACCATCAGGCAAACACATTCATTAGACAACACATCCCGACTTTTATGTCGTCATGTTTTACTTCGCTTTCCAGAGCAGACCACAGGAACATCCAGCGCCCTTAAATGGTGCGCCGTGGGTCATGCTGAGACACAGAAATGTGACGAATGGACCACCAGCAGTGTGTCCGGTGGCACCGCTTCCGTTGAATGCCTATCTGGCAGCACAGTGGAAGAGTGCCTGAAAAAGATTATGGTAAAAACACTCTTGGATGAATTTATTTGAATCTATTACTAGACTGAGAATTTTTTTGCTCCATTTAGCGATGTTTGTCCCTGATTATCTGTTGTCTATCTGTTGTCCTGCAGCGCAGCGATGCTGACGCGATGGCAGTGGACGGAGGACAGGTGTACACAGCTGGGAAGTGTGGTCTGGTTCCTGTTATGGTGGAGCAGTATGATGCAGGTATTCACTTGGAAACTATCACATACAATGTGTTTTATTGTTGTTTTTTTTTAGCTTTTCTACATCAGTAATATTTGTGTCTGTCTCTCCACAGCACAGTGCGGTGCCGCTGGAGGTAATAAACAGTGTGTCTATTCCCTCTGTAACTTTGTGTTTCATGTGAAGTTCATGTCAAGTTTCCTGGAAAGGGCTATAATATCTGGTGCTAATTATTAGAACAGTAGTGTGTTGTTCCACTGTAGACAAATCAGCTGGGTCCTGACTAAAAGACTTTCAAGGTTACTCCAGCAGTTAACTGGAATTAATTAATTGAAAATGAACCAATTCTAATTCCTCGGGTATCAAATGACATAGTTCTCCCAGGAAACGTCATGGAAATTATTAGGATAGTAACAGGATTAACTTTTAAATTAAATCGAACTGTAACTAATGAATATCTGGCAGGTGGTTTTATGATTGATCTCCTTCTGTGCTTCCACTCTCGTAGCCACAGCCTCCTCTTACTATGCTGTTGCTGTGGTAAAGAAAGACTCAGGGGTGACCTGGGACAGCCTGAAGGGAAAGAAGTCTTGCCATACGGGCATCGGAAGAACTGCTGGCTGGAACATCCCCATGGGCCAAATCCACAAAATTACTGGTGACTGTGACTTCAGTAAGTGACTTTGTCAAGTAACATAATGACACCCAGATTATAATTTCTATCAACATAATGTGGAAACACATGGGCAAAGGTGCATAAGTTTCACATATTTGAATTGTTTGCCTAACAAAGCCCATATGTGGCAACTAAATACATTTTTATGGTCACAGTTGGCTTGGTTAAGTTGCGATATTTTAAGAACACCTTTAAGGAATTTCTTCAAATTTGGTACAAACATCCACTTGGACTCAAAGATGAACTGATTAGGTTTTGGTGGTTAAAGATTAAGGTCGCTGTGACCTCACGTAACTCAATAATTCATGCGCAAAATTCATCACAAAATGTCAAACACAAATGTGTAAATGATGAAGTGATGACATTTTATATCCAAGAGATCAAAGGTCAACTTCACTGTGTTATAATGCTTTGCAAAAAACTTTACTGGGGATTATTCAACACCATAAATCAGAAGGGGAAGTTGTGACCAGCGTGTGCTGAGCTATGATCTTCTGTGCTGCCAGGTCTTGCAAGAACAAGAACAGCAAAGCATCATAGAATTGAGTTAAATCAATTTTATGAATACATCCCTATATCACCAATCAAAAAATTGCCTAAAGGAGCTTCACAATTTGTGCAGCAAACAACGTCCTCTATCCTTAGACCCTTGACTCGGACAAAGAACAATTCCTTCACTGTCCTCACTTCGTATATTATGGATGTAAACTGCAACTTGACTGGCTGGAGGAGGCATACAACCATGAGGCAGCGATTCTAGTTGAAGCCTAAAACGAAACTTACGCTTTGTGTGACCAACATCCACCCCAACCACCTCCCTATGAAATCTAATATTTAGGAGACATGTTTGCCTCCTGACTGTGTGTCCTCCTCTCCTCAGCTAAGTTCTTCAGCAGTGGCTGTGCCCCTGGAGCAGACCCCAGCTCTCCATTCTGCTCTCAGTGCGGCGGCAGCGAAGAAAAAACTGTGGGAGATCAGGCCAAGTGCAAAGCCAGTGCTGAAGAGAAGTACTATGGCTACGCTGGAGCCTTTAGGTAAAGTGCAAAAGTGCAATTTTATGTGTATGTATGTTAAAATAATAGTTTGAAGTTTTGGGAAATACCCATATTTGCTTTCTTCCTTTCTTCCACCTAATTTCTATAATTCGTATGTACTTGTGTCTGTGATATTGTCATAGGGTTACTTGTGCGCTACTGAAGATTGACAAATCACATAATAGGTTTTCCATCCATCCATTCAATACTTTTTATATAAAGTGTTGATAAAGTGTATATAAAGATTTTACAGAGAGTGTAAACTTTTCTACTGGTTGCAAGACCAAAAAAACAAATGATAATTTTTACTTTACTTCTGTTTTCTGCCAAAGATAGGTGTAGGTGATAGGTGTGTTTTTTAATTTTTTGAAGAAGCCAGGGTAGTTGTTTTCCCTTGCTATATTGTTTATGCTATGCTACGCTAAGCTAATCGCCTTCCAGCTCCAGCTCCCTACCTGACTTGAGAAGGGTTTCAATCTTCTCATCTAACTTTTTGCAACAAATTGAATTTCCAAAAATGTCAAAGTATTCCTTTAATTTATCATCCAAAGCACCCTGAATAGGGTGGGCACTTCACCTTCACATCGTCCAAGTTATGTTTTGCATACCACAGGTGTCTGGTTGATGGTTCTGGTGATGTTGCCTTCGTCAAACACACAACCGTTCCAGAAAACAGTGATGGTAAGAGACTGACACTGAGCAGTTTTCATCTTAACTACGACCGTGTTATCTCATATAAAACTACAACACTCTTCCACCTCCTTGTGTCAAAGGCGTTGGTACGACATGGGCAAGTAGTCTGAAGTCTGCTGACTACGAGCTGATTTGCCCTGGGAGGCCCACTCCTGTGCCGATCAGTGACTACGCCTCTTGTCACCTGGCCCTCGTGCCAGCACACGCTGTGATAACTCGTCCGGATAGCAGGCAGGATGTGATCACCGTTCTCAAGGACCAGCAGGTTAGAAATGATTGTTTATGTCATTTTTAGTTTTTGGTTGGTTTGCACTGCAAAATATTACATTGCTCTGAATGGAATTTTTCCACTTAGTGATACTATATTTAGATGAGTTTTGATGTTTTTTGTGGGGGCAATTTTCTTGAACTTTAAAGTAATATGTGTTTCAGTTCCTTAATTTGTCTCCCATGCTTGATAAAGATAGGTGGCCTCCCAGAAAATGCTCTGTCCTCAACCCAGCTCATCTTTTCACTGTTTAGAGTTTCTTTTTCACTGTAGTGGATGCTGTACTTTTTGTTGATGCTCTTAAAATGTTCTTTCTGGTTGTGCATACAGTTTCTGCTCATTCTAGCTCTGTATGTAGTTGTTTTTAGATCAGATTTCCTCCATTGTTTTCACATAGAATACACGCAATGCAATAAGATGCAGGGTAAATTTTAAAAAAGGTGCTTTGGGCGATTTGTTTTCAACTTATCAGGCATTGTTCTCACTTTCAACAGCATTTTTATTCTAAATACGTGTTCATTTCTGACCTCGATATGGATTTTTATATAACATAATTAGATCTAATCTTTAAGGGGAATTTCATTTTCTTTCTTATCTACAGGCCAAGTTTGGTTCCACTGGCAGCGACCCCACTTTCAGAATGTTCCAGTCCAGCAGCGGAAAGAACCTCCTCTTCAAGGACTCCACTAAGTGTCTGCAGGAGATCCCAGCTGAAACATCCTATGAGCAGTTTTTGGGAACAGACTACATGACTGCCATGACTTCCCTCAGACAGTGCAGTGACACCACTCCAGGTTTGTACCATTGTGTGTTCAATCAAGATTAAAAGGACTGTAATTAATTTGAAAACTGAGAGAAAAATCGTCTTTTTCTCTTCCCAACAGATCTGGAGAAATCTTGCACTTTCCATGCCTGTCAACAAAAAACCTAGAGGCGATCACGGACCAAGCAGTGCCTCAGTCAGCCCTCCAAAATTCAAGCGCCTTACCCACAATTCCCACAATCAACCCAAACATTGCATTGTGTATTTTCCTCCTGATCTTGTTGTAGACCTGTCTTTTGAGGTACAACCACTAAACAGATTCACTTCACTGTCACAACCTACAATCTAACTGCTCCCGGGACCAATCATGTCCACATGTAGCTTTTTCCATGCCAGCTCTTTCCAGCTCTTTCCGTGCTGAAACATAATGTTAGATTACTTGTGTTTTTGGGGCAACTATGTTTTGTTAACACGTGCCTGACTTTTCTCAAATAAAGACTTTTTAATGCTCTATTGTGGTGACAGTATATTTTGTTTTCAGATAGTGTAATGTTTAGGCATGTCACTAAAAGGAAATAGTACTGTAATTGGAAGAGTCTATAAAAGTAGCACATTTGCTTTCTGTGCCTAGGACAGTCTAGAGTCTGAAAAGACTTACATATAAAGTACATGGACTTCATTAAGATTATGTATTAAGCAAACAGACATGTTACAGTGTGTTGTCATAATAAAAGATACATCACAACATTTCTAAATAATAACTAAAATTATAATCAGTTAAATGGTCCATTTTTCCCAGTTTATATGATGGCACCATTGCAAGTACGGGACACTGTGCTTTTTGTACAGTCCACCAAATCCAAAATCTGCATAGAAAATGCTATGTCAGTGGGAGGGTTTTAAGTGTACATGGACTGAATCTGAATCGTTTATGTGCAATGTCAAAACTTAGGTAATAAACAAACATGTTCTCTGAAACTGTTGGCATGGCCACAAAAAGGCCCAGGCAAAAATGAACTTTCAACCCTTATCGACCGCCTGTTTTAATTTGGTTGAACTCAAATTTATTCAAAATTATACACTGTGTATTTTTTGACGCAGGGCTCCTCTACAAATGGCGTGGATTGCAAAGGTAGTAATGCAGGACAGACCTTGAGGCATTTAGCAATTCATTAGATTTTCCTTTTTTTTAAAGTAAATCACAAATAACAAACGTTTGATTGTTCCAGCTTCTCAAATGTGGAGTTCTGTTACGTGATAGTTAAGTCAATGTCAGTGGCTTTTTGGACAGTTTGTTGGTACAACAAGCCATTTCAAGATGTAACCTTGCACTCTATGCCATTCAAATTTTACTATTTTCTCACATTTTATGGAAAATTTACCAAATAATAAATAAATAAAGCGTCAGATTAGTTGATAATGAAAATAATTGCAATTTCATTTCATTTGCTAGATCACATTTGACAATATGGCAAAGAACACACTCACACATCAAATAGGACGTTTTTTATTTCAATAAATTCAATGGTTGGTAGGATCAAAACTCCTCTAGAGATAAAGATAAAGAAGAGTAGCTCTAATCTCCTCTCAGTCTTTCTCCTTAAGCAGGTGTAGTTTGGCACATCGTCATGGAAATGGTCAAATTTCCATTTACTCCCTACCACTAAGTACTTATTATATATATTGTATATCTGAGTGAACTAATTCCACACTCTGACATGAGTGCATATATTTTAAAAAAGTGTTTCAGATATCCTACCTTGGATCACTGAGCTGAGCTCCTATGTCACATGACCAAGGAAACGGCATCACATTTTAATTTTCCCGGAAGTTACCCATGCGACTTGGAGGCGCACCGGCTCCATAGACCAGAAACATCGCATTATGGCCTCGCTCTGAGCCTCCTGATGCGACAGTTGTGTACATACCTAACCGGCAATCCGTCACCATCGACGCCTTGATCATGGACCTCCGGTCCAGAGGCTTTTTTCGGGGGCATCGGAGTTGTCAATAGTACTCCTTAAGTACTATATTATTAGATTTTGAGCGCTGTCACTTGTGCACGCCCGGGGATTTAAAGCGAAGTGACAGTAGTAGCACTCTCCCCATCTGCCGGTCAGCTAACTAGCTTGCTAAGTCAGTAGCCAAGAAGGGCATCACTTTTCTTTTGGAGTAAAGGACAAGGAACCTACAACACCACTACTTTCACTCACAGAAGACTGATCAGAGGCTGACTCCCCGAGTTCCCATCTTACTACACACTCACTGTTGATTCCTGGTAAGAAAAACACCGACTGATGGCGGTTGGCTCTGCTAGCTTTAAGTACACCAGAGCTCGGCTTCATATTTGTCAAAGGCACACAGCCGAGCTAATGCTAGCTGGCTAATGTTAGCTAGCTGGTTGAACAGGCCCTGCCGGCTGTCACTTCACACACCATGCTAGCTAGCCAGCTAATGTTGCCCGGAATACGAAATCGGATTAAACCAAGTTAATGTGAATGATTTAACATTAGTTAAAAGGTGGTCTCTTGATTAATCTTGAGGTATTCTGGAGAGCTGTCTGGATAAAGTTAAGATATCGTTAGATGAAATGTCAGCCAGGGTTGCTAGCTCTCGTGGCTAGCGTTAGCTAATCTTCAGACGGTTACCGTTAACACTGGAGGCTCCGTAAGGCAACGCTAGTGAGCCCGAACGTGAAATGTTTCATGGTTTAAACACGGTTTTCACTATATTTTAGAGCTGGAGTCTGGACGGTAACAGACAGACTTTAAGCCTGAGCTTATGTACCTAATTAGTATCATATTGGTTTAAGTTAAACGTCAGGTTGATGGCTTTATTTGCTGGCGGAGCTCGCTGGGCCTGTAATTAAATACACCTCGTAGGACAGGGCTGGGCTAAACCGCTAACATTAACCAACAATAGCTTAACTGTAACATAATCGCTGCCAAGTGTTGCAACATTACTGCTAGCACCGGCTGGTGTGCTGTTCGTTGAGTTTGGATGAATAAACACATCGTTGGTGTGGACAGTAAAACTATCAGACCGGGCTGTGTGTACGTTAAGGTTAAATGTGGACTCAACACTCAGCCACGTAGCGTCACTAAGCAAAATGTCTATGGTAGTAGGACACGTAATGTTAGCCGGCTGTCGGCTAACGATTTAACCTGCCTCGCTAGCGGGCCAGCGAAATACATTTTAATCCTGAACTTAGCTGAAGACACAACGGGAAGCTTTTTTTCTTGACTACCTGTCACATTTAATGCCGGTTCATGAGACTGTTAGCCGTCTTTGCCATATGGTAGCTTTGTACATTGATGCCCTGTCTGAAGGAAGCATGGCAGTAGCTAGCAGCTAACGATAGTCCCTGTCTCAGCAGGTGGATGGTGTATGACACGTCTGCTAGTAGTATTAATCCCAGCGTGTCTTGGCTGTCCCACCGCGTCATGTATGCTGATGAGAAAGCTGTAGTCGCTTTCGAAATGGATATCGTTTTAACATAATTTGAATGGGTTATTTGCACACGCAGCTAGCACAACCAGGGGGCATTGGAGCCACTGTTAACACAGTAAATGAACTTTGACCCGAGGTATCCATTTTCTTAAATTCACTCAAAAACTAGACCAGTCCAGGTGATTAGGTGACAGTCACTTATGAGCTGAAAGTAGATCTCCAAACCATTATGAGTAATCCCCCAATTAGTATTTGTCCCCCATTTGCTTTTTGTTATTTGGCCAGCGTATGATGATTTATAGATGGATTCTTATTTACTCTCACAGTTCCATTTTTTTTTTTTAAGTGATTCAATAACCTCCATGACCCTTTTTTCTACTCAAACAATAGATAGTTTTGGGTGGAGGTTAAAATACTTGAATCGACTGCTGTCTGATTAGAGCAAGGAAAACCACAGAGGGTATTTACAGCAATTATTCATAGAAACTGCATGCATGAGCTATGAAATATGCGAGTGATTAACATTGTGGGAGTTGGTGGTGTTATCATAGGAGTAAACCACAAGCCACACCCTCACTGCTTGGTTAGATGTTGCCACTCTAAAGGTTCACGTCTCGTGTTCATGTCTGTTCAGTGCTGTGGAATATCTAACCTGTATGGCTGCAATACCATGTTCAAAGGAGATCAAATTTGAATTGAAAGTAATGCCATCTCAGTGCCTTTTATTTAACACTCGGCTGATGTTTAATTATTGTTTCTTTCTTGAATTTCGTGTTCTTCTCTTCCTCAGAAAGGCTGGCAACACAACGCCACCCTAATGCAGAACCATAAAAGAACGTGAAATGAACAAACCACCACAGCCTATAACGGGACCTACTTCTGTCCCAAACCCTGCCCCGTCCCCTGGATTGACACAGGTGAGAGAAACTGACCTTGAAGAATATAAGTTGTCTCAGTGCATTTCAATCTGGTAACATCTATTTTCCTTGATTCTCTGCACAAGGCTGCCTACGGCCCAGGACAGCCCCCTTCTCTTGTTTTTGCCACCCCTCCACCTCCACAAATGAACTCTGCTCCACAGCCAAGACAGGTATTACTAATGTTTTTTGGGTTTTTTTCAGTATTCACTGTATGCGATATGTTTTTCCTTGTATAAGATCCTTCCCTGTCCTACTCTTCCACAAAGATTTCTGACACTGCTTCTTCGGCTGTAAGGCTTTGGCTAAATCTATGTATGTGTGTGAGTGTTAAAGCCTATTTGCCATCTTTCTTCTTGAATGTCAATCTTGTCTTCTTTCCTCTCCTCTGCTGTCCTCCCAGTTTGCTGCAGGGCCACGTACTTTACACCAACAGGTACTAACACCCCTCACTTTTCCTCACATCCCTTCTGTCTCCCTAGTGTAGTGCATGCTTTCAGTTGCACATTTTGAAGCATTCAATGAGAACGCTGTCATGTTTATTAGATGAGTTAACTTCCCTGAGGTCCAGTTACATTGAGGTACATATTTGTTTTTAGAAATGTATATTTCTTAAATTGTTATCAGGCCAGACTGTTTTAAAATCAGACTTCACTCAGGTTTTATTTATTCTTAATTATTCCTGCACCTCTTACAAGACATAATCCCAATCCCTCTGTCATGATAACTGACAATGTGAAGTAATTTTAAAATCGTTTATTTATATAATTCTTTTCTAGTCTTAAGAAGTCAAATAAAAACAAAAATGGTCTTTTTTGGGGGTCAGCTTTACAGTTTAACATTCAAGTGAGTTGATATTTGGTACCTGCAGCTTTCAAACTTTTTCACTGCCTGTATGCACCTGCAGCCCATAAAATGATTCTTTAACCACCCAAAACTGGGACCTGCAGGACTCCAGGGGCTCCTACGTCTATGAAGACTTTTGCGTCGTTGCATGCACAGCTATGGTTGTTTGAGCTTACTGTTCATGGCTGAGATATTTTGCTGCTGCCTCTCATTCTTTCCTCTTACACCTTGTAATCTCAACCTTCCACATTGTCTCTTGTCCTCATTTTCACCTTAATCTCACTCCCTCTCTTGCTCTCTGCTCATGTGTTGCGCGGCTGAAGGGTGGATACAGAGCATTACAGGTAACCGCTTTTCTCTTCGTCCCCCCCACCCCTTAACTTGGGATAACCCCAGTGTAGCAGAGACATGACATTCAATACAACTTGAACTGGTTAGAGGTGTTGTGCTTGTGTGTGACTGGTGACACACACAAGCACAACACGTGGGTCATGACTACCATAGTAAAGCCACTAAATGTACTCACAGAGCAACAGGTTTGCTTACGCTGAGATACATTCTTCATCCTCTTCCTCTCGTTCTCCTTCATCTGTTCTCTAGAGTTACTATCAGAGCCGACCAGCCATGGCCACCAGTGCTCCAAGGGTACAGACAAGTAGTGGCCCACGACCCGTCGGACCTACACATGTCTACCCACCCAGCTCGCAGATGATGATGATCTCCCAGCAGCAGCTGTCTTTTGCTGGCTCCCCTCAGGGCTACTTCATCCCCCCTGGACAGGTTGGTCCACATTAGTAATCATCAATGTGTTAAATTAATAAAATTGACACACATTACTTTTCAACCTGCCCACACAATACTAGGACATGTTCATCACATTACCCTACTGGCCCAAATATAAGAAGATATGTTTTTGAAGACATAACATTTGTTCGTTTTGAATTGAGAGTACCTGCTCCTACATGTCACAATGTCACTTTATATTGTGTTGTTAAGCAGCCCTAAGCATTTTTAGGCATAGTTTAACGTGGGGGGGTCATCTTATTTGGGCCAGTGCTGTCCATCTATTGTTCCTGACTCTTTATTTTGTTTCTGCAGTATCGGGCCCCATATATGCCACCTACTCAGCAGTATCCTGTGACCAGTGGTACAGCAGGCTTCTATCCGGGAACGAGCCCTGCTGAATACCCTACTTATGGTGAGGGGTTTTTGCCCAAGCAACAACAACCAAGCACAACCATAAACACAGAGGATTGTCAGTCAAAAGGGGTGAAATCTCAAAATACCAGGAGCTCAAATTTAATTCAGATTTCAACTTGAAGCATTTAGTTTTAATCCATATCCATTTGCGCACCTCTTTGCCCATAAGGTATTGCTGGGTGTGTCAAGGTTTTGCTTGGCTTGCTGGTGTGTTTAATGTCTTTCCGAGTCCAAACACTGCTCGATGTGGTGTACTGCCAGTTGCATGTGGTCTGGCTTGATTCTGCTTTGGCCTGTGTTCTTTCTATCTGCAGTCTCACCTGACACTGCCTTACAGGTTCCATGAAATGGCTTTTAGACGAGACTTTTTGTTCTTTTGCTGGATGTATGTCCATGTTTAATTTGATTTTGGAGCGGGATTTAATAATAGGATTTGAACATTAATGAGTGTTCTAAGTATTGACGACTACAAAATGGAGGGCAAACATTTGAATATGGCCACAACCACTACTCATCTTAAGATTAATTTTTTTTTTAAATGCCGCCCCAAACGCATTTCTGACCCGTTTTACTGCTGCAAATGCTCATTTACTGAGGGAGAAGGTTTTTTGGGGTAAAACTAAAATATCCAATTTTACTGGTTCATACGTACCCATGAGTGTAAAATGGTTCAGTGAACAGAATTTTTAAACTTTTAAGGAGGAGAAGCATGATTTTCTATGTAAAGATATTTTACAGTTGATAGAAGAGTAAGATGCAGCCAGGAAGACGAGGTGAGAATACAGTAAAGACGTCGTTCATTTCATGGGACCTTTTTTAACACCCTGCTTCCTCTGGATCCTCTCATTAACTCATTCTGCATCTGTCTCTTCCTGCCCTCTCTCCTTCTTTCCTCCCTCTCCCGCCCCTCACTCCCTTCCTCTTGTTTGCTGCGTTGGTTCAGAGCCCTCTCTTGCTGCGAGGGAGAGGCGGGGTGGTGGGGGGAGAGGGGGCGGGCGAGAGAACGGCCGTCTCTCTCTCCACGGTGCTCCTCTCACCTCCCAGCGCTACCCTGGTGAGTAGTGTGTTTGCTTGAGTGTTGGTCATCAGGCTTTAGTGGCTAAAATCTCTGTGGCACTTCCTGTCTTTGATAGTGTTGTAATTTTTTTCTTTTTCTTTTTGGTATCCCACACATGCATATGTAAAGTAAATGGGATTCAAAGTGCAGGGTACATACATTAAAAACATTATGACATTCAATTATGAATATTTTAATAGTGAATAATCACATTTGGGATATTTCTTTCTAAATGATGACCATACCAGCAGAAGGTACACGGTGCACTAGAGGCTTGTTCAAGTTGGAGACTGCAGTGAACGATATAGTTACGTTTATAAATGTATAATATAAACCTTATAATCTAAACCTTTCAAACTTTTCAACAAAACATGGCGTAGTTTTAATAGATGGTTAGATGTCTTTTCCCCTGCAAATCACCAAAATCACACTTGGTTGACAGTTGCTCCAATATCCTTCGACTTTCAAGAAAGAAAAAGCTTAAAGCAAAAAACCTGAGCCCCTGACCCACAAAATCAGTTTCACCCTAATTTACTGCTTAAGAGGAGCAGCTGGCCCGCACAGGGTCAGTGGTCTGCATGCAGTGTGCCGCTACCAGTCTGCACATTTCTTGCTGAAATACCTCTTCCTCAGACTTGTATTAAATGGTGTATTTCATGTGATTACAATGACAGAAATGAGATCATGCACTTACACGGCAGTCTAACATGCTCTGTCCCACCTTCAGTGCGGTTATGAGGGTCATTACTCCAAAAGCCTGTGTCATAACCAATTTCATATTAGTGTTTTTGAGATTGAATTTATTCATCACAAGGTACCTTCATCTGTCGGAGGAAGCGATTGCCGACCAAAACGTCTGTGGTTTCATTTGTTCAGTTCAACTCAGCCGCTGCAGTGGTGGCTGTACTAGCGAAGTTTGGCCTTAACAACAGGGGAAAAAAAAGTTTTTGAATCCTGGATGGTTGTTTCAGTATGAAGCTGCGTCTTGTTCTTGAATATTGTTTTCTTTTCATGAATGCCATTTTGTCTTATTCTATACTTGCAGCAGGAGCATACTATCCAGCTCAGCCGCAGTACTCTCCGTCTGTCCAGCCTGCACCGGTCATGATCAACCCCGCTCAGCAACAGCAACAAGCCCCGCCCCCTCAGCAGCCACCGGCACAGTCACAAGGCCCACCAAAGAGGGAACGCAAACCGGTAGTGTGTCACAACAAAAGGGCAGCGCGCCTCTTGTACGGGGTCAAAAAAAAAAATTGAATGGACAGAAAATGTTTTGTCTGCTCAATGTGGAACTTTCTCTTTTACCTGAAAATAACAATAGTATTTATTATAATGGGCGGCAGCTATAGATCAGCAGTGACGGGATCGTTGCATACTGTTTGTATTTTAATGTTGGTTACATGTTTTGTGGAAACCCAACCAATATTTACTTTGTCTCCTGATAGATAAGAATACGAGACCCCAACCAGGGCGGGCGTGATATCACAGAGGAGATCATGTCAGGTGGAAGGTCCACCACCACACCGACTCCCCCACAGGTAAGACTGCTGTTGAAAAGACTGGTCTGTCTGACTGATTTAAACTCTGATCTAACGGCTGTGTACATAGTCAAATACAGAATTGTCTTATTGATTATATTACTGATCATCCTGAGTACTAATAATGACTCGTGTGTGTGTTACTATGTGATAAAGGTGTAGTTTTTCTAATTCTAGAAATCTAAATGGGTACATGTAGAAAATAAAGTGAATGAAAAACACAGTTAAACTGTGAAACTGGTGAAACTCGTGTTGTAAAAGAATATTTTCAGTCTGAAATTCTTCCTTTTATTTTGTCTACATTGGTAGTTGGCTTATCTGAGAATGTAGTAGTTTTTCCAGAAGTGTCACAAAAATGTAATATTTACAGTCTCTTGTCTTATGAAGTAATAGCATAATATAACTATAAAGCTGTGAATAAAACACACA
The DNA here is from genome assembly GCF_042242105.1 of Pempheris klunzingeri. NCBI lineage: Eukaryota > Metazoa > Chordata > Actinopteri > Acropomatiformes > Pempheridae > Pempheris > Pempheris klunzingeri. The sequence goes on from NC_092026.1 coordinate 8,974,831, forward strand.
GCTTGAGCAGATCATGACTGTGCTCTGATTTTTAAAAGCAATAACATTTGGTCAGTTTGTATGAACAAATTGTCGGAGAAAACAAAGCACAGCAAAGGAATTCTTTCACACAACCTCCTATCTTATTTATATTTCATTTCACAACTCTGCTAGATTTATGCAGCGCTGCTAATATGTTAGCACAGAGTTTCACTGAACAAACAATAGAAATCCAAAGCAAATACACTTATTGCACAATTATGTACAGATGTTCTGAGGGTTGGTTATATTTTTAGGCTAGTTTGCCTCCACTGGCGAGTACACAGAGTTACCAGTTGGATTGGATTAAACATCAAACGCTTTAAAACAAAACACATTACAATTCAACAACAGGACTCAGTACAGTGGTCAAAATGATGACAGGGTTTAATCAACCAGTTGTTGAGCTACAAGTGAAAAATGATTCCATTAAGATTACATTGGCAGGATGATGTGATTGTGACGACATTAAATACATTGTCACTCATGGTTGTAATCTGTTTTCTTTTCAACGGGTGCTTAAAAAATGACTAAATACTGTTTTCTGTCTACAGGCCTCGATAGCAGATTTAAGTCCTGCACAGACCAATGGTGAAGTTACACAGCCTGCCACTACAGTGACAAGAAAAGGTGAGTATATTTTTTCAGTTTTGGTTCTCATAGAAATGCAAAATGGCTGTCTTCCACAGTTTCCTGATTGTAACCATTTTGTGCGTTTCACTGTCCAGATGAAGCCGTGGAGCCTCCTCCCAGTGCGGAAACGCCACCTCCGCCTAATACAGAGCCTGTGGTGGAGGCCAAACAGGAAATGGACAAACAAGTTACACCGCCTGCTGAGTTAGCCACAGAACCTGTAGCTCCTGCAGCTGCCACCGAGGTGCCATCCCCATTGATAAAGGACCAGCCGTCTTCCTCTCCCCCTCCACCAGTTGCAGAATCTACTACTTCTACTGCTGAGGCAGAGAATACTAAAGTTGGTGACACAGTAGACGCTCCTGTCGGCCCCTCAACATCATTAGCAGCACAAGAGGCACCCGTCAAAATGGAAGAACCACAGGCTGCTCCAGCTGAGACGGCACCAGAGAAGGAAGAAAATAAAACGGAGGAAGTGAAGACATTGGAAAAAGAGGAGCAGGTTGCCAGTGCTAAGTTAGAGCCGGCAGTTGAGGTTGCTGCAACAGTCACCCCTGTTAACGCAGCAAAAGAAGAAACGGCTACAAAAACAGCAACTGAAGTCTCTCCCTCTCCACCCTCCGCAGAGGAACCCGTTGCTCCGCAGCCTCAGAGCGCTGCCCCGAGCTCTGAACCTGAACCTGAACCCACAGTGGCTCAAACAGCAGAGCCTCTTCTCTCCAATGGCCTTCCTCAGGACACTGAGGAGCTGTCTGAGGATATAGTGTGTACACCCACTACACCCCTTGACAAGCCCGATGCTTCTCAATCTCAGGAATCCACACCTGTGGCGAAAACGACAATGCCAGCCCAGGAGGAAGAGGAAGAGGAGGAGGTAGTGGAGGAAGAGGAGGTGGAGAAGAAGAAGGAGAAGGAGGAGGAGGAGGAGGAGGAGGAAGAGGAAGAGGAGGAGGTGGAGGAGAAGAAAGAGGAAGAGAGGAAGGAGAAAAGTGAGGATGCCCCACCCCCCACTTCTGTTAGCTGCCCTACAGAGGAATCTACTACTATGCAAGGTAGGGGGTTGATTCTCACTTGCATTTATGTGTCATGTAGATCTTATTGAGATTTTAATGTCAACACTGTTTCCTTTTTCTTGAAGCTGCTACGTCTGTGCCAAAGAAGAGGAAGAACATGAAGGAGTTCAACAAGAAGAAGGCCATTGGAGACCTTCTGGATGCCTTCACAGAGGTGTGTATGAGTCCAGATGACAACACGAAAGACCGAAATTAACAGAGGGTCATAGCGTTTAAGTGTCTCTGCAGTGTCAGCTGTATCAATAATGTTTTTTATGATATTTATTTCCTTGAGGAGTAACTGGGTTATTATGACACTTGCTCATCTCTTCCTGTTTTGTTTTCTGCAGGAGCAGGGTGCCAAGCCTGCTCCTGAACCCTCGTCCACTCAGGCCGACCCTGTCCCTGTTGCTCCAGCTGAACCTCCCGCTGAGGTTGCAGATGAGACTTGGGAGGAGAAAGAGGACAAGCAGAATGCAGAACCTGACGGGCCTAAAGCCACACCTGAGCCAACTGGGCAGAAATACCAGTACAAAGAGGGTACGTTGTGACTAAGATTCTCCAGAAATGGCACCCTATTATGTTCTCGTATTTTAAGCTCTTTCATTTTTAACAGAGGGCTTATTCTTGCACATCAGTTTTCCACATTATATTTTATCCTCTGAATTCACGCATCTCTCCTACATCTCCCAGAACAATGGAAGCCAATAGACCCAGAAGAGAAGAAGCGGTACGACAGGGAGTTCCTCCTGGGCTTCCAATTCAGCAGCGCCAGTATGCACAAACCTGAGGGCCTGCCCATCATCAGTGATGTAGTCCTGGACAAGGTTGGTTATGGTCCACGTCATTTTTGCTGAGGAGTGTAAGAATAGCGTGTGACATTAATGCAAATAAGTGGATATTTAAGTAGAAGCTGCATGGAAGATCATTATAAATTTTCTTTATAAAAGTCCAGATGAAACAGCATTTCGAAGGTATCTAACTTCTGTATCGTGACGTTAAACGGGATAGACGATGGAACTTAACATTGGGAGGACTTTTAATTTGAATGTTGAACGTGGGAGTGTCAGTGCACACAGACGGGACAGATGTTTCCGACAGGAAGGAAGAGATGAAGCTCTTTGTATGCTGCATGTAGTCGCTAAAGCAGTCCAAAGTAAAATGGGAAGCGACACAAGGTTTGTGGTGGTGACCACCTGAAGACACGATGGCACTAATGAATCTTAGCTCTGCTAAAAGTCGAAGTCATGATATTATTGGTTGGTTCAAACTTACAGGGTTCACAAAAAGTTAGGGATATTCGACTTTCAGGTGAAATTTATGGAAAATGTAAAAAGTTAATGCTCCAGTGATATTATATCATGAAAGTAGGACATTTAAGTATCAGCATGCAATGGTAGTTTCTTCATCTTAAACAATTTATTGAAAGAAAATCTAACAACAGTGGAGGGTAAACGTAAAATTGGGATGTGGCCAAAGGACGTCCACTCCTCTCCTTTCTGTGACTCTTCCAGTCACTCTGTATCACTGTTACAACCTCCTGATGACACTCTGTGACCCTCTAAGCTCAGTGAACACTTCCGTCTGAGGACTTCCTGTTTGAAGCCTTGCAATGGCGAGGTGCTGCTGATCAATAGTTAGGTGTCGTCTTGGTCTCATGATGTCAGAATGTGAACAGCATGATGAGGAGGACTGTTTAAATACCAATTCTAACTGAAGCAGGAAATGTATTGGTGGTGGTTCATCCTGAAATTTCACCTGAAAGCCGAATATCCCTAACTTTTTGTGAGTAGTATTTTGTATTATTTTTGGCATGAAATTGATTAGGTGCACATTATACCAGGGGTATGATCTGAAAGGGTTATGGAAATTTTCATTTCAACTCACCTTTAACTTTTGACCTCATTAGCGTAACTAGTTTTTGAATGTATCATTGTGCTTATGGTAGAGAATTAGAAAACTTAACATACCTCTAGTCTTATCAGTGTTTGGTATTACTGTATGGGCACAGAGGTAATTTTCCCTCTAACTTCAGGCGAACAAGACTCCACTGCGGCCTGCTGACCCAGCACGACTGATGAATGTTGGTCCTGATTTTACTCCCTCCTATTTGGGGAACCTTGGGAGCAGATCAGTGGGAGGACCACGAGGCCCGGTGAGTGAATGTGTTTCTTCCATTTCTGGGATGGTTTATTTGTCCCATTTTTATCTTGTCATTGCAATAATTGTAATTCAAAGAATTTCTTTTGTTGAATACGTTTTTTTTTTTTAATTTTTCTAAACATGCACCACTTGCCTTTTAGCCACCCGGGCCACGTCGCTCCCAGCAGGGTCAGAGGAAAGAGCCCAGGAAAATCATCAGCAGCATGTCTCTCAGCGACGATGTGCAGCTCAACAAGGCTGAGAAGGCCTGGAAGCCCTCGACAAAGAAGGTCACTCGCACCCGCGCCGCAGAAGAAGTCGAGGAAGATGATTCCGAACTGGCCAAGACTCAAGAGCTGTTCAAGCGTCTGCGCAGTATCCTCAACAAGCTCACCCCTCAGAAGTTTCAGGAGCTGATGAAACAGGTGACAGACCTGACGATAGACACAGAGGAGAGGCTGAAGGGAGCCATTGACCTCATCTTTGAGAAGGCCATCTCAGAGCCCAACTTCTCTGTGGCCTACGCCAACATGTGCCGCTGCCTTATGGGGGTAAGTGGTGCGACTGTGTCTGGATGTTGTTCGTTTATCATTTGCTCCAATGATGACTTCTGTTATGTGCCACGTGTCTGGGCCACTGAATGTTCATGATGGTATTGAGGAACTGATGGAGCACACTTTAGCTTTTTAAGTTTTATGCCATATAGTTATCAGTGAAATTGGAAACACATGTATATATGAATTAAACTCGATGCTTTCCTTCTTCAGTTGAAAGTCCCCACCTCAGACAAGCCAGGACTTTTTGTGAACTTCCGCAAGCTGCTGCTCAACCGCTGCCAGAAAGAGTTTGAGAAGGACCAGGATGATGATGAAATCTTTGAGAAAAAGCAAAAAGAGTTGGAGGCTGCCAAAGAAGTAAGAAAAGCGATCTTTTACTGCAACTGCTCTAACCACCACATTTTTTGTTATGTATTAAGAATAAACCAATCATATCACCCCACCACTAACCACCCACATGTATCTGCCCTCAGGGAGAGGAGCGGGAGCGCTTGAGGGTGGAGTTGGAGGAGTCCAGGGACAAGGCCCGTCGCCGTTCACTGGGCAACATCAAGTTCATTGGTGAGCTCTTCAAACTGAAGATGCTAACAGAGGCCATTATGCACGACTGTGTAGTGAAACTACTGAAGAATCATGATGAAGAGTCTCTGGAGTGTTTGTGCAGGCTGCTCTCCACTATTGGCAAAGACCTGGACTTTGAGAAGGCCAAGGTAAGTAAAGTATTAACACACACAGATGGCAGTCAGTGACTGTTTATAACACATTTACCCATTCAACTATCTCCATCTTCTTTTTTGTGTCACATGTCTGGGCCTCTGACTACTAGAAATGAGACTGAGGGAGACAGTTCTGCAAATATATCAGACTCGCTTATTCATTCACACTGATTTTTATTCTGCGTCTCTGCTAGCCTCGTATGGATCAGTATTTCAACCAGATGGACAAGATCATCAAAGAGAGAAAGACCTCATCCAGAATCCGCTTCATGCTCCAGGATGTGTTGGACCTCAGGAAGGTAAATATTAACTCATCCATAACAAAATGTTTCAATAAAGAGACAGTTGTTTTATACAGCGTGTGAAGTAATCAACATGGATTATGAATTGAATGGGAATCCTGAATAGATCTAAAATATGAAATACTAAACCACAGGTGTTGGAACCACTCAGGACTGTTTTTATAACCATCTCTCATCTGTGATCTACAGAATAACTGGGTGCCTCGTAGAGGAGACCAGGGTCCTAAAACAATTGACCAGATCCACAAAGAGGCAGAGATGGAGGAGCACAGGGAACAGATCAAAGTCCAGCAGCAGCTCCTGTCCAAGAAAGATGGCGGGGGAGGCAGGATGGGAGGGGGTATGGGGGGCCGAGGCCCTCACACCCCAGGAGGTGGCAGGACGAGCCAGCCTCAGGATGAGGGATGGAACACGGTGCCCATCTCCAAGAATAGACCCATCGACACCACCCGCCTTAGCAAGATCACTAAGGTAACATTCAACTCTAACACAGATGTTTTCACTACATTTCTTGTCTAAAGTCTCTGAAACCCCCATTAGAAAAGTCAAATATAATGTTTGAAGGTTTGATTTTAAGTTTCTGTGCTTTTGAACATTTGGTGGTGTGTTCTGATGATTTGGGGAAACGGTTATGCAACTTGATGGTAATCTTTTGTGTTTCCCTTTAGCCTGGTGCTCTGGACTTCAACAATCAGTTGTTGGCACCCGGGGGAAAAGGCATGTGGGGCAGCTGGGGCAAAGGCAGCAGTGGAGGAACTGGAGCTAAACCAGCAAGTGGAGAGCAGGGTAAAAAAAAAAAATGCAAATATTAAGCGTGGTTTGAAGTTGTTTGTGGTGATTGGAGTGTTAAATCAATGAATATATCATTTTTAGAGGCTGGTCGTCCAACTACCAGCACCCTCAACCGCTTCTCAGCACTGCAGCAGTCTGGTTCGCTGTTGTCTTCAACAGACTCTGATCGCAGAGTTGCTCAGAGGTATGTTTAACAGTCATCCTGGACATTCCATGATCACATGCACTGAATTTATAATCGCACATTTTTTTTGTTGCATCTTAGTAAGCATACCCAAACTGATAATAGCAATAAACTTTACATCTTCATGAGATGCATTTTAAGTTTAAAAATGATGTTACCCTCACTTCACTTCTTGTTTGTTATTCATGAAACATACATGTACTAATTAAATTGTACATTTTCAGAAGTAACAATTAAGATAATTTCTAAACAGGCAGGTTGAATTGTTAACAGAACAGAGTTTAAGGTGACTTAATTCCAGTCCTATACATCCAAAATTGTTTGTGTGTGACTTGTTCAATTTAAGATCAGATTTGATGGCATAACTGTGACCTTTGTCTCACTTACATCCTTTAGGTCAAGCTCCAGCCGTGAGCGGGGTGGCGACAGAGACAGGGATCGGTTCGACAGATTCGATCGCAGCGAGGGACGGGAAGGCCGTGACGACAGGAGCAACCAGAACCAAATCACCAAGAGAAGCTTCAGCAGGGAGTCGCAGGAGCGCGGCGGGAGGGTTGGAGACAGCCGGGGCTCGACTGAGCCTGTGCGTCGCGTGGCCAGCATGACTGACGATAGGGACAGAGGAAGCAGGGACAGAGGAAGCAGGGACAGGGGAAGCAGAGATCGAGGAAGCAGGGACAGGGGAAGCAGAGACCGAGGAAGCCGTGACAGACGCCCAAGCAAAGATCTCACAGGTGAGAAACGCCATGGAGTAAAAGTGAATGTATAAATAGCTATAATGTTGTGTATATGTAGCTATAAAGATGTCCTGGAGGATAGGCTGATGGTTTGATTGTACTCACACAGGTTAGGATGCCTGACAGAAGAAGATTGATGTTAAATTTGTATTGTCCCGTTTCCGTTTTCTCTGCAGTTAAGCGTGAGAGCGCCCCCACACCGCCTCCCTCTCTTCCAAAGCCTGCCTTGACTGAGGTGGAGGTGGAGAAGAAGTCGGTCGCCATCATTGAAGAATACCTCCACATCAACGACTTGAAGGTACAAATGTGACACTGCACACTCCAGGTCACAAATTGAATGTTGCTTAAATACATGGCGATTGCTTGTAATATGAAATGGCTCTGACGGCATCCTCTGTGTTCTTCATTTGGCGCCGTAGGAGGCGTTGCAGTGTGTGACAGAACTCAACAGTGCCTCACTGCTCTATGTGTTTGTGCGGAACGCCGTCGAGTCGACACTTGAACGCAGCACCATCGCTAGAGAGCATGCGGGGCTGTTGCTGCACCAACTGGTAAAGACAGCGACGTTGCCCAGTCAGCAGTACTACAAAGGGTGAGCATTTCACTAGTAAAAACCTCATCACACCGTGTTTCCAGTATTTGAAAATGTTTTCCCCTCAAGTGCAAGTGAGATTAAGTGCTATGTGTTTTGGTGACCGTAGGCTAGAAGAGACCCTGGAGGCTGCCGAAGACACGGCCATAGATATACCTCACATCTGGCTCTACCTGGCTGAACTCATTACCCCCATGCTCCATGAGGGAGGCATCCCTATGGGACAGCTCTTCAGGTGAGCTACATGCTGGAAATCTGAAAAAAAAAAAAAAAAAAAACTAATCAAACAGAACAGTTTGTAGACTGTCACAGTCTTTCTAGATTCAACAAGATGCTTTTTAAAAACGTTTTTTTTTTTTTACTGGTCAAGGAGACCTTAAGCAAACATTTTCAGGGTGATCAGCAGTGCTGTGGCCTTAATAAATGTGTTGCACTAAGACAGAATTTCATGACTAATTCATGTATCTTGGCACAAATGTTAGAGAATCCCACTGCAAAGATGCTCAAGTGTCTCCAGCAATCAACTTACTTTTTTGTTTTGAGTTATAACTATGGTTTTATAGACTAAGGTAATAGATAAAACAACTGTATAATGATTCCTTTCAAAGGCTTTTGAAAGCATAATTCGGTGTCATTGTGTCTTCAGGGAGATCTCGAAGCCTCTTGTGCCTCAGGGGAAGGCTGGCGTGCTGCTGGTACAGATCCTCAAGTTGCTCTGCAATGGAATGGTATGTCCTACATAAAAGATATTTGTCAAGTACAAACTTGAACAGCTCTGTCATTACATCTTGTTGTGCCTAAATAAAATACTACTAATAGTTTGAAATTTTAGACCCACAGCATTAAATATCTTTGGGTTTTTTTTCCTTCATCAGACCCCTAAGAAGGTTGGGGCCATGTGGACAGAGGCTGGGCTGAATTGGAGTGATTTCTTGCCTGAGGATGAAGATGTCAACAAGTTTGTCACTGATCAGGTCTGTGAGCCACAGTAAAAGACAAACAACTGAAAACCACCACTCAGGCTGTGTTGTGTGGCATGAGGCTGAAGTTTTCATTTTTCCCATGTAGCTTGATGATGGCACATGGGAAATAAAGAGAGATTGAAAGCCCTCATACAGAGGAGGCACACTCCTTTATACAATCTCATAGAAAATAAGTGATATGTCTTTAAATATTTTATGAAAATTGATTGAATTTAAGTAAATTATCAACACAAATGCAACCTAATTCCAATACCCTCTTATTGCTGAGAAGATTAAATGAAAAGATAAAAATAGATGATGACATCGTTAATACTGGTATCATTATCACCTTCCACCTCATGGAAAAAAACACAAAGTGTGAAGAACAGATGGGAGTTTTTGTTGCTTTGTTCATGGTGCTTTTTTCTGTTTTTGGTTTGTTTTTGTTTTCTTTTTAAAATAAAAAGTGAAAACAAATAATTTATAAGTTGATCACTTACAAGACTATCTTGAATTCTCTTTGTAATTTAGAAGGTGGAGTTCACCACAGGGGAGGAGACGGAGCCAAAGGAAGTCTGTAAGAAGAAGACCCTCACTGGAGAGGAGCTCAGCAAACAGCTGGACAGACTCCTGCAGGACAAGGCCAACAACCAGCGGATCAGAGACTGGGTTGAGGTGTGTGTGTGTGTGAGAGAGATGGTTTTTTTTCCCAGCAGGGTTTACGTCAGACGTGATATTCCATGCAGGGGGTTTTTTATTCAGGTTGCATGACTAATTTGTTTCCTCTCCTTAACTTTTGTGTGCTTTTGGTTGGGTTTTTTTTTAGGCTAACTTGGACGAGGAGCAAACTGCCTCCAACCAGTTTGTACGAGCGTTGATGACGTCAGTGTGTCAGTCTGCCATCATATGTAAGTATGACTAATGCTGCGGGGCTGTCTGTTTTTAGCTAAAATGATCCTATACCTTTTGTGTGTTACTCACCACTGTTAGTTGCTGATATACGGATGTCTATATAAAACCCATTATATGGTTGATTGACAGTTGACTGTAAATTTCCCCGTCGTGGGACTAATAAAGAAATATCTTATCTTGTCAGCACTGGAGAATAAACATTTTTCAGGGCACAGAACACGTTCTCTCTTAATTTATAGTTTGTCTGAACAAGTGCTTGTTGCTCTTCATTTCAGGTGACAACCCGTACAGGGTGGATGCGCGGCAGATCAGCCTGAGGGCCAGTCTGCTGCAGAGATACCTGTGCGATGAGCAGAAGGAGCTGCAGGCCCTTTACGCCCTTCAGGCTCTGATGGTGCACATGGAGCAGCCAGCGAGTGAGTGTGATTCTATTAATCTAGCTGTGTGGTGCCAGCAGTAATAAGTCAGCGGTAACCCTACAGAGGCGGATAGAATGACAAGTCCCTTATGGTACAGTAGCCCTCTAACACATACTTAAGAGGATGGAGCTCATCATTTTCAAGTTTATACTTATTGATCCTGATTCATTATTCAAATATTATTGCTATCATTGAGACTGGGCTCCACACTCACTTTACAGAGAATGTTCCAGTTTAATTTATGGTGGTACCTCTGATATTACATTCTGATTGGTGAGAAAGTGATTTTTTTTTTCTAGTCCTGGTCATCATAGACATGTTTTGAATTTGGCAGTGAGTAATTTGTTCATGTCTTACCCTGTCACTGATTTATCAGGGCATTTAACCAAATATGCTGTTAATTCTAGGGCATTAAATTTTAGTTGGGGTCTATTTCTTTGTCAGTATTAGGGCTGAATAATGAATTGAAATATTATTGATACACACATCATTTTTATGTTATTGGTGAAAATTAAATGAAAAAATGTTCACTAAAAACATGACTCGTATTGCGACACCTGTAGAAATAATCACAATGATTTTTTAAAAATGTATTATATTTTTTTTTTCATGTTGTTCAGCCCTGTTTTTCTGAGTGCAGCTGTTCCTTGTCAGTTCAAAAAACAATCTTGCTCGGTTTGATGCTCCAGCTTGGAGATCGTTTTGAAAAAGTACACTTCAGAGTGAGTTTTAGTGTGTGGGGGGAAGGCTGAAACGGAGAGGGGGTTTCTGTGCTGTTACCAGGCAAAATAATATAAATATATTTTATGATGCCTTGTGCCATTAGCGTAAATTATTTTGCACTGACTGAAAAAACTAAACCCTGGTGTTGCCTTATTTTCTCCCCAAGCAGCAAACTGCGTATAACTCACTGCAACACAACCATCAGTCTGCTCATTACCAAAGCACGATCAATACTGACCTCTGTGTTCTGTTTCTGCAGACCTGCTGCGGATGTTCTTCGACGCCTTGTATGACGAGGACGTCATTAAAGAGGAGGCCTTCTACAAATGGGAATCCAGTAAAGACCCCGCGGAGCAAACAGGCAAAGGTGTGGCCTTGAAATCAGTCACCGCCTTCTTCACCTGGCTCCGCGAGGCAGAGGAGGAGTCTGACAAGGAATAAAAGACTGAACTGAAAGCTGCCGCCCCCCTTTGGCAAGGCGGGGGCTCTGCAGGCGGCTGTGGAGAGTCATGGACAATATTGCCAGAGAGGCAGACTCAAATCAATCCTCAATGAGGATAAATCTTTATTGTTTTCTTTTCTTTGAGGGATGGACTCAGAAAACAATCATTTCTCTCTACCCTTCCCTCTCTTGCCTCCTCATTATTCCCCCACCTGCTCTCGACAGCAAGTGTCCTCATCAAATAAACTTGAAAACTGATTCAGCAGGATTGCTTGTTAACGAGGTGTGAAGTATCCCACATCACTACGAAACGTTTTCTTTGTCACAATAATACAAAAACCAACAGGCTGCTTTTTTTTTTTTTATGGTTCTAGATAATTATAATGCCTAACATCTGATCTGCAAGAATAAACAGCAGGGCGTGTGGTGTAGTGGGTTCCCCGATACCTGGGTATCATCATGTGTGTTCAATCCAAACTCAGCTCTTATGTCTTTGTCCCTTACTGGAGTGTGCAGCATGACTGAAGTGTGTTTCTATTAATGATACAGTGGACGAAGCGTCGATAGACAAATGTACATGAACTAATCTTAAGTTGATGGATGGAGTTTTTAAAGCAAAGGTCGTCTGTTTCTCTTCCTGTTTCCCATCATGAATTCGCTGAGGACCGAAACATGGAAGACTGATGACTACTTGACTACTAGGGGGTGATCTACATGCTTCCTTTAAGCCATCCTCTCCCATCCCCAGTAGTGAACCACACTGACGGACTCTTCATCTTTACCTCTTCTATACTTAAACCTGAGCTGTCGTAGAGGACACTTAATGACCCAATCAACGGTGAAACTTGAAATCTACAGAAAATTGACTTGATGAAATATATAAAGTTAAAAAAAAAAAAAAACCACAGAAATGATCCGAAAGCCTTTTCTACTTTAAGTGGAAACTTATTTCTGGAGCGTTCTGTAAATATATAATAATAATTACAAAAAACTTCTTTTTTTTTTCAGTTTTATTTTTCAGAAACGATAAATTGCTGATGTAATTGCAGTGTGTCCTTTTCCAACAGAAACCGCAGTTGTCCAGATGCAGAGAGGTGCTTTAGATAATCCACTGATTATTAGTTGTATTGGAATTTTGTAAATATTTTTTTGCTTTCTTTATTTAAGAAATTATTGCTTCTTTTGCATCGGAAACTGGAAAGATGAGGTAACGGAGCATTGCAAATAAAGGACTTATTAAGTTGCTGAGGAGAGTTTTGGTGAAGTGTGTCTGAAACATTTCGGATCCTCCAGTGATTATTATGGTTGTGTGTTTTGTGGTTCTGCTTGTATAAGAGCTGGACGAGTGTGTCTGCTGCTGCTATTTTCAAGTTGGACTGGGGAATCGGCCACCAATACACATTAAATATAGTTTGTCAAGGTCGTTCGATGTTAAGCAATGGTCAAATTCAGTGTTTCTTATCTGTTTCCTTTAGTCAGTCCCTGCTCTCGTGCTACATTTACATTATAAGTTCACTGAGATACAGGCAGTGAAGTTAACAGATTTTTAATTTGATTAAAGTAGGTCGCTGATGGTAGAAAATATATGTTCACACAAGACTACAGTAATAGGTAATAGAAATACTTTGTCAACCCCCCCCCCCATGTAGCATTCCTAAACAGAATAAACACATTTAATAAAGGGTTTATACCATACTATGATGCAGTCAGAAGCAGGTATAAGATGTCTCATAAGAGATAATAATGTCTTTACAGGAGAAGTTATGATACTGTCCAATAATAAACACTTCAATTGCTCTTATATCTGCTTACAACTACATTTTAGTGTTATAAGCATCATTTATTTGATTTATACAGTACTAATAACTGCTGAATCGAGGGCATGAGAGAAAGTACAGTCTTTATGCATCACAGCATGTTTTCTGGATGTTTCCATGTTTTGTTTTTTTTTTATGTCACCATGCAGTAATTTTTCACAGATGAAAGCTTGGCCACACTGCAGCTTCCTGCTCAACCTGTTTACCAAAATGTCTGCGGATGTTTGAGGTGAATTATATATATATAATTTATTTTGTCTTGTTTTTTTTAAAGGCAAGGCGAAATAAGCTGCAGTACTTTCCAGGGCCAAAGCTGCAGGTTACTGTATCTTGATCTTGGCTGCAAGGGGATAGAGGAGGAGGAGGAGGAGGAGGAGGAGGAGGAGGGGTGGGGGGTGGGGGGGTAGATGGGATGTGACACCGCCTTGCGTTGCTGACGCTTGCTATCGGGAGACATTTGGACAGCCTGTGTAATCCATATACCGAGCAACAAATGGTGCCGGAGACCTGACGCTGGGAGTTGGGAAGATGTTTCCTCCGCCTGTGAGCCATTAAAGGTCTCCTGCAGACGCTGCAGCGGGAGGACGAGCCGCGCGGTGTCATCTGTTGATCGGATTGGAGACAATTAAGCGCATTATCATGAGCCGCCGCGGTCCGACTTCCAGGTAGGTGCGAGGGGGAATAAAAACTACCACAGGAGCGTCGTTAGAGCTGCTCGGGTGCATGTAAAGGGAATTTCCGAGGTGTTTATCCGATGCAGGTATGGAGCTATTGGTATGCAGATGCAGACTTCACAGGTTGCCAGGAGACCTGCTGCTGCTGCTGCTGCTGCTGCTGCTGCTGCTGCTGCATCCGCGCCTCTCGTGCGTTATTTCCCCCATAATTGCAGGCTACAGGCCTGCACCCATCAATGGCGGGGTGATGTGTTATTCAGCCGTCAGCGTGTCGCTTCTGCTGCTTGAATTAAACCATTTCCATTAAAAAAAACAAGAAGAAGCACACAGCTCATCACATCAGCACTGCAGCTCCCTCCATTCATGGCACAAACAGACTCACCGCTGAGGGCTGCAGTCAAACTGGCCTGACTACATCCCACTTGTTGGTCCTACCAGTCACATCACCCGCTCTGTAGGTGTCAGACCTGATCCCAGACATGTTTAGACGTGAGTATGTTACTGTGAAAAAGGCACACACACCAGTCTGCCTCTGCAGGGGGTGGACAAAATAATCCAAACACCCTTGTGGAGAGAGAAAAGGACTTCAAGCAACTTAAGGATGTGCTGTTGTTATTGGGATTAATGGCAGTTAGCAGTATTTGTCAGCTGCAAAAATAGGAGGGCTGGCAATCAGCATGGTGAAGTGTGAGTTTTAAAAAGCAGCACCGCACAATTAACAGCTCCAGAGAGGCCAAATCAGGATAAAAAGCAGGTGCACCGGATAAAAGGAGAAAAAGACAAATATCAAAGAACTCAAAATTCAACGAATGATTATTTCACTATTGATTCATCTATTATTCTTCTATAAATAATTTATTTTATAAAGGTTCAAATGGACTTAAAAATATTCCTCATTATGTTTTGAGGGATGTTAGTAAATTATTTAATTTGTTCAATCAGCAGCCAAAAACCCCCAAATGTTTTAAATTTAAATTTGTTGTGAAGCTGGATCCAGTTATGGTACATTTTTGCTCCCCGTCTGACTTGAACCATCGATCAGTTCTTAAAATCATTGTCGTCTGTTGCTTCATGAACTGATTAATCTTCACAGCACAAAAACAGATAACTGCACTGACAGATGAACAAAAAATGACGACCATGTGACCTACATTCTGTTTACAGCAGTGGTTCCCAACATAAGGGTCGGGACCCCTCCACTGGGTCACAAGACATGATTAATCAGGAGGAAAAGGGGAAAAAATACTGTTCTACCACATATATTTATATTCATATGGTATATGCAGTGTTTTCTTCTGATTTTTGGTCTTTTCTTGTCTCGTTGCCAAAAACGATCCAAATGTCATCAATCAAGAGAGTTCGGAGGAGAAAATCAACATTTGGCTGAACTGATGCATAACCTGTGACGAGGGATACTGTTTTGTTTTTAGGCGGTTGGGAAGGGAAACCACTGGTGTGATGCTGCTAATTGGCACACGTCCTAATACTATCCACATTTCTAGCAGTGCTTGCAGTTGTTATTTAGTTCAAGGTCAAAGCTGATCTCCATTAAGTGAGCCTTATTTTGTCAACATGATTAAAGAGGTGAGCCGTCCACGGTGCTGAAATCCGCGTGTCTGAGTCTCAGGAGGGAGCCGTGCAGAGCTCCTCATGCTGAACGTGTGCTGTGTTTATCAGCGCTGAGCATGAGTGACGTCTGCAGTGCTCACAGGTGTGTTTTGCAGCTGAAGCTCACCTCCGAGGAGTGTTGAACGTCACCCGGGCTGTGGGAGCTGTTTGCACCTTCATATCACCGCCTGCCAGGTCCCTACCCGCCTGTGTGCCTCTGACATACATGTACTTTCATTTTTTGACTCTAACATAATCCTTTAACTGCACTCAGGAGCCTCTTCTGTCTGTCTTAGCTGCTTTGGGAGCCAATCTGCTTAAGGATATCTGTCAAGTCATGCACGTGCTCAGGGCTGTGCTCAGGCACATGTTTCCTGCTTGTTGGATGACTCTCCAGCCCTAAAAACAACACATATTCCACCAGATCTATTAGGCGCAGCCATATGTGCATTCGTTTTGATAGGTAGCACTATCACTTTTAATAGGGATCAACAGCTTTGGGGTGAGCAGGCCTCAGTGGAGCTGCTTACCAGAGCTGGTAAACGCCATATGTTTGTCCCGTCCCATGTAGACTCACCACTGCCCTCAACTCTCTCAATCCTGACCATTCTAACCGGTTTCACCGGCTTACCATGGCTTTAGCATCTGTGCAGTAAATGTAGGGCATAGCTGTTTGCTTGTCTGCCCGGTGGTTTAAACTAGCGGTCCCGAGCTGTGACTCTTAGTTGTGTTGGTTTGCTGCGCTGTGACACCATCTCTGCATGTCCACGATGAGGCTGAGATCCAGGAGTAGAGACAGAAGGGAGAGGCAATGGAAGGAAGAGGTAGGAAAAGGTTTTTTTTTTGTTTTTAAGTAATGTAGATCTCCATTTCAGGCGGAGCATTTATTTTGGCATTGAAGCAACAGCCGTGTGTTTGTCAGTATGTTTGTGCAGTGATTCATATTTGAATTTGAGCTTTTCACTTAGATGCTATCAGGATTTTTCTCACTAAAATTGGACAGTGCAAATATTGGCAAAGTAAACATTTACCGTTTTTTGGGAATACTGAAGTACCTGACTAGTGCTGGATGGGACACACAAATGTAGACAAAACAGAGTTTATTTGCAGCTTTTGTGCTCTGGTTTGTTTTGCTGAAATCTAATCTGTCTTGCAGGTGAAATTTGAGGAGAGTGAAATGATTCCAAAGTCAGGAAAATCTCCAGCAGATTCGAGGAAAAGTGTCGGCATCCATGAGTTTGCAGCACTTGCCAGATCCTCCTTGAATGGTAACTTTTTTTTTTTAACTTTTTCTGCCTTTTGTGCTCTGAATTTCTTGAATCTCAGCGTCAGACTGCGACCTCTCTCTCTCTCTGTGATTCCAGGTATCTCTCAGGCGGTGAGGGACCATGTGACGAAGCCCACCTCCCTGGCTCAGGGCCGGGTCGCCCACCTCATCGAGTGGAAAGGTTGGCCCAAACCTGCAGACCCGGCACCGGCAGCCCACTCCCACTTTAGCTCCTACTGCCATCTGACTGAAGGAGAGAAGGAGGCCCGGTTTGCTGCAGGTATTAATTTCTGTGACTTCTTGCTGAAGATACATTTTGCATCCAGCTTTTACTGAGGAACTAGCTGGTGTCTGGATGTCTGGATGTCTGTCTGTGCGGTCATGTGCATCCTCTTACTTAGCTCGGTTTAGCTGCAGCATCATCTCCTGGCCGGCTCCCACCTTCTGTCACGCACCTAATCCCCTAAAACGCCTGTATGTCAGCGGTCAGCCACGCCCACCGCGCTGTCTCTCGGGTGATGGCCAGTCTTGGCAGCAGATGGTGGCCTATTAGACATTCTCCCAGAACACTTCACTGCCCACCAATGGTACATCAGCTCCTGTTGTTTTGCTGTGACTCATCCTCTCTGGCGCCGGTGACATCGGCGTGGTTTGATCAAGAGGGAGAATGAGAGAGGGGGGGGGAGGGAAGCAGGGCACATAGTGAGTACATCATGTGTGCATCATGTGAAATATTAAGTCTGGATCACCTAAAGACACCGGCTTCGTACAATTAAAAACAGCTAGATTGTGACCAGAGCTGAGATAATTTGTCAATTCATCGATTAGTAGATCAACTAAATATTTTCATGACGATTAATCATGTAAGTCACTTTGCTGATCAAATGTGGGTTTTTTTTTCTTTGTGCTGCATTATCGTAAACTGAACATTCTTGCATGTTGGACTGATAGTCAGACAAAATGAGTCATCTGAACATGTTACGTGAGGCTTACTGTGATGAGCGTTATGCACAGGCTTCAGATACCTTAGAAACAAAGCAAATTATTTAGATTATAAAGCCCTGCTTTTGGTTCATGTCTGATATAAACAACACTGCTAGGAGGATACTGCTTAGCAGGATACAAAAGCAGCAAAAACATATTTTTGCCACAGGATTTTTTCTTATAATCTTTGCTTTTTTTAAAAAAAAAAAGATCACAGGTAGACATTCCTTCATTTTAATGGGTTATTCAGGAACCCCCTAAATAATTTGTTTATTGGGCCTGTGGTCTTGCTAGGAGTGGCTGAGCAGTTTGCCATTGCTGAGGCTAAGCTGCGTGCCTGGGCGTCTATGGATGACGACGATGAGGAAGACTCCAACGACGAGGAATCCCACACTAACGGACAGACTCACACCTTCTCTGGCCAGAGCTCAGGTATCCACAGTCGCCGCCATTTGGTTCATTTCATCTCATTTCACTCATCGTCTTCATCTCTGCGTCATCACTGACAAATCGTGTCATCTTCCCATCCCCTCCCCTCCCCTAATTATCCATCCATCCCCAGGTGTTCTGACTTTTTGCTCCTCCCTCAGACGCCACCACATCCAATCCTGCCTCTGGAGCGCCATTTCAGTCTGAGGTTGATGGCGGCGAAGCACAGCCCTCCAACAGTCCCTCGGGCAGCAGCAGCAGCAGCGGAAGCCTCCTCTGTGGTAGGCCTTCATCTCAAAATGACCCACATTCATCCCAGACCAATTCACCTACTTTACCCACCGACTGCATGAGCCCCTTCCTGGAGGAGGAAGAGGAGGAGGAGGAGGAGGAGAGGCTGGATGGTCACGAGGAGGAGCCGGCTCCTTTGCAGGAGCCGCACAGTCAGGTCTGCATCTACCACAAGCCCGAGTGGAGGCCTCGGGCCCGGAGCAGCAGGTTCGACTCCTGCTACTCCACCTCTCACTCAGAGTCCCCTGGGGAGGAGGACGAGGAGGACGAGGAGGAGGAAGGCAGCGTGTTTCATGAGGTCCGAGTGTGGCATTGCAGCCCCAGAAGCTTCTTCTCTGACCAGGCTTCCTCTGGAGTGGCGTCATTCGATGAGGAGGAGAGGGATGAAGAAGAGAAGAAGGAGGAGAAAGAGTATTTGATGTGATGTGTTGTCCATCTTTATGTCTCTTTGAGTCCGTGTTGGTTCTGGATATGACATAATCTATTCTGCTGTCACTGTTAATCTCTCTCCACCTCCTCCTCTTCTCTTTTCCTTCCTCTGATCATCTCTTCTCCACTCGCTGCCTTCTCTCTCTCATCCTCCAGGCCTTCCATGCTCACCATTTATCGCTGCTGTAAACAGTATATATAAATATATTGAAGAGTTCAACCAGAATGTAAAGCTGTTGTTCAAACTGAGTTTTGTACACTTTTGTGAAGAGTCATGTGTTGCTATTGCATTGGTTTTCTATGGATATTTTGTAGTGTTGTTTTTTCTGGGTCATGCTGTGTCATGTGGGTCGGGCTATGTTTGATACTGAATGTCTGAGTGTCCTGCATATATAAAATATGATTTTTTTTGAAAGACGACTTTGTCTTTTTTTTATCCCCCCACAAAACATACGAGGAAGAAACAAAACAAAACTTCTCTCCTTATTTTTTTTTTTTAAAGGTGTTTTTTTTTGTTGTTTTTTTTTTTTAATCATTCACTCATGTACAAAAACAATTTCATGTTCTCTGAAAAATAACAATGGCTGTTGGATTTCAAATGCATAATTCTCCTATGTACAATAGAATGTATGTAGACCTCATCCGTTTATTTTCATATGTACAAAGCATATACAGGCCAGTGCCATATAAAGGGAGATACTACAGACTTATTGCTTAACTAGATACGCTGCAAATTAGCTTGTACACTCTCTACATTTAACTCCTTAAACGTTATCTTATATGGAGAGCACTACTTCACATTCTATATGCAAACAGAAAGTTAAGACGTTAATAAATCGTTGCACAAGTGTTTACACAGACAAAAATGAGCCCGAATCGGTGTGCTGATGTGATATCACATAAGATTGGAATATGGCTCAAAATTGTTGCATGAAGCTAAAGTACTTACATCCATTTGAAAGGTCGTAACAAGGACTCAAACACACACTTTGCTCTACAACAGTTTTTGAACTTGTGGGTATCACTGTGCTTCATACAGTAGTTACATTTCTCAACATTGCATTAGAGGCCAGGCTGGATTAAGATACGTGTAACATACCACGGTGTTAATATCTACAGGCCGCATACGTGTGTGCGTGTAAGTGTGTGTGTTTGTGTGCTCTGTACAACAGTATCTTCCCCTCACTCGGCACTCAAGTGTTGCTCCGCTATCATGCTGAAAACACATTAAAACGGTAAATACACATAGCAGAAAATGTAGAGGCGGTTCAAGACAGACAGTCTGCATTGCCCTTATTGAATCAGCCCCTATAAAGCCAAACGAGGCTACATGTGCAGTAAATTATACTCATGGTAATTACAATGTGCTTCTTAGTCATTTGGAGCCCTGTACTAAGCTTGGTGGACCTTTGGAAGCTGCCTTTGTCATCGTGTTTTAGATCTTGGCTGATTTTGGAGTGTTGGGGCTGAAATGGACACCAGTATTTGGTAGTGAAATAGAAGAAATAAATACTGGTATGATATGCTATGGTACTGATATGCTGTGACATGTAACTCTGCCAAGACTGCAGAGCGCTGTAAACAATGGAGTCTGGACAAACCCATGACAACACTGTTGCTATGAAATCCCTTTTTACTGTATTATTACTGTAAATTTATTGCATATCAGTCAACATATAACCAACACCACTATATCTTAACCGTACAAGCCTTTAACCCTAAGCCCTCTGATGTATTAGTCCAGTGCAGTGAATAGGTAGTTTAAATTCATATCATTATGTGCTCATTACAATATTTTTCCATGCCTTTGTACTTCTGTGCTTTCTTCTCTATTGTTTGCTCCTTTTATTTCCCCCCTCCAGTGTTTGTGTGTGACTTATTTCTGTAACGTTTGCAGTCATGTTTTCAGGATGTTATTTTGGCATGAAGACTCCAATTATGTTTTAGAGCCTGGACCAGATTTGAGCATGGCAAGAAAAAGTGTCAAAAAGTGTCGCACGCACACACACACACACACACACACACACACACACACACACAAATACGCACACACAGGTCCACACACACAAAGGTAAAGCTGGAGATATTCTTTTTTTTCCCCTTATATATCTGAACAGACCAAACTGGTGCTGTGTTTGCAGAGTAATGCTGTTCAACTGCTCCTTCATCTTGATGAATTTGGGCACTATATGGACAATATCCCACATACAAAGTCCTGGTGCTGTAAACACTCACTAGAGTTAAAGATGTGGTTCAAACCACGGCTGAAAATAGATCCTATTGTACTATTGTACCTAAATGTACTATTTACTATTGTTATATATATATAATATAATATAACCTACAGTTCTTTTGTAATTCAGAAAGGTCATTCTTGACCTTAGAAAACAGAAAACTCCATGACAACTGAGTAAACTCCATCCGTTTATGTGATGATCAACAGCTCAAAAACAGATATTAAATGTACCTTGAGATTTGATCAGTTTTCTGTTAAAGGTGAATATTTTATATTCTATAGTTGTTAAAGGAGTACTCCACTGATTAATCATTGCACTCCTCTAACATTGTTGGACTCAGAATGGGCAGTTAGGACAATGAAATAAAATCAAAATTGATGCAGCAGAACCTGGCGCCTACATTACCCACAATGCAACTTAACCACAGACAGTTTGCACAGAGCTTCAGGTGCGTTATGCTCGTGGCAGCTATAGTAGTCCTGAACCTTTAGCCTCAAGCAGAGATGATGAGCACCTCACTTCTTTCTAACTCCACACACCCAGATTTTTACTACACTTTGAAACTTGGAGTCTTCAGACCCAAACGACGTGGACTAAAGAGGCATCATCTCAGACAATTTATCAGGTTTAACAAAAGACTTTACATAACTTTTTTCCACAGTAGAACCTCCCAAAACCTGTAAACTGAGTTTGTTGTGCAAAATCAGTCGAGTCCTCATTTAAAGATTTATGTCTGTAACAAGAATGAAAGAGCCACAGACAGGTCAGGGCAGTCAGAGAGTGGGATTTGTTGACAGTAATAAAAATATAGAATAAAACCAGCTTTATCCATAACTACACGGTGTATCCAGGCATTTTGAAACAGTTTGAAACACAACGCTCACTCTCACTCAGTCACGCCACAACAGCAACGTTAGAAACAGGGTATCTAGGCTGGACTTGGAGGTGAGAGTGACCTCTACAAATGTAAGAAATGTCAACATTCATGAGGCGACGGTATGGATCCCCTCTGATCATTCGGATTGATCCTTAGTGTGGGCGGGGCTACCCTCTCCCGCAGGTTCTGATTGGTCCTTGTTCAGAGATGGACTCCCCTGTTCTTGCTCAGTTTCGTCCGGCTCAGGAGTGTGGGTGGGGGGGTCATAGTCACAGGCCAGCTCTGATTCCTCAGTGTGGGAGGGGCTGCAGTCAAAAGTAAACTCCGATTGGTCCTCGGTGAATGAGGGGCTTTCCTGGAGCACCAAGTCCGACGACTCATTTGTGATGTCGCAGGGGCTGGTTTCAAACTGCAAATTTGATTGGTCCGAGAAGTTGACAGGGATCTCTTTGTACGGGAGATCTTTCTGGTCCTCCACGTCGGGAGGGTTGGGTTCCCTTGGCAACGAGAGACCCCTGTGGCGGATGCACAGCTTGTGTAGTTCTGTCACCTCAGATACGCTTGTGCTGTTCCCACAGTCACGGAAACTGGCCAACGGAGGGCGCACTTTTACTCCAGTCACTGTCACTGAGCCCTCTATGGCCTTACGCAGCTGGAGACACAGAGACAAAGCCAGCAGGACAAAAAAAGAGAGCCAGTAGAGGGGAGGAGGGGTAGGGAGACAGAAGGTGAGCATTAATGATACAAAAATACATTCTCATATCAGAAGCTTTAACAGCTGAAGGAAACAAACAGATGCGCACCTCTTTGAGAGAGACCACTCCAACCAGACGTCCCATGCTGGTCACATAGGCGTGATCCAGACCCAGCAGAGAGAAGATAGTGTGAGTCTGCAGAGGAGGACACATGGGTTATGGCCTGGAAACTAAGAGAGGAGCTTCATTTGTATGTTCAGGGTTATGGAAAATGTTACACAAGGATCAGAACATGATGGTTTGGCCTTTCAACATGGTCACTGTGTCAGACATGGCAAACTACACATTGGACACCAAACAACCACATATGTAATGAAATAAGTGCAATGAAATCAAATCAGTCAAGGTCACTGAAGCTGCAAAGTCAAGTTGTAATTAATTTAATACAGTGTTCCCGACCCAAGGGTGATAGTCAGATGGTTACAGGTGCAATAAAAATTAATTTTCACCTGCCCATGTTTACAGGAAGAGTGTTTACAGTTCATCCTGGCGTGTAGGCTACTATATTTCTAGATGAATTACATGCCTTGTTGACAGCAGATAAAATCAGCTGCACAGATGTTATTTGTCACACAGTTCTGTTGAATAATGCCTCTCTTGGCGCTTTCATTGTACAGAATAGAATATATAATCAGCATGTAGGTGTGTCTCTTGCAGCCATCTCGCTTGCTTGCTCTCTAAATTTGAACAATAACCTATATTTTATGTTAGCTAATGCATAAAAGAAACAATCTGCGTCAGTGTTTTACAAAAAGCTTTAGCGTAACATTGACCTTATGATATGATAATAACAAGTGCTTCACTGATAGTACGATCTGTGTGGGAAGCACACTCCCTCACACGCATTAAATATGAAAAGAACAGCTGATTTCAGTCTTAGATGGCTATGACTGTAACTATGGGTCAACGTCATGAAAAACATTGTTGAAGTTGTCAAAGAGGATGAAAGGAGGCAAAAACTCTGAGACATGCTGGTCTTTTTCTGGGGCATTGTGAGCCATCACCAATGCTGCACCATTTATAACTAAGAATAACTGCCTTGAGTACTGTGTTTGAGTACAATGTTGATGTGCTTGTACTTTTCAATTTCTGCTACTTCATACTTCTATCCACTGTAAATGCTAAACATATTGTCAGAAAAGAAAAAGTGGTAAAAGTACTTAATGGACATTATACTTTCTGAGCATTTTTGTTAAATATTTCATGGGCATCTATGGTAAAAAGCTCAACTTTGTTTCAGTGTTTGTGTGTGTTTTTATTGATATTTCACCTTATGCAGAGATGTTTGCTCCACCAGCTGGAAGGGGGCCGGATCAATCTTGCAGTTCTTGAAATCCACCGGCTCGTCGAGCTGCTGCTCCTCCCACTCTGCTATCTGCAATGAGAAGGATGATGTGACACTAAAACTTCCAGACTTTGAGGTGTAAAACTCATTTGTGTTTTATGTGTGTTATGTGTTATTTTATGATGGTGTGGGTCTCACATCTGAAGGGCTCATGCAATCTTCCACTTCAGTAGAGTCCTAAAAGACAAAATTAAGTAAGACAAACATTGAAGAGCAAAACTCAACAGCATTCTGCACACTAAACACACAAAGTGTAGCGACTCATACACATTACACAGGGAGCAGACTGACGGGATGATCTGTTGTTATCAGTGAAGTATGTAAAATACACAGCTGTAACCCAGCGAATCACTTATATCTGGAGCTTCTGGGGTAAAGGTGAGGGGGAAAGTTTGGTTTATGGGTCAAACAAGTGCACCCAGTACCCAGAAACAACAACACCAACAACAGCATTAACTTTAAGAATCAAGCGCCTTCAAATAAAACACAAAGCAAATTCTCCAAAACACACAATCACACTACCCACAACTGAAGAAGAATTAACAGCAGAGGAAGCTGATGAAACGTTTAGTTCAACACTGATGTTGGAGAGACACAGAAGCCTTAACCACTTTAAAAAACTGCCCCATCTGACACACTCTCTGACTCTCTCTCTCTCTCTCTCTCTCTCTCTCTCTGCAAAGCCACTCTACTGCTTTGGCTGGTGCACCACAAATATTTTGGTCCAGCACTCACTACGTGCGTGTCGCAAGGCAACGGTTACTAAGCAACGGTCTCTAGGCGGCAGACAATCTTACCGCCATGGAGATCCTCACTCGTTTGGGCTTGGGCTTTCTTTTTTCAGGAGAGGCCGGCCCAGCCGGGCTCTTCCAGCCGGGGAGAGAAGGTATCAACACAGCACAACATTAACACAGCATCAGCGAAACTGGACAATTTTTACGCCCTTACATGGTGTCACGGCAACATTGGATCCCAGTCTGACTTCTGCTGGGAGAAGTCTCCATGATGCGAGCACAATGTTGCTGAAAGGGTATAATTACTACACCACAGATGAAGGTGCCTATACAAGAAAGCCAATGCTACTATAACATTGGATGATAGATGCACTGCCAGAAAAAGGGGTTTTGAACATCTTATATTTTAAGATTTTTGTTCAGCACCTTAAGCCCTTATGTTTTCCCTTAAATGTCCCCTTACGTAGCTTTATGGCAGATAAAAATAATTTTAATCACCACTGTCTGACAGTATCACATACTATTAAATCAGCTTGTGCCAGGCGTTTATTGAAGCTGCTGTAAGTCTGTGGTTCCCAAAGTGATGCTGCAGCAGAGCCATCGCTTTTGGTTTCTTTTATTGTTTGAGAAAAGAGCGGCTAGCGTGGCTGTAGAGTCTCAGTGTTGTTCATTAATACAAAAGAAACTAATGAGGAACATAGTTTCTATCTATATCGTGCTCTTGATAATGTTATTTCATGTGTTTGGGGACTGACTCAATAGGCCTTTTTCACAGCAGACATTCTGACTTGTCACAACAGGAAAAGCACAGGTGTCAAATCAATCAATCAAATCAATGAGGGCTGGATTCCATTTAGCTGCTTTAGTTTCTGGGTACTGGAATTGTGCGTGCTGGCTCTTTGTCACAGCTTACTAGGACAGAGCCATCATTAATGTTAGTAGTAACACCTGTGTCTGCAGTGAGAAAGACCTGTTACTGGTAACTGGTTGATAAAAATTTGTGGGATGAGGGTTGTTTAAAATTATTTTGGCACAACAGGGAAAGTTTGGGAACCACAAGCTCTATGATATTTCCACTGAGTGAAATATTTAAACCCACAACTCAGTGTTCTTGACTGCATCACTCCATCACTGTTTATACACACACCCCAAAATTGATCCCGACATATTTGGTATCTCCGTAAACCTTAAGATCTCTGCTAGAATTAAAGGTCTGTGGGTTTGATCAATATTTCAGGGGTTTAAGATAGACAAAACACTTTTTTTAAACACAGTACATGACATCAATCCGTGTTGCTTAAAGTGTAACCACAAATGCTCAAATGTAGGATGTTCAAAAGCGTTTGACTGGCAGCGAGTGTGTTGTGTAGTGAGGGGGCAATGACTCACAGCGGTTTTAAAACAAAGCTCCACGACCACAGCATGAGTTCACACAGGAGGACCCTGCTGCCTGTGGGTGGATCCTGCCCGTCAGCAGGAGGAGGAAGAGGAGGAGGTGGACGGCATATGTGTGGACTCAGAGAGAGCACACACTCCCAGGCATACGATCACATTCATGCGGCACACTCGCACCCTCGCATATATTAATATATTAGATCCTTCTCTATTTCTCACCTCCAGCAGCTCCTTGTCTTGGTCAGCACAGGAGAGGGTCTGAGAGCCTCAGAGAGAAAACAAAAATCAATTTTTACTCCATTTAGTTTTAAAATCTGACATTTTAATTTCAATCAGTTAGTTATCTTAATCCAACGAAAGCAATGTGTGTTTTGGTGTGTGTGTTTTCACAGTGGTGTAAAGTACGTACTATTTGGCGTCTCTGTGTCGCTGATGGCAGACACAGTTTTCAAGGCAGATTTCAGAGGAAGTTGAACATTGGAAACCACTGGGCTGAAGGAGGAAGACTCCTCTGTGGAGATCTACATGGAAAATGTATTAACAGACGGAGCCAGACACAGGCACACACATACACACACACACACACAAACAAACACACACACACACACACACACAAGACAAATGCGAGCACACGAGCACATGCACATAAACAGGACAGCACAGGTAAGGGCACAGACGACAGAGACACAGAGGACATGTGTTAATTTAAATGTGGAAATAAAGCACATTTATACAGTTTGTCAACACTTACCACAACAGCGGGCCATCTGTGCCTTTACCTACTGCTACATGCTTCACACATGCTGTGTCTGATCCACTTTTAGTCTAACACTACAACCCAACCCAAGCCAGACTTCGAAACCCAGCCCAGCCCTGGCGCCCCCGGACGCCTCACACCTGTTGCGTGCTCACCAGGAAGCGGACCGCTTGGCGAGCATTAGCGTTGGTCGAGGCGTTGATGTGGGTGTGGGAGCAAGGGGAGCTGGGTGTGCTGTCGGTGGTCAGGCTGGGCAGATGATCTTGGGTGCCGTTGTCCTGCGCCAGCTGACGAAGGTACTCCAGCCTCCGCTGGCGTCCCAGCTGAAGAGAGAGCAGAGACTGGAGCTGCAGTCGCTCTATGGAGCCCAGCAGGATCATGGAGTCTGAAGAAGGAAAGAAAGAATGAGGTGACTGGAAATTAGATAAAAGTGATGATGCAGATAAAGCTCCCAGAGGTAAAAGGGAAACATAAAATAACTTTTATGAACACATTGTGTCAGCAAACGTTAAAAAAAATTCAATTTCAGTAGGCCCCATTAAATTTGCACCATTGCCAGTTCTTTTCACTGTCCTGAAGGTATTATGTCGGCACTGACCTCTGGATTCAACCAGCGCCAATGTTTTGAGCTGACCAGTCAGCAGCATCTCCTGCAGGTCTCGATAGGAAGAGTTCAGAGTGATGAAGCGCACGTCCCTGACCATGATGTCCTCCACACGGATATTATACTTCCTGAAACATGGAAGAGGATATATGTTACGTGATGAGAGATGGAGCAGGGAGATGTGGGAACAAGAGAGGGAGGGAAATGAAAGGCAAGAGAGGGAGAGAGGAGTAAACAAATGAGGGCAGAGAATCACTTGAAAGAGACTTTAAAAAATAAAGAAACAAAGGACATCTCCATCCTCAGCATCCGTTAAAAACAAGCAGGTGTGTAATGCAAGCCGTGAACACAACGACTCACTCGTGATGGCCCATGCCCAGTTCAGGCAGATATGGAAGTTTCTTGATGCGGATGATGGAGTCGTACAGCGATGGCTGGAGGGACTGGGCCACGGCGTTGGCCAGGATCACAGCGATCATCACCGGCAGGATGTGGGAGATCTGACCAGTCAGCTCAAACACTATGACCGCTGTGGATACAGTGTGGGTGACTGCTCCAGACAACGCTGCAGCACCTGTGTAGGATGGAAGTGAATTAAAGAAAAACCTATGTCAGTCTAGCCTCTTTACAGCCATTCACATACGGTTACTGCAAAGGGATTAATTGGCCAGTTTTAAAAGGAATTAAAAGTCACATTGTGTAAAAATAAATGTGTTGCTGTTAATCAGAGAAGAGCGTACTGCAACACAGCAAAGAGTTTCTGCAGGATGTCATTCTAATTCATAACATTTAACACCATCCTGTCACAATAACCAATGAGTCACGGCTGCTGCAATTTTGTATTCAAGGATCTTTTTTAATTCCCGGCCAAAATGTAGTGTTCAACTTCAGTAGATCAGTTAAATTCTATAAGCTGGTATGAAGTACTGTGATATCAGTCACAAAAGTGGCCTGAAAATTGGTTATTAAGGCAAATTAGATACAAAATCATGAATTAAAGTATAGTTTGTAAAAGAATAAACAGATTTAGAACAACTCACCCACTACTGCATAACCACCAGGAACTATGGGATACACGCTGCCGTCAGCATGTATGCCATCAGGAAACATGGCTGCCATGATCTCTCCAACAAGTCTCCCAAATCCTGCGCCTGTCCGTCACACACAGATATATAATTATTTTAAGTGGACTTACCCCTGCAGGAGAAAAACGGAAACACAGATTTTATTCACCAATAAGAAAAACTGGCATGAAGGCGCCGCATGGAACAGGCATGGTGGTCGCCACAGCGGACATCCAGAACTGAAACAGAGAGACCAGAGTGTGTCAGAAAATCAGAAAAAGTAATCAGATGCCACATGTGTTCTGGACAAGTGTGGAAAGCCTACCTTCATAATGATGAAGAGGATGAGTGTGATGAAGACGTTGACCTGGGGGTGCTTCCAGGCGTGGTGGTGGCTGATGTAGTCGAATTCCTCCGCCACGCCGTGACGGCACCACGTGCGGTTGTCAAACAGTGCGACCAGAGACTCGTGCTGCGTCAGCTGACAGGTTGACATAAGAAACAAGCCTTCAGAGCGTCTGATTCTCATCACCCCCCCCTCCCATACCTGACAGACATGTTTAGGAGGCCATGATGGTGACACAAGGTCACAGAGACGGCTGCATTTCATACTCCTGGTTGATGTTTCAACAATGTTTTACCGTTGCCACCAGAAATTTTGGTGGCCAGATAGGGCCCCTGAAAATCTTGTGGCGGCACACTAAACCCACCCACAAACCTGCACAAAAGCTCAAACTATATTTCACTTTGTTACATTTTTGCACAGATACTACACTGCTGCATCTAACAAGCTTTGTATTTAGCAACTCTTAACATTCATCAATTGAGATGCATGGATAGAAAAGCCTAAATATAATACTTTAAAGTGATCTATATCAGGATACATGACTGCTATCAGATAAGAGCAGCACAAACGGACACAGAACCTGCCACCCACTCTCCCTTCATTTAAAATTACCATCAATAACCTAACAGCAGTCAAGAGATGCCTCCGTACTGTCATAAGAGTGCGAAAGTATTTTCTCACCTGTCCTGCCATGAACTGCCCGAAGCCCGGAGGGAACGTGAGTGTGGAGACCAGCAGGGTGACGAGTGCAGGATACACCAGACGCCTGACAGGAAGAGATGGACTGTGGGGTCATTAATGGGTGTCCCTGTCACACTGTATGTGCATACTTGATGTCTGGTGAGGTTGGAAGAACTATAAAAAGCTCCCTGTGATGTGTGACTCTGACCCAATTCATACAAGGACTTTACCTACATTTCCCAACACTACATTAACATTGTGACAGTCAATTTTAAACAGAAGTTTAGGGTCATATGAGCAGGATTTTGATCCTTCTTGGGTTTATTCAAAGTTTAAATAATCAAAATGTGGCTTTTCTGGGTGCATCTTGAACATTTACTTGGATTTAGGAAAATATGCTTCTTTACCTTTGTTGCCATGAGAAGATCGATACCTCTCATATGTCTGTCTGTTAAATATGAATCTACAGCCAGCAGCTAGTCAGCTTAGCTTTGCACAAAGACTGGAAACAGGAGGAAACAGCTCTGTCCAAACACAAGAAAACCCACCTACCAGCAGCTCTAAAGCCAAGTAATTAAGACACTGTATCTTGTTTGGTTTGTTTGTACAAAAACCAAAGTGTGACAATGACAAGTTGTGGTTTTACAATGATTATGTGAGTTATAACCACCATACATAATAAAGCACAATTTGTTGTTGTACCAGTTGTATACTCACTTCCTCAGCAAGAATTTGTTAATAGTCTTCTGCTTCCTCATGCACTCCACAATTAGCCGGTTCAGGTAGACAAAGAGAGCACCACCAAAACCACAGGCGATCCTGCAAACAGACAAAGACACACCTCTTTGGTCTGCTGAAGGTGAAACTGAAGAGCATTTTGGGATGAAACAAAACCAGCAACACTGAGAGGAATCACACTGCCACAGAAACACACCCACAGTTTTACTGCGCCTGCTTAATTCAGTCACTTTGAGAGGAAGCCAACCAATGTTAATTTATTGTTTTTTCCCTATTAAAACACTTTGGCATTGAACAAATCAAATTTGACACATGATGATCTCAATACAAACTCTACTTGCAATCACCAGACTAAAAAGTTAATTTCATGCCCCGTTCATTGAATACAAATCACCATTCAGACTCCTCAACAGAAATGTGAATGTGACTACGTGGGGACCACAGAGAGAGACAGAGGCTGACTGAGAGCTCAGATCTCCTCGGCCCCAAACTGCTCTGGGATCAGGACTCTTGTTTAATGTGGCGTTGGTGCAGAGAAACACACTCACCCAAGGATGGCGAACGCAGGCAGCTCTTGAAGGTCAAACGGGAAGTCCAGACGGAAACGGGTCTTAAAGAGAGCAGTGATGGTCTCTGAGGAAAAAGAGGATTGTTCTCACTCCGTGTAGACTGTAAATGTACATCTATTAAACTGACTTTCATCTTGACACTAAATATAAAATAAAGATATTGAAAAAACTGCTTATGAATACAGAATTGCATATTCTGTAATGCAGAACACTGTGATAATTGCAGGAAATTTCATACACACGGGGGCTTTGAATAACAATAATACGCACAAACAAAGAAAACTGCTGTTAAAAAGGTGCATTGAGGACTTTTACCTTCCTCCTGGTTCCACACTGCCAGCACTCTGAATATAAAGGCACTGAAGGTGGCAGCAAAGAAGCCCCTCCAGTAGTTCCTCACCGCAAAAAACGTTGAAGTGACCTCAATACTAAACAGCACCCCTGCACCACACAAAAATAAACACACTCCCATTTCTTTATATAATCTTAGTGAAATATCATAGACATATATCTCAGAACTTAGTCAGTGGCAGTCTAATGGCTTCCTTACGGCCCCTGAAACCTAAACTGTTTACAGCCCACCCAACAACACGAGTTTCTGGATTGAAAAACAAAATTTTGCATCAATCTTATTACAATATGACCTCATGTTGCCGTTACACGATAGGTCTATAAATGGAAAATATTTATCCTGCAGGGAGCATAAACGTACTAGTTAATTCCAGTGCAATCTTTCCACTAGATTTTGGCATTTTTACAACATGAAAATCCATCGTAATGTTGGCTCTGGAGGAGTGAAGATCAGGCTCCAGAACAGCTACTTGTGGTTTTTGTCAATTAGGATTCATCTCCTGAAGACCACAGATCACCACCACAAATTAGTTTGTTTTCTTAATATCTCGACATGGATCTAAGTTCGGATGAAGGGTTCATTTTAACTGACACTGGCACCAGAGGAAAGGTCAGAGTGTCACCTAAAGCAATGTGAAACATCCTTTGACGTGATTATAGAGACACAGCATGTTGCTCTGAATCAGAGACTTAGATGGTTGGAGTGACCAAGATTGGCACCCGCTCTCCTGCTAGCAGGGTAAATATTCCCCTCATCTAATTAGCTCCCGTAATTATGTACCATAATTAGATACCATTCAATCAGAGGCTGCCGCCATGTTGTCTTACCTCCAATAGGAGCAGCGAAGCAGCAGCCCACACCCACTGCACAGGCAGCCGACAGCATCTCTGTGTTCCTCAGCTCGTTCTGTCCACACACACACACGCACACAGAGCCATGCATTCAAGAAAATACACGCACACTCAAATCCCAACAGGTGCACATGTACATGCAAAGGCCACAAACACACACTGTACAACTAATGCATTTCTAGTGTAACAAAGTCACCAACTGTTCACAAATGCCACAGTTTTACTGTAGAGCTGCTGCTGCATCTGTTCACATTCGATGAGGCTACATATGTGCGGTGGGATACTGAGGGCCATAATTGAAAATCCAGGATTGAGTGTTGAAATCATGGAATGAGATGTTTGTACAGAAGCAAAGGCAGCACAGATCGATGCCTCGCTGTGACGGTTCACTGAACAGAATCAAAAAGCGCACACAGATGGAAAGGCATCAATCTATCTGAGCTTCTGAAATGGACAGCATGGATTATTAATGTTGATGGAACTGGCAAAAAAAGAATCTATCTGACTCGTGCATTCATACCTTGCTTCCCTCAAAGGGCTCTTCCTTTAGCATTGAAAGTACAAAAAAAAACAGAAGACAGAAATAAGTGTGAGTGCGTTCTGTGCGAGTGTAGAGGTTACCTTTTATTTCTGCTCCTGGAGGACATCCAACTTATTATCCAAACCACACAAAATCAAACAAGCGGAGAATGAGCTTCAGCAAACACAGTCTTGATTCCACAGTGAACTGAATTAACATTTTCCCAGACTGATTATGTTTAATGGCCACACAGTCGACCCCTGGACTATGTCAGTCTTTTCTAACTGTGCTGACAGGAGTTTTTCTTCCTCCACATCACTGCAGTCTATCTTCCTTTGTACCGGGGGTGATGCCGGTGCTGTTGGTACATGCTGAGGTGAAGCACAGCACACTGTCCAGGGTGGGGTTTCACATGAGTGGAGGTGAGTGTGTGTCCTGGGGAGCGGCAGAAATTCAAGCAAACATTAAAGACTTTTAAAAAAGCAACTGTGATTGTGTATTTTTCTCGCATCTTCACACTTCATTTGGACCAAAGGAAAAGCCACAACGATGAAGAAAAATCCTTTTATGTGGGTGAATGTTGCCTGTCCTCACATTTATCAGCCTCAGGTTTAAAAAAAAAAAGAAGAAGCTGTCATTACACATTTTTTCTATTATCCTCACAACAACTGATTTAACACAAAGAAAGAGTTGTCATGTTGAGATACAGTATTTCCAACCACAATTCATTTCCACTGCAAAAATGTTTTCTCAGCTACATAAATCGTCGGTAGTAAACGTCGTGCTTTGAGTTCCTCCAGGTCAAAGGAGAGACTCTCTTCCAAGAAACCATCATTTATAAAGCATAAATGGAGCAGTGGTGGCCTGGAGCTTAGAGAAGTGATGGTTCCCTGAAGGTGGCCCTTAACTCTCAACAGCAGCTGCTCTGCGTTTGGGCAGCTTAGTGCTGTGAATGTGTGTCAATAGGGCGATCCTGAAAAAGATCGCTTCGGTCATATCACAACTTCCCTAAATAGATAAAGGTTAAAAAAAGAAAAAGCTGCATTTAGGCATCCTGTTGATTGGGTGCAACGATATGTTTTATAGAAGTTTTATTGCATGCCTTTACCTCACGTCTCACCCTCCCTGTTTCTTGTCTTTCTATGTACTTACCTAAAGTGCCTTAACAAATCTTTAAGAAAAAAAAGTTAGGAACAAGTTCACCCTGTGCTGTAATTCTGGAAAATCATGACGCACAAGATTATAGTGAAGTGGCAACACAAAAAGTGTGCAAACACTGACCAGAGCTGTATCGCAGTACTGTAACTACTGTAAGTAGATCCATCCTCTAATGCACATGAAAGTGATTTTAATCATCTCCATCATCTCACTCTCAGATATGAAACCAAATGTCCTAAAATGATTAACTGTTCCTTTGAAGCTGCAGTCTGTGATGTGATCTTGGATTTATTGTTGATCTGCAGTGTCAACGGGACAAATGACCCTATAAACATCATCATTATTTCTAAATATTTAGAGCACCTACTGCTATAAATATACAGTACACAGTTTTGAGTATTTCACCACTTTTCATCATACACAAGAACAAAATAATTATGTGTTAATTAGGAATGAAAATGAATGATTTAATCACTAGGAGAACACATTTAGTTAATGGTGAGGAACAACTGATGAGCAAGTTTGAATTTGTGCATCAGTGTGTCTGGAGATGTTATCACCCTCACCATGAAAATCCCACCGAAAAGAGCAGCCATGACTTTGCTCAGGAGAGCGGCGCAGAGACTGGCAACATGAACGAAGGGTCCCTGAGAGGGAGGATGGAGAGAGATGAGGGTGTTAGTAGACAGGATATGACTGAAAGCACTCATTTTAGCACTGAGCAGAGCGTGCTGCACTCGAGTTCAGGGGCATTATTCAGACACCGTGTGCGATTAAACCCTGCTCAGATTCAGATTCAAACAACTTTATGACATCCAAAATGGGAAATCCAAGTGTTATTAGCAGTAAATCAATCTTTTTTATTTTTGCAGCCATGAAACTAGATAAAGAGAGGTTATCATTTCCTCTGGATGGGAAACTTCGAAGACTGTCCAGCAATCTGTTGTGAGCAATTTATACAGCAAAGAAGTGTGCTGGGATGAGATGAAGGAGAAATAAACCCTTTACCTCCTTCCCCAGAGGCATCCCGCTGCCCAGGGCACATGTCAGGCCGATGACTTTGGCCACAAATGTCTTAAAAGTCAGGTACTCCTTCAGGACCACCCCCCTGAGTATCGTCTTCATCTCAGGAATACCTGAGCCTGGGAAATGAAAGGAAAGAGATGCCAGGTGGGATGATGGAGTGGAGGGAGAAGATGAGTTGAAATAAAGCAATTACAGAGGGAGGGATGAGGAGAAAGAATGAAGAGCAGAGGGGGCGGGCGAGGGGGTAAAGCTCATTGATATTCATATCGTTTTCTGTATGCGCATCGCATCAGAGGTATATTTTATGGATTTCCTGCAGACGTAACCTCTGAGAGACGTACAGCACATGTCCTTGGAAGCCTTATGGTGCATTATAGAGCCAATTACATTATTCAAACAGAGAAATGTGACCATGAATTAGACATATGAATACAAATGTTTATGCATAGATTGTGTATATTGCGCAAATGTGTGTGTCTTACCCACAGCCTGAGGCGCCAGTATCTGTGTGAACCCTGCTGAGAAAGTGATGAGCACTACAGGGTAGGTGACCCACGCGATGTACTGCAGAAGCATGTTACTGTCCAGTCCACCGTACATCCACTTCTGTGCTGCACACACACACACACACACACACACGTACTTTCCTCTCAGTATAATGCTGTAGAGAACTAAAACATTTCACTGCCAGTTTCCTCCTCTATTAAGATTTATCAGTTGTGAACAGATTCACCTGATTACCCTCCTCTTCATTACCTCCCTCTGACCTTCCATTTATGCTTCTTTTCCCATCCCGGCCTTATTCATGCATTTTTCTTCAAGTACCAGCTCAGCGGCCCCCTCATTCATCACTTAGCTCTCTTATTATCAAACTTACCATTTCATAATACACACTAGAGGAAGCGTGTCTTAGATCTATGGAGATATTTACGTCCACAGATGCATCCTTTTTCTCTCCATTTATGCTCTCTCTCCTCATTAAGCTGGGATTTTTTTACACATAAAAGGCTTATACATGGATAAAAGCACCTCCTTAAGGTCGATGGAGGAGGAAGGAGGAAGTTACTCAGACCTTTTATTAAAGTAAAAGTAATAAATGCAACAATGGGAAATAACTCTATGACATCTAAAAGTCCCGCATTCAAAAAAACCTATATTAGTAAATAAAAGTACAAAAGTATCATCCAGAAGGAACTTATAGTATCAAAAGTAAAAGTATGCATCTCTTTACACAAAAATGGCCTCAGTGGCCGATGTTTTATCATCATATTATGATGATATATTATTATTACTTTATTAGATTGCTGATGTTGCTGATGCAACAATATGTAAATAGCTACTTTTAGCTATCCTATGTACAGGTAGGAAGTTTACTTGCCCAACCTAGAGGACTGGCCCCTCCAAAGGGTGACAAGATGAATTTGAGGAATCATCAGATTATTCACGAGACATGAAAGAATAAAAAAAAGGTCTGTTGCACACATTTGTATTCATGTTCCTTTGTTTCTCTAATCTTTGCTTTTATGAGAAATATGATAATTTTACATTTTCCAGTTTGAAACAACATTTTTTTTATGCTTATGTGTTTTTTATAATACTTAAATACTTAATACTTAAAATACTTAATTTGAAAACAAACTATGACCTACCAGTAAAAAGTACATCTTCTCTTCGTCATCAACAGATAGAAAATAACTGTTTTATCGTTTAGAGGTTTTCATTTTTCAAACTTTTCTTTATAGTTAAATTTGTTTTGAATACCAGAAATCAGCACCTGGTGAATTACGTATCAGTGTTAAAATTGGTGCATTTGATGCTTTGTGGACATCTTATTTATTGATCTTTTAAATGTTAATGAAAGCCACTTTCTTAATTTCTGCTCAGGATCAATATCGGTGGCACAGTGTCAGATAATCGGCATTAATATTTCACCGTCTACTGTCATACCAAACCTGACAAGGCCTCTCAGCTGTTCATTAGAAAGTACGGCCCCTCATGAACTAATGCTTAATTCTTTCACAACTTTGCTGCCTCTGCACACCAGTCTTTGAGACCCATTCCTGTCTCTCTCTGGCTCTTTCCTACCTTCTTGGCAGAAAGCGATGGCGTAGTCCATGACCCAGCTGACCAGAGCCATGACCAGCCCCAGCAGAATGAGGAAGATCCAGTCCTCCCCCACTCGCGAGATCAGGAACTTTTGGCAGCGAGACGCACACACTGAGGACACAGGGACAGAGGAGCAAAAGTCAAATCTCTGGAATTAATTCTCAAGGTGTGGAGAAAGATAATTGCTGGTGTGACACTGAAAAGAACCAGCAGCGTCAGAGAAGAACGAAAAGAAAAATGAAATTAATATGTGGTGACAGAGGAAAAAAAGAATGAATGGAAGGATTTAGGGAAGCCAAGGCAAGTTCACTTCATACACAAAGGCTTTACATACTGTAATGCATTTAGTACATTAAACAGAAAATACATATATTGAAACAGATTAAAGTGGACAAGCTAATTTCTCAGTGAGATAAAATCTTATACGGATTTAATACATAATAGGATTACGGGTTTTTTTGCCATACTGTAATAGCTCTATTAAGGCAGTAAAGGCAATTCCAATTCAATAAGCAGGACTGATGAATGGCAATACTGCATTTGAGAAATTTTCTCTCATTTAATGCTACTATATTTGTTAAATTAACCATATCATGATGTGTATCATTTGTGATATAAAATGGGTATTTTGTGATAGATTTTGCAAGGTGGAAAATAATGAGCGCTTTGAATGTTTGAGCTTCACTGTGCAGAGTTTTACACTGAACAATGTTTTGTGTTTACCTTTAGTCTGAGTTTAACACATGAATGAACAGTGGACATGAATCCTCTGACAAATAAAGAAAGGGGGAAAACAAACACTTATTCTCATGCTGTGTTAATAAAGCATCCAGCTTCATATGAAAAATTAAAGAATGCAAACACGAGGGGACAGAGAGGTATTATTCATTTACCAGGTGTGAGTGAGCAGTGAAAGAACTATAAAATAAAGCTGATTATGATGTAGTGAAGATGTTGAGAGTGAGAGCTTTGTCTTCACCTCACGCAGGAGAATACAGAGACTAAACAAAGCTAGGTCATGGTTATAAATTCTACCATTACATTATAATCTATAACTCTGAGCTAGGTCAGCTAAAAGAAGCATCACTGGACTCATTTCGTCTCTCTTGTCTGTGGACATTGCCAAAGCCTGGAATTCACTTCAGCATCCAGAGCATTCATAGATGTGCCCGTCCCTCGAGAAGCTAAAAATGTGCTACTAACACATTTACCAGATCTATATTTCATAAAAATGCTACAATTATCCCATACACTCATATAGTGAAGTCTGGCATGGAGAAAATGGTCAGAATTTGTCCACTATTGTCCACTACCCAAAGCCAGATAGACTTTATTCCTCTTTCACAGTACATTACTGTTCAAAAACTAATATTACCACATCAGTGACCTGCAACAGTCCAACAGGTGGCAGAGGTCAGAACTCTGAGTAAATTAGGCTCAATAATGGCCAACACTGCACACCCACTTCACGCCCTGAGGGTGATCAATAGCAGTGCCTTCAGTCAGAGACTGATTACACCAAGGTGTAATTCGGAGAGACACAGGAAGTCTTTTTTACCAGCTGCCATAAGGCTTTATAATGGAAAAAAATAACTCTGAACCTCTTTTTATTTATTTATTGTATTTTAACTGTGTGGTTTTTTTTGACTGTTTTGTATTATCTGCTTGCACTGTTGATGTATGTCTGCTTGGAAAGCTGCCGTGCTATTGTAATTTCCTGTTAAGGATTATTAAAGTATCTATCTATCTACCACTGCACTTTGCGACATTTAGCAATTATTTCCAAGTTAATTGTTTGTTCTAGTAAAACATCAGAAAACCTGTGAAAAAAGTCCTGTCAAAATGTTCCAGAGCTCAAGGGAACACCTTCAAATGTTTTGTCCCATCAAAAGTGGAAAAGCATCACGATCTTTCAAGAAACTGGAACTGTCACAACAGGTGTGAGCAGGCGTAACAGGAATACAGGAAAAGGACCCAAATGCAGACGACTGAGGCTGATATGCTCCAGTTCAGTGGTTTAATTACACACACACACAAGGGAGGTACAATGGCTTACGGAGTCAGTGAAGCAGACAGGGGTCAGAACAAGACAATCAGTCACAGACAGGCAAAGATATTCAAAAGGGAGCAGGCAGAAATCCAAAGTCCAACAAACACGCAAAAGGTCAAAATATGTTTCAGGTTCCAGATAAACAGCTCACCAGTGGCTAGAAAGCAAGAGCGTAACACAAAGCAACATTTATCCACAATCTGGTGATGAACCAGGAAGTAGACCGGTACACATGGTGAGTGTATGATGGGGGAATGAGATGCAGGTGAGGAGGTGGCAGGGAGGTCCTGCAAGTAACTGCAGAGCAGATAAGTGAAGTGGCAACAGGTGTGTAGATGGGTCAGGTGACGGGGAAAAGAGGGAAAGTCCGAGGGCATCTGGTGGATAGATGGAGAATGGCAGGTCTGTGTGGTAGAGACGAGAACATGGCCTGGGAGAAGTGAAAATGTGGCTTGAGAGGAGGGGCAGAAGCAGATTATGACCGGAGCAGTCAAATATTTGGCCTTTTTTACTTGAAAAATGACTCAGTATCATGATGCGGTGAACATGATCACGTAATCACATTTTTAGTCAATCCCACATACACCTACTATAAAAACCCACTTGTGTGATAAATGTGTAATAATCCACTTCAGAAAATCTATATTTCATAAAAAAAAATAAATGCACTATTTACTGCTGATTGAGTAACCTTTGCTAAAAACAAGTGTTTGAGGAAATTACTAAGGTTTTTAAAAATCAAATTATATAATTGTGGCCAGTTTAAAGGACTTGGAGCTGAATGTAAAAAGACAGGGTACGGAGAGATCAAGACATCGTTGGATGAAGAAAAATACAGACTATAACCACCATAGACTGTACCACCACTTGTTCTTTAAGGCTGAGTCGAACTCTTCTATTTGGACATTTTACTCATAAGAAAGTTTCAAAAAGCTCCGAACTAAAAAAATGAGATGGACTTTTTTGATCCCCCATCGGGGAAAATTTACAAATATGAGAAATGTATGAATCTCAATTTGTCAAATTTGTGACTTCACTGCTCATGTTTGTATTTATAGGAAGAGAAGTTACACTCTTACTTCAGGGTCATGTTCACTTCTTGTTGTCTGAATGACCTTGCTGCTATATCGTAAATCGAATCGTGTACATTGCAGCAGTCTTTCTGGTGCAGGATTCAGGTCACGGGGGGATGCTGAATCTCTCAAGGAAAGGCGGGGCGCAACTGTGTGCATGACGGGGCAAGCTGCCCGGCGCCCAGGCCACCTGCTGGATGACTAGCTGCCAATAGAGAATGTACACATGCACATAAAGCAGACAAACAAACAGTCATGTGCAGACAACCATGTCACACAGTGGACACACAGAGAGTTAAAAATAGACTGCCATGTTCTTCACTGGATCTATATGTTTTATCTCAGTTAACTGGAAAAGAAGATGGGAAAATTCCCATTCCCACAGCTTCTCTGTCTTTAATTTCCTCTCTCTATCTCTCTCTCACTCACATACACACACACACACACACACGTCTGGCACCTGCAAAGCCACATACTTCCGTGTGCATCTTGGCTCACGCTCACATCCGCAGGCTCAGTGGCGTTCACAGATGTCTTCTCCTGATCCCTTAATAAAAATCACACCCAACGCCAGACACTCTCTCCACCTCTGCTACTCCTGCATTGCATCACCTGAAGTCGACTGGCTGTAATCAGGAATAACAGTAAAAATATAGGAGTGTCTTTCACCTTTAAACAGTGCTGGATGCAAAGCCAAACATGACATGTGACATTACAGTAGCTGGTAGACAGAGATCTGAATATCGTCAGCTTTGAAATCTCAGAAGGATTCACTCTGTGAGTCAAAATAAACACAGTGAGGCAGAATATGTTTTTAGCTCTCCATCACGACCGGTAGCAGAGCCGTTGGCAGCGTGTGTGGGCTGCCTTATTCAAAAGCTGCGGCTCCAGTTTCTGATCTGAACCCGAGGCACACACTCGTAGTCCATCACCCACAGAGATGATGTTCCCACACAGATACATGAGAGGAAAACACTAAAACTCCCACTTCGAAAGCTGAAGCTTTTCTCCCTACACATTACTTAGCAAGACAACAGCAGAGCCCGTCCAGCCTGAGCATCTATATCTAAAGACGAGTCTAAAAATACAAACACCTCTTGATCTACGAGCACACAGACGGCACACAAACAGCCAGCACACCAATCACTCTGGCTGGCTCCTGATCTGAGAGTGATTGTTTTAAATGGCTTCCATTACCGTGAGCGAGCGAGCGAGCGAGGCTAGGCTGATATAGTGTAGCTTTCACCTGTGGTGCAATCTATTGAGCTTTAATCAGATCACCAGTCACAAGGGCAAAGGGGCTGAGAAGGATCCTGGAAAACAGCCACACTGGTGCAAGAACACGTGCAAACAAAGTCTCTGTCTCTCTGTCTGTCTCTCTCTAAAATGTCTTGTACTCATGCGTGTGCAGACAACTATCAGTGGATTACTTTGATTTTGAAGCAAATGTAAAAATGTGATGATTCTGAGACAAGTTCTGTTATGAAGAATGTCTTTTCTATTTTTAAGCAGCAAAAAAAAAAAAAATGATATTTAGTTTAACATCATAGAACACAAGCAAATTCTCACATAAGAAGAATTCATTTGGCATTTTTCCTAAAAAAAAAAAAAAAGGGGGGGACATATTATCAAATACTCTATTTTTGAGTAATAGTTGGCATTTTCTGTTTATCATCTATTCGATTAATCGACTACACATTTCAGCTCGAACCAAAATCACACACACAAACATAACATATTTTCTCATTCTGTTTTAATCCACCACATCAATACAATGCAGGTGAGGGGAATTAAAATTGTGTATCTCACAGTATGCTGTCCTTGTTACTGTGGATAAGTGGTGAGTTTGAATCGTATAGGGATTGATTTCAGCAAAATGCGTAAATGAAGGTTCAATAAAGTGCAAATAAAAATAAGCACATTTGGAGGATGCAAGACGCAGACACGCAGTCAGGATCTATCACTCTGTTATTGTTGAGTAGTCTGAAGTGGAGCTCTCTTCTGGTGCCACTCCCTTATCTGCAGTCATCTGGGAAGACTAGACATAAAATAATCTGACAGTTCAGATCAGCGTTGTGCTCACACAAACAAAAATACACACACACACACACACACACACACA
The DNA here is from genome assembly GCF_042242105.1 of Pempheris klunzingeri. Lineage (NCBI taxonomy): Eukaryota > Metazoa > Chordata > Actinopteri > Acropomatiformes > Pempheridae > Pempheris > Pempheris klunzingeri. The sequence continues at coordinate 9,016,873 of NC_092026.1, forward strand.
CACACACACACATATATATACAGTCAGAGCCAAGCAAACATCTCTCAACACACACAGATGTGTACACTGTGGGCCACTGGCAGCCAGCAGAGGGGGCTGTCTTTGTCTGACATTGAGACAGCCCTTGTTGGCTGGAGGTCATTGCTCAGATCAGTCACATTTAATCGTGTTTACATCCTCTACTGCTCCCTTGTGTCAGGTTGCCGCTCTGCTGTACTTTAAGATGTCAGTGTTTTCACACAACTTTCACACTTGCTTGAGCGCCACGATCTGCTGCACACACACACTCCAGATTCACTTTGTTTATGAGCACTGAACACTGCTTTGCTCTGACCTTCACAACATGTCGGAGCGCTCCACCACCTGTACACTTTGTCCCTGTGAGCGCGCTGGAAGATTTAGGGCTTTAGGGCATTATCACCACTTACATTGGCACTTTGCACAGGGGTCTTTCTCGTACTCCAGCAGATCTGCAGCACGACTACGAACACTGGTGTTCCTGCGTAGTCCTCCGCCATCCCGGACTCCTCCATCCCGTAGGCGGGCCGCTTCCTCTTTGGCATACACACCCAGCTCCTGGGTGTAGCGCCCATACATCTGTGTATTTGAGAGACAGAAAAGGAGAACTTATATACCTATACAGGTGATGCAATGGGAGGCATTGAAAGTGTACTGCAGCAGGTTTTTAACTTGAAGAATGTATTCGGTGTTGGGTCACAGAAAAGATTGTCAGCTTCTGTAAACACTCTGAAGTTCAAGTTTGGAATAAACAGGCACAGGTGTCAGAAAATTCACTGCCTGCAGCTCACAGCTCCACATAGCTTTTTTAGAAAAAAAATAATCCACTCAGACTTTCAACTGTCATCTAATGGTTTCTTTTCAGACAGATGAGCAGACGATAGGCTCCACCTGTCAGCTCCCAGCTGATTAACTCTGCAGGGCTGCCACGCAATCCACTCCTAATGAGAGGAGGAGTTCTTAGCAATCTACACATAATCAATCATGTATAAAGCCTGAGCCTGTCTGAGACATAGATACTGTCGTTGCATTTTTTTTTTTGCCAGTGTGTGGTTCCTAATACCAGAATGGAGCTTTTCAAGTGGCTGTTTGGTGTTATGGTAGTGGTTAGTTTGGCTTGTGATGTGACTGCCCAGCATCACTGGGCGCTGCCTCTGCAGAAACTCCAACCTCCTCCTCAGCTGCCTCAACAACAGGCCAAGGTCCCTCCACCTGCAGCTCCCTTTGATAAGTGCCAGGTGGAGGAGGGTGAAAAGATCCGGTGTGGGACTCAAGATATCTCAGCTGAACAGTGTGAAAACATAAACTGCTGCTATAATGGCTACCAGTGCTACTATGGGAAAGCAGGTATCTGTGCTCTCTATAGTATTTTCTTGTTCAAATTGGTGTATGTAGACTGTCAGATGCACTAATCCCACTATTTTCTTCTCACCCAGTGACTGTACAGTGTACCAGGGATGGACAGTTTGTGGTGGTTGTGGCTCGAGATGCCACTGTGCCCCAAATAGATGTGGACTCGGTCAGCCTGCTAGAAACAAATGACCCCTCCTGTGCTCCTGTTGACTCCACCTCTACCTTCACTATCTTTCAGTTCCCTGTGACTGCTTGTGGTACCACAATCAAGGTTTGTTCAGTATTTGCTTTAGCTAACATGTGGCTTAAGTCTGGAAACCAACAATTCATATTCTAAATGTTAAACTAGAATGCACAGCATGACTTGGAATTGTCAACAGCATTTTTAAACTCATTTTTAAATCTCTTTACACAACTTATTCCTCCTTTTTCCTGCAGGAGGAAGAGGATAATGTAGTTTATGAGAACCACATGTCTTCCTCGTATGAAGTGGGACTTGGACCTAAAGGATCAATCACTAGGGACAGCCATTTTGAGTGAGTTTGTGTAAAAATCAATCTCCCTCATTGCTTTTGTGGCCCCCTAATGTTTCCTGAGATGTAAAGTTGTCTGCTTTCTCTCCAACAGGTTACTGTTCCAGTGCAGGTATTCTGGCACGGCTGTGGAGGCTCTGGTCATGGAGGTGAACGCTGTTCCTCCACCCGTGCCAGTTGCTGCTATAGGACCCCTCAGAGTGGAGCTCAGACTGGGCAATGGACAGTGTCACTCGAAGGGATGTGTGGCGGGTCAGTGGCACATGAGTCTTAAAACGATCCAAACTAGTGCAGAATTTATGGCTTGTATATTACAGCTGTACTATCTTCTCTTGCAGAAGAGGCAGCGTACCACTCCTTCTACACTCCAGCTGACTACCCAGTCACTAAAGTGCTGAGGGAAGCAGTCTATGTTGAGGTTAACATTGTGGACAGGTCTGACCCCAACATTGTCCTGAACCTGGAGCACTGCTGGGCCACTTCCACCCCCAATCCTCATGGCTTGCCACAGTGGGACCTTCTGGTTGATGGGTATATATGGTTTTAAAAAAAAACGTAGCTTTAATTACTAATGTAATTTTGTTTGTTCTAACCATGAGCTCTTGTTGGCTCCAGGTGTCCCTACCATGATGACCGTTACTTGACCAGAGTGGTGCCTGTGGATGGCTCCTCTGGGCTCCATTATCCAGCACACTACAAACGTTTCATCTTTCAAATGTTCACTTTCGTGGATCAAAACACCTTCACTACTCAGCAAGACACGGTAATACTTATTCATGGCACTGACATCCCTTAAATGAAAATAACTGATTTTCTTGCTCAAATATGCAACTTTAACTCTTTCAGGTGTTCATCCATTGTGCTACAGTAGTGTGTTATCCCAGCAGCACAAACTCTTGTCAACAGCCATGCCACCGGCAACGTGAGTAGCTCAAACTGAAATATGGCTGGCACAAACAATTTAACTGTTTAATTGCTCTAATGCCAGAAACTGAAACCTGGTAGTCCAGAGTTGGGTACTTCAGTGTCATAGCCAGTGTTAAATGTTTAGCATTTTTGACAAATTATCAAAACTGATACACTTCAGTCACGTTTTTCTAAACTTTCCACTCTTCTCTTGCAGGAAGAGCTGCTGTGAAGACAGTTTCCTCAAGTCAGAGGGCTCTTGTCTCAAGCGGCGAGGTGATCCTGATGAAAGGGACCAAATCTGCTCCCAATGCCAAACTGAAACGATGATTATCCACTGGCAGCCTTGTGTGGCCATGACTTTTAATAAAGCCTCATGCTTACTCATGGGATCTTTAAATTGTTCTTTGAAGGTCGCTCTCTATACATTTCTTGCTGAGTTAGATTTTGTGTAGAAGCAGTTTAGTTGAGCAAGTAATGCAACACCCTCTTCCTGACTTGTGCTGAGAAATCATGAGGTTACATTACAACTGGGTATGTTGCTGTAAGTCTATACTTCACTGAAAGATGTGACGATATCTTGATGAACCATAAGACATGCACACATACTGGTATTGGCTATAATTTGCTCTTGTAGCTGAGAGAAATGTTGTGCTTAACTACAGCAACTGTTTTCCAATACTGCTATGGCATAAACATGATTCTTTACCTTCTAACACTGGCTGTTCTCGAGCCACAGCCACATTAGGATGAGTGTCGCAACTCTACAATGCTCACTGCTAGTCTCATTCTCCCCCTCTTGCGCTTTATTTTTTGATGGCAGTCCCTCTTGGTTTCTCTGTATGCCACAACTTGCAACATCTCTCCTTCACTGCTCAGCTCAGCTTTTTTTTTTTTTTCCTTTTTTGTCCCACTCAAGTCCTCCACCCCCTCATTGAAATGGGCATCACGACTCCTCCAGACTCGCTCTTTCTGCACGCATGAACAGGAGGTGCAGAGGGAAAGCAGAGCAGCTGTATAGGTTCAATCTGGCTGACGAGCAGAGAGGACCATGCTGTCAGGATGCTCATCTCCCTCCACTATAACCTCCAACCTGCTGGGAAGCGTTTAAGCAAGACGCAGCAATACATCACATCCAGACAGCAGCAATGCCTAATCTGTAGGCCACACAGCCAAATCCTGGAGAAATCAGCCAATAGGTGCCTGCCAACAAACCCTAACAGCCCCTGTGTGGACAAGCATAAACATGTCAGTGGAGTGACATGTAAACAAGTGTTGCCACGGTTTAAAAATGCTGTCCATTAAAATAAATGCATGCAGAGTTAAAATTTGGGGAAAACAATCATGCAAATTAGTCAGTGAAAACCAATACTGTTCTGCAAAAGTGTGCTCTCCAGCACTAATTATATTTGACCAAAACTGTCTGAGAATCCAGATTGTCTTTCATTCTTACATAAAAATGCATATATATATCTTTTGATAGTTTTATAATTATGACAATTTATGCTTGCAAGCTGCCTTCCATCTACATTTCTTTGTAGCTATTGAGGTTGATTCTGTCGTATCTTAAAGCTGCAATGAATGCAGAAACAACCTTCACACCTGCATAGTTTATAAAAATCAGTAAGGCAGTTTTTTGGGGCAGTTTGCCTTATTGGAAATCAACAGTTTAGATACAGAGATGCTGTGGCCACCAGGACACTAGAGGTGGGAAATTATGAATCACTTAACTGCTTTGAATCATTTTGTTCAGTTAGAAGATTCACAGTCACTGACTGTGTAGCTTGTTGATGACTTTGTACTGAACACCTCTATGGGATACCACGTATTCTTAATTTTAAGAATAGAATCACCAGATTCAATTCAAAAATCCAATTTTGCACACAATTAGAAAATAAGCATGCACACTGTAAAACTCCCAAAATGACGACAGGTCAGAGGGCGGTTCTACTACTTCATCAAAGGAAAATCATTATGGCTGGGTTAGCATTTCCCAAATTAAATGAGCCATGTCTCTCAACTTCTGAAGATCCTCACCAATGAAGTAATGCATGGAAGTGACAGACACAGTTGGTTTTTCTGGTTGCTAACTGGTTTTATCATCATTACACTGTGAAATTAAAATCTATTCACAGCTACACTCCATATCAACTTTCTTATGGCATCTTGTGTGTTAGCAAACAAATTTTCATGCACCCACACATACACTATAGGCACGCACAAACCCACCAGCAGCACCAGACAAACACCCACGAGGAGTATGAACGGGGCCTGTTCGTGTTTCTTTCTTTGGCCTGTGTGAAAGCAATCACTGGCCATCTGGAGCACGGCCCCCTGGGAGAGCAGCAGGTGGGACCCTGTGGGTTAAATGAGCTGTTATCTGTAACCAGTTTACCTCTCATGTGACTGACTTCTGTATCTACATTAGTCAGTTTACCTCCCACATCACAACCCTCTGCACCAGTTCAACTCCTGCCTCCCACAGTTTGCTACTGACTGGTTTTTCATGAGCTGCAATGCTTAAAGCAAGTAGTGTTCCTGTTGGGTGCATAATTGTTTCACAAGGGAAGAAACAGTGTTTACGACAAATAGATTGGTGTCAGAACTGAGAGATAATCCAACTCACATTCCTCTTACTAAATCTATTGGAAAAACAGCATCTCAGAGCCAGACAATCCAAATTTGGACAAAAAGCAAGAGGAATCTTGAGTGGAGTTAAGAGGAGGCGAGCAGGCAGCAGCTATCATGGCTGACAGTGATAGGCTGCGTCACCTGTCAATCAATCAAACATGGCTCACATCATAATTCTCCTCATTAATGGATCCTTACTTGAACATTAATTCTCACAGTTGCCCCCTGCAAACACGAACAAATTAGAAACCGTAAAATGATCTATTAAGGCCCAAACATGGGAAAAAAATATACTGACTTTGCATCTGGTGAGGAAGTGCAGCCTGAGACTCTTTTACTTTGACTTAACCACTCAGAGGTGAGGCTTATTCAGTCTAGATATTCTGTGAGTGTGAGGCAAAGAACCATTTCCACTGACATAGCAGAAAAATATGCATTAATGCTGTGAATTTAGTTCCGAGTGCCTGCAAACCCCTTTCCCCACATCACATGTAAATGTGTATAGATATCAAACTAAGGATGTAGATTAGGTCATAACATTCATCTTTAACTAATCTTTTTGTTTTCACAAATGTCTTCCATTCTGTAAATGTCTCAAAATGTATCTTCATCAAACTGGAACCTCTTATGGACACTTAAATGCTTCTGCCATGTGCCATGAAGATACTGTATATAACTTAAGACAATTTGTCCACTATTCGAGATTTTGACACACCACAGCCATATGATAATGTTGAATTGACAACATTGTTGCATCGGTGTCATGAAACACTCTAGTTTGTCAAAACCAATTCATCGGATCATGTAAAAAGAAAACAGAAAAAAACATTCTATCTATAAATGTTTCCTCAAATGAGTTTCCATAAAAATCTACAATGTCATATTGATACCATAATATGAAACACCATAGAAGACTTTATCCATCCACTATCCACCTCAAAAATCCTGTATCCTGTATTGCCTTCCACTTTTACATACTAACAAGGGATGCGGCACCATCAGGTTCCATCCAGTTCACCTGGAGAGAGCGCCACATGTCCACCAACTTCATACTGCGTAAGACCCCCTACTTTGCAGCTACCGCACTCAGTTTGTCGCCTTTCTCTTCGTCAGACCATGTGCAAGCCTAGCACTACAGATGAGATAAAGTTCTTTATAATTCAGCTATTCCCAAGGCACTGCAGGATAATTTATTCGTTGTGAGGAGACAGCAAGGACAAATATTTGACACTCTAATGATGAAGGCTTCAACATCTAAAACTTTCATCCCTGCTGCTCTTTATTAATACATACTAATAAGGCGATTTTAATCTTTTTTGCAGTGTTTGAGAGTGAAAGGATCCATCAGTGCAGAGAGAAATATGGATGTTTTACACCCTTAAACTCGCACATACTGTTGTGGCAGGTGATTACTTAAACTTGCGCTGAGTGTCTGCTGCTGAGACCGGGGGAATAACAGGAGGACTAAAGTACTCGGGCTAATCCGAGTCCTGAAACCTCCAGGGACAAGACTGAAAATTGAATTAGAGCTGGAAGAGAAAAATTTGACTCATCCCGCTGTGTACATTTGCATTAATATAGGTAGCGGAGGCTTCTTTTAGAATAATTACCTATGAGTCAGAGCACACACACACACACACACACAAAATAAACATGAACATGAAAAACATTGATGCTGTCGACCAGACCTGTGCACGCGTGTTAAACCCAGACAAGTGAAAATACAGCAACAAACACTCTGATCATGTTGGTAGAAAGCAGCACAAAGGATGAGGGAGAGCTGGGAGGGGGGCGATGTCAGAGAGACTGACAGATCGAGCTTCTTGTCAGAACGAGGCTTGAGGGGGGAGCTGGTTATTTTGTGTACATAATGACACTCGTCTACAGGGATTATGTTTGCAACAGGTTTAAAATGAGCATTAAAGGGAGTCAGAATGGGGAATAAAAGACTGAAAGGTCTGTCTGTTTTTTTTTTTAAATCTTAAGCTTGTTAAGAAATAACAGCATTTTATTTTTTTTTCTAGTCGTGGTATCTAAAGTTTACGTGCTGTTATTTTGACTACTGAAGTGCAGTTTTAAATTACTTCAATATGTACATTTTATGCTGCGTTATATTCTCATACTTCTATACCCCACTACATTTCAAGAACATAAAATCTTCCTCTATCTCACAGAGGAGCTGAACAAAGTAGATGAAAAACCGATTCGTCAATCAACACAGAAAATTAACTGGTGACCATTTTGGCAATCAATTAATAATCATCGTTTTTAGGTCAAAGCTTTTCAAATGGCAGGATTTTCTTTTCTTCTGTCTCTTGAAAATAAACAAAATATCACAATAATACTCTTTCATTTTGGGTTGACAACCAATGTTTGTTACAACAGAGTGTTTGAGGATATTGTATTTTGGAAGCTCTTGGAAATTGAGCTCTTTGGTTCGTGAACACAGGCTCCACAGTACAGTGAGCACGGTCTATTGGAACAGTCAAATGAATTGAGATGGATTTTTTCTGTCTGCAGTCTCTGCAGTGGCCTGTTTAGTGGTGTGCAGGTAACAGCACTATTTGGAAGTGACAGGACCTGAAATGGACCCAAGCCAGCCTCTGTGTGAGAGAACGGACAGAATGCTGACTATGAGCAACTAGACCCCCCTGAAGAGACAGCGCTTTTATGCGTGTGTGTGTGTGTGTGTGTGTGTGTGTGTGTGTGTCTGACAGCGACAGAGAGAAAGATGCTGAGATACACAGATATATGTATGATAGTCTATTCAACTATCTGTCATTGTTTCAAAAAGGAAACTTCTCCTAGCTGCATCATCAAATGACAATGAGATGCACGGTAACACTGTTTAATTTCAAATCCCAGAAATCCTTCATAGTGAAGGAAGTAAACAGCAAACAGCATGCTCATATTTACCAACCAACTGGTCTGTGACACGTTACACGAAACAATACAAAAGACAAGAGAAAGGCAACAGATCTCACAGTCCAGTTTTTTTGTGGACAGAGTGCTTATTCACTGAGACAGTCTGTGTCTGAATGCTGCAAACTAACATTATGCAAATATGTGCAGTCTTAATACTGTATGTACTATTGTATCCATCCCACATACAAAAATGTATGCATTGGTATTCAGTATATAAAAGTAACGATGCTACAGACACAGATATCTTGTATTTTTCCTTTTCTCATTTTGCTGTAGCTGCAGAAATCATAATCGATACCAGAATTTGCAGATTTCCAGACCGGCTGCTACTTCTTTGTCTCAGTGAGGGACTTTAAGACGCTCTCTTTTCCTGTGCTGCCATTTGCCTATTTTTACATAATTTTTTTTGTTGCAGCAGCTTTAAATGTGTAGCAACCTCAGACATATGGAAGAGTGAGAAGTGGATCTTCGCAGGTGCTGTGTTGACAATTACTGCAGCAGGTTACTCAGAAACAAACACACACGTGCATTCATTCAGAGAGGCCGGCAGCTTGCGCACCGCATAGGCTACCGCTTCTGCGGTGCTGCAGTGCCCTGTGGCGAGGGCTGGCGGGGTGGGGTGAGGGGAGATGTGGGTGGGGGCTTTTCCTCTTCAGGTGGATCATGACTTTGATCCCTGCGGCAGCCAAATCCTCAAGCCTCCTGCTGCTGGAAGGACATGGACACGCCGTCTCTAACATCTGCTCTGACAGAGACTCACCACACGCTCATTTAAGCACATGTGTAGGCAGATACATATGCGTAGGTGCACACAAACCACCTACACACACACACACACACACACCCACAAACTTAATGCATATGGGAGACCTATGGAGCAAACCTACCCACGCTAAAAAGAGAAAAGACATGAGCACACACACAAACCCTGTGACACATCCAGACCTCCCACACCGCTGAATAAAGCTTTTGAAAAAGCTTCAGATGGAAGGCTGAAACCCTCCGACACCAAGTCACCACAACACTGTCTGTCTCCATCTCTTTTATTTTCAGTCTCTGACCTGCGCTTTCTCCACTTTACCTGCTCCATCCCTCCATCCCACGAGATGCCAGTAAGGCACACAGCCACTGTCCCAGAATGCACTGCACCTGACAGCAGTCGCAGAAGCCAGTGACCCATGCAACAGACGCTCTCCAACTGACTGCTGTCACTGCTCAAAGGATCTCTCCTGGATCTCCACACAGGACCCGACTGCTGCTGCCTAAAATAAAGAGTTTCTACACACTGCTTTATTCATGAATATTTTGATGGCTATAAATAGCTTGTTTATTGTCTGTTTTACTATTCCCTTTGGATAATGAGTTCAGAGAGGTTAGCGGGGATTGTGAAATGCTTTCTAAGAAATCTGTTTGGCGCAGTGGCTGAAAACACAGCATCAGGGCTGCTGTACACGATATATGAATGGGCATCATTTACATATCAAATAATTGTTTTCTTTACGGTTGATTTTGCACAGCAGAAAATGCGATCATTCCCATTTGTAATGTAATAGTATCAATTACAGCAGTAGTTAGCTCATTTAAATGATAAGTTTATGATAACCGCCACATTTTATCCTAATGGATTGTCACAGCAATGCTCTCTGATTGTAAGACTCGAACACCAACAGGAGCCATAAATCAAAAGGTTATTTTTGCTCCATTGTCTGGGCAAACACTACAGCCAATCAGCTGCTGAGTCTATAAAAAGATTATTGCCAGAAACATATAAATACTGGAGGGAAATGGCCTTTTTAAGTGTAGCTGTGAATGAGAAGGTGACATTTCTGTGCTGCTTCCTCCTGGAGAAGTTATCAGAAAGATCTCTATTTTTCTCTATCTGCTCCATGTCATCTGCTCAGTCCTGCTACAGCACCAGGCTGCCATAATTCAAGCAACCACATGACTGAAAATCTTCTGAATCTTGCTGATGGCAAACAATAAAACACAGAGGGGCCTTTTGTCAACATTAGAATCTAATTTTAGACTGCAGCCACAACACCAGCAAACTAAGTGAGCTCTCACTTATCTGTTTTAAATGTGTGGTTGGTATCTATCTCTACATGTCTTTCAGTTTCCTAAGAGGAAAACACAAATGCTTTTCGCTCGAGGGAAGGCATTTGAGGACTAGTGCATCCAAGTTGTACTTAGAAAGTATCAGGACACAGGCTGCACAATTGCTTACATGTGCAGAAATACAGACACACACATGCATCTATTTTGGGGTAATGGACTGGTATGCTGGGAGTGAATGATAAAGCCATTGATCTGGGTGCTATGATCAGAGGGCAGGGAGGGGGGCAGACGGCACGTTCCAATCCTCAGAGACTCTGACTGCCATTTTACATTACTATTGATCTTTACTCTGAGGCACACAGCACAGGATCGATCTTCACACCAACAAGAGCAGAAAAACACCCCTGTACCACTAGGGCCCAACAAAGCTGCAGGCAGGCGAAGTCACCGGCAGATCGTGCACATGTGAAAATACACACAAGAGAAGAGAGACAAGGAGGACGAGAGACATCTGTAAACACAGGCTTTCCAAATCAGGGTGCTAAGCCACTTTAAACCACTAGTTTGCCTTTCTGTCTTTCTGTATCTCTATCTGAAGATATAGATATCTGCGCGAAGTGCTCCAGGGTATCACTGTCAGTCCTGCAATGACATGAGTGGGGAAAACTGGTGCATGAGGCAATTAATATTCAGAAACACTCCACTTTTGGTTCATAAGTAGAGGGGGCCGCTCTAGCAAACAGGAAGGGCTGAGGGGAAGATGACAGAGGAATAGATGAGGGGGCACGAGGAGGGACAAGAGATCTGCAGGAGAAATAGAGGAGATAAGGAAGACGCAGGACGTGAGCGAAATACATTAGAGCTCAGTGAGCAGACTGAGGCTCTAATCTTGCGTTTCAAGGATATTAACATCTTCATAATGATCCATTAGGCCATACATAAAGTGATCACTGATAGCCATACATGAATTCCGTCAAGCTGAACAAATTAATCTGACATGGCGTGGTTACATCTGAATTGATATGAATTAATAATGCTGAAGGTGGGCCAGGCTGAGAGTGAGAGTGATGCAACACCTGTGGATCAAGGTGAATGAACGGAGGGCAGGGAGGGACAACATAGCAGCAACTAGAGGGAGCACAGACGTTCAAATCAGCCAATAGAGACTATTTCATTTGGGATCCCTGTGTAGGAATATTCAATGAAAAGCAGCACACAGTCTCCTCCTGCTGTCACACAGGACACGGCTGAACACCCAGCAGCTCGTGTCTCGGCCGAGCAGACATCCATGAACCGCCTGCACGCCTCTACACATGACGGGAAACATCATCTACGACCTCATCCGAAAACTCACCAAAGTTTGCTGATACTGAAGCGTCCGGTTTTCGGCCTTGTCCTTCGCCATTGCCGCAATATCCTCCTCATTAACGACACCCAATCCGAGACTCTCAGGAGCGCAGGTCGCCCGCTAATTAACGTGTGGAGGAGCGGCTCCCTGCCATCACATGTGCAGCGCGTAACAGGTCTCCTATCATGAGCCCTCCTGCATGATGCAAACCGCGGTGTGTGAGCGAGTGTGTGCGAGTGAGCGAGCGAGTGTGTCTGTGTGTGTGTGTGTGTGTGTGTGTGTGTGCGCGCGCGCCAGATGAGAGTAAAGCTGGCTGTCGCCTCGCAGCAGCGCTGGTGCGGTTAGACTGCAAAACACCGCCTCCCTCCTCCTCCTCCTCCTCCTCCTCCACTCTCACTGTGCTACTGTCTCTCCCTGGAGTTACTGGACTTGATCATGTTCTGATTTTTTTTGTGTGTGTGTGTGTGTGTGTGTGCGCTTTTGCGCGGTGTCGTATGCAAGTGCACGTATAATAAATTACTGTTTGGAGGAATTATGATGTGCATGGGTTGTCTTTTTTTTTTTTTTTTCTTGCGTGGTATTTCTGAAAGATTCAACTGTCCTTTGCTCCCGATTTGAGTCATCACTGGATCAAGTGCGATGAGTAATTCATAAGAGGTGAGAGCTGTGATACACAGCTCTGTCAATGTCAGGAGGAAATCTTAGCGCTAGGATAGGCGATGTCGTCAGTCAGAGGATAGAGAATGGTGTCTGAGCACCCATTTGTGATTTTATAGTAGCCATAGTTCAAATGTATGACATCTTTGGCTGCCATTAGTACATCAGTCACACAGGACGTCCAGTATTGGCTCCTGTATAACAATATATGCCCTGGTCACATGTGTAAAACTCTTCTTTTACTCATCTGTGTGTCTTTATTTCTTCAGCTTTAAGGGTCAGTGTCAGATGATGTGGTACCTCACCATCACATGGCCTGACAGGATATGTATTTTGAGTTCAGATAACCGTCATAAATCTCATGCACTCCACTCCTGCAACTTAGTACTGCACTTAAATAAACATGGGGGTTTAACATAAGACATCAGTGCAGCAGAGGACAAGATGTCCTGACTTGTAGTACAGACCAAACTCCAAAATGTGGATCTTATATTTCCCCTGTTTATGGTTTATGGCCTTCAGACTCCTCGCCCCCAATTTGTAATACAGGCAGTCTTCTAAAAGTATAATAATCCTGATGCCAACATTCTCTCAGACAACAGACGACATAAAAGTGTCTTCACAGGTTACTCCTCATGACAAATGAAGTGAATTGTTTCTCACGTTGATGCAATCTGAACTGCAATCACAGTAACTCTCTCTTTCTTGGTTTTGGTCTCTTTTGATGATTGGAAGCAATAAGTACTCTGCACTTTTGCGTTCTTTTTGTCTGTCGTTCCCTCTGGGCTTTTATCCTTCTTCCACCAGTGTGAAAACATTTTCTGACAATTAGATGGCTGACAAATTCAAGTGAAAACCTTAGGGGGGTGATTTCCAGAGATACCCATAACCACGGGGCACAAAGGATGGAGGAACAAGCATGAAAATTATGAGAATTACATAAACCGGTCTTCACAGACACCTCATCTCAACACAAGAGAAAAATAGATATCTCCATAAACAAGGGAATAGCATTGCATTGATCTCTCAGATACAGTTCAGATTCCTGTGGAATTGATGGAAAGGAGTGTTTAAACTGTTACAGGATGATAGTAGTCCAACACCTTACTGAGATACTTTGTGTTGGTTTTTCCTTAATTGTTTGTATCTGCTTGTGACCACAAAAATGTAGTCAGAATTTATCCATTTATCCGCCAAACAACCCCATAAGGAGTATTTTGCAGCAAAGTGCCGGGCTCATGGGCCCCACAACTATCACTGTTGAGGCTTAAACACCATAAAACTTCTTGTGTGCTTGCAGAAACGCTTCTTAGGAGAGACTGTATCCAACACTTAAAGCTCACACATACAGGTTTGTCTCTCCCTGAGATCACCTCCTCTCCTCAGACGACATGTGTATTATAATGCTTTGAGCTCATCTCTCTGGGCTTCTGCTGAAGGCTTTTTGGAGGTGCTACACACTGGCAGAGAAATCGTTGCACTGAGAGATGTGGTGCCAAGAGAGACTCACACCTGAAAGATAACCACTGTTCCAAGGATTCACTGCTGCTTTGCCAGGAGACACACGTCCTTTGTGTTTGTCAGAGTGCCTTCGGTCGGATGGTAAAAATTCAGGAAGTCCAAACTTACAGGACTTTCTCAAGCAAGAGCAAACACTCTTACTTTGAGTTCTGTTTTAAAATTGTACCACCGGAACAGCAGGTCACTAATGAATTCAGTGTGATTTAAATTGATGGCATTACATTAAGCAGTTTAACTGGTCACAGGCCAGCATGCATTTGAATATCAAACTCTTTGATCCTTTACATGTTAAAAGACTTATTTCCTGTGGGACTCAATGCCTCTGACTGGCTGTCAGAGACAAAACAGTCCAGCGCAAGACTGCAGCTGATTGGTTGTTGGCAAGGCAACCAGTTCAAAGTGCTGGACCACCAGAGTGAAACAGGGCCTCTGAGACCACTAAGGGATGCGAGGGATTTCACCCCAAATTAGAATGTTTTCATTCACAAATCTCATTATTCATGCACTGCAGGTTCATATGCACCTTGGGCCTGCAACGTGTCCTCCCATTGTCTCCCTCTCTCGTAACTGAGGGTAAAGAGTGTCACTGCATTTTATCAGGGAGCTGGCAGCCACAGACAGGCAGGGGTACCGTGGCCCCGACAGCAGAGGAACTGGGTGCTCTGCAGCCCCGAGCACCAGCACACTGACCCACATCTTTCCATCTCCACAGGATTCTTTAGAAATATACCTCCCACCTCTGCACGGAGGCCAGTTTGGTACCAAAATACAAGAGGAAGAACAGCATGTCCTGTGTGACAGTGAAGAAAAACAGCAGTGGTTTTCTGGTCTAAACGCATGAGAAAATGGCCACAAAATGGACAAAACGGATTTTCCTGACCTCCTTATAAAATAGTGTAAGGCAATTGGGATTGGGATTAAATGAAGGTTTGGTTTAGTTTAATGCAATTTAAATTAATTGTGTATCATTGTAAGATTAGTTATTTCTTAAATTTGGTGAACTTGCCAGGAGAATTATTTTACCACAATTCCCTACTTTTCATTATTCTTTTTTTTTAAATCATGATCCTAAAAGTAATACTAGTGTAAATAGTTGCATATGACACACTAAGCATTGTATTCATTTTCCACCCCTGCAATTCATCTAGAGTATTACAAGGACCTTGAGTCCTTGATGCACCACATTAGGATATACAACCACCTGTGCCGCTTTTTGTTTTGTGTGGCAAGTTTCTCAATTGTCATTCCTGTTATTACAGCAGACAGAAAATACTTCATAATCAAAACCCACAAGAGGACACCGGAATACCAGCAAATACACCAAATCCCAATCAGACCTTCAATCACCATTTGTCCTTGAGCCAGTAATGGATAAAGTTGAGGAGACACGCATGGATCTGACACTTTGGAGAGAGAAAAGAGACAGAGATCCATCTTGTCAGGACGCAACGTACTTACGGTTTCCCCTGAGTCTGCTTTCCTCCTCTTTTTTTAATTCTCTCCTCCTCGGGCTACGGATACAAAACCGTCAGCTGTGTCCCTTCATTGCGCCTTGGCGGAACAACGACTGAAATGAAGAGGCACGCAGCTACAGGTTGCAGCGCACGCTTAATCGATGATGTGATCGGGCAGCGGATGACTCCCGGGGATCACAATTCACTCCACCAAGGGGAAATCTTAGCAGATCCCAGAGACTGGCCTCTTACTGATGCGCAATCCACACAGCACCGCGCCAAAGTTGTCACACGGCGCGTAATTACCAGCTTTGCGCCTCCACGGCAGCGCACAGAGGAGCAGGCAGCTGCTGGCTGGCTTTGGAGACCAGGAGCGACAACGGCCAGCCGCCTGGGAGCGCGGCTGCATGGGATTGTGAGGCAAAGAAACTCTCTGATAAGATGCTACAGTCTCCTCATCACAGGCTCCAGTTAAGGTGGGAGGGAGACAGCGGGGTACCGGGTGTTGTGTCCGTGATGCAATGCGGGTACCGTCAGTGCCATGGCCCGCAGTTTTCTCCTTGTGTGCAGAAATCCAGGCGCTCCGGTCATTATCTGCGGAGCAGCGGCGCACATTCGTCTTAATTAACGGCGGCTGGGATTGTCTGCAGAGATAACCGGAGGGTTGGAGGGAGAAAAAGAAAACATGTGTTAAGCGTTCATGCTCTCTCTCTCTCTCTCTATCTCTGCATCTCCCCCCTCTCACTCTCTCTCCTTGTATGTGACAACACACACGCGCGCGCACACACACTCTCGGGGTCTAATCTTAGACGTCATGCGCCTTAATAATGGCACGCATAAACAGCTTGGGCGTAAATAGAGGAGGGCAGGGGCTCAGTCACTGTCCAGGCTTGGTGATAGAGGTGAGCATGTGTGTCCGGAATGAGGATGGATGTTGCATTCCCCCATGTTTCCTCTTATCCCTGCCTTTGACAGCTATTATGCCTCCTCAACCCCCCACATGGCAATTGAATTGGAGCATCACCGCGTCTTCCAGCTGCGCCCTCCAGGCATTACAACCCGATTGATGATTGCATGTATCCGGGTGAAGCCCGCTCGATCACTTCTCCTCCTGGGTGATAAAAGCAGTCAGTGAGGCTATTAAACGATCCTCGGGTGGCAGTGATTTCACCTTGTCCTCCCTGCACAGAGCACATACCTGGAAGAATACATGGAGCAGCTTAGTCAAAATAGTATAATTATCACAAAAAAGTTACAAAACAAAAGTCTATAATCAGAATTTATAGTTCTTATAAGCTCCTGTGAATGTAAATCTACTATGGTTTGGCTGATATTTATGATAACATTCATCTACATGGGATTGTGGGTGTCTGAAATCCTAAAAAAAAACAAAAAACATGTACTGTACCTACAAGTACTGTAGGTTTATGTCAGCACAGTTAAGTCACCACAAACAGATACCACAGCCACACTTAGTTTACACACACCCACATGCTGTATGTGGACTGTGTAGCTCCCTCTGACACCAATTTTGTGAATTATATGAACCCAAGCTGCTACCTCATTGGCCAGAGCAAACCTTGACAAAAGGCACACAGCCTCCAGTGACTGGATTTGATGTCAGCTGTGTAAATGGAGTCTTTCACAATAATAAATGATTAACCTTTTTAGTCAGCAAACCAACTCTGGCCAAATGAGAGGCAAAATAGTCCGCTAATATCAATGAAATGCCATTTTCAGTCTGTAACTTTGCGCAGCAGGGTAGTTGGAGCGCATCCTGCTCTCAGGCTAGATAACACTCGCACTTCCCACTACTGAATGAGAAGGTGGGAAATCAAGTGGTGAGAAGACAAAAAGGACACGCAGCTCCTCCACAGTGGACGCAGGGCATTTTCCACCTGGCACATTTCTTAATGGAACAAATGTGGATTCATCAGGAGCGGCCAAGCGGGGCATGGCGTTAAGCAGTGAGTAGTGAGCCCACAAAGTTTGACTTCAGAGGATTTTAATGAATTTTTTCATGAGCTGAACAAGCTGGCATGTGGCGCATCTGCTTCAGTGTGTGTTTATGTGCTTGTACAGGACTCCTGCTGCTCTGTATGGTAGCCTCTGAGGTGTGGGATGCTGAGACCAAACCCATAGAATTTGTGTGTAATAAAGGCGCCAGGAGGGCTTTGAATATTGTGGCAGAGATGGAGAGTGCACTGGTGAGGATATGACTGTGTCCCTCTGCGGCTTAGAGATAAACTTCCCCAACATTTCCCTGCCTCTCTTATACCTAATCCTCTTGTCTGTTGCTGTTACCTGTCGTCCCCCATCAGTCTGTCTCTCTGTAGTCCTTCTATTTGTCTGGCTTCTGTCACCTGTCTCTTCCATGTCTCCCCCCTTGCAGAGTGACTGCAATGGCTCGACAACCCTCTTCACACCAGTTCAGCTACCTTGCACAGAGCTTCATGTAGCATCTTGGGCAAACAAATCAGTACGTTGGCACATGTATGAGTCCAAAACCATCTACTATGCATCTCGTACTTGCAAACTATCTATTAGTGCTTCATATTATCTCTAATAATACAATCTGAAAACATATTTCATTGCCTTTTTTTCTGTATGCGTGTGTGTAACTGCAGCACCAGGAGATGAGAGGAGACATAGCTGCATCCTTGAGGCTTCTAATTGAAGGTGTGAAGGTTGTGAGGGCCCTAAACCAGTCAGGATGTGCCGCTCCGCTACTGCAGAGACTGGAGAACAACATCAATAACTACCTGCTCATTCTCACTCACCTTCAGCTGAGTGTAAGAAGCGGTCACATACAAACAAGCTCCCACTCAAAGGTCAAAAGAAGTGCACATGTTGAGGTTAAAATTGCTATAAATTTGACTGCATTCAACCATTTAAATAGCAATATTTGATTTTTTACCAAGGTGTAAATACACATCAGTGTAGGCTTCTACTTTCCCTTTTGATTTTACCATTAGTGCCTATTGACCTGCAGATCACCAAATCAGAGCCAACTGGGCTCAGTCTGTCCTCATCACTCGCACGCAAACACATTGAGCACATCACTATGCAGCTAGCCAAGTAAAATTCATCAGTGTGTTGATGAAGGTTCACACGAAGTGAGTGAAAACGTGTTGATGGGCTCCTCTCTCACTGGTTTGCATCAGATTCAGAGGCATTATCAGTTTCCTCTGGTGTGGAAATATCCTGGTTTCTCATAAATCTGTGGCTGTCTGGAATATCTGTGCCCTGGGAGTGATGATGTTATGTTGTGTGACCCCAAGCCTTCCTTCCTCAGGACAAGAGCAAGATAGCAGTGCATATTTTCCAAGTGAGACAGACTGCAGGATGGATGTCATGTGATCTGCTAAATATCCTAAAATTCTGAAAGTTAATTTGTGGATTTCTGTTGTCAGGAATCAGTTTTCTATGTGCTCCTATTGATAATAGTTCAATTTTGAAACTCTGTGTTAGGTGCTATGTCACTGTACATTTTAGTTTATTTTCCAGCCTCCTTTTCTCACTGTAGCTTGTGGTCTCTCTGTTATACATTTTTGAAACTGACCTTCATCGTGGTGTTTTCTTTTTGCACCAGCAGGGGCCAGCGGTGAGTCCAGCACTGTCCTGTGTTACTAGAAGCACCCGCAGTCTGAGCACATTCCTGCTGAAGTACAACCAGCTGATCTCAGGCAAACTGGAGTGGCTCATGGTTAACCTGCAAGACAGATGCACTTTTTAGTGAGTGAGGACGAACAGTGGACTCAGTCTTCCTCACAAGCGGGGAATGAGTTCAATTGGGGCCACAGGTCAACAAAAGAAGAATGAAAATCCACCAGAGTAAAACAGCTGGACTGATGTGGATTTTCTCCTCTCCTTTTGCCTTTCTAGAGTTTCTAATTTGTAAAATGGTTTATTTTGTATAAGAATGCTTTAAATTTGTTTGTAGGCCTCTACAAACCAATAGCTACAAGCCTACAATCTGTCAAAAGGCAGGTAGTCTGCAGGCAGCTTCTGCAAGTCCCCACTGGGTGCAAAATTATTAAAATTTGGAGTTTGGATTCGTATTTTCATGCCAGATAGCATGAAACACGCATAGCCCAAATCCAGAGTCTAAATTGCTTTATTTTTGCATGACAATTGTGCATTGTACATAAGCTAAAATAAATCAGAATTCTTTTTTTTTTAAACAAAAGCAAAAACATAGATATTTATCAAAAATAGTTACTTGAGAATAATGGAGATTGGTAAGGATTGCCACAACTTTCTGGTATGATTTTAGTGAGCAGATTTTGTTTTTGTCTCATTGCATTTTTGTATCATATGGCCATTTACATTTTTATTTTAAATTAAAAAAAATCTATCAAAGGTATCTTTGTGAATTCCTCTTTGTACTTACCCAGATTTTTCAGTGACACTACACACAACCTTTGCAACATAATAGGCAATAAACGTCATGCAACAGTTTATTTAACAATTTAATTAATTACTAATTTTTGTATTTGTCTAGTTAGTTTGGTAGGTATTTTATTTTTTTTGTCTAGGCTAGTCTTTTGCTAATGCTGCCCAAAGATACAAACAAATTAGCTGGTGGATTAATAAAGAAGACATGGAGTGATTGGATGAGCCAATTACAGGAAGTGACGTCATATTTGATTACCTGGTGAAGGTGAGTTTGTGACGTCGACTGCGGCCATTCAATTAGCTGGGCGCTGGTTCCAACGTTGGCACGTGTCACCATAGCTACAGGGAAGACATCAGGCGTCAATTGAGCGCGCGGTTGAAACTGTGCTTTTCAGTTGACGCCGGTGGGCTGCTTCTACCGTTAATTACCTTTAACCCAGCTAAAGCTACAGCTAAAGCCACCGCCATGACAGAAAAGGCTCCTCTCCTTCATTACCGACTCACCACCAGCACCGGCCCGGAGCCGAAAGATGTGTCCAGACTCGGCGGAGCCAAGGAAAAAACCACCCGGAAGCTCGGTGTGGTGTTTGGCGTGGTCATACCAACTCTACTGTCCATGTTTAGCGTCGTTGTGTTTCTGCGAATTGGTGAGTGGAGCAGGGCAAAAAATCGTCATAAAAATCTGAAAATGTATCCCTAAATGAACACATTACTCAGAACTAAGACAAATGGATGCATATTCAGAGAAAAAGGTCCCTCTGTTCAATTTGCACCATTATTAGCCGTTAGCTTGATGCTAACAAGCTATCAATTAAATGTTTAGTCACAAAATGGTGAGTAATGCCTATCACAGTTACTCAGATCCTTAGGCCACATCTTCAATTTGCTTGTTTGGTCCACAATCTGAAGATATTCAGTTTACAGTGACCATAAAAGACAGAAAAGCAGCAAGTTCTCAAAGTTAACCCTCTATGGTACCGTGTTGCCCTCAGGCGACGCACCCAATTCTGGCCTGTCACATGATGATACAACACTACTAAAAAGAGGGAAGACTATAGGGAACAAATAACAATGCTTTAATTTGTCACATGACTTTCAGGAGGCCATATTGAAACCCTTTTTTGCAGACTTTTTCAAAGGAAACAGCTTTGCCATTTTGCTCCACAAAAAGGGTCTGGAAACATAATTTCCTGGCCCCTTTCCGTCTGGAAAAAAATATATTCACACTAATAGGTGAGTAAACCTTAAT
Source organism: Pempheris klunzingeri (assembly GCF_042242105.1). Classification (NCBI taxonomy): domain Eukaryota; kingdom Metazoa; phylum Chordata; class Actinopteri; order Acropomatiformes; family Pempheridae; genus Pempheris; species Pempheris klunzingeri. The sequence continues at coordinate 9,037,921 of NC_092026.1, forward strand.
ATTTGATAGTTTAATGCCATTTATTTTGCTAATTAAATAATGGAAACCTGAGGCCCAATTTTTTGGGGGAACTTTACAATTTAACTAAGATAAATCTGATTTTGGTTGCAGTAAAGTAAGTTTCAGGCTATTACTATACTCTGTAGGCCAGAGTCTACTATTACAGTGAACAGTCTTATTTGCTTATAATTTCCACACATTTTCCTCCATTTACAGAATGAATTCAGCCTCATTCTATGCCCCTTTAAGGAAGAAGAGGGTAGAAGATTACCAAATTAACAAATTCATCTTCACTATGCATCATTATTCAATATGCTTCAGTATGCATCATCACCACAAATGATGGCAACGCATGTCAGGAAAGACACAGGAGACTGACAGGAAACATGCATTGAAATTAAGCAGTGATGATCAAACACTGGAATTTGACACCAGTTTCTTGTTTTGCAAATGGCTATGATCTTTGCTTTGATAAGTAGTTTGTGTAAAGTTCAAAGAATTACGCTTGGACTCTTCGAGACATTCATTTCAATGGGTTGTTCCACAATGGTACAATGTTGTCTACAGGCAACATTCAGACAAGAAACCCTTTAAAAGAGTTCCTTTTATAATGCTTTTACATTTAAAATGGCATGCATTGTAACCTGTTGAAGCAATTGAATATTGTACACGTTAATGAAATAAATGAAAAACTTCCAAAAATGTATAAAATGTCTTTAGGTTATGCTTATTTAGTCTATTTTAAGACATAAAAACACTCCAAAGATTTTTTTCCTAACTGGCATCATAATGCGTACCATAGACTGTTAAGAATCAGGAAGCAGCAAATGTTTTTTGAGAATAGTAGAACAGAAAAACAGATTTTTCAAACTTATTCATGTTTTATTTTCTGTTGAATAACTAGCTAATCCATCAATCAGCTAATCATTTTAGCATTACTTAACTCAATCTGTTGTGTCTATAATGTAAATAATGGAGTAGATCAGCACATGGATATTTCTGCACTTTTGAAATCAAAAGTGATGCTACAGGCCTGATGTAAACATTTGGCTCTATAATGAATAACTTCCCCCTGTTTCTTGCAGGATTTGTTGTGGGTCAAGCAGGGCTCTATCAGTCGATTGTCATGTTCCTGGTGGCGTACTTTATCATCACAATGACTGTGCTTTCTGTCTGTGCCATCTCCACAAATGGCGCTTTAGAAGCTGGAGGTGCCTACTGTATCCTTTAATGGATTGACAAAAAGTTACTACTCTTAATTTCTCCCCATGCTTTGCTTTATCCACCAATGATTAATGATCCATCTTGGTCTAAAGCTGACCAGTGGCCGATCTTTGTCAGTTTTTATTTAAGATTAGATATCATATCCAGTTGTAGTCAAGTCAAATTCTATTTATATAGCCCACAAATCACAATTTGCCTCAGTCTGAACAGTGGATGACACCTTCTTCCTTGGCGGACAACTATGATGTTTGTACAGAACAGACTAACAAAAGTCATTGTATAAATTATGATTACAACGTTACAGATATATGTAGATTATTAAACATATTGGCAGTAGGCAACTTCAAGGATCGCCAGTTTGGTAGGTCCAGTAGGACCTGAGCCACATGACTAGCTCTTCATCACTAACACCTGGACATAGACAGGCCACACAATGAGAAAGAGAGAGAAACTGATACAGCCAAGAGGTTTATGGGAACAGAAACTTAAACTGGTGGTCTGAGAAATGCAGTGATTAGAACGTTTTACAGTTTATTCTCATCTGCAGGACAAACCTGGATAAGGAGTGCTAAGGTTAAGAGACTCATTGAGACTGAGACCGTCCCGCTAGAAGGCTAACGGTAACAGGTTCAAGGACTACAGTAATTGAGGAAACCAACACTAAAACACTAGGTGAAAGGTAGGGTGAAGAAATTAGTTTCAAGTTTGGATTTAAAGGCCTCAGTGAAGTCTGATTGATGTCAGCAGGGAGGTCAGACAGGAGTCCTATTTAGTGCCTATTAGGTATGTAAGATCAGACGGGTATGAAGGGGTGTGTTCATTTGCATTTTTATAAGTCATCAGAAGGACCTAAAATCTGGATCTGGCATGGATAGGAGACCTATCAAGGAAAGCTAAAATTGGTGTAATATTATAATATATATTAAGTCTCTAGCTGCCATATTCTGAACCATTCTCGTGCGAACGCTGTCAAGGTTGTTTTATGATTATAAATATAAATTCCTCAACCTGGATCCTCAGACATGATCAGCCGAGCCCTGGGTCCGGAGTTTGGCGGCAGCATTGGAATCATGTTTTTCTTTGCAAACGTGTGCGGCAGTGCTCTCTATGTTCTGGGTCTGGTCGAGGCTATCATGTCTGCCTTTGGCATCCCAGAAGGTAAGGTCCATCACGGCATGGTGGGACATAAAGGCATTTTATTGTGTTGCTCTGTTAATTAACTCTGCTTTACTGCCCCTCAGAGGGTGCTGCAGCTGTTGCAGGTCCCCATCAGGTGTTGCCTTCAGGATACTGGTGGTCTCTACTTTATGGCACTGTCCTCCTCTTCCTGTGTTTAGTTGTCTGCTTGGTGAGACTTCATTGTTTTCATTTTACTACATTGTTTAAATTAATGTCTGTCAGCTCATCTTTGGTTTGTACAAATTGAGGGAGTTTTGTGAGTTTATTTTACTGTGAACTATCTTTCACTAAATACGCAACCATTTAGAATAAAAGAATCAAGACTATGGAGGCTGTATAGTTTATTACACTGCACAGTGTTGAAGTGTTGGAAAGAGTCAACACTAATGAAAGTCTATTGTGTTATTAGCAGCTGTGCAGTTAGAAATAAAGTTTAATTACGAATGTGGAAGAATGTAAAGTTTGTTCATCCTACAACTCTAAAGGAAATGCCACAAACAGTTAGAATAAAAATGATCCTCTTCTAAGCATATTTGTGCTCTTTAAATGTCGAGAGATCTTGAGTGCAACATTTTCTTTGTTGCAACATGGTGCCAAAAGAGGAAAGCTTGTGTAGATGTCATATACAAGTAGAAATTCTGTCCTGATGGTGGTGCTAAAGGAAAGGGCAGGTTTGTAATTTATACATTGACAACGATGAATATCCAGTAGCAAACTTTATGGTATTTTTGAAGATGCTTTGTCCCAAGACAAATTGACACAAGAAAAAAAAAATTCTTTACAGTGATTTTGGGATGGGTATAGATAGGGACAGATGTGTGGATAAATGGATATAGATATATAATGTGTCAATAATTCCTAAATGTATCTGACTTGTTACAGGTGGGAGCCCACATCTATGCCAAAGCCACCTTTATTATCCTCATCATAGTTGCAACAGTCCTTACTTCTGTCTTCATCAGTTTTTTCATTGTGGCTCCCACTGTGGTGATTCTGCCAGATAGGTCTGTTCGAAACAGTACCAGTCTAAACACCGCTAATTATACTGGCTTCCAGCTCCACACCTTGGAGGACAACCTATTACGTAAGTGTTTGACATATTCTCAGATGTTGATGGACCTATGGGGAAAACGGGCTTTGTAATATTAGCTGTTAATTCAAGTTTTAGATTATTTTTGCATAAAATGCAAACAACTTATAATGGATGCTGGAAATCCCTCTTGAGTGTGTAAATGGTCCTTGATATGCATGAATGATCAAGTCTTGTGTCACTCCTTCTAGCCAGTTACACAATAGACTACACCACTGGTGCCATGATGAGTTTTGCCAAAGTGTTTGCTGTCATGTTCAACGGCTGCACTGGAATCATGGCAGGCTCCAACATGTCAGGTAAAATGATGTTAAACTTCAGTAAATGAATTGTTCAAGGGCAATCAAAGGATGTCTTTAAAGTACAAACATTTCCAAGTTTATCACTAAGACATTGTCCAAAAACAGTACAAATACAAGTTGGAGAGTTTGAAATAACTCAGGTTTACAATATAAGATATGATTAACACATGATGAGCAAATGAAAAGATAAACCATGTATTTTGTGCTGCACGTTCAACTTGCTGTGCTGTGGGCTGCAATCGTCTGAAGTTCCGTTGCACTTAATCTGAGCCCACCCTTCATTTTCCAGTGCATTCTGACATTGGTAATAATAGCAATAAAGTTGAAATAAATAACAGATTATGGCCGCTGCGCCTCCGTGCAGTGACATCAGCTCTTTCCAACTGAACTACACTTTTAATCTGTTATTGTTTTTGATATTATTGCTGACACACATGAAACCTGTTGTCACTGCTGTAGCTCACAGTTTCCCCTTGTGTTTTTCCTTCCCCTCCTGTCTCTTGTGTTTCCCTATTTGTCCTTCATTCATGTGGATTCTGCATTATTTCTGTGATCTTACATTTAAGTATCCATTATTACAAACTTCAGAAAAAAGTCACCTGATTGCACCATGAAACAGTTACCCAAGACACATTATGGATTATGAGAAACTTGAGCAAAAGAAAGTTGCAATTCCTAGTAACATTGAGAGGAACCTTTTATCGAACTATTAAGGTCTAGAAAGGCAGGTTGTCCAGACACAGTAAGTTTGTACACATTTGGACGAATTTTGAAAAACTTAATAGGTTTGCTGTTTTCCAGGCGACCTGAAAAACCCCAGCTATTCTATTCCAAGAGGAACGGTTGCAGCTGTTTTTATAACTTTCATCACATACAATCTCCTCAGTCTGCTGGCTGCGGGGACCTGTGATCGGTAAGATGCACAAACACACTGAAAATATATGAAACAAAAACATTTCTTTGGGTGCCTTATTGTCTGATCATGGCATTTGCTTCAAAGTCTGATCTGTAGAAGAATTTACCACCAACAAATTAAAGTTGCATTCAAGCACTTTGTATTTGTACTAGGTCTTTGGAATATCTTAGTCATAGCTGAAGAATTTAATTAGATTTGTGTGTGATTTGAAATAATCTGGTTATATGAAAAGTTAATATTTTAAAGCATTTATTTTGACTCATTTCATAGTCACCTTCTCCAAAAAGACTACAGTTTCCTGGGAGACATCAATGTATGGCCGCCCTTGGTGACAATTGGGATTTACTCCTCTGCCATGTCTGCTGCCATGAGTAACCTGATAGGAGCCTCCAGGATCCTGTACGCCCTCTCTAAAGACAACCTGTTTGGTGAGATTCTGCTCAATGCTTTGCAGTTTATTTTGCCTGTTGTCCCCAACATAAAGAATTAGAATCAAAAGAGCAACAAAGTGTTTGTTTATTGACAAAGTGGGCTTACAGCTGATGTGACCTGACCATTTTTCTATTGAGAGGGGTTTAATTACTAGTATTGCTTGTTTAGGTTATGATCAAGATTAAATAGTTGATCCAGAGTATATGAAAGCCTCTGAACCCAGCTGGTCTTTTTATAAAGCTGAGTCAACATTTTAATAATCAGCCATCTGTTAAAAGAGGCCTCCATCTCAAACGTGAGAAATTGACACTTGTTATTAATTTCTTCATGTCTCGTTTTTCTAGTGGAGGCATGCTAGTTTGGAAAGCATCGTTTGACAACAGATGGCTTGCAGTGTTGACTTTCACAGAAGAAAAAATCCTCTCATTGTGTGTTTGGCTAAGGACGAGTGCAGGGTGACTCAGTTGTTTATCTGATTTAGGACCATGAACACAAACAGTCAGAGTGACTTTGCTTTGGTTCATGTTATAAACCTCTACAGGTGGTGTCATGGCTGTGGCGAGGAAAACGTCTCGGAGTGGGAATCCCTGGGTCTCCGTGCTCATTTCTTGGTTGCTTGTACAGGTAGGACAGTACATTGTGCTTGAGGAACAGTTAGTTTTCCTCTGCATTAAGTTTAGAGTGACTCTGCGTGAGCTCTACTAACACTCAGTCACTTCTCTTGCTCTTAACCTCAAGCCCTTCGTGTTCATATTGTTCTGTCACACACCAGATTAGTGATGTAGGTCAAAATTTTGCCCTGTGAAATGATTGTTTAGCCAAATGGATATTTTTTACCATTGCACACTGACACCAACTCATAACCCTGTTTACTGATAGTAACATATTAATAAGATGAGCAGTAAGGGGCAGTAATATGATGTTGAACCTACTTAATTGTTTGTCTTTACTTCTGGTTTCAATTTTGCTTTCTATCTAATGTGTAAAAGCAACAGGAGGCTTTGGTAATTAGGAAGATGAAGCGGACAAAATTCTTGCCACAATTGCATAATACCCAACTGTTGAATTACATCAGTGTTGACGTAATACTTTATACGGCTTGTTTGTTTTTGTTAATGTCTTGGTGGTTGGGGGAAAATGCAGTGCTGCCCTGAGGTGAAGATTGGAATGAGCATAGAGGCAGATTTAGCAGCTGAACAATCACAGTGGTCAGATTTGGATCTGATCTACTGATCCTTCACCCTCCACTCAGCACTGCAAAAACATTTGTGCGTCATCACGCTCAGCATTGGTTTGGCTGAACATTTGTCAAATGAAGAGCACTAAAAGCTTGAAAGGTTTTGCCAGGGAGACAGAGCAGGGTACTTTTACACTAGTAAGTGTACTCTTCATTTCACTACCATGCTACTTAACATCAACGCATTAGCTAGTTAGCAAGGTTTGTTGATATTGTATGTTTCTTAAAACACGTAATGTATAGCTGTAATTTTAACCAGTTAAACTGTTTATCATGGTGGTTCACATTGGGATTAAAGGGCATCCAGGTTGTGAAGATACTCAAGTAGTTTGTACTTAAGGAATTATACATATGTAAAAGTAATAACAGAGTTTTTTTTTTTTTTTTTTTTCAATTTTCTCTAACACTGTATGCCAAAGCCTGCTCCTATTGCTAGAATTATTACACATTTTAATTGTTATTAATGTTTAACCTAACAGAGCACAAAACACAAACCATTAAGATATTTAATCTCTAAATCTGAATCTCCTGCTGCCCGGTGTTTGGCAACCTCTAGTTTATTATACAACTATTACTGTATAACAGTTTATTTGAATGCTGAGTGCAAGCCAAATTAAAGTTCTGTATTACTTCCACTAGGTGGTGCTGTTTGCTGGTAAATTGAACACAATTGCTGGAATTGTAACCATCTTCTTCTTGTTGGTCTATGCTGCTGTGAATCTGGCCTGTTTGGCTCTGGAATGGGCTTCTGCTCCAAACTTCAGGTACAGTGCAGGATATTGCAGCAAGTGAAGCTTTCATTGACACAATCATGATTCATGCCATCTTTTGTCTTTGACAAATCATTTCTTTTCTTTTTATTCAGACCCTCATTTCGTTGTTTTACATGGCATACCTGCACTCTGGGCATTGTTGGCTGCCTGATCATGATGTTCCTCATCAGTTCCATTTATGCATTTGCCAGCATAGCCTTTATGCTGCTGCTCTTGATGCTAATTCACTACCTCGGTCCAATCAGCAACTGGGGCTACATCAGCCAGGCTCTCATCTTCCACCAGGTACATGGTCACAAGCCAACCAGCTGTCTCACATGAATAGCAATATATTATATAATATATAGCAATATAATACAAGTTTGCTACATCATCACATCTCTCTTTTCCGCCCCATTTTTGTTTACTCAGGTACGCAAATACCTGTTGATGTTGGATGTGCGTAAGGACCATGTGAAGTTCTGGAGGCCCCAGATTCTTCTGATGGTGGCTAACCCTCGCAGCTGCACTGGTCTCATAACTTTCATTAATGACCTGAAGAAGAGCGGCCTCTATGTTCTGGGACATGTAAAGCTGGGTTTACTGGGTAAGAACTGTGTAGGTAGGAAACGGATAGATATACCAATACATTTTAATTGATCATACTTCATTATTTAACACCCAACTACTGAAGATGTTTAAGAATTGATTTTAATACCCTCTGTCATCAGTGGTTATAAGGAACAGCGGCCATGTTGATACTGAATTCAGTTGCATTGAATGCTAGTATTGACAAGTTTGTTACAGTGAGGAGGGAAAAAGTGCCAAATTCTACAAATTTGCAGCGCAAGCCGCACCTCTGCTGTGCAACCATATGCTTCGTGTGTTCCAACCAGTTGTACTTTCAGCAAAATACACACAGATGCACTGCAGCCTTTTGTTGTTTACTCAGATATCTGCTTAGATTTGGTAACTCATAACAAACAAACGCATGCTCTTGTCGAAATGCTCTCGCTGCCACATACTTGACATTTTGTGTTTGATTCTGCAGATGGGTTACCATCTGATCCTTTGCAGACCTGTTATGACTCCTGGCTGTGTCTAGTGGACCATCTAAACATCAAGGCATTTGTCAACCTTACCCTGGCTGACTCTGTGCGACATGGAGTTCAGAACCTGCTTTTCATCACAGGCTTCGGTAGCCAAGTTTACATTATTGGTGTATGATGATGTCGGTTTTCCATCATTAAACTATGATTATTTATTACTTAACAAATCTAACCATTCTTTTTCAAACTGCACATTTGAACCATCTGTTTGCATTTAGGCGGAATGCGGCCAAACACCCTTGTCTTGGGTTTCTATGATGACTGTACCCCTCAAGACCACCTGTCTGCAGACCATGGCTTGGATTTAATGAGTCCATCCATAGACCGTGGAGAGCAACACTCTCCTTTTTTCCCCAACGTACGGGTTGAGGAGGAGCCCAAAGACCTTCAGGAAGAAGAATACGTGTCAGTGATTGCTGATGCTGTAAAAATGGGGAAGAATGTGACACTGGCTCGTTACTTCAACCAATTCAACCGGGAGGAGGTTTTGGGGTCAGGGAAAAAGTTTCGAGGCCACAGAAGCTTGGCAGGGCCATATGTTGATGTGTGGCCTCTGAATCTGCTTCGACCAGACAGCCGCGGTTATGTGGACATTTGCTCACTGTTCCTGTTGCAGCTGGCCAGTGTGCTTCAAGAGACCCGTGCCTGGAGCCAGGCCAGACTGCGCCTCTTCCTGTGTGTGGAGGCTGGTTGCAGTCTGAAGGAAGAGGAGGAGATGAAGCTCCGGGTGATGCTAAAGGAGCTAAGGATCTCAGCTCAGGTGCAGATGGTGGCATGGGACCAGGTGGTGGCGCTGCACTGGCAGAGACGAGGAGGAATGGAGAGAGGGAATCTGGTAGAGTCTGCACACAATGAGGAGAGGAGGGACAGGCGAGAGGAAGCTGAGGAGGAAGATGGTATCGAAAATTTTCCCAATAATGCTGTTCAGCTGACGGATGAATATATCGTTGCTGTCAACAATCTAATTTGCAGACACGGTGCCCCTCAGCCTGCTGTGCGTTTCCTGTATTTGCCACGACCACCAGCAGACACGAGCCGTTACCGTGCCTACCTGCACCAGGTGGACCTGCTGAGTCGAGACCTGGGCCCGACACTGCTCATTCACGGGATCACTCCTGTAGTCACAACTGACCTCTGAAATTTGTCTATCACCTTTTAATCCACCAACGACCCTGGGCTGGTGTAGTTTGTCCACGGGGCTGTTCCTTATCACCACTCATTTCTTCAGCTGATACTTGAGCTGTCAAACACACCATCACACCTGACACTGACGCCACAACAACCTAGTTTATGCCGTTTTGGCATCACCATGGAGCTTTAGTGGCTTTCAAATGTATAATTTGCACATTTTGTATGATGAAAGGAGGACAGGTCCCTGCAGGTCCCTCGTAGTTAACACCAGTAAGCAAGTAGGCCGTGCTCTTAACTGTTCATGCATTTGTTAAAATTGTCATCTCATGTGCATTGTTCTTGAACATTGTAAAGTTTGACTTTTTGTAAATGGTAATAGAAAAATAAAATGAATTGTTGTATTACCTCAGATTCTTACAACTTCGTCTAGAATTAGGCAGAGGAAGGCCTGCTGTTCATTAGTTTTATATTTCATAAAGTACCTCTTAAATCCATTTATCCAATTTTGTCTATTCAAAGCACCATTGAGATATGAGTCTTATCTGCTGAATGCCTCCAGAGGGCGATATACGCCTAGTATCATGGCTACACTGATGGTTGCTGCACCGCATCTGCCTTTACCTCGCTCTTGTATCTGTATCTCACAGAAGCAGCCTCACAGTCACTCAGCCAAGATCATTACTGGTTGGCCTGTTGCTGACTGAGTCAAAGTCTCAGTAAAAGTGAAAAGGACATGCTTGATGGGTAAAACTTAATACTCAATGCTGTCCTGTTCCTTAAAAAGTTTGGAGCTCATGGCAAACTTTTGACGTTTTCACAGTGAGCAAATATGAAAACGTAAAGCGTCAAGCACTTTGAATGGAGATTGGCCATTAGGCTAGTATGTGGTGTGCACACTCCAAACAGGAGGATATTCATCAACAGCATTGTTATTGTACTGAATTACATTCCTAATATTTGTGCTTTGGAGGAGAATAATATGGATATATGAAGGCTAGTTATGTTAACCATTGGACAAATGATATGACCTCGCATCTGGGCTGTTATATTATTTATATTATTAATTATAATTCCTTGAAAACCAGCTGAATGACGCAGTCTATCATTTGGCCCAGGAGATGTGTGGTGGGCAATGGCGAGACTATATACTGATGGAGAGCCAACGCCATCTGTGGCATATGTCACGTTTGGTTAGAGAAAATTCCATGAGTTTGCACATTGGAGTGTAAACACCTGCCTACATGTCACTGACAAACTGCATGTGGGAGGGAGTGTGCTCACAAATTGAGGCTCCAAGCACTATTTAGGGAAACCACATTCAAGATCGAGCAGGAAACATAGCCACCTAAGATGTAATGGCCTGGGGCTTCTCCGTCAGCTGAACCTTTTTAAAGTCAATTTGGAAGTCACAAAGAAGCTCTAGTGCACCTGTAGATGCACCCAAATGGTCAGAGCCAATTTAAGAGTAGTCCTCTGAGCGACTGAATCACTTCTGGCTGTTACTGAAATAAGGAAACTCATGAACTTTGAATATTAAAATCACCATGGCCCTCTGCTAGGCTGGTACTTGTGTTTGTGAAAGGAAATCTTTGTAACAGGTACTTGTTAAATGCAGAGTGTTGGTGCCCCTTTAGGAAAAGTGGTTTTGTCTTAAATAGACAATATGAAATATTAGTACATTTTAGTTCGAGGCAGAATGGAGCATTACATTCTAGCCTACAGCATTTACCTGAGATAGAAGTTCAGTAAAAAGTGTTTTCCATTTACCAAAGACATTAATTTCCCCTTTCACTACCAATTTTGACGATGTGGAAACTGCTGCCCCTTCGAAATAAATTTAGAAAACACTGCATGTCTCATTTTATCAAACTTCAAACAGCTATTTAGGACTAAGTGATCAAAAGCACTTCAAAAACACCCTTGCTTTTATTTTATGAAATGGGCGACATCAATTCACCTTACCCATTTCGATCAAAAGTGCGTTTAAGTACTATACATGTGTCGTCATCATTGGTCACAAAAGAGGAGCTGTGTTTTTTGCTGCTGAGTGCAATTTGAGGTGTGAAGTGGTGCTTGTAGCCTGCTGACGAGTTTCCTAATGCCATGTTGGGAGTGGGATCCTCACAGAATCTAGACATGGAAATAATTCTGCTCTGAATGTTCTCATAAAACATCCTCCAATGAGCTGGAGGAATTGAGCCATAAAAGGGACATGGACATCCTGTTGTCTGCCTCCGGATCTTGCAACGATATGGGAATTGGGGTCATACAGGAGATGTAACCTCATGAGGAGCTGATAAAAATGCTAAAATGAGTTAAGAGTGGAATCCCTGTTGAACTAGTCACTATGGCAAAATCAAATTGTAACCCAAAAAATAACCCAGCATTAGTTTAGAAAAGTGAATTGTTAACAAGCATCCTGATTAGCATTAGAAGAATAATAAAACACTGCTCACTTTTTCTGGGATATAAACAATTTTACCAATCAGACCACCTTTTGGATGATTCATTACCTTCAGCACACTGTGGCAGATATGTTCTCATACAATATAGCCCCATTATTGTCTGTACTTGGCCCTTCACATCACTAGAAAAATGCCTTGATATATTAAGATGTATGATCATACTGGCATGTTGGATATTTGACTAAATTAACCAGCAACCATCATAGCAGACTATGAACTCCTCCAATCGCCATTACAGTTTGGCCATTTAGAGGGGAAACCCCATCAAATTCTATCCTAAATGCAAGTAAATGCTTTCCCATAAAATGTTTGGGGTCTCAGTAGTTAATTTAACATCCCCTAATGTTTGTCGTAGTATTGATGCTGAAAACGACTTTCAGTTTTAATATATTGCAGTTTAACGACGGGAATATTTGAGGGAATATTCACTCAATTGAAAGGTGTCTCAGACTACTGCTTGCTTGTCCCACCTCCGCACCACCCAACCAGGCTGCATACCTAACAGCCCACTGTCTGTAGTCTAGTGTATCAACCTGGTTTAGTTTGGCGTGAAAAATAACCAGGCTGAGACAAATCGGCATTGGCAGCTAGAATTTACTTTCTGATGAACAGATAACGCCATCTGTGGCATACGTCACGTTTGCGGCAGTCTTCCACGAGTTTTCATATAGGGGCACTGACACCCGCCTCCACGTCACTTCCAAGCTGCATGTGGGAGGGAGTGTGTTCACAGGCAGAGGAAGCTTTGGCTCTGAGTTCTAAAAAGGGATGCTACGTTCACAGTCATGAAAGTAACCTAGACTCCTGCTACAAAATAAAGGACAAAAGCAGCGTACAGCAGTCCTACACACTTCCTACGCAGAAAAAAAAAAATTCCACCCATGTTTTCTCTACAGCCTTGGGTGTCCATTTGAGGATGATTCTTCCATGCCCACCAGTTGAGGGAACTGAATCACTTCCGACTGATTGGCTGTGGGATGGAGAGTTGCTGATGTGAGAGAAGCGTAAAGAGTTATCAAATAAAAAAGCAGTACCTGTCTGTGGATGTTTTATTCAGCAGCCATTTGTGTCCTATTTGTGCTGAGAGTCATTTTTGGTTAAATAGGGGATGCATTAGTGCCCAGTCTCTCTGAAGTGGGCACTAATTATCATGTGTTATTTTCAATAAAATAGATGTCTGAAAATTGTAAATCAAAGGCAACTGTACTGACACGCATCGGCAGCTCTGGTGGACTATATGAAGGAATATTTATATACTTCTCTTTTGCTTTTTCAGGCTGACACCATCTAACATACAGCATCTGTCTAAAAAAAGAAGCCAAAACAAAGTGTTTCCTCATGCTGTTTGCTGGGAGGCCTGGTGGTTTGGTGGTTGCAGAGTATCTCAGCAGTGGATAACCCAGTTTCACCCTGGAGCGGAGACCAGATAGAACTGCTCAGGTTAATGACCTGTACGCTGACTTGAAACAGATAAACCGCAAAGAACTGTCGCTATGAGAGAAAGAATGCAAACAACCTGTGTCTTTGTCTTTCTGAATAGAAAATACATCAAATATAAGTAGCTCAGTACCAGTGTGGTGACCTATAATGGAAAGGTTTACTCTTTAGGAAAGTAAAAGGAAAACTAAATGTTTGTGTGTGAAACAGACTCAAAGCTGCTGGGATGAAAAAAATCTGTTTGCTTTGATTCGACTTAGTCGGCTCATCTGCCTTCATTTGCTGAGTTTTTCAAATTCACAAGTTTTTAGAGCCAGACGTGACCTACCATAGGTGTGTTAACTGCTCTGTATAATTAACCAGTGAAAGCAAATGAAGTGGCTCTAGATCAGGGGTCACCAACACGGTGACCGCGGGCACCAGGTCGCCCCCAAGGACCACATGAGTGGCCCCGCAGGCCTGTTCTAAAAATAGCACAACTCACCAGTGAGCTGCGTCTAAAATTTTATTTTTTTCTGTTGCTATTCTTTTTTTTAACCACACTTGCATTTATATAGATTTGAAAATGGCAATATCTTAAAAATAAAAGAATTAGTTTAGATAGTTTTAGGTGAACTCTGACCTATTCTAGTTCAAAGGTCAGTGTTGTGCGCATGACAAAACTTTCGCGCTTGTGCAGAGTAAGCTAGCTAGCGCAGCGAAGATGGGGAGCTGAATGCGGTTTCTAACCCAAAAAACATGGCAGAAAAAAAGAAAGAAAACTCATCATTTTCACAGTGAATGGGAGGAAGAGTTCTTTTTTTACTACTGTGAAAGAAAACTGCGTGTGTCTCATTTGTGGGGCGACTGTGGCGACGACAAAGCGGCACAATGCGGAAAGACGCTTCACTACGTGTCACAAAAGCTACCATGCTAACTAGCATGCTAACTACCCACCGGGAAGCGCGCTACGGGCAGAAAAAGCCCGTGAGCTAAAGGCAGCTTTGGGTAAGTAGCAGTCTTGTTTTCAGGAGGCCGGCGAAAAAATCCCAAAAAGCAACCGAAGCCTCGTTTAGAGCTACACATTTTCTGATAAAGAAGAAGAAGGCATTTTCAGACAGAGAAGTTATCAAAGAAGCAATGATGATAATTGCTAACACTGTACTTAAAGACGAGAAAAATGTAACCGATCTAATCTCCACTCTCTCCGATGTCCAACTGGGGGCTGATAGAAATTAAATGTGTAATATTGATATTATCTGTTTCCCACCTTGTTAAGTCATTGTTGATAATTTTTGTGAGAAATCACTAACGTCATCAGTGTCTTCTCATAGATGAGTATCATAAATCATTAATAATAATATATAACTTAAGGCAAACTGAGCAAATTTGTTATTTCAGAGGAGTGTGACAAACTGGTAGCCCTTCGTATGACTCAGTACCCATGAAGTAGCTCGCAGTTTCAAAAAGGTTGGTGACCCCTGCTCTAGATAATAACTTTCTAGCACTCTAATAATGAGTGTTTTCCTGTATTTCTTGGGGAAAAACTTTGCATGGTGTGTTTGAGTCACATAGGCATGTGCTGTTATGGTTTATTCTCTGAATGGCAGTATGTGGCTCAAACTAAATGTACTCAGTAGAGAGAAATGTCAAACATGCCGTCTGTAAATATACTGAGAATACTTTGGAAATCCAAAAGTACTTTTGAAAAGCTGTCACGGTATTGTACCTTTTTTGACAGGAAAGGGAACAAAGTAGTGTATGTTCATGTGCTGCCCACCCACATACCACAAATAATTGACTTGGCAGGCAACAGCTACATAACCCTGAAGTCTCTTCAAACAGATAATGTGTTTTCGTCATCGCTGTCCTCATGTGTCTGGTGGTATCAAAACATCTAGTAATATGTTTTTAATTCCCAAACTTTCTACATTTTCTAGTTTTGTCGACATTAAGGCTCTGAAAAGGTTTCTGATAAACTGTCAGCTACATTCTTCCTCAAACATGAGAACCACTAATAATAACAGTGGCAGCTGGCTGCATCTTATAATGCTTCTCGTATCTGTTGCCTGATGTGAAAGTATCCCACATCATCTGGTAGTGGTCCCTGGGTCTCTACTCTTGACGTAGTTCAAACTGCAGTCGCTGTGAAAATAGCACAGCATCATGTCAGGGTGGGAGGAAGACTGCAGACTTTATTATCCTGTGGGAGCTTCCACTTCTCTCTCCTGCTACATCCACAACCTCGATATATCAGCGTATTTGTGTTCTGATGGTAAAACACAGATTTTAGCACTAACCATGTAACTTATGTGAGTTTTGTCAAGGTCTCAAAGCCCAAAAAATACATTTCTATTGTTGTGAGTTGGGATGCCCCTTACATATATACTGTGTACTGAGTGCCACATTTCAGATAAACAGGTGTTATACAGGTGTAGCTGGTCCCCTGAATAGAAGTTTTGAATGTTTCAATATTTCTAAAGTAACTCAGTTATAGTTAGCAGGACACCTTATAAATGACAGATTTCAAAGAAAGTTCCAAGGAAGAATCGAGGAAGAATGGAGTAGTTTTTGATACAGATAGTGTCGCCACATGGCCATTTATTAAACACTTGAAACTCTGTGACAATTTGAAGAAGTTCAATACAAAAACTGATAGCTTTAGTGTATGTTGGCCCCTTCTGAGTGCTTTCTGCTTAATCTGCACCTTTATTTGACAATAATAACAAATCATATGTCTTTAATCTGTTTTACCAGATTACCACATGAATATTTTCACCACATGACTCCTGGCATCGGTAGCCTCCACATTCTCCGCCAAAGAGAGTTACCGACAGAGAACCAACTTGCAAGATGATCTTACTCGACTCACTGTTTGTTGCCTTCAGTGCACATTGTGAATGAAACTCATAGTGATACTGATGATCATAAATGGTAGCTGTCTCTCTCCACCCCCTCATACCAGGGATTCCCTTCCTTTCATAGAGGCTTTGATAAAGATGAGGGCTGCTAAGCTGATTTGCGTCACTTTCACACTTACTTTTAGGCATGAAGCGCATTGCATCATCATGTCTCATGAATTTGAGCCATCTATGGCATGGATATTTTTATGGATATTATTCATTCTAGTTCAGTGACATATCAGGACATCTGCGTCACTGACTGGATGAGGGCGGATTAGCTGGAGGGATCTGAGGATTCCAGTGGCACTGGAAACACTTGCATTTTTTGACTGAATCATTCTATTCTGTGTAAAGTACTTGGATTTTTAAATGGCCAGTGGCCAATGGCTTTGCCCATAGTTGGAAAAATGTAAAATGACTGCATGATTTCCCATTTGGTTTGATTTTTCTCTGTGTTTCTTTACAGCCTCTGATTGTTCACTTCAGTCTGAGGGTGTGGCAAATGGTGCAATCACCAAAATACATTAGTTTGTGTAGTATTCGTGTTTCTATAAGATTTAATGACATACAGTGAGATGTGGGAATACTTCAATAGTTGAAGCAATAGCAACTGAGTCTTGCTATGCATTTTGTCCGAAGGCAGATTTAACATTAAAAATTGTGCATAATTTTGTCACTTTGGCTCTGTGGTTGGCTGGCGACCAGTCCAGAGTGACCCCGCCTCTCGCCCCAAGGTCAGCTGACCCAGCTTAACCCTGACGGATAAGCGGTATAGATAATGGATGGATGGATTTTGTCACTTTGAATGAATTTCACTAAACAAACCTCAGGAGCAATTTAAGCAGTCGTTTTTATGTATTAAATGGCAACATTTCCAGTCTATAGCACAGCAAACCTAACCAAAATGTCACTTTACAATGCTATAAAACCACTGGTCAAAATCAACAGCTTGTTAAACAATATTTTTGTATAAATCTGTCTTCATATATTTACTGTTCATCTCATGTGAATATGTCAGCAAAGAAGGATGTGACTGAGGTATGAGAGTTTAAACATATGTGCATCCTACTTATTCTTGGGTCTACACGATTGGCGCCCTCACCCACTTTGCTCACCTTTTCTTGTTGCTTTGGCTCAGCCCGACACAGAACACAAGGTTACCAGCCTCACTCATGTCTGGCTAGTTCTTTCTGCCATCTGGTGCTCCGTTCCTTATGTAGGGACTTGTTTTTCTGTTCAAGTATAGATGACACTACAGACTGTCTTCCATCTGTGGGCCCAGATAACGATGAATAAATCAAGACAACAACCCTTTTTAGAATTACTTTCATATTATTTCCTTATTTTTTGTGAAAACTGCTTTTTATTCAGTTAAGAATCACAGTATTTTGACACTCCAATTTAAAGGTAAAAAAAAAACTTAGCAGTGCTGCAGGTTATTCTATATGTATCCAGTAGGATGCTAATTAGGATTTTTGAGCTCCTAAGTTTTGACTGCCCTACCCATACATGTTCAGAACTTTCTCCGTGGCGTTTTTCCAGTTGTAACAGCACGACAAATCGTCACATTTCCAGATCAATGTGAATAAAAATATGCATCTTGCGATAATTGTGAAGTGACAATTTCTTACAGCTGACGCTTCCATTAATCACATCTTGTTGATGCAAAGCGTCTCTGCCTAGAGCAGATGGGAAGACTGTCACAGCAGTTCTCCAAATGTGTGAACGGAGGTCAGTATAGTGTGAGAGGTATGCTAATTTATCACCAGTGTGACAGGATGGAAATAACAATGGCTGGTTAAAGGAAAGATACACTTTTAATTTTGGGTCATGCCACATATTTCGTATGTGAAACACTTTGTAATGCTTTCAAAAGTGCTATTTATAGTTTTTTCTATTATGAGACGAATATGAGAGGAAGATTTCTGTGTGGGAAGTTGGTTCTCGTGTTTTGTTGTCTCTGTGACTGTCATTTTCCCACTCAGTCCAGAAATGCAGGTTACTTGGAGAGAGTCTAAATTGCCTGTAGGTGTGGGTTTAAATGTGGTTGTGTGTCTTCATGTGTCAGCCCTACGACAGACTGTTGACCTGTCTGGAGTGTTTCCTGCCTCCTGCCCGATGTGAGCTGGGATATGCTCCAGCACATCACCACTCTGAGCAGGGTAAGTGGGTTTTAGAAAGATATTAGGAACAGGAAGAGAGATATTGGCTGATTTCATTTTAATGCATCGCATCTGTTTTATGGAATAGTTTTGGTTATTGGTCCAGAGTTATCATTGAATGATTTTCCACCCAGAATCGTACTTTTTAGTAACAGATACTCCACAGTGGGCTGCTTCTTCACAAAGAACTGTGTGAGAACTGTGTTGACATCTGTGTACTACTAAAAAAGGATTTATGTCATAGTTGAGATTAGTTTGACCAATATTTTTTCCACATACTGTCAACCGTCCAAAGTTATTCATTGCTTGTTTGGGAATACAGCCAGAGTTCAACTAAGAATGCTGATAAAACCAATAAAACAGTCTGCTGTAATTTTTGCTGTAATCTCTGTCAGTATAAACCACAGGACCATTTGTTGGAGTGCATTTCATTTCAGACATCCACCTATAAATGCAGCGAAAACTAAGGCCTCAAAAAGAAGAAGAATTATTTTTTACTGGCTGCAGATGAGTAAACAGTCAGACAGTAGCAATGAGAACAAAAAAGATTGGCTTGGTCTGACCACTCGTCTTTTGAAGCATGTTTCAGTACTGCCCCTGAGGCAGCATTTGAAACATGCTTTTACAGAGGACAGGAAGAAGTACTACCACACAAGTATCAACACAAATACACAATGTAATAAACTGAGGGATGTCAGACTAAATTTATTACGCATCATTAGACTGTGTAATTTGAGTAGTGAGTGTTCGTATCTGTCATCAAACCTTTGATACCAAAGCCAGGTCATAAATTCTCCACTGGCAAGGAGTTTGAGCAGCAGAGAACACGAGTCCAAACTCAGCCACTAGGGGGACAGACTGACTTCAGACTGACTCCTCAAGACAACACAACTCAAAACAATCCCAAGTATTCACGTGTGATAATAACACTGTTGAAACTGGACAATGTGAACGGTTTAAGCATGTATGCAAAGCCTTTATCATTTCTTGGTCAATTTGGCATTGGCCAACATTAAAAGATGATTTGATTAAAAAACCATAAGACGATTGTAGATCAAAAATGTATTGATTTGAATGTAAATGGTAACATTAATAGTTTTAATTAAATGCTTTGTTTGCCTTTTCTATTTGTCTTGTGGACCCATGAACACGTGGCTCTGGCATGCCAACTCTGCAACATGCCTTAATGCTTAAAAACCAAGTAAGAATTAACTTTTAACAACAAAACGTGTTTTTGTCGTGTGTATGTATCACACCATATATTAGACGCTACTGCAAAAGCACTGCAACAACATTATAAAATTGTGCTTTTCTTTCTGCAATGATTACTTTAAATTAGATAACCTCAACGACAAAAACAAATTGAACTGAAAGTGAGACAAGGAGCCTTTATGCTTACGCGAATGACTGTGCGCCAAACAGTTCACCCACATTGGCTACACACACACTTGTATAACCGTTTAGATAACACTCGGTCTTGCTGAGCCGCTGAGAACCAACCATCGGCATCGCTTCATTCACCGGCTGCTGCAGCGTAGTGATTTGCTCTCGCCTCTTGCACGCCGGAGGTAGTCGTGGGTTTCCACGTGAAAGCGGTGACACCCTTATGTAAAAGGAGTGACAGCGCTACTGACCAATCGCAGCGCGGAGCGGCATTTTGCCTCACCGCCCCCGTGGAGGCGGGCAGCGCCTATTGGTCCGCGGCGAGACGGACGGTTCCGCGGACCAATAGGCGAAGAGCTGGAGGAGGAGCTCAAAAATGAGGTCACTGCCTGAGCTGGAGATGCGGGGCAGAGAGCCGGTGTGTCAGGAAACCTGAAGTGGAGAGAGAATAGTGACAGACCAGCACCGGACCGGCACCACTCAGTGTCTCATTCAGTATCTGTAGCTCGGATTCGGCAACAAGGAGCCCGGAAAACATCTTTATTCCACGGAGACATCGAGACCGGGCGAGGAAGTGCGTTTCGAGAGGTGAGTGGAGTTTTTACTCGTGTGTCCGAGCTGCATCCTGGATTCTCGGTGGTCCTGTGTGACAGCGAGGTTTTAAAATGTGTCAAATGGAGACAACAGCGTCGATGAGGAGCCGTGCTCCGAAGGTGTCAGTTATTACAATATACGCGTGAAGCGGCAAAGTTGCATAACTGTGTCAGTAGGGAGGTCAATCCCGGTCAGTGTGCTACAGCAGGCCACCAGAGCTGCCCACATGACAGCAGGGACGTGACTCCTGTGCTGTGCATCAGCTGAGGCACCGAAGCTTATACAAGCTCACATATATGTAAAGGAAAGTAAATGCAGTGAAGAGTGTGAGTGACAGCGCGGTAGAAACAACAGTGGCGGGGATGTCAGAGCCACATATGGTGCACTGGTGTCACATGAAAACTCCGGCATAACGCCTTACATAAAGAGTCCGCTGCAGCAGCACATGGCACAAGTTCGTACGCTGCACTGAGAAGAGAGTCTGTGAGATGTGAGCGACGGTTTCCCCCGAAGAGTCCGTCATCATGCGCGTTGAGTCAGGCGCTTTGCGTTATGTAAAAGATACACTGGCTCTCAGAAGCATCCATTCATTGTCATGTAGTTTTATGTAATTATGTTTAAGCTGTCTCTGGCGGAGGTTGAAAGTATCTAAGCAGCTACTATAGTGCAGATTTGTGAAAGTATACTTTTGATATATTGAGGTGTGTGATGGCGGTATTCAGCTGTAGCTGCAGCCCTACAGGCAGTTTGGACAGATGGATAAGTGCAGGGAAATCGGATGTTACCTGTCAGATCACATTTCTCATGCCGTCTTCAGCCAAATGTCTTTTATCTCCGTTCGTTATTCTCATCCTGTGCAGCCCTTTAAACTAGAGGCTGCTGGTCAGTGAGTTGATAATTCAACTCTCTTAAGAGAGTACTTTTATCTCTGATACTTGATTACATTTTACTTCTAATACATGTTTGCTGTCGCTTTCAAGTAAAAGTTTGAGGAGTTTTTGGACTATGTATTTTTGCTACATTTGCTTAGGTAAATCGTCTATTTGAAAATCTATTTGTGGTTATTAATTCAGCTGTTTCCACTGTGAATAGAGGGGACGCACAGGTTGATGTCATATATGGAAATGGTTGTGGAAATTCAAAATTCAGTCACTGCTAGTACAAATGCTGCTGGGGTATGTCTAAGCTGACACAGTCAAAGAGCATTTTCCCCTTAATATTTTTGGTAAAACATTACAGCACTAGAACATGAAGCTTGTTTTACTGTTTTCCAGTGATTCTGTGTGTGAAAGACTATGAGGTTGTCCTGCACTATACAGTAGACCAGCAGCAAGTTGGATGCAGCTGCCCTCATGTTCAGGTTTCCACTGGTAACTGGAAAGGGAGGAGAAAGGATGGCTGACGCATGTAAGTCTGGCTAGGGGTGAAGTCATTTAGACAGTCCCACAGTTGCAATCAGTGGAACGTTTGGCATCGTGCCGGGAACAAATTTCCCCGCCTACAATAGCCACACGAGAGGAGGCACTTGCAAATTACATTTTTTTTTCCTACTTAATGTCAGGCAAACTTTTTTTTTTTCCCCTGTCTGCTACTGGCTCTATGTGAAGTTCTCTAACTTAACTCTAGTGGTCTTTGAATTGAAGACTAAAACAGCAGACGAAATCTTCAGTTCCTACTGTTCCTTCTTGGTCTGAACATTAAGGCCTCTGCTCTTTTTTTAGCCACTAGGAAAATGGATAAAGCCTCAGTTGGTCCTGGAGGGCTCATTGCAGTGCATGGTGTGAAGTGTGTGGTTTGAAGTGCGCATCTGATCCATTGCAACTATTTAAGATCTCGTAGAAGATAGATGTAGGTCAGAGAATGAGGAAACAACCCCAGATATCAGCCTTGGATATGTGCAAAAAAAACCTCACAGTACTTGTTGCCCTAAGGATTAGATATTAACGACTATGTTTGCATGCATGAGAGAATCCAGAGTACAGATTAAAGCAGCGACAAGGATCAAATATCGAAGAGTGTAGCAACAGGCTCATAAAACACCCAATTACATTCTGATGGTCCGTGAACAGATTTTGCGAATATACACGTTTAAAAATGATTTCATAGACTTGAATAAGGTTCAGTAACAAGAAGTGATCTAGAATTAAAGTTTCTTTGTCAGACGTCTGATTGTATTGTGTGCAGGAAACAGGGTTTTATGTCATTTATTTTCAGAAAAGTACAAGTGAATCAACACATTTTTAAAATGTGCTTTTTTTAGACCAAAGGTGATTATAATAGAAAAGCTTTGAGAGTTGTTTTTTTGTCTGAACAAAACAGCAGTGTTCCCTAAATAAGAAATGGTACAAAATTATGAATTACATCAGTTATCTAATCAGAAATTAAGTAATCCGGATTGATAATCTTATAAAGCTCTCAGTGCCAGCCTTTGGTATTGAAATGCCAGAATGGAGAATAATGCCTTAATCAGTGTTGACCAAATAAAATTTCACTGACCAGCTTAGCTCTGAACCACATCTCTGTTCACTGTGGAAGAGGCCCAGGTTGTTTTGGGGGTAACACCCCCCCCCACACACACACACACACACACACACACACACACACACACTCCATCTGAACTCACTGATTGTAAACTTATGTAAGTACTCATGCAAATTGAGTCAGTTGTACATGATGGTGTCTACCCGCTGTAATTATTAAAATGAATTCCTCCAACATGATACGGAGTTATAAAACTGCAGCGTGGTTGTATAAGATGGTTTGAGCAGACACATTAGATAATCTGATCAGATCACTGTCACATGAACAGACAAAAGAGAAAGACGTGGAATTTCATGAATGCCATGAGGTAGTAGCCTAGAGTATGAAAGGATTCTGAGAAAGTCTTATTACGTGCAACTGTGTAATCTGTCCCAATATTTCATCTGGAAAAGATGAATTACAGTAAAAGCAAACAAAGGAAATATAGACCCAGTGAGCAGGATACTACACACAATAGAACAAAGTATTTTGAAAAGAAATTACAGGTAGAGAGGAAGTCGTTTTCAAAACTACAACCTTTTGATCCAAACGCCTCCGTGTTTAATACCAGTGAGTTCTACCAGTGTCACAAAACAGCCTTGAAAATAACTTTAAAAGCTAAATAGAATTACAGAAAACTGAACCCTGTGGCTCATCATGTCCTTTCTACCAAATATATTGAATATTTTTGTCTTTGCCTTTTTTTTTCTCTAACTGCCTGCAGCCAGTACTTTTTTATATGTTGAACCTGCGACGCTGCAAAGTTAACCTGTCCAGGTGTGGCAGAGGTTTCTTCTACCCATAGATGTTCAGTATAGAAACCCTGTTTCTTATACAACATGACTATTCCCCGTAGATTTTGGTGTTTCTCTTAGCCGTCACTGATGGCACTGAAGAAGATTATGAGGAAACCTTCTTTAGGAGAATTTGGGAAAACCGTTCACCCCAACAGCAGTGGCAAAACCGAACAGATTGAACAAACATAATCAAATTTGAATTTGTCTCCCTGATTACAAGCTCAGCTTTAATGAGTTTAAGTCGCATCTTAATGTGAGTGTTCCATCCCTATTACAATGAAAGAGTGATTTCTTTTAAAGCCCTGTCAGACTCAATGGCCAAATGAGCAACATGTTCCCAACAGGTCAAGATTCTGTTTCTTTCCTTGATGGCCCAGAACGATTTTTTGATTGCATTAAAATGACGGAAAGGGCCCAAGAAGGGTAAAACATAACCTGTAATTGTGTTGTGTTCTCATCTTGCCTTGTTAGCCACCTGTTCCTCGTTCTACCCACGCCAATGTCAGATCTGACCGCTTCCTATACCTGCTCCTCTTCACTGACAGGAAAAGAGTCATGAACGGCATTTGGATGCATCATGTCCTGTGTTTTTAGATCGTGCAAAAACAGTGAAAGTGGGAAAAAAAAAAAAGTGACACTGCAGCAATGTCACATGCTAGAGAAGAGCATACACTAAGCTCCTTGTGAGATAAGATAACACGCACTCGTTTCACATGTTTGAAATGATGAATGATGTCTTAGTGGTTACACAGGAAATCCATGCTACTCATTCCTTCGCTTCCTTCCCTGCAGCAGGATGAACTACATTGAGTTAACAGTAACAGTGGCCTCAGGTAACCCTTCCTGCAGAGGACACAGCACTGCACATATATAGGTTATCATCAGAAATGGTAAACAGGTGGTTTGCAAAAAGTAAAAGTTTAAGCAAGTGAAAGTTTTGAGGTTTGTTTTTAATTATGTCTGAGAACATAGAAATGAAGTGGGTCTGTACAATAATTACCTCATACATTTTTCAGTGTTGCTTGACTAAATATTTGATTATCCATTCTGAGTGCTGGAACATCGTGTTCGGTCAAATAAACCAGACCTGTTGGCCTCCAGCTGCACGAATCTCTGTCCTTCTCTTTATGGCTTTTTATTACCTTGAATCTATTTCCTTTTTTTCACTCTTTATGTGTTTAGTTCTGTGCATTTTTATTGAGAGAGCAGGAGTGTGTATATTCAGAGCAACAAAAAGTATTTATGTGTCACAAGGCACGTTTAAACATATAATCTGTGTGCAGTCTTGTGTAGTGTTATGACAGAACGACATGCAAGAGATGAGATGTCGTTCTCTCACCAATTAGAATCCTCAGTTATTGGCTTACTCTTAGCACTTCATTGAAAGATGACTCCCAAAGGTAAGTATACTTCTCAAAGCAGAGGAAGAAGCATATCTTTGTCCATACCGGACCTGTCTAAATTGAGCTTGTATCCGGTCACCGTGTGTCTCAGTGGATATCCTCACCTGACCCTTAAAGGAAATGTCTGCAACATCGGAGAAACGAGCAAGAGCAGCTAGATTTAAAGCGTCTATCATTCCTCAAAAATATCCCACCCACTCCTTTCAAGGCTTTCCTCCGAAGCCACTCCCCCATGACACATGACCCTGAGTAGCGTTGCTACAGGAGCCCATGACAGGGCTCCGGGCCCCTCGTTTTTGTTCTGTACACAGCTGCTGATTGGCAGCCTCTCTCAGCTTTTCAGTCTAACAAAATAAACAACTCTGTTAAATGTCACTACCAGTTAAACACAAGCAAAACAGCCGTCACAAACGTAACATTACCTTTAGCTTGTGGAAGACTCTGGTCATAGGTAGACTGGCGACTGGATAGTAGGTCGGCCTTCCAGTCATTTCATTCGGTTCAAATTGAAATGCAGCATTTCTGTAGGATCCATATTTAGATGGTCTCAGTCTCCCTTGACCTCTCTCTCTCTCTCTCTCTCTCTCTCTCTCGTATTTATATTCACTCAGCTTAATCGGTACAAAGTTTTTATTAAACATGTTGCCAAAGCAAAAAAGTCACATATATGCAATAGAATATTAAACGGCAAGTAATCTCTCTCTGTCTCTGCCTGTCTCTCTCTCTCTCTCTCTGCCTGCTGGTACGAAGCAGCCCTGATGTGATAATGAGCTAATGAGGTCAATTTCTTGCAGTTGCTGTTGTTATTAACTAGTGTGAACTCTTTTTACTTTATGAGTATCGGGCACATTGTCAGCTCTTTAACTCTGGACCAGACTTTGAGCAGCAGTCACAGATTCTCCAGTAGCGCCTGCCAAAACTCCGGTCAGCGGTTTGTACAGAATGTTCAGTATGTGCAGTTTGTTGGCTGAGTAATACCTCTCAGTCAGATGGTCCACTACGTGTAAGAGAAAACTTTCTATATCTTTTTCTACATAAAATAACTGAGGCCACTTTGTGCCTAGTGTAAATCATTGACAACTTCATTGCTCCAGTTTAGCTTACTCAGCAGTCTCCAAGCGACAACTCTGGTCACTCACTTGTTTCTTCTTGATTGTCTCGGTCATTTCGCCGCATGTCGACCCAATTCACACAGTAGCACTGATGTTGGGAAAAAAACGTACTTTGTGACAGGTGACTGATAAGCAGGCTGGAGGCTGAACCCACTGCGCTGTGCCGTCTGAAAGTGCAGACATACTGGTTAGCTAATAATGGAAAAATTGTAATCATTGTTGGGCCACTCTGACTTCCAGATGATACCGGTCATCAGCTGCAGCTGAAAGCCTCTAACTGAGCGATCAGCTTTTTGATACAAAGGCAGGAAGTCAGTGTCAGGCTGCTTCTGTCTCCAGCCTCCCCTTTGCTAAGGAGCTGATATGTAGTTGAGACTTCGGCCTTTGGAGCTTCCCTTTTGTACTTTAACTAGAATTTCTTGAATTAATTTGCGTCGATTTTGCTTTTGATGTCCTCAATTTTTGTCCAGTTTTTTATGCCTGAACACATTTCAGACTCAAATTGTGAAATATCAAATCTGTCTAGGTGTTAATTGCTTATGTAATTTGTATGTTTTTAGGGAAATCTTACTGTTGAACTGAAACTCTGACCTTTATTACTCCTAAAATAAAGAAGAATGATGACAAATCCAGTGTTTTAAAATGTTTTAGTGACTTCATAACAACATTAAACATTTGGAAATGTTTCATCAACACCTAGGCTCATTCTTCTTTAAGGTTGCTCAATCGGCCACATTTGTCTCTTGTGAAGAAACTGCTACCTTGCCAACAACACGCACAGTCAGACTTACAGCTTTCAGCAGATGATTAGCAGATCAACCTGACGTGAGCGTCACAGTAGGAAAAGTCTATGTGAAAAATGCCTGTGCTTACACAGCCTTAAGACTAAGTTGGTTAGACTAAATAAACACGCTCACATTCCCGTAGAGCTCAGGTGAATTAAGGGCGGCATAGAGGTGTGCATCTTAAGTCAGAGGAGAAAATAGACATTTTTCCATTGCAGGTCAGAGAGGAAGGCATGCCACCGCTTAGTAAGGTTAGCCTGGCTGGAGGTTACACACGGACAGTTGGGTTTGTGGCTTTAATGTGACCCCTAACTTGTTGCCCGGAAACAGGATTATGAGACAGATAAAGCTCCCCCCCCCCGCCCTCATGCTCTAAATCTCAAGTTTGACCACAATTAACAGGTCAGACTAACGTTTGTATCAGTAGCTTTAGAATTAAATGCTGAAGATTTCAGTTTGGTGACTTCACTACGAAGATGTCAGGACTAAAGCACAAAGAACTTCACACTGAGACAATCATACGAAGCATGGGTTACAGTACATCACTATGATATAATTAACATAATTCTACATCATTATAGGCTGAAGCAGCACGTATTGCCTATTCCGTCTCATCAGTTCTGTCTTGAGCTTTAGTACATGTAACTCTTGCCAGATTTGATTTTATGTAATAAATTCTCTCAGAAATTCTTAGTCGGTCTCTCGGTTGCTTCCATTGTTGTTCCCCTCTAATCACTAATCACATACAGTTCTTCCACTGCGGTAATGCCTTTTTCCATGGAAGATCTGTTGAAAAAGTTTGAGTTTTTTCCTCTGATCATTGCTGCTTCCCAGTTTTCCTTGTGTTTATTCCAAACACGCCAAAAATGTAATGAGTCTCTGTCTGTAAACCATTGGAAAAATTGTATATATGCCTTTTTCTCATTCTGCTGAATTGTGGTATTTTATAGCATTATTGTCTGAGATAACACTGGATTTATACAGAGCAGAGTTAAAAACCTGGCTTGCTGCATCACATGTCTACTTAAAGTCTCAGAAAGCTGTGCCACAGTTGGCTAGTAACCTATGGTGACATTCAGAGAAACAACGTCTAGTGTTTAATGTGTCCCAGGGTGGTTGGTCCTTTGAAGGGGTTGGAGGGCTCAGATGGGGACAGACTCACAGTTCTCAAAGGCCACACTGTCTGTACAAGGGAGCATTTTCACTGCACATCAGAGAAGCACCTGCAGAGCTCTTCAGAGGTCAGGGGTTAAATCCAGCTCTGTGCTCTGATGTCACACCAGACAAAAGACAAATAGACGTCTTTTTGAAGGTGGATTGGTGAAGCATTGATTCATGTCTCTCAATCATCGTTTCTTGATATTTAGCAAGACTTGCAATGGCCAGGCATTACTTCTTGACTAACATGTATAATCTTCCTCTCTCAACAGATCAATCCGCTCCTCCTTTAATTCACTCTGGCAACACCCTGATGAGAATGGGGTGATTGTGTTCTTTCATCACCCATTTAACTAACCTGGAACACGTCCAGGGCAGCACCGCTCCTGATGTCAGAAGATTCAGACTCCAAACCCTACCACTTCCCAGTGCTGGAGGACGAGGAGGGAGCCACAGGGTGCAGAGCATCCACCTCATGCAGCGCCATGCCAAGGGGGGCCTCAGTGTGCAGCTCCATGGCACAGCTGCACAGGTTAGGTAGCTACAGCCAAGGTGGGCCTGACTTGGGCCTCCCCTCAGAGGGCAGCGACAGCAGCAGTCAGGACCCTCCCACCTCACCGCACAACCACCGCAAGAACGCCCGCTCCCGATCGCTCCCCGAGGAAGATGTCGAGATGAAGAGCAGTGGGTCCAGCGGGAGTGGAACCGAATCGCATGGCAATGAAAGCCACGGCAATGAAAGCCATGGCAACGAGAGCCACGGCCATGAGTCAGTGGGCAGCTCCAATGGCAACAGTAAAGATTCAGCACTGCTGGAATCTTCAGAGAGCAACAAGAGGTCAGTGGTGGTTGTGGGAATGGTGAAGCCTTTAGTACGCCTGTTTTTTTTTTTTTTTTAAGGCATGCTTACTCTGAATGTAAGTGTCAACAAAAGAGGAGTAGAGAGGGGGAGATCATGTTCAAACTGGGAAGGCAGTGGTCAAACAGCTGCATGCAAAACAAGGATTCCTGATTCAGCCACACAATCATAAACACCCATAAGCACATAGTGCAAAGCATTAAATATCCAGGGATAAATGCATTGATTGCAGTGCAGTGCCCATGCATTTTTAAAGCCAGACATCCACGATTAGGTCATCAGAAATAATGGAAACGACAAACAAATCAAATCACAGCAGTCATGGCTCACAAAAATGGGTCAAATTAATGATTAATGTGTATCCAAGCCCTGATGGTGAAAAAATAGCAGTGTTTTGTATAATTTAAACGACTGTGACTATGACTGGACTAGACTTTTATGCTAAACATCAGTTCTCTTCCCATTTCCCCTCATTGTTAACCAATACATATTCATACAGAGTGACGTCTCTCTGGCATGAAAGCTGAAAACTCATCTCCGCTTTTCCTTCCACCACCACAGTCTGGTCATAATGAATACAGCCATCAGCATCAAATGTGTTTGTCAGTGCTGACTAATGCCAGTTGATGAGTGAGCCAAGGCTGCAGCGATGGCCACCCTGTTTGAAACATAAGCAAACTCGCTCCATCGGTTTTCTCTGACCATGTGAGTTTTCCTGCGCAACTACAAAAATGAACAGAGAGTGGTTTGAATAATAGCTTTTAATTTGTTTTGCTTTCAGTGACATTCTTCCTGCCAGCTGAGCGCTTCCCTCGAGTGACATTAAAGTAAATGTGTCCAACAGACATATTGTTTGTCATAACATGTCAATTCGCGGTCACATGATTCCATCTTGTGTCATCAAACACTAAATCAGATCTCATGCCAGCTCACGTCACATGCAAGTCAGTCAGTAGTTCCTGGTGGCTTTTGTTTTTGTTTCAGGTGTGCTTGGTACAAAATGTCCAACTTGACAATAGTTGTTTTGAATAAGATAAGAGAAAAATGAAAACGAAATGATATGTGATCAATCAAAAGTTGAAAGTAATTCATTTCAAAAGATATAAGCAAGAAGCATGAATGAAATTGCAAAGGAAATTAATACAAGCCATGTTGTACTTTAGAAGGGGTTTGCATAGCTTCTGCATTTAAGGGTTAACTGAGCTTGTAACAAACCTGACTGAGCCTGTTGAGCCCACTTGTTTGAAGACTTGTTGGCGACAGAGTAATGCTAAAATAAACTGTACAGCGCTGAAGCATTAACCATGTGTCATCCAGCTCCTTTGCTCTCAGTGTCTAAGTGTACAGCAAACGGCATTAGGTTGAATCATAATGATAGAACATCTTCAAAATTACCCAAAACTGCGTGAACGTGACCACAGCTTGATCAAAAATAGGTTGAGACACAATATAGTCTTCCCAGGCAACGGCAGTGGAAAAAATAAATGACTGTAGGAAGACGGGATTGATGTCATCCAGGAGGCTGGGGGCTGGCGCTGTTTTAATGCCAGATGGGTTGTGTCACGCTCTCCAAAAATCCTTGTTATTGCTATAGCAACACAGTGTTTGTCTGTGTTTATCACTGGGTGGAGCAAGCAGAGTTGCGTACTTTCTTGATCTTTGTCTTCCACTTTCAGCTCCGCCTCTCTTAACTTACTTGACCTTGTGAATCCAGCCCCCTTTTTTTTTTTTCTAAACCACTCCCTCTTCATATCTGTATCGCACAATGATCTCACATGCACCATTTCCCTCGTCTGCTGGCGGGGCGGCTTTAACTGCTTCACCATCTCTCAGTTTGTTCCTTTATTTCCGCCTTTGTACGTGACACCCCTCCCTCTCTTCGGTTGAACTTCTAACCTTTTGTACCCATTTTTTTTTTTTTTCAACCACTCCCTCAACTCCAGTCCCTGTTGTTTTTTTACTATTTCCATCTCCATCTCCATCTCCAGCTTGCTTTCTCTGCTGTTTCTCTCTGTTGCTCAATCTTATTCACCCAAAGTGACCTGTTTAAAAAAGCAAATTATTCAGGTTACTAAATGAAAAACATGATATTTTACAGCCAAACTATTTCCAAATAAATAGATACTGGCTTTTTCTAAAGCCTCAACTGACAGTTTTCCATGGAATTAGCACATTTTAGTTTATTTAGACAGCAAGTGTAGATGGAGACTGTGTTGCCCTCTGTGGGGAAAAAAACATAGCATCTGCCATAAATACCATTTTCTCTTGTCACAAAGATCCCGCTTCGCCCATCTGTTGCCCTCAGTTGCTCATTTGTAGGAGAGAGAGAGAGGAAAAAGTGGTTGTCTTTAGTGCTTAAACAATGTAGGCTAAGGCACTGCTAAAGAAACAGTCCCACATCTTGGACAATGAGGTTAATTGCTAACGCATCCACAAAAAAAGTCACTTTTTTTAATTTTTCGTTTTATCTTACATTCAAGGAACCATGTACAATATTGAAAATAAATGCTGCCATTTGATGCATTGAAGATTTATGCCAGAAAAACATAGATGACGTCCGGGCTAGCATTTGTCAGAAGGCATATGGGAGAGAGGACGGTTCTGTGCCTGAAGTGAGCTGTTTGGCCGTCATACTAAATGCTATACTTGGTGAAAGCCAAACATTTGCGTGGTGCCAGAAACACAACATGGAGCAGGCTGGTTGTGGCATCATGCTGAGACGCTGGAAGGCTCATGAAAGTCGCGGGCACAATTTCTCCGCAACTTGACAGAGCTTGAACAGTTTCAATCTCTGAACATGACGTCGTACAGGTGCAGCTCATAAATTGATAACTCAGTGTGTTTGTTCGAATTAGGTTCCCACGGTTGAACTTGAAGAAGCTATTAGTGGAGGTTGTGTCCATACTAAGTCATTTAAGCCCGTTATTTATAGCAACATGTTACTGAGTTGCTGATTTTAGTGTATTTGTGCACTAATAAGCTTGTAGGTTAGTACATTGGACCACGGGAAGTTCACACAAACCTTAGCTGCATATAAGTATACAAACTCCACCAGATTCTGCAAGGCTATCTGGCAAAGTTTCAGATAAAGAAAATATTAATTGGAGTATATTTCTTCCAAGTCAAAACGATTAGCATACACACTGTCGACATACAATTTATTTTATAGACTCAACCAGTGCAGTTTCTTGTAGACAGTTTTGTAGGAGAAATGTTGAAGGTTTAGGGACCAAAACAATGTATTTTTCAGTAAAGTTTTTTTTATACAGAATGGAAAAACCACCAGATTTAAAGCCCACGGCAACTACTCTTTGCCTCACTCATATCCAGTTAATTACCTGTGTTATGCATGTCTCTTAAATGTAATGTGATAGCCACACATGCAGCTGGTGAGGCTACAGGTTAGGTTTTTACGCAGCCCGTCAGTGGACGGTTTCTAGTTAAACAAGGCCACCTTGCCCTGATCTTCACCTTGAGCAGAGAGGCATCCAGCACAGAGTAGAGGCTGGAACAGAAACTCCTTTGCCTCTTTGGGAGCTCTGTTTTTGGGAACAAGTCTCCATTGCTCATAGACTTACTACAACGCTACGAATTAGCCCACTGAACACAAATACATGTGCAGACGGTCTAAAACCAGTCTAAAACCAGCTGTTGCGTTCTTGAGCACTGAAGGCTATATTTGACAGCATTAGATGCCTTCTTGTGCTCGGAGAGGCTATTTGTAAAGGTTTTGCCTTCTTAGCAAGGTAAACGGGTTATACATAGTAACCTGAGATGTGGCTCAGGTGAATCAGTATCTACCAGCTGTTAACAGCCTTCACTTAAGCTTGTCAGCTAATACAGTGGACTCCACACACACACACACACTCAGCTCAGTGCCTATCTTCTGCTTGAATCTGCTTTGTTGTATTACTAACAACTAATACACTTACTGATACCCTAAAGCCACTGAATTGCTCTACTAACAAATTCAGATGCTCCCTTTCACCTGGTGCCTAGTCCACCTGTGCAAGCTGAACTGATGCTGCATTTAGTACTATACAACACTTAAAACATTAATTCCGTTCAGAAAAGCAAGATGATAAAAGTAAAGATGTAATTTTGTTCAACTGAATTGACTCCCTTCCTTAAAAACAAATGATGTGCCCCAAATGATGTGCCTTTGAACAGTTTGAGCGCAGTCATTATCACTGTTATCAAACCTGTACTGTGTCCCAGTTCCAAACAACACACTGACACTATAGTACTGCTAATTATCTGTCAGTGTACTTTACTGCGCTAACAGGAAATTATCCCGCATGTGAGCTCACGTCTCGTTGCTGCCAGTTAAACTTCACACAGAGAAAGCAAAATGTGTTCCCAATGAAAAGATTTAATACTTTTTGGTGTCTTCTAAGATGCGTCTGGAGCTGTCTTGAGGCCATCTGCAATTTGTTTACATTTTTTGCAGCTGTGAGTAGCTCCCTTCTTGATTTCCTCTGTGTATTACACTGCGGGTCAATAGTACACACCAACCACACTCTGCTCTGAATTAGCATACAGAATGGAATGATAATAACGATGAGTCTTCTTCATGATAAAGGTCTATTAACAGAGCCACCTTGACCTCGTCTTCACCTTGGGCTGGGGAACCTCCCTCCCCTGCCTCTGTGAGCCCTCTGTTTTAGTAACACAGAGGCTGACACACAGACTAACTACTACACTGCTAATTAGCCGACTGTGATGTAGACAGTGCAGACAGTCCAGCCTAAAACTGTTGTATTTTTGAGCACTGAAGGCTATATTTGCCAGCATTAGATACCTTCTTGTGCTTGGAGAGGCTATTTGTAAAGGTGTTTTCTATTTCTGTCCAGCTAAGCAGGTTATACATAGTAACCTGAGTTGTGACTCAGTGTGTGAGTGCAGTTGATTTCCATGTATTAGTGTAGTGATAAGCTTGTAGGTTAATGCTGTGGATTACACACACACACATTCACACACTCTGCATGCAGGCCTTCTACATAAGTCTTACATTTATGCCTGAAAAATATGTCAAATTAAAATTACTCATGCAAATGAAAGTTTGAAAAAATGTATTAACTCACTTTTAACCTTTTAAAGTCATCCCCACAGTCTTTTCTGCATTATTACATAAGGGGTCGTTATCATGAGCAAACTGTGACCATTAGTGGTGCTTAAAGCTCTGGAAAAAGAAAGCTACATTTGGCTTCCATGCTTTCCGAGATCTAGAATAGACGTAGATGTAAATGTTTCTTAATTTTCAGATTTAGTGTATAGTTAAGTGTAATGACTGGAGAAAATGACACCATCAAACTGTGCTTCATATTTCTTCAAAAATAATCTGCACAAACACTGAGCTTTAACCAAGAGGACTCAGTTTGCTGTGCTCTGCTTGTTCATATAGCAACATATGCATTTAGGACATGTCAAGAAAGTGACTGAAATAAAGATGCCTAGCTTGCCATTTGAGAGAGTGAGTTTTTTTTACCATAAATACGCCGGATAAGGGGTACTGCAGGGTTGAATAATGTAGTGGCTCAGAGACAGACAGCTGGCCTGGAACAAGCCGGGATCTCACATATTTGCTGCTTCAAGGTACCAAGAGAGCTGTTTTCAGCAGCCCCAGAACCTCTAGCTGTGCCCCTGCTGCTAGTTGTATTTAGCCCCACCATTCTTGTTGTATTGGTGCTTTCTAGCTGTGCACCCTTTCAGCTGCAGCCGGCCCGGTTCTCAAGGAGGTGAGACTGACCTCAGACGGAGTGCGTTTTCTTTTGTAGCCTGGGTGGTAAATGAGAGTTGAAACAGCATGTGGACAGTTCCCCATTCAAGGCAGAAATCAGCTGATCTTTTTTAGGCTCACTGTTGGAGCCATAATATAACTGATCAAATACCAGAAATATATGGATGGTGCTTCAGGTCTCATTGGGTTCATTAGCGTTCAGTTCTATAAATGGTAACCAATCTTCACCTGGTCACATGTTCTGCCTGAAAGTAAAACAGGTAAACCGTTTTTGGCAGCTTGTTGCTGCTGCAGTTACTCGTGGTTCTGGATGTTACTGTTTGTTTGTTTATTATCCATTGAAGTTTAATGGACTTAGTGTCCAGTATAACAGGAAAAATAAAAGGACTGAGTATTCAGCTGAAAAGTTTGATTCATCAGACACGGTAATCAGCGCATGACTTGGCTTAGCCTCTACGCTCACCTTAAAAACACTCCAAATAGCACCTTGAGAACCTGTGTTTTTATTATTAGGTAGCTTGAGTGCTTTAGCAGTCAGGTGTCTCAGCTGGGTGAGAAGGAGATGGATGTGTGAAATTTTGGCTCCAGAAATATCGGAAACATTTTGTGCCCATCAGTCTACCGTCTACCGTGATTATGTAGTTTTGTTCGATTGAGAGAGGAAGGAGTTGAAATCAGTCTGTCGGTCTCCTCTATCTGTTCCTCTCTCTTTGTGTCTGCCTTTGTGGTAATTCAAGTCATTTTTTTTGCTCTATTTTGTTGCAAAGTGTACAATTGTCCGTCTCCTCTCCACAGCTCGAACTCCCACAGTCCATCTCCTCCCAGCAGCTCCAACGCCTTCAGTCTGCTGAGTTCAGAGCAGGACAACCCATCAACCAGCGGCTGCAGGTTAGTGCATCGACCAGAGTGTGCAACACCAGACGCACCTAAAATATGCTGTGCATTATAAGCCATCTATTTCCTCTTTTAAACTATTTTTGAGGGATTGTTCCCCTCAAACAACACCTGACTTGCCACTGTGCATGTGCGTGTGATTGTGCAACTTGCAGTAGTCAGGAGTCCGCCAAAGCCAAGACCCAGAAGGAAGTGATTAAAACTCTAAAAGAGCTGAAGCTACACCTGCCTGCTGAGAAAAGACACAATAACAAGTCCACCACGCTGAACACCCTAAAGTATGCGCTGCGCTGTGTCAAACAGGTGGAAGGTAAAGTGGATTCTCATCACTCCTCTCACAGCCTCTGCACATTGCTTTCTTGTGTTTCCTATCCATAGTTTAGAAGCTGTTTTTTCTTTGTTTAAGCTGGCTGTACTTTCACAGTCCACATTAATTTGTCATTCTTGTGGTACGTTTATTTGTGCCAATGACTTTTCTTTGGATGAAACACAGTAGCTAAACGAGATCCTAAAAATAAATGAAGGCATAACTATGTGCAGACGGGAACATTTTGTTCTGTGGCCTGTGGTAAATGGTCCCTGCAGAGGTTTAATTCTACCCTGTCGAAATGTTTGCAGATGGAAATGTGCGAGTAGAGGTTCAACAGTAGAGGCTGGTTGCCACAGAATGATGTTTTTAGTGTACCAGTGAGAGACATTTTTCATGATGAAAACATGTAACGTCACTATGAATACGTCATCCTTAACTTGGTTCATCATTGCTATTTTGATTAACATACTTTGGTTTCTACATACTTTTTAACCTGTATTGTATATTGTGTTGTTACCGGACTGATGAAATCACTGTGTGTCTTGCAGCCAATGAGGAGTATTATCAACTGCTGATGATCAATGACAGTCAGCCTTCAGGTCTGGATGTATCCTCTTATACAATAGAGGAGATAGACAGCATTACTTCCGAATACACCCTCAAAAACAACGTGAGTCATTTAACCATCTTTTAAGATGACATGAGATATTTAAATCTTTGTGGCTGCACCTACTGGTGTTCAGTATACCTTCAGTAACTGCACTGTTGCTGTCAATGTTTTTCACATTTGTCCCACAATTTGGATTTTGTCTCTTCAACAGGACATTTTTGCAGTAGCAGTGTCTCTCAACACAGGAAGGATAGTCTACATTTCTGATCAGGCTGCCTCCATCCTCAACTGCAAACGAGAAGTGTTCAAAAACTCCAAGTTTGTGGAGTTCCTGACGCCGCAGGATGTTAGCGTGTTCTACAGCTTCACAACGCCTTACCGCCTGCCCTCCTGGAGCATGTGCACTGGAGCAGGTACATGTAGTACAGCTACACGGATGTAGTAGCAGTAGTTAATGATGATGACTGTTATATGAGGAGACCAGTCACACTGTCTGTATATATTCTTCAAAGCACTACATAAGAAAGTGTATTAGAGAAATAAGTGGCTGAATGAGATCTCTGGATAGCTTGGCAACAAGACTGTGCACGCACGCTGCCTTCAACGTGGTGCATCAAGTTTAAGTTGACCCGACCTTAGTCATTCAGAATAGACTGAGCTGAAAAATAGGCAAATAAACTGGAAAAAGGAATGGAAGAGAGCTCATTACATCCTCTTAGGTTTAATTGGTGCAGCCCAGATCGACACGTTGGGCTGTCATCTGAATCCTTTTTTACACATCAGACCCAGAGCTGCACTTTATCTGTTGTGATCCGTTCTCCATATGCCTGG
Organism: Pempheris klunzingeri; assembly: GCF_042242105.1. NCBI lineage: Eukaryota > Metazoa > Chordata > Actinopteri > Acropomatiformes > Pempheridae > Pempheris > Pempheris klunzingeri. The sequence continues at coordinate 9,075,235 of NC_092026.1, forward strand.
TAATATTTTGGCTAGCCTACCAAATCAAGACATGACTCTGTTTAAATTCATTGCATTAAAGCGCTTGTTAAGGTGCTGTTTTTTGATGGAATTAATCAAATTCTGAGCGGCTGCAGGAGCCGGCGACTAACACTCGGCTGGATCATGTTGCTTTTGAATTAAAACATTTCTTTTCCCATTTCAGAATCATCCCCATCCGACTGCATGCAGGAGAAGTCCTTCTTCTGTCGTATCAGGTGGGTGTGTGTTGGTTCAGAAAAGGTGTCGGGCCATCTGCTGCTCGTCCCTGTTTGTGGTTTTTATTCATGCTGTCATTCCACTCTAGATGTTTTTCAATTAGACTGTGACATCATATGCTTGTAAACTATAATCACATGCTTTTTCCAGGCCATTGTTATGCATTTAGGCAGGCAGGCAGGCAGACAGACATACATATACACACACACACACACACGCACAACCCTTTACTTCTACACTTGTGAAGACCTTCATTGACATAATGTATTCTCCAAACCTTACCGTAACCGTTAACTAAACCTAATTCTGACCTGAAACTTAAAACCTTACGTTTTAACCCTCAAAGAGCCTTTTAAAGTTGTGAAGGCCGCCCAAAATATCCTCACTTTCCAAAAATGTCCTCACTCTCAAGGTCTAAAACTCTAATTGGTTCTCACAAAGATAGCAGCACAAGTACACAGAGATACACACACATTACAGTACTTGTTTTGACTTTCCAGTGACGTTATTTTTCTCTCATTCCAAACCCTCCCATATGACAAACCTTAAATCTAATTCTCATTTCACACAAACATTTACTAGCTCTTACTAATTCTACTGAAATATGGAATTAAGAAATAGCCAAACACTGCCCCCCTGTGTTCAGTAACTTGAAATCTAAAACCCACAAACTTTGACATTGATTATTGGTGTGCATTTAAATGTAACAGGCAAATCTTATTTGGTTTGGTTTAATTTAACTTTTCTTCTCACTGACTACCAGTGGTGGTAAGGAGTGTGAGGGAGATCTGCAGTACTACCCGTTCCGCATGACGCCTTACCTGATGAAGGTCCAAGACACGGTACATGCTGAAGACCAGTTCTGCTGCCTCCTGCTGGCCGAGAGAGTTCACTCTGGTTATGATGGTAAGAACCCGACTGCAGGTTTGAGAAGCCAATTCATGGCTCCAAATGAAAAAAAAACATTCAGGAAAAAAAGTATTGTTCAATATCTCACGGCTGCTTGTTTGATGGAGGTCCTCAGTCAGTATGACACTTTGTGAATTTGCTGTTGGAGTTGATCTTTGTGTCATACTGGTCAGTCACTCTACTTTATATTATATTTTTACTAAACTTGCAAAAAAGGTCAGATTCAGGAAAGGATCTTGGGAATTTATTGTTGCTTTGCAGTACATAATATATAGTCAAGTCAAGTCCATTTTATTTATATTCCACAATCACAAATTGCATCTGTTTTTCTTCAAGGTGCAAAATTGGGGTTATTGGGGCTTTTGAAAGTGTGTAAATGAGTCCTACGTCTATTTGAGATTACATCAAACTTAATCATTCAAACCTTTTGTCTACCTCAAAGCACCCAGAATTCCAACAGACAAACGCATCTTCACCACCACGCACACTCCGAGTTGTGTGTTTCAGGATGTGGATGAGAGGTAAGCCATGGCAGGATGTTTTTAGTGCTGAGCTATAAATTCTGAGTATTTGTACACAAATCACCCACCCATCAGGGGATAATAATGTTAATAAAGTGCCTTGTCATGTTTTGTGTGCATCAGGGCAGTTCCTCTGCTTGGATACCTCCCCCAGGACCTGATTGGTACCCCAGTCCTCCTCCACCTGCATCCCAGTGACCGACCGATTATGTTGGCCATTCACAGAAAGAGTGAGTCCACAGATTTAGATAGATAAAAGGTTGAATTTGTCTGCACAGAAACTCTGTCCCAGTCATAATCTGACTATATTATTGTGGCTTTCTCTCTGTAGTTCTTCAGTACGCAGGGCAACCATTTGACCACTCGTCCATCCGATTCTGTGCACGAAATGGAGAATACATAATTCTTGACACCAGCTGGTCTAGTTTCGTCAACCCCTGGAGCCGCAAGGTCTCCTTCGTTATTGGGAGACACAAAGTGCGCATGTGAGTATTTACATATTTTGTATCCAAAATGACTGGTAGGTTAAAAATCTTTTTGAATTAGTCCAGTAGATCGCCTCAGCGATCCTTGGGGGCAATTTCGCCCAATCAAAGTATGTCAACTAAAAGTGCTTGTTTTTGCCACTGAGTGCCTGACAATATTACAGAAAGGATCCCTACAGAGATAGACCTGTGGGACCTTGTTGTTTAACCAGATTTGAACTAACCCCTTAAAACACAGTTTTTGTCAGTGGAGTCTGGTGGCTTTGAACCAAGTTAAACATTTTAGTTAAACACATGAGATGTTACAGGTCCGCAGTCTCTTACAGTGGCTGTAACTCAAGTCACTCTTTGAATAGATATGAATTACACACTCTTTATTAGAAAGGCAAATTATGAACTAATAGTTTCATATATCTTGATCCAATGATTGATGTTTTTTGTTCATCAGGGGCCCTGTAAATGAAGACGTCTTCCAGCCCCCAGTCTCCTCCGTTGGCGAGATGAAGACCATGGACTCTGACATCCAGGAAGTTACTGAGCAAATCCATCGGCTCCTTCTACAGGTGAGGGAAGATAGAAATCAAGGACACGTGATACGGATTATAAAAGAATGAGTAGTTTATTTAAGCCATGATGGAAACTAGCAGCAAAGAAATCAAATCAAAATCAAGTAGAGACAAAACTGCTAATGAGCAACAAGTGGATTATTTTAGGCAGTGCTATGTCCCCAATGCTTTTTAATTCTTTTTAAAAATTTTTTATCTCTTTCTTCCTTCTCTATGTGTATGATCAGCCGGTTCATAACAGTGGGTCCAGTGGCTACGGTAGTCTGAACAGGAACGACCACCTTTTGAGCTTGACCTCCTCTAGTGAGAGCCTTGACAACGGCAGCGGGAGCAAGATGCAACAAGAGGAGGAGGAAGTGAGCGGCAAAGCCAGACCGGTGAGTACACCTAAATACTTATTTAAGTACAGTGTGTTCCAGCCCACATGGTCCTGCTTGTGCAGGACACAACAACTTTGACTTGATTGTTCTCAGACTGAAATGCAATGGAACACAGTTGAATTTTATCCACTTATTGTTTATTACTATATTTTGGGGGCTTAATAAAATGTGCTGCCAATATATTTGAAATCAGATACAACAGACTTTGCAGTATTAATTTCTTTAACAGGCGCTGTACTGACTCATGAGTCTTGTGTCTCTATTTCACAGCGGACCTTTCAGGAAATCTGTAAGGGTATTCATCTTCAGAAGAGCCAGGAGCAACAGACAGCAAAACCAGACAGCAAGAAATCCAATAGCAGTAAGTAACCTTCTGCATGCTGATTGAGTTGTTGAGATGGGGAGTCATATTTGTTGTGACCCCATCCTCACTCCTGGCCTGTCTCCAGTAGAGTCTGCACAAAAGACCCCAGCGGTGGTGCGCCCCAAAGACTCGGCAGCTCCTCTCAACTGGAAGGAGACCGGGGTCACAATGGAGGAGAGCAGGTCCCTTTTCCAGGAGGAGATGGCTTTCAATGATCAGACCGTCTACTCGTACCAACAGATCAGCTGTCTGGACAGCGTTGTCAGGTACAGACAGACGGGCTGACAGGATGGTGAAGAGTGGTAGCCGTTATCCTGTGTAGGAGACAATAGAGACAAATTCACGCCACACATTTTGACTTGTCAGTACAGGAAAAACACAGGTGGAATTAATAACATTAATGATGTCTGAATTCCATTGTGGTGAGACATTCCAGGACTCTGGTATTATGCTCACTCACTCATTAACACCTCTTGCGGGTACACTCGATGGAATGGAGCCACTGTTAACGTAATCATTTACATCTGTGCTTTTCCTGCTTTGATATGTCAAACTGCCTGCTGTGAAATGGGTATTTCAACACCAGACTTTGTGCTCTTTACATATATTATGCACCTTGTAACTTGAAGCTTTTGATTTTCGTCTCAAGTCTGAAAGAAAACTCCACCCTAAAATGCTTCACCACTTATTTTGTGATTTGTTTTTTTCCTACATTTTGTCGATAATGATTAATGGGGAAAACAGCTGATCACTGTGTTATGATTTGTGTAGGTACTTGGAGAGCTGTAATGTTCCCATCACCATGAAAAGGAAGTGCCAGTCTTCCTCTAACACCACATCCTCCAACTCGGATGATGGCAAACAGAAAGGCTCTAACAGCGTGCAGGTGTCTGAAGGTATTTTCACCACTTCATCTCCTACAGCGAAAGGATAACAGACATCTCTTACTGTCACCTCATCATGTAAAGTTATGGCCATTTTAAGGCCTTCATACCCTTTAAACTTCTCTTTTAGACTCTACATTGCCACTTCTTTGTCAGTATGTCTTGTTCTCTGTTCTCTTTGGCAGAACCAGCCTTGTTGAAGGATCAGTCTGGTCTCACCGCTTTAGATGGTCAAGATAAAAAGTCCAGTGACGCAGCCACAGCAGTAGTGGGCACCTCACTGCCCCTGCCTGTACCTAACAAACCAGAGAGTGTGGTGTCCATAACCAGCCAGTGTAGCTACAGTAGCACCATAGTGCATGTTGGGGACAAGAAACCTCAACCAGAGTCAGGTACAGTGCAGTGAAAAAGTATTTACCTCCAATTTGATTTCCTCCTATTGTTGCATGTTTATTATACACCGTTGCCCACAAAGTTGGAATAATTGTTCAATATCCCCAATTTTGTTAAAGCCTGAATACACAGTTTGCAAAGGTTAATTGTGGTATGTTTGAAAGAGTTTGATCAATAAAGTTGAGAAGATATACACTTTATTTATCAAGAATAAATCACATTGTCACAATCATTTCATGAGAAGAGGTAAAAAAAACATTTTATTCCAACTTTATGAGCAACAGTGTATAAAGATGTCAGATCTTCAGACAAAATGTGCCATTAGAAAAAAAGGATTATGGGTAGCGTAGTGATTATTGTATTGTTTCATTTATTGTTAGTTCAAAAAACCATTATCACCCATTTGAAAAGGTATTGGCCACTGAAACACAATAACAGGTTGCTTAATCAGCAACAATAACTGCATTAACTGTTAAATATTCAGCTGCCCATTCATATGGATGTGAACATACTACAGTATCTAACTGCAGTTGTTTTACTGACCTGTTGTTCGACCACAGGCCTTGATAGCCTGAAAGGGGCTTCTGACTCGTGTAATCTTTTTTAATTTTGTTTTATTATGAAATGTCCCGAGTCAAGCCCCTACAATGCTTGATCAACATTGCTTTTGTCATCGCTACTGCTAATGCTAAACCGTTGTTACATAAAACTACACCTCTGATTGATACATCATGTTAAACTCCTTTCCCGGCTGTCATCCATACAGAGATCATAGAGGACGTCCCGGGAACGGTAGAGATGCCAGAATCCAGCCAGAACTGCGGGGCTCCTCCTTCTGCTGTTTCACCTCCCAGTCAGGAGAGGGAGTCTTACAAGAAACTGGGGCTGACCAAGCAGGTTTTGGCAGCCCATACGCAGAAGGAGGAGCAGGCCTTTCTGTATCGCTTCAAAGAGCTTCGTGGACACACAGCGCTCAAAGCAAGCTGCTCTCAGTACCTGGAGCGCCGGAGAGAACAGACGGCTCCAGCAACCAGCGATGGTACTGATCACCAGGCTCAAATGTCACGTCAAAAGTCTCTAACAGATAACATTACATCTTTTGTAATTAATTTTGTTGTCAGTTGTAAAAGAAAACCAAAGCATATGGTACACATGCGTCTCCACAGTGTTATCATGAATAGTCATCGTCACCGTCCCCTTTGTTGTCAATTATTTTAGTAATAATCACTTTTCACTACAAATTCTTTTTTTCCCCTCTAACCTTTTAGCTCAACCTGCTGCTCGATACTGCAAGCACGGTGGAGCGGGTGCAGAGCCCAACACACGGCGGGGGACACGGAATAAGAAGACAAAGTCGAAGAGAGCAAAGAAGACGGAGTCCTCAGACAGCACAGTGTCCCATCACAGACAGCAGCTGCGGCCGCCTCTCCTAAACCACGGACTTAACCCGACCTCTTGGTCTCGCTCTGACACCTCCCAGTCAACTTTTCCCATGGCCTACCCCTCCGTGATGCCAGGCTACCCCCTCCAAGTTTACCCCAGAGCCAATTCCGTGGCTCCCCACACAGACGCCACCTTACCAGGCTTTAGGGACAACCAGGGCACACAGGCCCCTCCCTGCCCGTCATCCATCCATCCTCCACCCTACACCGCCCCCATGGTCACCCCCATTGTGGCTCTAGTGCTGCCTAACTACATCTACCCTCCAATGGCTCCTGGGCCCCCACCTCCACAGCCAATGTTCCACGCACAGACTGGTGGCTTCCCCACTCAAACGCAGCCTTTTTGTCAGGCTGCCTTTCCGGGTCAGATCCCCTTCGTTGCTCCACCCTCCTTCAGCGTTCCAAACCAGTTCAACCCTCTGAACCACTTTGCTCCTCAACCGGGCTACTTGGCCCCATCGTTCTGCTTCCCTCCATCTGTAGAAACTCCTAAAGCCCCCGTGGAGGGCCAGTCTCGCTCTTCGACTCCTCAGTCTGGAGGAGTTGGCGGCCCGGCATCCCCACCCCTGTTCCAGTCTCGCTGCAGCTCCCCTCTCAACCTGCTGGAGCTGGAGCTGTCTGTGGACAGGCAGGACAGCACAGCGCTCTCCTCTGGAGCACAAGGGAATAATGCATCTGAAAGGGAAAAAGTAGCAAGTGGCAACCAGACCAAGGAGAGGGAGCTGAAGCAGGTAAACAAGGAAGCAACCCGTGTTTTGTTTTCGTCTTTCCTTTTCCTCCTTAAGTCTCCCAGTGTCTGTAACTGATATTCTTCATTCGTAACCTTCTTAAATTGTCAGGATAAAATGTCAATACCTCACTGAACTCATTTTGGGTTGTTTCTGAACTCCCATAGGTGGGCATGTTCCCCCTGAGACATTTATCCACGTCTCTCAACCTTTTCACAATTTAATGCCATCGTCACAGTGAATCCCCTCCATATTAACGTGTGGCCGTTTTTTGCCATTGTATTGCTATGCCATGTGTAAAATCAAGTCAGTCTAGACTCCTCAGCTGAAATGTGGCCCAGGGTGTTAACACATGATATTATCCCTTACACCCTTTAGCCATCTCTCAGTCTCCTTGGTCCACCTGGACCCTTGTATTGCGAAGGCACGCCCTGTGTCTGTAGGCGCTTGTCTTGGGATAAAGTGTGCTCTAGACTGAGGGCTTACAGCAAAGAGGTAGGCGAATCATCAGAAAACCTCCACACTTCAATCCCATACCTCCCCAACCCATTATGCCAAATACAACTGTAACCGTTTCTCTTTCTTCCTTTTCATGATCAGCATTTTGATTCTTGCAATGTTCCTTGTTTGTCCAGTAAAACACACTGCCCAGAGTGACACTGATCATAACTAAAGCATCAGACTGAGAAACTTTACGAAGGCGTAAAAAATGATGTTTGAGTTACTTAGAAATGTCTACTGAGTTAAAGGAAGTCGTACTGTATGTATGGCTGAATGCACTCATAACATACTGTTTGATTTTGCATGCAAGAACTATACAATGAATATTAGCAGGGAAAGCAATTTTAGCATCAAAAGAAAACTGTGGTGAAACGTTATTGTTTTCTCTGTATTGTACAATGCTGAGATGTGACCAGGAGTATGACAAGATGTTTACAGCTATGATGCCTTCCCCAAACTCCCATTTCCCCATATTCTTTGTGGTCCTAGTTAATCATTTGCTCCACTTTAAATCAGCTGCAGAAGGATCAGGATCATTGTAGTGTTCCTAACTACGCACAGCCTTATAGTGTAGCTGTGATAATCAGATGGTGTTGTGTGCCAGGTGATTGGCAAGATGCACAATCTTCCACACTGCATTTTTAGCCTCAACTGGGAGTATATTTCTGCATAACATAAAGATGCAGGAGATGGAGGAGGCACTACAGTCTGTTGGCCAATGCTACGAAGCCAAGCTCCTCTTTAATGGTTCACCTTTAATGTGTTTGCAGGCAAGTTCACGTGGCGACGGAAACAACAGTGACGTCAACTCTTCATCCAGTGACATGTTGGACATTATTCTACACGAGGACTCCTGCTCAGGCACCGGCTCGGCCACGTCAGGGTCCATGGGCTCAGGGTCCAACGGCTGTGGAACTTCAGCCAGTGGGACGTCTAACAGCGGGACATCTAAGAGCAGGACGTCAGGCAGTGGGGCCTCAGCTAGTGGGACCTCCGGCAGTGGAACAGGTCAGTTTGAACATCTTATGGAAACGACGAGATGAGCCCCACGCTTCCTCAGTAATACATGAGCAGGAGAAACATGAATAAATGCAGTAGTACGGAAAGTAGAAAACACATGTGAACGTTATCAGCTTTGTTCTCATTTTAATATTCAGTTCCTAGTGGTAAGTGTTGTCTCTGACATTTAGCTGATGTTTATCGTCACAGGTTTTTACCAATGTGCATCACATATCAGCACAGAAATGTGTTTAGAAATGAACATGATCATACTGGCAGACTATTTACATTAATAATCTGTAGTGCAGTATGAAAAAAGCGAAGCGGCAACTGCTTGCACGTGATTTTGGCCCTTTAATGTTACTGTCTTTTGTAGTAGAATAAAATCTTTGTTTCAAAGGTAAAAACACTGTTCTCTGTGGGTGCTCTCAGGAAGCAACAACAGCAGTAAATACTTCGGCAGCGTGGACTCATCCCAGAACAGCCAGAAAGTCAACGGCCACCTGAGCAGCAGCGAGGGAAGGCCGATGGAGATGGAGATGGAGCAGAACGAACACTTCAAGTATGCACTGCAGGACCCGCTGTGGCTGCTCATGGCCAACACAGATGAGAAGGTCATGATGACATATCAGCTGCCCTCACGGTGAGTTGAAAGACGGAAGAAGCTCATAGCCAGTGAGGAGTAGGATAGTGGCTCTGTAGAAAAGACTGTTTTTAATAGTGAAATGCTAAACGTTCTGTTTGTTATGGGAGGCTAAAGGATAAGCATCCAGGCACGCAGTCCTGTACTCCTCACTAATGGGCAGGTTTTTCTGTTTATGAACAATGGAGGATGTGGGTGTAGCCAGTAGGCAGAAAATATCAGAAAGGTGTCATGATAGCTTATCTGTGCACATTGTCTGAGATTAGAAATACCACGACTTCCTCGAGGACAATGGAAAAATATCTCTTTGTCACTCCCCCAACTTTTTTACAGCATGCCACACATTAAAAACGAACTTGTGGTAGCAAACATGACACAACGAGGTCCACTGAAAAACGGCAGCTTTTAGCAGCTATAACAATGCACCGAAAACCACAGTGTGACGTTAACTTACAGTCCACAAATCATCCACAGACCTATTATATCTATATCCTAAATAGTCACTCAGTTGTTTATTCTTTACACTGTACGGCCTAAATTGTAAGATGATACATACGATTAGAGGCAGATCAGTAGCTAGTTATGATGCCATTGTTTAGCATAATTTACAGGCCAGTTAAAAGCAAGTATATCAGCCTGAGTACAACATATCACTCACGTCACTACATATACAGTATGTAACTCTGTGCTGGAAGGGATGTTTCCTCAGAATATTGAGCCTTCTCCTTGAGATGATGATGACTTTCACTGCAGCTATACAACAAGCTGCCAAACAAGGATCAACATGATTTTTTAGTTGTGGTCAAATTCTCTACATAGAAACAAGAATCCTTGCATGTTTCACTCTGGATGGACGCAATGACAGTTTTGACCACTAGATGGCGCCTTAAAGCTAGCACAGCCCATTGGACTGACTGTAGATGGTTGCCAGCACTGTGGGTTTGTTTTTTTTAAGTGGGAAAGCAAGAAGTATCAGTGACAAACACTTTAATAACTGGAGATGATTACAAAGATCAATGCATTTCCAACAATGAAAATATATCATCCGACCGTGACTGTTGGGTAGAGAGCTGAATGTGGCCGTGTTTGTGTGTGTGTTGTATCTGCAGTGACATCCAGAGAGTGCTCAGAGAGGACAGAGAGAAGCTGAGGCTGCTGCAGAAGAGCCAGCCGCGCTTTTCAGAGGAGCAGAAGAAGGAGCTGATCGAGGTCCACCCCTGGATAAAGAAGGGAGGTCTGCCCAAGGCGATAGACGTCAAGGTACAAGGACGGTTTTGGCTGTTCAATTCGTTTCATTTTACTTAGGCTTTAAAATGGATGCTGTGCAACAGGAAGAAATTCGGGAAAAGTTCATTTTGGTGTGCTCTGTTTAATTTGAATTGCCCAGGTGTGCTCCTGCTGTGAGACCACCTCAGAGGCGGCGGCGGCGGCTGCTGAGGACCAACCAGACCTGGACATCGGTGATGCAGAGACGGGAGAGGTCGGCTGCCAGCGGAAGCCCAGAGAGGACACTTTAAATACTGTCGTCATTTCCTGCCACGGCCCCTCTCCTGGCTCCATCTCTCAGACACAACCAGCCCGACAATAAACTGCTCAACACGTTCAGAGCGACACTCAGCACCCATCAGCCTCTTGGCCTGCACCAGTGAAGGACTTACTTTACATGAAGCGTCACACAGGTCTTTTAATCGACACACATCGAGTTCTCCATGTCAGTCTCCGTCTTGCTGGATTTTGAGCTGCACCAGAGTGGCTCAAACAGTCCAGACGGTGTGTATAATGTGAATATATGTAGTTGTTGAAAATTACATTTTATTTTATTTAAATATTCTTAAAAAACTGCATGGGGGAGGGGGGTGCTGAGCTCTACAACTACGTATGTGCATTTGTTTGTTTTTATGTAGCACTTGACGAGCAGCACCTTTGGAGAAGCAGGGAGGTGTTTCTATGCACTGGCGATAAGATGCAGAGCCAAATAAGGGAAACACAATATGCTCTCATACACCAGGCAGCACAGTGGAGGAAAAACAAACATAAATCAGCTGGCGGCTGCTCTGTTCACGCAGCAGGAAGCGGCTCTGCGGTGTTCTAACTGCTCTGCTGCGGTCAATGAATGAATTCAGCACTCTGTGACGTGATTTCCTCAGTTACAACAACACTGTGTTACGTCAGCGTGTGGAGAAAACAGGTGGAGTTCAGTCAACACTCCTGTCATTCATACCCATCAAACACCGACGGAATAAGAGCACTTAATGGGCTGCATTGGAGGAAGAACATGAATGAGAATCTGGTGCTTCTGCTCTAATTGCCCAAATTAATTTCTGGTAATGCATATAGTCATGGGGGGGGTTAAAACATGAAATATAACGGTGCTCCTGTATACAGCAGGCAGCAGGCACGGGCTCACGCTTCTCACCACCTCCTCCTGGAAGACGTACTCGGATAGTGAAAAGACAATATACACTGCGTTACAAGTGACAGGCGACGGCCAAGCTATTTTTTCCTGTACTGTAAACTTTTGGACAGTTCAACCTGTGACAATGTATCATATTTTATAGTCTGGTTTCAAGTAAATATTAACTACAGCTGTCGGGTAAATGTGCACATCTTAAGGTACAAACATTACTGATCCACAGACGCGATGGAGGTGGTGAAAACCTCTGAGGCTGCACTGAGTTACATTTACTCACCAGCCCATCGTCGTATTTTATCTCTGAGAGTTTCTAATCTAAAACTTTGCACGTTACGTAATGCAGTTTGTTTTCTTTATGCCTGTTTTCATTCATCAATTTCTTACTAAATGTGGAATTTCAGTAGCAGATGCTTCTCATTTAAAGAAACATTTTCTTTAATGCGTTTCAATGCTTGTGTGAATGTTTGTCTTTGATTCTGAGCTTATATATATATATATACATACACATATATATTTTTACATACAATGATTGTTTCTATATATATAATTTGCGCTTTTAAACTATGATGGAAAATCCATCTTAAAAAGCAGGCAGGACCAAGATTTTAAACATTTACTGTAAATGCCATCTCAAAAATGTGAGTGAGACAGTTCCCACCATGGACAGGACAGTACTAGAGTATTATGTTGTTTATAGGGGGGGGTGAGAAATACAAAGCCAGGAGAATATTGATGTTTTCCCCTGTTTAAAAGTGTGCCACATAACACTTGAAATGGTCTGATGTTTGCCCTCATAAATATGGAAAAGAGGACCCTGAGCATCCTGTGGGAGTGATTGAAGCTCAGTTACTGTGCAGAACAAACGTGGTCACCTCCGATGTCAGAGTTTAGGGTTATTGCACGGGTGTAAAGCAGCTCGGACAGATGTCAGACTGTGGAGAGGTTTCCTCCACTTTGAAGCTTATGCTGTAATTTGAGTGCTCTTATTGGCAACTTGAATATTTCCTGAATTTTGTCATTTGTCTTTCTGTTATTTGAACGGACACTGACAACATTTTTTTTTTCTATGGCGGATATTCTGTTATGTTTGTCAGATTTTCTCTAAATAAAATATTGCCTAATTTACGGTGAAGTGTTTTGTGACATTTCTTCCTAACTGTCGTCTAAGAGCGGTCAGCAGCGCATATTAGTTTAAACAGTTTAGAAAGTGGACGTTGGACTCTGTAAGATCGCAGCTGTTAATGGGCCGATGACCAATTAATGAGTATTAAGGACTGAAGACTTCAATTGGCTGTTTGCTGCAGATCGATGTTTGACAAATGCTAAAGAGGGACCAATTGATTCAGGCATGTAAACTGTGCCTTCAGAAGGGTTTAGATCGATGAATTGTCCAAAAAAAAAAATAAAACATGTATTTATTACCTATTATCTTTTTGCACTCTTGAGAGGACAGGCTATAAAAACCGGACTAAAAGTCGATACTTTCTCGTTTCAGTGGTTGCAGATGACTAAATGTGCCGATAATAACAAACTCCTACAAATGATCTAAAATGAGAAATAAGGGCCTGCTGTTCAGAAAAAGCTGCCCTCCGTCCTGCAGTCATGACATTCACCTTCCCGGTGCAAACGGATGTCTGGCCCAGCTCAGAGACAATAGCTGGGATGGGGATTTCTCCGCAGACAGTCGGATCCTGCAGTCCACTGCTCAGCAGGCTGATCAAAGAGACCCCCTCCCTCCCTCCGCCGTTCACACCTTCCCCACAGCCACAAAGGGCCCTCCTGCAGCGGACATTTGCACCTCTGGGGATCCGCAAATCCGGTCTGGTCACCACACAGACGCACAGATCTGAGCGGACTCTATCAATTTCTTTCTTTCTTTCTGTCTTATAGCAGTTACAAAGATGATATCCTACACCGTTGGACTCAGCTCACCTACTCAAGTACAGCTGGTACTCCCACAATGTAAAAATACTCAATCATTATGCAGAATGTCCCTTTACAGGGCTTTGATGACATTATTGGATCATTATGATAACTATCATTATGGATGCCCTAACATGTGACATTTTACATGGAGTAAAAAGTCAACATGTAGTTAATAGTAGCACACAATAGAAGCACCATCTACTACTTTACACACAGTTTCATCCATAATAATTCATCTTTTTTAGGAACTTATCACGTTTTGTTTGAACACTTTCAACCTGCAAAGCAACTGGTAGCTGTAGTTAATGATAACATTTTTGTCTTTGTAATGCGATGCGGAGGCATAAAATGTAGAATGCTGTGCCTCAGATTCGTACTATTTGTACTTTCTGTTGTGTAATTACAGCTCTTGAGTAGTTGGTAGCTTTCCAACACTGGAGATGTGTACAACTAGAAAGGAGAAATGCTCAGCTATAAGCCTGCTGGCTCTGTATTAATCTTTTTCTTGTCATTTCACCAAAGATCCCAGTCAGTGTGGATGTTTTACAGCTGTGGATAGTGTAAGAAGTGACACCTTGGCGTGGACATCACAGGAACACCGGAGGGGGCATCTGACTGGAGATGGATTAAGACCTGGTTCATGACTGACGTCTTTTCTTATTCATTTGTCGTTGTGGGAGCTGATGGTGGAGAGGCAGAACAGTGTCTGTGGCTCTCACCAGGATCACAGAGGTCATGTCGGAGCGTCTCTGTGAATTAACATGACTCTCCTGAGCTTATTTATTAGTCGTCTTCACTGAACTATTTGGCAAAAAACACTTTTTAGATTGCCCTGCATTAAAAGTCCCATAAATAGTATATTTTAATAAAAAACTGATGAACTATGCACTTATAAACTCACTATTTGATACAAGAATGATCACGGTGGCTTTGTTGGGACTTTAGTTCAATGACCAAGCAAGTTATTTGTTCCTGTTATTTTAGAACAGTAACATTTTTTTTAAAAAAAAGCTGAAGTGGAGCAGAGTTATAAAACCCATTTGTCAAGCCCTAAAGGCCTATATAAGGAGTTAGTGGATTACTCATTTCACACCTCACAAATGCCTACGATGTGCTAAGGGATCTTGGAAAGACAGAGAGAGAGAGAGAGAAAGAGAGAGAGAGGGAGAGCACACAAATGGCCCACAATTGCAGAGTAATAACTAATATCTTGGAAACAGCCGTGGGTGGGCGGATAGTGGGATCCTTGTGTGTGAAATGTGGCTTTTTTGGAAGCTGCAGCACAAATAGAATTTAAAGCAGGTCGTTTGTCAAAAAAAAAAAAAGATATTTATTGAAAAGTTCAAACTTATCAGGTGAGGTAGTCTACTAACATTTATCACGTATAAATACAAAGTTAAAGACATCCTAAATAAAAAATAATTTACACACTGCCGACAATGCACTTCTAGTGGGACAGCCATCTTCTATACAGCCCAGTCATTTTCAACAAGTACATATTTACATGTGCATTCACCCCTTCACTGAAGGCAGGCCCATACACTTCCACATGAAGAGCCCACAGGTCTCTGACCTCTGCAAAACAGATTTAATTACATATTTTATTTATTAAATACACTTTAGTTTAATTGTAGTTCCAATAATTACACAAAGAGCTTCTCAGATGCCTTTCAACACGTTTCAAAGTTGTCATCTCAGCAGTGTTCCTGTCATGTACTGAGGCCTAGCCACAAAAACACCCTAACACAAAGCATTAACTCCTCTTCTACTGTGGTTTAAACATGCTGGTCCTTATTAAGGAACTACCACGGCCTCCACACTGATTTGGGGTAAGTTAAGCAGGGTAAGCTCAGCACATCCTGGCTGTCGGCCTCCTCTGAGGACGAGACATGACTTTGCTCCGAGTCGGTCTCATCCAGGTCAGAGCAGAGGTCGTCGCTGGAGGTGGTGGAGGGGGCCGGGGACACCAGAGCCGTGTACATGCTCTCAGACACGGACCATGAGCCGCTGCTGCCGGGGTACTCGGCCGCCGTTTCCGGCAGCATCACCCGGAGGCGCTCCTCGTCGTTCAGGGGCATGCTCTCCAGGAGGTGGTTCAGCAGCTCCGCGGCTACCGTGGGGTCAATCCCCGGGCAGCTGGACACGAAGGTGTGGACGTCGTGCATACACTGGATGTAGCCTGCGGCGAACCGCTCACAGGCCTCACGGTTGACGGCGTCCACTGGGCGGACAGAAACCACAGAGACAGCCGTTAGCTCACAAGTTAGCACTGCAACGGTCGGTCACTAAAGTCGGCCTCTGATTGGCTGACACGCGTTCGAAGCTGCACTCAGGCACCTGTGACCGCATCACAGTTGATTAGAATATTAATCCGCTGGCCGTTATGAATAAATTTATAGGTAGATTTTAAAGAACTATATTGTTCTGCGGAAGAATGACAGGTAAATTATAAACTAGTTTAGGTTAATGTTTTTTTGGGTGGAAAAGTGGAATATTTAACAAATAGTTGCTTAATGGGCAACTCTCGGGTAAATGTATAATGTTTACCTTGAGCCTGGTTTTGCAAGATACTCTCCACACGTTTCACTGTCATCTCCAGCACTTCGGCATTCTCCATCTTTGATTGTAACTGCAGCGGGTGACAAGAAAACAAGAAAAAAAAAACGTGAGTAACAAGCGCCAGCGACACATGCTAGCTAGCACAATACATCTATTTGCTTCGTGTGGAGAAACAACACAAGCTACACAAAGCAGGGGCCTAAAACATTCGTTATAATATCTCACGTCTGCATCGGCGATGAGAACTCTGAGTTCTTGTAAACTTTCATTGATGCGAGCCCTCCTTTTCTTCTCGACCAGGGGTTTCCTCATCTGCCAGAACAGCAAGAACAATGAAGTTACTCCCCCCCAGTTGTGTTAAAACGTGATTAAAACGCATTAAGTGCTCACACGGGCCCGTACCTTTCTGTCAGATTGGAGTCCACTGCTGTTATCACCTCTGTCCATTCCGTTTGTGTTGCTGCGGATGGGGGCCATGTTGGTGAAGTTTAACCCAGGCGCTGCCAGGAGCCACCAGACTGCAGGTCGGTGAGTAAACCTCAAAGAGCCGTTACAGCTCGTCAGTGGGACAGATGGCCGGACGATCCCAGCGAAACTCGCAGAGAGGCTGGGCTCCTTAATGCTGCTGCGAGGGGGCATGCACTTGGTATATATGACGGCTCATTTGCATGTGAATGGGTGAAATGGCTACGGGAGCACCGAGGGCGCGCAATGCTCGTACCCGCCAGTCATCAGTGGTCATGTTAGCTTTTGTCTCCCAACTTCAGCCTGAGCCACAGGCTGTGTGGTCTGAACCTAAATACTGATTAAAAACATGATCTGCCAGAAGGGGGTCCAAAATAGGCTCAACAACTTCAACAGCCAAAACACAACCTGTTTAATCAGTGGAAATACTAATGCATCTAAAAACCAAATACACTCAGATAGGTTATTTCAGTATATGAAGCTACTCTTGCTAAAAAGCACTTGAACATTTAAGCTTTTCATGTTATCTTTCTTAAGCACTCTGTTAATCTGTGTCACCATTATGGGCCATATATCTGCCAATTCTCACATTGCATCATTAGTCAGCTGGGCCTATTTCGGGCCTGATTGTTAGCCATCAGTCCATAGTTATGAGGACTAGGCTTAGTACTCCATTCACCCTGTAAAAAAAACTAATGTGAATGGGACTGTATGAGCCATTTGTCAAGTACATTACTTGTGCGTAAAGAGAGTAAAGAGCCTCTTGAAATGAACAGGCAGCGTCGAACAGTGCTGGCTCTATTGTACTGACAGACAGAAAAGAGAGATCGTCCCTTTATTCTGAGGGTTTCATGACATTTTCTCATTGCCTATTCTTCTGTAATTTGTAAGTAGTGCTTTTCAGAAAGTGTCACTCTTGTATCATCGGCACTTGCTTCCTATTTTGTTAATATCTAACATGCTGTGTGGCTTATGTCTGTAGTGAGTCAAAAGGACACACTGAAATGACTATTCACATATGGTGGGGAGAGTTGTGTGCATGTGTGTGCAAATTTGCATGTGTTGGGAGATTTGCATTTCGAGGGGAGCAGTGATGCTGATCGTCTGGCTGCTGGATGTTTGGTTTTAGTTAGTTTACTTAAAGAGAAAAAAACACATCTGATCAGACGTGTGAAATGTGACTGTACTTATGTACAATAATTCTTAAATATTTAAATGATCTATATCAGCTACTCCCCACTTTTCTAACCACATGCCATGACAGTTTTAGAAATGTAAAATTTGCTTTAAGCTCTACTTACAGGTTCATACCATACAAAATGCTCAAATTACATGTCATAAAATGATATTGTACATCTAACACTTACACCAAGGCACATACAGTTCACAGTACACAATGTACTGTGCAATAAAGTGTGTATTACGTGCCTTGACGAGCCCACAAATAGGTGGAGAGGGTTATTAATATTCTTACTATCAGTAGTAGTGACCCAGTGCTAACTTTATTGCAGTAGTAGCTGGCTGAGAGTTTTAAACATCCCTACATTTCCGGATGATACTGTTAAGAAACATAGTTGAGAAGAGGAGATTCAGCTTTAAATAAAATACGGAAAGCACTACCATATCAGGCACAGGCCTTCAGAATAAGGGCACAGGGTACTCCAATATCAACAAACTGGGGATAAAATCGCTTATTTTAATCTTTAACAGATTGAAACAAGCGAATATATTTATCGATACACCAAATGGTTCTCTAACTGTGTATTTCTTGTTAAATTTAAACGTTTAAATCGGACACGGACTTTTATTTTGATAGCGGCGAGGCGGCTTTTCCTCCAGACCCACACAACGCTTGTTCGTCAGAGAAGACGCTTTTCTGATGTCACTGAGTCCCGGGGGCGAGACTGGTCCTCCGCTATATAATCCTCGCGGCTCAGTGGATGAAACCACCGCACTAAATCCGATACCAGATAAAGAACACACACACTGAACAAAACAATCATGGTGAAGATCACCTTCCAGCCAGTTTCGGCGCAGAAGCCCGAAAAAGAGACCGATGGAGAGAAGATCATTATACCTCAGGCTCAAGTGAGTTTGCACACTTTATTTTTCTTTGTTTCGTGCTGTGGCATGTGTCTTGTGTCTCAGAATAGTGTATACTCGTTTTGCTAAAGGTAAAGCTAAGTAGATTAACCTTAATATGCTTACTCTTAGCTGCAATATTAGATTTGTCCATGCACCACCGTGTCACTTGATAGGATTTAATTTTAAACTGGTAATCCTTGGTCTGTTTAACATGCAAGCTTGAGCAAAAGCCAGTGTATGCTTTCAATAAGGTATGGCATTTTTGTTTTGTTTTTGTGGATAACCTGCAACTGAGAAGTTGAAACCACACTGCCCACTGCAGTTTATTGTATAGCTATTGCTGGTGGAGACAGGAAAAAGCTTGTTATGCAATAATGTTGTAATAATAACAAGGGAATAGACCCAACACTGCAGCCTGGGGATGTTCACATTACGTCACCTTGTTTGGCCACCGTGAGGACACACTGCAGATGTGTGTCCTCTGTGTGTGTGTCTCCAGCAGAATATGGCACTATTACTCTCACTGGTTCATGAAGAATTGATATTTGATAGTAAAAACAAAAATGAAGCCTCCCCTTTATCTCAGTATGGACGTGCAGATAGCCTCACTGTTGAAATGAGAGAACAGCGGGGCTGTCAAATGCGCTCACTGCACCAGTCAGTGACCTCACGAGGTGTTATGCCATGTGGATCCTGCAGGTAGCGCCTGAATGGGTGATCCGGGATAACAGTGTGTTGTGTGTAAACAGTGGGTGCAGTGTAAAGGCAACTTGTCTTTTTATTCTCTCTCAGAATTGGCATAATAAAAAAATCAGTCGGTTAAAATGAGTAAAAGTAGATGGACAAAAATTCCAGCTTTACTACAGTTTTAGCTCTTCCTGTATCCTCTGAGGAGGTTTTGAGGCACTACTCAGTAGATTTGAGTTCATCTGAAGGATCAAGAGGTTCAGAAAGGATTTGAAATAATCTGAAACTAATCAGCAACATTACAGATTGCAGGTCTTTAGGTTTCAGGCTCCAGTTCTCAAACATAGGGATCAGCCGGTGTAACAACAGAATTAAACTGTGTTGATAGAAAGAGACAGAGAAGTTTAACGTGCACATTGCTGTATCTTGACTGTCTCAGCAAGTTTTAAATTAGCCTGATCATGACGATTTGGGATTGTAGCAGGGCTTAATTGAATGTATAGGCAGTCAGGCTTGTCTGTTTCTTGGCCTCCTCTCTGGGCTACCTCCCTGGAGTTTAACATAATTAGATATCTGTCACATGGACGCCTGTCTAAACCTCATCTTTTTATTCCCCAACATGCTGTATGCAATGAATACCACTTGATTACGCATCCATCACTGATGCAAACACATATTTTCTCCTGTTTGTTACGTCAACAGAAGATTAAGACATGATCTCAAAGGCTGTGTGGATTCAGATTGGCTATGATGGTCGTCTAGGCGTCAGAGCCAATGTGTGTAGATCTATTAATATGTCTGCCTCTGCTGAGGGACTCCTGCGCCACGCAATTGTTCTCGTTTCGACTCCCACTGAGGGCGCTCGCTAACTGCAAATATGGAGCGTGGAAGTAGACCTCTAAGAATAGACCCAGACGGCCACGTGCCAGCATCTTCGTCAGTGCCTGGCACAATCTGTTCTCCCTGCTTCCGCTCTCCATAGCAACAGTAGTAGGGAGAGGACAGCAGATTGACTGAGAGACTGTGGGTGGGCATCTGGCATGACGTCCTACGTCTACCAGATCTCCTTGCCTGACTAAAAACTTGGCAACCACCTCTCATCAAAATTACAATTTGGACTCTATATTTTACAGCATGGCAGTGTGAGAGGACATTACAACCACTGATACCCATCATAGACCTGGATATGGTTAATTTCAAGTTAACTACTATGCTGTGGTACCAGTATTTCTCCAAAATGGAGTCTGTAGTAGGTTCAAAGTTAGATTAAAAACTTTTGCACTATTGACGACAAATATTTCTAGTATTTTACACTTGTTTTGTATTATTGGAAAACCAGCGATCTTTAATAAAATTGATTGTTTTTGATAAAATACTGTGTCAAATGATGCAGTTCACAATCTCCTTGTCAATTATCTGACTTTTCCTTCAGTGTTTCCTTACTTGTCTGCTAAGCAAACAATTTTTTCTTCTTTACAGGAGCAGCTGGTTCTTCCTGTCAGGCCCAAGAAGCCTTTTCCAACTGGCCTCTGCTGCCTCACCTTCGGCCTGGTGGTCTTCATGTCAGGACTGGTGCTGGCCTCTATCTATGTCTATCGCTACTACTTCATACCTCAGGTGAGCCTCACATTTCTTACATTAAATCCTGAACCCAGCGCCGCTGAACATTAATTGACAATTTTTTTTTTAGAAATCAACCTAAAGCAACTGTCTCATGCTAACTCAGCTCTGTTGCGTCCCATCAGCAGATCCCAGAGGACAGCCTCTTCCACTGCCGGGTTGTCTATGAGGACTCTGTGTACGCTCCTCTGAGGGGTCGGCAAGAGCTTGAGGAGAATGTTGGCATCTACCTTGACGACAACTATGAACAGATCAGTGTACCTGTGCCGCACTTTGGTGGCAGTGACCCTGCTGATATCATCCATGACTTTCAGAGGGTAGGTTAAGACACCCACAGGTTCCCTGGTTTGCTCTCATTACATTTTCATGTTAAAGTGTTTTATTATGGATGAGGGTTTAACCTCTTTTAATCTATTCCAGGGCCTCACAGCTTATCACGACATTGCTTTGGACAAATGCTACATCACTGAGCTGAACACAACCCTGGTGATGCCTCCACGCAACCTGTGGGAGCTGCTCGTCAATGTCAAGGTGAGGCGCTCTCTGCATTTGCTGTTGATGTCATTGGCGAAGCAGCTGTAAAAGCATTGTTGGAGGTGAATGGCTGTCGGGGAGACCCAAGGGCAGCATGTTCTTATCCTCCCTCAGACAGGTCGACTGATTAATTTGTGTTTCTTTTTGCGACAGAGAGGGACGTACCTTCCTCAGACTTACATCATCCAGGAGGAGATGGTGGTGACTGGGAGGGTGAGGAACATGAGGCAGCTGGGCCCGTTCATCCACAGGCTCTGCTACGGCAAAGAAACCTACCGCCTCAGACGCCGCAACCAGCATCGACGTGAGTGCACACATCTTTTTCCAGTCGACTCCAGCAATATGAGATGCTAAATGATGAGTGCTGGGTCACTTCCGCTATTTTATCACCCACCGTCACACCAGCTCTGGTGAGATGTTGAGTCATGTGACGTGTGCTGGGTCCCTGTGATCTCTCTGTACTTGAGGAGGAAAGTATTCCTCCGGTGAGTCACAGGGAACCCGGTGTTCTGTTTTGGTGTGTAGGAGCAAACGATCATGCAGAAAACAAATACAACCAGAACCAAATAGGGGCTTCCTAGTGAACATGTTGGTCAGTGTGTGTGTGTGTGTGTGTGTGTTTGGTGTAAAATCCTCCTCTAACAGCCTGGCAGCCTGATTATCTTGCCAGTGTGTGTGTGTGTGGGTGCAGCCTGGGAACTTCCTGCTATGTGAGTCACTCGTAGTGCAGTGGACACATCCACACATTCTGGAGGAGGCAGTGATGCACATGAGTGATATCTCTGTCGTTGCTGCCTTTGATTGGAGTGAGAACTCTCAGAAATTATGCAACAAACTTCCCCTGAGTACATATATGGATGTGATTTGCGGGGATCACCACTGCTGATTCAAAATGGACGCCCGTAGGCACGGTGGCGGTGGACGTGTTATGAACAATGCAAGCCCCCACTTTCGGTACTGAACAGATTTTCTAAATGCATCTTCTCTTCTCTTCCAGGTATCGAGAGGCGTGAGACAAAGAAGTGTCACAGCATTCGTCATTTTGAGAACACTTTTGTGGTTGAGACCGTCATCTGCGACAGGCCCTAAGTCTGAGAGAATCACAGCCATCCAACACTGAAGCCAATTCCAAACCATACCTCTTGAATTCTTTAGGCTTTTAACTGCACTTTAAGAGCAAGTTTTTGTCCAACAGTTTCAGTTTTAATGTTTTTTTTTTTGTCTCTAGTTGGAAATGCTCTTTTATTCTTCATGTACAATGTTAATGTCTTTTTTTATTCCGATAGTCTGTATATTCGGATGATGTAATACGTGTGTCTGGATGTATCTGTAGCTTGTCAGTTTGTGCATAAGATGTTAGTGTGTGTCAGTTTGTCATCATTTTCATCAGAAGACTTGATTTTATTTTTTTGATTTTATTTTAGACCTGTCCTTGTTGTTATTTAGTAACCCAGTGCACTGTGAGTGGTGGTAAGGATACTTGGAAGCTGCTTGCACTGTTTCTTGTTATTTTTGTTTTGTTTTAAATGTCAGAAAATGGCAAAACATACCTCATGTAGTTTAGACGTTTCTTTGCTGGTTTATATCATTAATCAATGGTGTACATAACTTTGATTGTTCCTAAGCAATATATACTGTAAATTGATTTTGAACATATTGTTACATGCATAGATTTTTATCTGAAATCGACTTGTTTTGTGAATGATCATTTCTTTTTATGGTTTGTCTCTTTATTTCCTTTGGTATCACACTTTCCTACTCCTTTGGATATAAAAGCTTTAGACTGTAGTCAGTAGCAGTGCTTTAGAGGGACAGAAGGAACCAAAGTCTGCAGTCAGCAACGCTATGCTTAGTATTCAAGATATATGAAATATTTAGAAAGAATGCTTTTTACTGTAGATGATATCAAAGGCTGAAACTCATTTTGTCTTGCTCCTCCTCTTTTTCACTTGGATTTGCCTGTTGTTTTTAGCTCTTGCCAGTTCCCAATCCTTCCTATTTTGGCATTATAATCTCTACAATGTTGATTTGTCCCAACTTAGAAAAAAATTGGGGTGTCTTTCTAATTTGGTGTCTCAGTTGAGACAGATCCATGATTTGTGCTCATATTTCATTGTCTTGGGTATCTTTTTCGCTGTACAGTCGATTTTGCTGCTTTAAGAATAAATGATCAAACTTTTCTTTGACTTATTAATGCTCGTCTGTACATGTGTGCACAGTGTCAGTAAAGCATACACATCATTAATTAACAATATTCCAACATGTTAAAAGACAGCTAGTCGTCATAAAGGGAATCATTACAGACACAATGTAACTGGGACAAACACACAGCCCTGATCAGTTCAGGTCATGTGGGACATGCAGCTGATATTTTAAAGTATTTCAAAGGTTCTGTGGACGATAAAACTACAGCCTCACCGTGGCGACTGTAACACACCACAAGATGAATCATTCGTGGTTAGCGAGACTTCGCTTTAAAATGGAAACGGAAAATTTGGCTTCAAAACGGACATCATGCAATCTGTTGACAGACAGCCATAGAATGGCACAATAACACAAACACATTTGTGGGTCAACAAAATCTACACGACATAATCTGACGAATATTCATTTTACTTGTGTTTAATTGTGTTTTTGTCTGGACTTTATTCTACAGACTAGTTGCACAGAAGAACAGAAAAAGACCAGACTTGCAACCTGTAGGTCAGATCAAGAAGCACCATGGCTCCAGAAATACACAAATTTCACTTGAGGAAAAAATGACAGAAACAGAAATTAAGAAAACTGAAAACAAAGTGAAAATGAGCACAAACAACAGTGAAACCTAACAAATAGGAGGCTGGTGCAAAATGAAAGCAACAAGACAAGTAATGCATATAACCTGAAACATGACAGTTTCATGTCCTGTTTCACGCTGATTCATTTATACAATAAAGACGTCATCAATGTACAGAAAATCTACTAAGTGAGTGCTGTGCCGACTCATAAACACCTTCCACTGTGAACACAAGGTGACTCTGGTCAAGCAGAGCAAAATGAGACGGAGCAGCTTAATGTACAACTTTCCATTTGGGTTTAGCTTCGACTGCGTTCACATGAATCAAATGTCCTCCTTAATATCAAAAGAGTCTCATCAGCTGTCTTAATAATGCTATTGCACACGTTGGAAGCGGCATTGTTAAAAAAAATCGAATGAAAAGTACATATACAATCATATTTATATTATGTCATGACCACAGACGTCACACCTACATTTTGGTGAGTGATAAAGGAATTTATAACTAAGAACAAATAAAAACGCACTCAGTAGGTTTGTAGTTAAGGAACTTTCAGCCACCCTTTCCACTCATTTGTGTCCTCATTTGTATTAGGGCGAATGAATAAGTATAAACCCCCTGAGTATTATGCGAGTTTGCATTGTTAAAGTCAGAGATAAATTTAAGATTTACACAAGAATCATATTTTTGCCACTCAGCTTCAGGATTTATTAATGCAATAAGTTACAGGATGGAGACATTGAGTTAACTTCTCTCTGCATCTAATTATAAAAAGTGAACATGTTTGAAAACCCACAGTTTATTGGTTAAATATATTTCTGATTCTATATATTTCTGATTTTCTATATTTATTTATATTCTTTATATTTATAGTCATTATGGTCATTTTTTATATCAGTGATAGACATAGTGACTTGTTGCACTATTTCTTAAAATAGTCACAATGTGCCAAAGAACCAAACTAAGAAGGCCAGCTATTAATAAAATGTAAATCGAAATTATAATATGAAGTTTTTAAAAAATCTGTTATCATTAAGCTAATTAGAATAACCATTAATAAATAACAGTGAAATACATTCACGTGTTTTAGGAACACAACTGGTTGTTTGATTCTCTTTTCATGATTTATTCCTATAATTGTAAAGTGAATATGGAAATTAATATTTGAATTAATATTCAAGTTTGATTCACATACTCGCTTCAGTTAATTTATTCACTTGTTTTAAGTTGACTCTTTACGTAAGTCTGTGTATATATATATGAGATTCCTTTTAAATAAAACATGTGTCTTTATGAGAAGTTTGCTAAATGTTGAACCAAATATATGCCTGAAATGAATCAGCCCGATCTTAAATGACGGATCTTTAATGAGACCAGTACGACGGTCGCTCATGTGGCGCACACACTCGTTGACAAAGCTCTCCACTGCGCTGCTGGAGTCCGCTTTATGGTTCTAAAATTAATGGTGCCCCACATCAGTTTCTTTGTCACTGTGTAGGACTGAAGGACCTGAGAGTGCTTTGAGCCATCTCACAAACTCACCCTCAAATCACTTTAGAAATAAGTCACATTGCATTGTGACATTGGGGTATCTAAGATCTCTAAGGTTGCAGAGATGCCTGTCGGCTTCCTGCCGGTGGATCAAATCGCGCATCAGATCTGCTCTATGCTACATTTTAGCTGTACCCTCAATACTGTGGTTAATTAACATTGCACTTTGGCCTGCTTAATTTCTCTTAGTGCATCTCGCACCTGCCTGTCAGCTACTGGAAACAATACTGGCTCTTTTTCAGTTTCACTGCCCTAAAGCCTAGGAGGCCAGTCTGTGCGTTTACTACCAGCAGCCCTCTGAGGACAAATCACATTTTAACTTCCCCCCGTGTTCAGACCTCTGAAGTGCTGAAGGTGGCTCTTCTCTGGCTCATCACTGACAGCCTGAAGGTGTTTTTGGTGCTCCTCACCTCATGAGCGATGAAGTAGTAGCACAGAGCGTCCAGGCAGCAGGTGATGTTGGACAGACACATGGCTATCTGTATGAACAGGCTGATCCTGGTCTTGGTGCCACAGTCCTCAATCACTCCTTGGTGCACCTGGAATTATGTGAGGGGTTACACATGTCCGCCCATCCTGCCTACGTGCAAGAAAACCTGAAAATCTTCTTCAAACCATAAAACACTGCAGGAAACCCTCACATTTTGTGTGTTCTTATAAGGCTTTTTTGAAAATGATCTCTTCATACTTCTGCTCTACCTTTTTTTTTTTTACATTTGTTGTATTTGTTAACCTATTACTACCGGTCATCTTCTGCTTTAAACAGTCTGTTGTTACGAAACTTTGATGACGAGCAGTCTGACACAACACTCATGATCATGTTGTCATGATCATGTTGTCATGATCGGTCATAATTCTACATAGCCGTATGTGTATATATATATATATATATGCATAATGTGCTTCATCATCTACTGGTTAAATTGGCTGCTTTCTTTGCTTCCATGCACATATTTTTGTAACATTAATAAAATCAAGTGAAAAACCTTGATTCACTTAGAAAATGTGTCTTGGTTTTGGTTTGCCATTTATCTGTGTTCACAAATATGTCAGTATTTCTGTAAAAAAACAAGACAGGAAGCACTACATCTGTCAGTAATGTAACACACTGATGCACAGGTTAGCGCACACAGCGCAGTTTATAGAAAATCAAAGCACTCTGTTCCAGTAAAGTGATTCAGAATTATGGAATCCATTCCCCTTTTCACGGACCTGAATTACTATAAGACAGGTTATCTAAAGTCATTTAGATTTTATCTATATGTATTTTGGAATTAAATCTTTAAGCCAACATGGATGGAAAAAAATGTTAACATTTACATTTTCATGGCAACTTCATCTGCTGGTGAAGATCATGTGATGTGACCAAAAGCTCCAAAAGTGGACCTTGGTTTGTCACCTTTAGCTATCAACTGTAACCATCATCACTAGTTTACTCAAAAAGAATTTGCATTTGATCTCACCAGGAACTGCAGGAGGATGCCGAGGTGGCTGGGGGTGAAAGGGAACAGGAAGGCACTCAGACTGCTATAGATGATCTTCACACAGGCCCGGCTCTGCGGGCTCCGCTGGCCAGACAGCTGAAGCGCCCAGATGGTCTGCATCGAGCAGTAAACCACCACCAGCGCAGGCAGCAGGAACCCAAACACCTGCAGACAGATGATCACCTTTGGGCTCCAGCCTTTCTTTGAAAACCTGTGGAAGCAGTGGAAGTCTGTCGCGCCGGCCTCCCTGAAGCGATAGATGGTCGGAGAGATGGCCAACAGCACCAGCACCCAGACCCCCATGCAGGTCCCCAGAGCTGCCTTGGGTGAACGCAGTTGCTTGGCTTTGAACGGGTGACAGATGGCCACCCATCTGTCCACAGCTATACACATGATGATGTAGATGCTGCCATATATCCCGACAAAATAGAGGCTTTCCAACACCGAACAGAGAGGCTGGAAGGTGGCAGGCCAGAGGTGATTGGTGGCGTGCATTTTGAAGGGA
The DNA here is from genome assembly GCF_042242105.1 of Pempheris klunzingeri. Classification (NCBI taxonomy): domain Eukaryota; kingdom Metazoa; phylum Chordata; class Actinopteri; order Acropomatiformes; family Pempheridae; genus Pempheris; species Pempheris klunzingeri. The sequence goes on from NC_092026.1 coordinate 9,102,893, forward strand.
AGAGGGAAGAGGAGGAGCATGTCCATCAGAGCCAAGCTGGTCATGTAGATAGTTGACTCGGTCCATTTTCGCAGAATGATGCAGAACACAAACAGCGCCGCAACATTGAGTATCAGACCAATGACGAATATGGGGACGTAGATGACAAGCTCCAAATATGTCATCAGGTGGTCCACCCTTTCAAACGAACAGTTGTTTGCCATGGTGTCGTTGCTGCTGCAGGGAAAACAGTTTGACGTGAGTCACTTTCAACACTCGGACACAATTTCAAAGCAAGGTTTGAATTGCTTGTGGGATTAAATCAGCTCTTTATGACATTATTCTTTGTTCCCACTAGAAAACATAAGTAACGTGTGCCTCTGTGCCAACCACTTGAAACCTCTCCGCTGTGTGGGTTCACAGGCTGTGAGCTTCATTTTTGTATCTGCTTTTTGATGTAAAGGTCAAATACATAAAGAACATCTGTATCATCTTAGTTTAAATCACATGCGCAATATGTTCAATGTGAGTTTGAATTAGTAGTAATAAGGGTATGATTTAATTTAACTGAAATATCATACGTTTGAAAGGAAACGTCTTGAAACTCTTGGCTGCTGCAGCGGGATCACAGGTTTGACTGTGTGCATGTTTTAACATACATGACCGTTTGACCTTTCCAATGCACCTGTCTTTACAGAACCACTAATAAAAAGTCCCATAAGGACCAAAGAATGATTTAAACACATTTGAATACAAGGAATCAGGTCCTTTGTGGAACCTTCCTACAGTCGTCACTACAGCGAAGTGTCAGCTTGTGACAGAGAAAACCAGAGCCGCCATCACTCTGAGGAGTGAAAAATGGTTTTAGAGGAAAGACAAAAACATATGTCTGAGCAGGAATGTAGGTATGTATACAGTACTGACTTATATCTACTAATTTTAATGTATTTACAATATAAGTCTGGGTTGTTATTCAAACATTTAAAAGTGCTGCACAGGTTTGGTTCATCATTAACATTTAATCGTATGTTGTGCAGTGGAAAATGTGAAATCTTAGTTGTGCCCTTACCTCATGGGTGCCAGTCTGTCAGTCGGGTGTTGTGCAGTGTGTGTGTGTGTCTGGCTGTCTGCACTGTGCCAGACACTTCTGCTTTCTCCACCTTTGTTGTTTCATCACCACTTCCTGAGTCATGCCACATTGACATGCATACGTTGCATGTGTTCAAAAGTGCATTACAGCCATTTAAGTTCAAAGCAGAGGTGAAGTTGTCCAGCAGCTCTTACACTTTTTGAAGATACACACGTGCACAGCCTCCGTAAACTGCCAGCACAGAAGATTTCACTTGTATTGGTAATATGTAAAGAAGTGAACGCTATGTGAGTAATATTCATGATGATAAATGTGTTGTTCGTGCTGTGCTGAAGGGAATGTCAGTGATTTTGCAGGTATCAAAGTACTAAATAAATTAAAATGTCTTCCTGATAACGGTGCTAGAAATTCCACTTAAGACAGGACGATTTGTCCTCTGGGGCCTGCGAATGTCTGTACAAACATTTATCTGAAACCATCCAATAGTTGATGAGATATTTTGGTCTGGACCAAAGCTGTAGACTGAAGGACGGGCCAAAGTTGCAAAATCTGGAACGCGCCTCTAACGTGGCTCAAGATTAGCTGAAAGACTGAAAACAGACACAAACAGGACAAAATTAAATAATATTGAGGAAGCTGTAATATTGGCCAGCACCACAGCTCTCTCACGAGTTTTTCTGTGAGAGTGTGGTTTTGTATTTTCTCAGACTGGAATTTCCATTTCTATATAAAAATTAGGTCATAAAGGCTGATTGTTCACCGTGTCATGTGGCTGTTGGTGTTTACTAAGATCTGCATTGGACTATTGTTTTTTATCATATATGTGTATGTGTACACACAGATGCTGAAACCAGGGGACTTTATCTTCTTCTATGTGTCGACTTTTTGAGTCAAAGACTAATGTGTTTTTAGATTGTTTCCTTCCCTTCATCGAAGTATGAAACTGGTGGTGACGAAGCATGATAACAAACTGTGATTTCTACACTGAGACAGTTAGTAGTGTTGGTGTCAGTTGGTGTCAGTCTGTGTCAGTGGAAGTCTGTCTTCCTATCTCTGAGAGACTGACTGAAACCTGAAAAATTCAAAGTGTTGTTGGCTCTGTGCGAAGCTGCAGAAGCAGATTTTCAGACTGTGATTATCTTTGAGGGTTTCCTGGTTTCAGGTGCTGAGATGACTAATGCGCAAGTGTAAAAACATTTCATATTTCCCCTTTCATTAGAAGAAAAATGCAAGACTCGTAAATGAATCTCAGTGCTCATCGGTCAGCAGAGTAATGTTTTGGAACTGGAATAAATCAGAAAGCTTTAACGCACGTCAGTGTAACACGTCGCTTTCATTTTTAGAAAGAACATTTCTTTTTCTGTAAATGAAAATGAAACTGCCAGCCACACTGCCACCTACTGTTGTGACTGAAGTGAGGTCAAAGAACACAAAGCTCTTCTCACTTAAACTTAAATTATCCTCTGTGTTTTGGGACCATAAGGGGTTATTATAATAGACTAATAACGTGGTTATGTCTGAAGTAACTACAGGTATAGATTGCAGGAAATGAAAAATGTATGTTGTTCAGACACTTTGTTATCTTTAGTGAAAATATGGTTTATTCATTTTGTGTATATTTATTACAAACTATAATTCATACAGCAACTCAATGCTAACTGACAAAAAAGACATATTAAAAATCCTCCACTGGTCACGTGTTTAAAAAAAGCCACATGTAGTCACACACGTTTGGCATTATTGGATTTATTTATTCAACTTAAATCTTGAACAAAATAACTGGGCAGTGACATTACCATGGCAACATCCAGCTGTACGACTGCGTACTGAGGACTCGGAGGCGTATAGAAAAAGACAAGTAAAGTTTTTCTAAAATAAGTCCACCCGCCTGCAAATAAAACAACAACGAAAAAACTACAAACACTCACTTGAGTGCAAACACGCGTTCATCCACGCTGTAACTTTCTATTTGCTCTGCAGGTAAAACAAACCAAACTACCCTGTTTACATTCATCGAAGAAGCCTTTTTAAAAATGTTGTCTTCCTATTTTGACTCTACAAATGTTTGTAAATGGCGCAATGCAAACTTCAAAACTTGTACTGTAGTGACACCCGGGGAACATTTTAGAATTATTTTGGCACAAATCATTGTGACAGACTAATGAAAACCTCCCGTGTAGGCACATGGATCTCAAATATCTTTCTTAATGAAGGAAAAGACACACAAACACACACACACACACTTAATGTACAAATAAAAGCAAACACATGCAGGATGCTTCACACCAAGACAAAAAAAAACAAACTAGGAGGGAACAAACAGTCCACAAACATTAAAAACCTGCATGCAAGATCTGGAAAAAGAAAGAAGAAAATTGCCAAACATCATTAAAACGACTTGGACATGCATTTCCACTGGAAGAGCCAGCCAGTTTCTAACATTACACCTTCAGTGACGAGAGGACGTGATGAGCAACAATCAGAGTGTGTTTACAGGAGTCAGTCAGGGACCTGCCACAATCTGCAGCGAAGAAAAAGACGCAGCTCATGTTGGACAGAGAGACAAGGAGCGAGTTCAGAGATGAGAGGCCACGGAGAAACACCGGCACACAAACGCTCATGGCGCGCAAACACACACACGAACACACACACACACACACACACACACACACAGATGGCATGCATTCACTCTAGGAGGCAGTGAACTTCCTGAGTGTGATGACGATGAGGGCGAGGAGGACGGATGCTCCCAGGAAGACCGCTATAACGATGGCTGTTATGGCCCCTGGCCCCAGCACCCCTGCACACACACACACACACACACACACACACACACACACAGAAAGAGATGCAGTTTCAGGCAGTTGAATACACACATTTGGTAGCTCTTACTGCTAGATCTGATCTAGATTATATCTACCCTGTATTTTTGATTCTCTAGTTTTTATCTATGGAGATCAAGTGTCAGTTTTACCCTCCTCCTCGTCCATGGCGTGTGAGTGCGTGGTGTCCTCGTAGTCGAAGGTGAAGGGCTGCCCCGTCATGTCCTGGAAAGGGTCTTTGGTGGTGACGTCGCTGGGTGGCTCTCCAGACAAGGTGTCCTGGTTGTCCCTGGTTGTTGAGGCGGGGTCAGCAACTGTCTCTGCAGACCAAGAAAAAAAAAAAAAAAAAAATCTTCTTACCTCTTGAGCTTGTGTTGAACAGCTAATCTAGATGCAGACACGTGACCCCTGTTCGCTGACGAGGCTTTGCTAATGGTTCTGTTTGACTTTTCTCTGGATGTTGAGGCCTTGGAGATGCATAGCTGCATACGTGGCCCCGTCTGTAATGACTCCAACAGCCTCTCTTTGTCTCACTGGGCTAACGGCTCAGGCCTGGGCATAAGGATGTCTTTGTGGAGGATGGACATTTTGTCCGTTTGAGCTACAGGTCGCCTCTTGACATGTTTCTCTATTGCACAGGGGCTCAACCGAGCCTGTTTGTTGTCTAAAACACTGCTGCCACCTACGTTTGCTTAATTATTTAATTGGAGTAGCTTGGATATTTCATGCTTTAGCACAAACAGCTTGTAGGAGAGGCAGCGATTTGCAGACGTGAAGCTGAGGTTCTGTAAGACTCTCTGCCAATCAATCGTCTGTTCTCCTTCCATCCCAAATTGTCCTCAGACATTCCTCCCATCTGAGTTACCCTGAGACTTTTCACACCTCTGCGTCAGCCAGAGAAACAAAGTCTCTTTCTAGGCCACATTTCTGTTTCACCAAAACGCCTGTGATCTTGCGTGCTGCCGCCTTGATGGCAATTCAAACGGCTGTAAAGCTTTATTGTTTTACAAAATCCAAAGGACCAGGAGGAAAATCTGATCTTCATCTCCTCCTGAAAAAATAAACTATTCACACACAAGCCCACCCACTCACTGATTCACTTATCCCATCCTCAACTCTACGCATACCAACAAAACCATAATCCAAACATATTTACACTCATCTTATTTAACGCTACATATTTACTTTGTAGCCTCTGACGCCCTTAGTAAACTCCTTCACCCTGGTTTACATCTTTTCTCTGTCATTATCAAAGACTTCTCTCTAACAGAGCGGAAACCGTGACACAGTTACTTAGAAACTAGTGTATATGATTTAATCTCAAGTCTTTAAGATCAGCGTTTGCACTGCGGCATCTTATAACCTCCAATTTGCACTTCTGATGTGAGTTTTTTGATGCTGTTGTGTTGACTCTGAGTCGTGTGCAGCTTCCTGTGCCGTGGCTGGCTGCAGGTTTGGAGGCGCGGGCCGCTAGCCAGCTCAGCCATCAATGAGGCCTTCAGCCGAGGGCACAAAAGGCAGCTTGTGCGGTCACGGAGGGCGGCGGGCTGCAACCAGTAACAACCGGCCAGGCCCAAACCAGGCACCGGCCGGGCACTGGATGTCAAACAAACTTGTTTATGAAATAGTCCCTGTGTGTAACAGGCCGTGCCTTCTGGACAGCTTGATTTAATAAGAGGGCAAAAAATAATAACATGATGTTTTCCGTTGGTGTTTGTTTCCATGAGGAGGGGTTTACTCGAGCTTGAAATTTCTTTTTAATGGAATTAACATAAGTGAAGTCTCATAAACATAATTCTCAGCTGACAGTTCGCCACCACATCGGTGGTTCCCAGCTTCTGCTGTCTGACGCACCCACAGCCCATCAGAGGAGCCCAAGTTTTTCCCCTTCATCGACACCATCAACCGCCTTCCAGCCTCTTCATCAAGTAGCTGAATCAGTTTACACTATTCCATCATTATTTTTTAGCTGTTTATCAATTACTTTTGGCTATTGGCTCAACTATTCATCACCTTTTACTTACTACAGCGTTCGTACAGCTTCGTCAGAGTAAGATTCAAGCACTGTCAGGGTACCTGGCCAAAAATGCCCAGACTCGTGAAGCCTTTATCATCACACAAGTTACTGAATGAATGTACACTGAGCAGCGCATGATGTCTCCGTGTTTATTATACGAGCTGTTCATATGAATGTGCAGGTTTTGATCATGGTTTTTATCTGGTGTGAGATGCCAGGAGACAACAGGATCGTTTCATTTCGAATATTCAAAGATTTTTGGCTTACATGAATGATTATGTAGATGAAACACCAGATTATGTTGAAAATTAAGCAATTTTCAAGGAGTACATTCAGATCCTCCTTGAGAACACAATAGTTAAAATTAGTCATTTTCCAAACTTATGTGACTTTGTATGAACCCTGTTAATGTGTTGAAACTGACCCAGTGTAGTTATTTATAATCCTATTTAGCTGTTTAATATGTGCAAACAAAATTAGTTTAAATCACAATTTAGTTTTCTTTTAGTTGAGTTAGTTGAGATTGGTTGAGTTACTTTGTTTTCGTTAATCTTTACATGTATCACCTGGACATGTATCTACAGACGTACCCTCTTGGTTAAACGTGGCCTGACAGGGAATCACTGCCCAAAGTCATACTTTTTAAAGACATGACTCCACACGTCAATCAGGATCCCTCCTTCTTAGTACACAAGTCCAGACTCATAAAAGCCTGGCAGACTGTGGCGAAGGCTGATTTCAAACACTAAAAACACAGAAGGCCATTTGTTGGTACCTCGGCCCTCTGCGGTCAGGATTTCACACCAGCCAGAGAGATGACAAAGCGCGCAGACGGGTGAGTGTGAAAAGCAGCCCGACCGAGCATCGAACCTGTGAGCAACAGCATAAACGTGACATAGGTGGTGTTTTGTGTCCTCGCTTCACCCTCTGTAACTTCCACAGGTGGTGGCCATGTTTGCCATAATAAAATACTTGACAAATGACCTGTGTGCTTTTGGATTTTATTCTGTAACAGCGAGAGTAGGGAAGGCGTGAGGCTGCTAGAACTGGTCTCAGTCACTTTATCAAATCAGCCATTTTGAGGAAGATGAGGTCGAGAGAGTATGAGTAATTTGTCACAATGTGCTGCTGACGCTTCTTATTTGACACCTTCCAGTTATTCCCATGCTGAGTCAACCGTGTTGTGGTCAAGATTGGTGGCACTACTTGAAGTCATCACATACAGTACATAGCAACCGTGTCACTCACAATAGACAGATAAGGGGCGGGCAGCAGAGTGGAGGACCACCAGAGCACAGTCCTCCTTAACATCTCTCAAGTGAATCTTGTTTGCTTCGATGAGCTAAAAAAAAAAAAAATCTCCTCTGTGGTTCATCCACATAGTTAAACATGGTTTCCACCTTAAAAATTGTTCAGACAAGAGCTAGAACAGACCGCACCATATTTTTAGAAAGCTGTGGGCAAGTCATAGCGTCTGAGTGTTAAAAACCCTGACATAGTGCTTTTTTCTGCCACAGTCGGTGACAGTTCAGTCACAGTCCACGTTTTTTTTTTTTTTTTTCACAGGATGGGGAGGACATCGTTGACTTGCCATATCCCCGTCGTCCCATTGCCCCCTTGACCTCTACTGTGACCTCTGGGCCTGGGAGCTGCTCTACCGTGTCAAGAGCGTTTTTCAAGCAGATTTGAGAGATGTCACAAAGAGTAACAGGGAACAGACAGAAGTAAGTGAAAGTGAAAGAAAGACGAGTGAGTGTTAAAAATAGCGCTCCTGCTGAGAAAAATCAAGGGTTAAGGCAGAAGAATTCTTACTATTTCATCCAAAATCTCTCAAAGATACAAACTCCACGCCGATTTTGATACCTCAGACCAATACTACACACCTCCACACTGCACGCCCCTGACTCAAGCTCAAGTCAGCAGGTATTCAGTTTCATATGAACATCATGAAAGCAACTGAGTCATCCTGTTTGTCAAAGAGCGTCTTTCACAGCTCTCAGAGCCTCAACAACTGCATCATTTACATCAGGCTGCAGGCCTGTGAATGTGTGTGTGTGTGTGTGTGTGTGGAAAAGAGGGCAAAAATAACACGTCTACACACATCTTTGATTTTATACGTACAGAGGACCAAACATCAGCCCATGAGTAACATACAGTGATAAACAATCCTATATTTACAGAGCCTATAAAACCTTAAATCTGCCCATTTTAAGATTAAGAACATAACGTTGGTGTTTAAAATTACCTTCCTTTTCTTTAACAAGAGGCCAGCAGCTTCATTAGGAAAAACACTCTGGATGCAATTTGCTGTCACCTGATTTGTTAAAGAACGATTTTCCTGACATCACACCTTCCATTTCAAGGATGACCGCCAGATGTTTTCTACTACTCCGACTGTGGTCTTGCACAGTGGGGCTTTTCCAACATAGTGAGCTGCGGCACGCGCAGGTGAAGTTGCATACTTGACACCCAATCACAGAAAGCACATGAAAATATCAATCGCACTCAGAAGAAGGTTTACCTGTGTGTGCAAAGGCTACCATGAGGCCTAGGAGCACCAGGAGGAGGAATCTGCAGATACTGCTGCTGTGAACCATGGCGGCCGTGGAGGGATGAGCGTCAGACAGAGGAAAGCGTCTCCAAAACTCCTCATGCAGTAACTTCAAATGAGTAAGTGACCCAGGGAGAGGAGCAGGAGAAGAGTACAGGGCAGCACAGGAGGGGGAGAGGCAGGCAGCTGAGGGGTGAGAGAAGGGGTGGGACTAGGTGTGCACAGGACTGTCTGGACAGTGTGGACTTTGTGAGCACATCATCGCGGGGCACACCCACTCCGAACCCCTGCGGCCACATAGCTGGGTGTGAGGGGTAAACATTCGGCCATGGCCAGGTCACGTCACAAAGGTCTCTGCTGGATACCTTATGCCCTTTAGTCCTGAAGGAGCAAAGACACCAATCGTCAAAATGCGAATCTAAAGATTGCAGCAGTGGAGGGAGTGATGAGATCTGAAGGTACCAATATCTCAAAGTAAAAGTACACTAGTATGAGCAGCAAAATGTAAAAGTACTCATACAGAATGACTTGTTATACTGTATTATTACTGATACATCAGTAAGTAAACACTCCAGGAATTTAGAATCACACTTCCAAAAAGTTGAGGGACTCATAAGAAACAGATTAGAAAAGGAATGGTCAAAACAGAAGCTGTAGGCACTGAGACATCCCAACTATTAGTCCCCAATGTGGGTCAAACTCCAGGAATGTCGGGTCCTACATTTCCCATAATGCAGCTGGCCTGATAATCAGTCTGACTTGCCATTATGTTTCACATCCTTCATTCGGCCTGACGGTGTTTTCTTGTTGGCTGATTTCTTGTTGAGAGGAAAGCTGTTTAGCTCACACCAGTCAGCTTCAAACCGTCTAGCTGACATCGTTTTTAGCCGACACCGAATCTGCTTCAGTGTTTGACAGGAGTGTTTTCACACTAATCAAACAAATGTCAATTTCTCTAAAGAAACCTTTGCAGCCTTTACAGCTCTGTCAGTCTCATCCACATCTTTGTCACCATCTTTCTGTTGCTATTTTTAATGAATGTAGCCTGCTATGTAGGAAGATGAGGTCTCCATTAATTGTTTCTCTACCTGAGTTAAAAAGGGCCATTACGTCAGACCTACAAAAATGGCTGAACTAATCTGAGATGTGGGTGGTGATTCAGAGCTGTAAGCCCACACCACCAGGTTTACATGGTCAGACCTGACAGGGCTCCTCCTGAACACAAGAATAGACCGTTATGTACAGACTATATCTCCATCATCAGTAATCTGACACACTCGGTGGAGATTCTCACTAACGTCGTAGCAGGTTGTAGCGAAAGTGGTCTTCTATGTCAGTAGTAACAGCAGCTGTCAAACATAGTGGAGTGAAAGTACGATGTTTGCCTTTATAAAAGCACTAAGTAACATCAAATTAATGTAGTGACGTAAAGCACCCCAACTGTGCTGCAGTACAGTACCTGAATTAGTGACTGACTTACTGGAGTACAATAACTTTTTCATGTCCCGTCAGTTAAATAGCTATTATTCGTTTCCTCTCTGTGGATTTAAGAAACTTGACTAATCCATTGTCAAAGGTGAACTACAACTGAGCGGTGAGAGGATGAGCTTTTACTTCCAGAAAAGCAGTCAGTGTTGGGTTTCTATGCGCTAAAATTCAAACATTAGTTCCCATTTCAAACATCACTTTCATCTCCCATTCCGTCAGCTTGGCACAAACTATCTACACACATGAAAAACAAAATATTTGCAAAAGATTACCAGGGAAAGGGCATGTGATAGGATTACTCATTTTATATTTTGAATCTAAATCGTCAAGCTTCGAGGGATTTAAAATGTTCTTTAGTTCATTAACACTGTGAAAGCAGATACCTGGCTCCCCTCTCCGGTTCTCTTTAGCTCCTGGCAAGGATTCATTTTCATCTATACATTTCCAGCTCTTAGTAGGATCTCTTAAAGACTATTTATTGCAGTGTGACCGGGTGAATGCGTGTGAATCAAATTAATTCTACACATTTGTTTTTTCTTCTGAATGGTTCAGACACAGGTGTGAACAGCCCACACATCAGACTGTTTTATTTCATACTGCAATAAAAAAGTATGACTCCAGCAGATCATTTTCATATATTATAATACAGATGCAGAATTGAAAGTTTATTCTTTAAACAGCCTAGTATTTTACAAGAAATAGATAACTACTTGGAACTTTTGAACATGTCCTTAAAACAGGACATAAGTGGGCACAAATCCTTGGGCTCTACTATGCCGTCCTTATCCATGAACACCCAGCAGAAAACAGGGAGGGAAAAGAGAAGGGGGGGAATTTAAGTGTGAGGAGAAACCTTCAATAAATAAAACAAAAAACAATGGATATAATCTCTCTAACCTTTCCCATAATACCCCAACCAGCCCAACCATATATCCACACTTTAAAAAAAAAAAAATCCCATACAATGGAGGCCTGATTGTTAAATTTGTCGTCACTGTGTGATTCTACACCAGGACAAGATTTGGGACCGAGCAGCTGATACCGAACAGACATCAGCGCCTCTGCTGACTTCCTCAAGGTTTTTTGGCGATTGCTCTCTTAGCCGGTCGGATGTTTCACTGGCCAATTTGCTCCACTCCATTTCTCTCGAGGGTTTTCATCACATTATAGGTCCGTAAGCAATAGGAAAACACACCCTGCCTCAGAGATCACCGTTTGTTCACAATTTGGAATTTATGAGGGATTACCAGAGTGGGTCTCATAAAAAGGGAAACTGAAAATAAAGATGAGTTGTGGAAGCAGTCGGGGGCCGCAGCAGGGGTTTGGGTAAAACAGCTGCTGTTCAAATCGGATACAGTCAGTGGGGTTAGCTTGGCTGCAGTCCCTTAAAAGTCCTCCAAAGTCTCAATTTCTCCCATATTCAATCTCTCAGATGACGCATTCACAGAAAAACCTGAAAAAAAAAAAAAAGGCTCCAATTAGCAGATCAGATATTAAAAGCAGCAACACATTTTTTCTTCCAGATTTAGCAGGGGGCTGTTTTCTCTCACCTAGAAGGCTGGGGTCTGCGCGCACCATCTTCTGCTTCTTTTTCTTCTTCCCTGAGGTGACGGTCTCAAAGCGCTGCTGCTGGCCACTTGTATGGTTGGACTGGTAGAGTGACGAAGACCCCGTTCCGCCCCATACAGAATCCTGGCAAAGAGAGCAACATGTACAATTGAGTACTTATATTGTTATTGTTCTTATTGTTGTAGTTCATTTCTAATATTCTTACTGTACATAGAGAGACAAGTTTCACTGGAGTCAAATTCCTTGTTTGCTTGTACAAACTTGGCCAATAAAGTTGATTCTGAACAGCCCTGGTCTATGATGCCAGTACTGTTGTTACTGCTCGACTTTATGTGGTGCCAGTACTTAAAACACTGACTGTATAAAGACGTAGCTTCTGGGACTACCAAGTGAAGCCAATGCAGAAGTGCCTCAAACCTGCATTCTTTCTGATGGCCAGCAGGGGGCGACTCTGGTGGTTGTAGAAATAAGTCTGACTGTATGGAGGTCTAGCTTCAAGTCTTCTTCAACACAGCACAATGTTCATTTAGTAGATTATCCCATTTACAGTAAAATACACAATAAAGCTGGGCTTGCTTTAGAGCAGGACTAACAACTCAGAGGTCGTCTTTGTGGAATCACTTCTGACTCCAAAAAAACCATGTGGGTGATGTCACAGTGTATACAGTCGATGACTTTGAACCAGATAGTTCCCAACAGCGGTACATGTGTCTTTGTACAACTTCACAGGATCCATTACTGAGGAGCTATTTTGCCAATAAATTTTTGCAAGAGGATCATATGGATCAAATATTTGGTCTTCATTCCAGGAATCAGCAGTGCAATGACGTCTTTTGAGGCTGATCCATAGGGGCGATGTAGGAGAGTGTCACACCAGAAATGTAAACAACAGTAGCGGCCATAGAGTATGACAGTACGTCAGATGGCTTGAACGTGCCAGACAGAAATGCCCTGGAGCTTATACCATGTTTGTGGAGGGAAAGGCACAGATGTCTGTCTTTCTGATCACATTTCACGGCACGCATGACTTTGCAAAGCAAAAGTCACTGACACCACTTGAGCTCCACTCACCTGCTGCTGCTGCTTGAGGGCTTGCTGTTGGTTCTGTGGTGCCTGTTTCTGTTGGTTAGCGTTCTGTTTGGCACGACGTTCCAGGAACTGCTTGGCAAAGTCCTTGGCCTCGAGAGTGTCCCCCAGATAGGCCCTGACGTAGTCGTGCACCTCGTACGGAGAGTCCACTTCTTTCAGGAAGGATGCAAACGTTGGAACTAACAGAGAAACAGATGGAGAATATTTGTGAGTTTGGCTTCCAGAAATGGTCCATTGATAATTGTGGGTGGAGTGCTTTTGCAAAACATATTTTTAATGTCTTACCATCCAGATTGTTGGCCGTGTTGAGGGTGTGCAGGGTTTGCTCACACCATTGCATGAAGGTGTCTTGCTGGCTCTTACCGACCCCTTGAAACAACTTTAGCAGCTTCTCCTCCTCTTCTACCTTCTTACTGGCTCGCCCACTCATAGAGTTACTGTACATGTACATACAAACACAGGAAGAAGACAAAAAGAGGCCATTGAGATCTGTGGGTGAGTCATATCCTTCTAATGGAAAGTCTTGTGTTTCTTTCAGCACAGGTTGTGACTAAAATGTTTTTCTATTCTGGCTTTCTTAGCAAATACCTGAGGTTGGCGTTGCCTTTGTTGTTCTTCTGCGAGCTGCCTTTCTTGGGTTGGGGAGGTTGCTGCACGGCCTCTTTCACAGCCTCATCCCAGAAGCCCATGTTAGAGTTGTGGGTGTCACCCCAGATACTGCTGGAGTCTGAGCCCCAATTGGTGCAGGAATTAGTGTTCACAGAACCCCAGACCGAGTTACTCAGAGATGTCTGTGACGAGAGGGAGATGCCGTTACTGACGAGGGCTCCATGTCGCAATTAACTTCATTACTGATTAATCTGCATATTTCCTGATTAATCACTTGCTTAGTCTATAAAATGTCAGAATGGTGAAAAATACCCACCGCAGTTTTCACAGACAAGCATATAATCTATAAAAATATATAAAAACTGGAACTAGGGAATGTTTTGCATTTGTGTTTATAACATTCAGAGAATCAATGATGAAAACAGTTGCTGATTAATTATTTTGCCTGTTAACCACTGATTGATCCACTAATTTTTTCAGCACAACTTCCTTCTTTCACAAAAGAACACACTTGAGGTTATTGGAACATAAGTGTGAAGCTGTGTAAAGCCAGCCGTAACTTTGAGGAGCCATTGCTGTGATTTACGAACTGCTCAGACTAAGTGAGCTTTCTAATCCAAATGTAAAGGGATCTGCTTTAAGAAATATTTTGGGTATTAACCATTAAAATTCTACTGTCAAAATGTTGCTTTAGTACTGTATCCACACCCAACTCTGCAGCTCTATGCAACTTTTAGCCAATAAAACGCAGTATTACACAGATCACGTACAGTTCTGGTTTGGGTGCGGTTCTGTTGGGAGACATTGGGGTGTTGTTGCGGCTGCTGCTGCTGCTGCTGCTGCTCCTTTCGCTGTTTCATCTGCTGGGCTTCTTCCTTCTGAATCTCCAACAAAGATTTGGTCATAGCTGGCTGTTTGGCCACACTACCCCAACCAGACAGCTTGGCCTGGGGCTGCTGGGCCTGTTGCAAGGCCTGCTGCTGCTGTAGCTTCAGGAGCTCTTGTTGCTGACGTCGATGCTGTAGGGATGAGGAGGTAAAAGGAGGACATGAATTAGTACACATAAGAATGGCATTTGGCTAATGGCACCTTTCCATTACACAGTTTTAGCTCTACTCGCCTCGCCTCAGGTCGTTTTCCATTACAATTGCGTACCACCTCAACGTGGGTGGGATCGTCATAGCAAGGCGGCCAGAAACTCCAGTGGCGTAATTTGTATGCGGCACAAACGCAACACAACTAAGGACATGGAGTGTTTGGTTTGCGTGCAGCCATTTATCTCGTTCACAGAAATAAGAAAAAAGCACGGTCGCTGTTGCCAGGGTTTTAAAAATGTTTGATTCTTGTGAACGAGTCGCTCTCATGACTCATACAGTGATGTCACTCCCTGGCCAATCAGTGAACTGATCAGTGAATCTGTTGACGTCACATTTTCGGCTCGACTCAGCACGCTTGGAACCCCGGCCGAGTAGGTACTAAAACTATCACCTAATGGAAAACCATAAAGACCGAGTCGAGTCGTGCTGAGTAGGTGCTGGTGGAAAAGCACCATAAATCACAAGAATTTGTCAACAAGCATTAGTTTTAACTCACAAGAGGTACTATAACATTGCTGGGCCTTACCTCCTCCCGCGCCTGTCGTTCTCTCTCCTCTTCCAGCTTTTGGATCTCGGCCAGTGACAGGGCATTCTGACTCTGGTTTATGGCGTTGGACGACTGCTGACCCCACTTTGAAGAGGATGGAAGCTGAGGAGCAGGACAAGGTGTTTTGTCAATTTAAGATATATTTTGTATGGGCTGTTTTTGCTGACTAATCCTTGTGCCCTAACCTTCATCTGAGCAAGCTGCTGCTGCTGCTGCTGCTGTTGGAGTCTTCTGAGGGCCTCTTGCTGCTGCTGCCTCTGTCTCTGTAGCTCCTGCTGTCTCTGGGCCTCCTGCTCTCTCCTCTTCAGCTCCTCCTCCTGTTGTTGGGCCAGAGCAGCTGCCACTGCAGCAGCTGCTGCCTCTTCCTCCGCTCGCTTCTCCTCCTCGCGCCTTCTCAACAGTTCAAGTTCCTCCTGCTTTCTGCGCTCCTCTTCCTGGTGATGCAGAAAACATTGCAACAATTAGGAAAAACATTTCACAAGTCCAGAGAGGAGATTAAGTATTAACCTGATGTGCCAGATAGTTTGTTACACAGAACCATCTGGGAAGTTGTCCTTGGAAATGAAGACGGGCACTTTCAAAAAATACTTGGCAGGTGATGGGATGAAGCATCCATCTATCACAGGCCAATTTCCACCAGTCGGGCCAACAAACCAAATAACGTAGATACAAGCCAGTTAAGGGACGAGCAAAAACATATTTTTCCCCATCAACAAAAGCCGTCAGTGCTGTTCTTTGCTATGAGAAAATACTCTCTGGTTCAGATATAATGTCTTAAGGAGCCACCTTTGTTATTTTTGAACAAACAGTTGTTTCTCGCTGTCAAAACACCTAAACCACACCTGTAGCTGCCAGCAGTTCTTCATAAAACACTGACTGGTCTGAACCACTGTGACTTGGCCACAAGCACATAACTTGAAGCCTGGCAAGAGGGACTTTATCATGATCTCTTGAATCCAGATGCCTCATAAGGTAAATACAGTATAGCACACAGTTTTGTTAGCTTACCTGCTTGCGAAGGAACTCCTCCCGTTTCTTCCTCTCCTCCTCTTCCCTCCTTCTCTCCTCTAATCTACGGCGAGCTTCCTCTTGTGCCTGTCTCTCCTCTTCTTCTTTTATCCTGCGCTGTGCCTCTTCCTGCTCTCGCAGCCGCCTCAATGCCTCCTCCTAAAGATTTACAGCATTGGGTCAGTCTCAACTCCACCAGATAAAAATGACCAAAAATGAAATAGTATCTTAAAGGCTTAAAGTGCTTCAGAGGAACATTGCTATAATACTCCACCTGTTTTTGCCGAGCCAGCTCCTCTTCCTCCAAGCGTTTGCGTTCCTCCTCCTGTCGTGCCCTCAAAGCCTCCTCCAGCCGTTTCCTCTCCTCTTCCTCTCTTTTGGCCCTCATTTCTGCCTCACGCCTCTCCAGCTCCAACTAGAAGATAACATAATAAAAATACACTCATGGTATTATTGACAGAGGGGTGAGTGTATTATTGTTATTGGTATATTATTATTATTAATCCTGTATCTTAAAAATCATAGATTCTTCTTCAGTTTAAGACCATTTTAATGGAATAAATCTTACAAGTCTGTTAACTCATTAGAAGACTTTCTACAGGACTCCTTTTAGTCAGCAAGGATTTACATTTTCAACCTTTGAAAACAATCAGATGCAAGATGCTGCAACAAAAACATAATAGAAACATTGTTTACCTTTGCAGACTTTGACTTCTCCAACTGTTGCATCTGCTCGATGGTTGGTGCCTGTGCCATGGAGTCTATAGGTAAATCCCACACACTGCTTCCATCCCACGCTGTTGAAAGTGTGCATTAAATTATTAGTTGAAATTATGCATTACACCTGCTATAGCACCACATTTTCTTTTATGTTATCAAAGAAAGAATATTTATGATTGAAACTCACTGCTTGGAGCAGGTTGTTGGAGGTTTGGTGTGCAGGAAGCCTGAGAGGACGGGTTCTGCATTTCCCACACAGAACCAGAGTCTGGTACAGACAAGGACCGGGTAACAGGAGGTAGGAGGCTCTCAGACGCTCTACAAAACATAAGAAATAAACATTAATAATTTTCATGTTCCCTTAATCTGTAGGTAAGATTTCTGAACACTGAACCACAGGTACAGATGTATTTGGAGATGAGTGTGTGTTATCAACCTTATCTTGAGAGCCTGATATTGCTGTAGAAGCAGGTTGATCTGCTGTTGGTGTTGCTGCTGCTGTTGTAGAGGAGCTGAGCTGAGAGCTGCAGCTTTCTGCTGGGCCAGGGCCTGAGCATACTGCTGCCTGCACAGCAGAACGCAAATGGATGGTTGGTAAATTCAGGTTTAGAGAGTTTATAAATGTGTGTTTTTGGATATTTTTATCGTGACACATGAACAATGACGCTGCAACTGAAAATAATCAAAAGATATGTCAGATATGTGAGTCAGGCGTACCTGAGGAGGTATTGATACTGGAGCTGTTGTAACTGGTAAAGGTTGAGAGCTGTGAGCTCTTGCTGCCTCTTCAACCTCTCCTGATCACCATCACCCTGAAATACATAATATGACAGAGTCAAAGTAAATCATAGCAAACAAGCACAATGTAGCTACAAACATGACTCTGAGCAAAGAAGAAGACTGGGTTGATATTCTGATGGTTAGCAGCAAACTGGAAGAGGCTGGGAAAAAAAAATTGTTTACTTACAGTCTATAAGCAATTTGACAAAGTGTGAACAGCATTTAGTTCAAATACAAATACAGACGTTTCCATGTACGACTGAGGTAAAATGTGGCACTAAAAGGTGCCTTTACTAAATATTAGCTTCAGGAGAGGTTAGTACTTCAACATCTCGCTAGAATGCGGATTTCACTCTGTCTTGAAATGCTTTTTTGATGCATTTACACTAAGTTTTTGAGACCTAATTGTTATCCAATCCACCCAAGACGCATCACGTCACTAAGTGGCAATGGTGTTATAGTTGCTTCAGGTCAGACTTAAGTGCGGTAATTTCATGGTAAGATAGAAAATATCACATAATTTTTTGATGACGATATAAAGGAAGAGTAAAAAAAAAACATAACTGATACATAAACAGTTCCTCAAATTCAGCTCACCAATAAAAAGACTGGAATATCGCACCATCTACAGGCCACAACTAGAATGGAAACTACTGCTGATAAAGCAAACTTTGGACATGAGGAGTTAAAAAAAAGGCCAAATTTAGCAAACACTTACCAGTAGAGGTGGCGGTGCAGGGCCTGGAGTGAACGGTACCCTCCCCCATATCTTCATGATGTCTCCCAGCGGCTGAAATACTTCGTCACATCCTCTTTTGACTAAGAGAGACATTGTGAAGTAACCAGCCTGGAACCACTCAGTCATCTCCTGGTTACTGAATGGACCTGAGAGCACATAACAAGAGCAGAGTAGATTCATGGTCTACACTGGACAGCTTTGAAAATAAAAGTACAGTATTTAAGTCACATTGTGAGCATAATAAACCCTCACCCTGTATTTCCCCTTGGGGGTCTTTGTAGAACCACTTGAGAGCTGCCTCGTGGGTGAGCGGCAGACCAGCAGGTTTGGGCTTCTCTGAAGTCTTTGCTGCAAGTCTGTCATCATCCGCCACACCATCCTGTAGGTATGCTACCATCTTTTCTGCCTCCTGAGAAAGAATGGGAGCCAAGACACAGACAAGATCATAATCAAATTTAAAATCAATTCAACCTCACAAAACAGGGCTGATTAGTCAGCTAACTAACTGTTGGGGTTTCAGTGGACAGAAATTGTATGGCAAGCCGTTTTCTGGTCTTTTATGGGAAATTAACTATTAATAATTTCCTATAGGTGTATTTGAAGGGTAGTCACATCTCTAGTATCATAACATTAAAAAAATATGCTTTCTTCTTCAATGAGTACAAGATTGTAAGAGATCCTTAAAATCAGTCAAAGATACGTTAGTGGAATTGTAGTTGAGGATAGCCCTACCACCTTTAGGGCTTTCATATTAAAAGCGAATTAACTCACCTGCTCAAAGTGTTTCAGTCCCTCATCTTCATCCGTGTCGTGTGGCACAGTGGTGGGCCTGCCAATAGGTGCCAACATGCTTGAAGGGAAGGGCAACGGATTGTTCATCGCCACAGGTACATCCACAGGCTTTTGCTGCAGCAGCTGGACAGTGGGTGATGGAGCAGATACTTCTGTATTGAACAGTGTGAGGAAAAAGCAGATATTAGGCTTTCCAGGTAGGTGGAATCAACTGGCAAAACAGTGAAAACAGTGAAAATGAAGCCCCAAATCCCACCTGCAAGGGTGGTAGAAATATGGGTCATGGGTAGAGACATGCTGTTAGACAAGGGGACGTGCAGGGGGACTTTGCAGGGCTCTGGTGGGAGCTCCAGGGGCGGCTGTCGTTCAGCTGGTCTCTCAGGACTGTCTGTTCTGGTCTGCTGCCTTGGGGACAGAGACTGGGCAGGAGCCTGGGGCTCTGACACTGGAGCAACAGGTGAAGCAACAGGTGGGGCCTCCTCTGACCCTCTGGCCAACTCTACAGAAAGATAAAAATAATGGTAGAGACATGAGAGTGTGTCAAAATTAACATGTAAGGAAACTCTCATGCTGCAAGTCACAGCTTGCATGTTGCAAATTTGGTCAAAAGGGCCCAGGTTCAAAATCCAGCATCAGTATGTTTGGGCAATTCTGAGCAAGCAGCTTCAAAAGCAGCCTCAGTGGTGCTTTTCTGTAGCTGAACTTTAAAAAAATTGTCACCACAATGTAGAAAGTGGTTACGGAAAATTCAAGCAAGTAAATTAAAAGAAAAAACATAAGTACAATCCTTATTCTTGGACAAAGTTCATTTGACTTCATATTCATGGATGTCAAATACCATTCAAAATCTAACAAAATGCATTAAAAAAATAAAAAATTATCTACTGATGTGACTGACCTTTTCGTTCTGCCTCTGTTTCTGTTTCTTTGGTCTCCCTGGGCAGACTGTCTTCCTCCTCCAGGCCCTCTTCACACTCTTCCAAGGGTCTGAAGTCGAGCTCTGCCTCCTCCAGGATTGGCTCCTTGGAGGCTTTCTGAACACACAACAGAGAACACGATCACAGTAACATACATTTATTCAAATAAGTAGCACATTAATAATTTCAGTCTTAGTAATTAATTGACATATTGAAAAATTTTTCAGGCCTTGTTTTACCTTAAGTGAGAGAAAGGCCCCTGATGAGTCGAACGTGCCTGCCTCCTCGTCTGCATCCTCCAGGCACCACTCTGGCAGGCTGTCCCTCTCGTCCTCCAGGCTGCCGCTGCCTGATCGTGGCCTCCTGTAGCCACGCTCATCTTCTCTTGCATCAAATGGGAACCGGCGGCGCTGATCTGGGTGTTCCCGCCACCCTGCTGACCGAGGCCCGTCTGGTGAAAATTGGGAAACAGTTAGCACTATACATCCATTTGTAAGCTCATCTATCTTAAATTCATCAGGGAAGACAGTAAACTCCAGTGCTACTGGACAAACTTCATCCGCATTAAATAACACAAATCAGCATAATTAAGCACGTGCCCTTAATTGGTACCTGTTGTACGTCAAAGAGTGAAAGTGAAAATGGAGAATAACCCTTGATTCAAGCAGCTTGTGCGGTAAAAATGCATATTTTCCTGTGCAGTACAATGAAATAAGAGACCACACTGCAATTTATATGCTGTTACACACATACCTTATTCTGAAACAGGCCATACAACAAATTTGGCAGAACACCAAAAATACATTTATCAAAGATAATTTATCAGAGATAAATGCATTGGTAATGTGGTCAGCGCAGTGCCCACCTGGGCTCGGGGGGCACCACCGGTCACTGTCACGTCGAGAACCTGCCAGGCGCCATCCCCCCTCATCATCCTCACCATTCTGATCATCACGAGAGGTACGCCAGTTCTCACTCTCTGAGCGTATAAAGTCGTGCTTCCTCGGTAGGACTGCTCCAACATCCTCATAGTTGCTTCGGACTGCCAAGAATAGTGGGTAGGAGGGCGGTTAAAGGTGAACCCATCATCATTATATTGATAAGCCAGTTTTGCAAAGTCACTTCATGTCGGCAATCAATTGAAACACTTGTGTTTCATTAACACCTACTAAAGAAATCTGACCTTCCTATAGTTCAATTATTAACCATGTACAAAGGCAGACTTACTGTGATTCAACTGAAAATGTCCTGAAGCAGCATCTGCAATATTGACAGAGAGCAACAAGTAGATAAGCCAGTGCACTTGCCAATGACAGCATCATGTACTGATTACAATTTGAGCTACAAAATTTTACACCAACCTGGGTCTTTTCGACCTGGCTTTTCAAACCTTCTATCTCCCCTGGTGAGAAAACAAAATCAGGCACTATGTTAGGTAAAAAAAAATTTACTTGCCATCTAACACAAACTCATCATCTGTACAGGGGCAGACACCACAAATGGTTATTGTAATACCTTTCTTCCCAGCTTTGGGAGCGATGCATCTCCCTCCCTCCACGGCCGAAACCTTCCACATCATCAAAACTTCTTTGGTAAAACCCTCCATCTCCTCTTCCCCGGCCTGAAAACAATCACAGGTTGAAATTACCTAACTTGACAAAATTTCGTCGAGTTGCTAATGACTGTGTGCAACTGCTAAACATTACATTGATATTTAACATTGTTACCACAGCCCCAAATCTGGAGATTTTCCAGAATAGATTATCAGAAATTCTCAAAATAATTTCTGCAGCTATAAGACACGGCTGCTCAGGTGAATACATTTCAAATGGTTAAGCTGTTCTTTACCAAACACACACTACCATAATTCATTGCACAAATCTGCTGAATCACGATCCTGTACTTTTCCCCTTTCCTTTTTCAACCAGAAGATGTAGATAAACCAGTGCTTGTGGTTTTTAATTCATTCTCTCCATGATTCATATCCTCTAATAGTGATAATATAGTTTGTGCGTAGGATGCTGTTCTATTTTCCTCATATCGTCTTTGTGTCGGTCAGTGACAACAACATTATACACTACTGTCAACATCAGACTACTTTCTGTTAATGATAAAAACCCTCTATACCACAAGATTACTCAACCAGCATTCAATTGAGGTGGTTCACAAAAAGTGCAGACAGTTCATACACAGTTCATTTCTAGGACACGGAAGTCTGTGTCTCTATATCCTTAAGTTCTCTTAAAAATGAAGGCTGACCAACAACTACTTAATCAATCTAAACAGCACTGGAA